>NW_027223324.1:11884186-12593506 GCF_030449975.1 Polyergus mexicanus
GGGTAGTTTGCAACTTTTGCACAAAAGGAAATTTGAAATAAATGAATTCAATATCTTAAAATTTTTTGATATTTGTGTATTTAAATCTCTAACTGAATGTTCATAATTAATAGCTTAATCAAGAATCCTTAATAATTATGAAAATCTTTTGAAAGTTATTGACGATCATGATCTTAAAAACATATGTCAAGGTTAAAGTCATTGAGACTAAACCCTCTTTTCTGAAAATATTACTTTGTACAATATTTCAAAATCTCAAGAATCAAAACAGAGCGTTATAAATTATTATTATTCAAACCATGTATTTTATAATTTTATTATAATTTGTAAAGTAAACGCATTGGCAAGGGAGCGGCTCCGCACTTTTTTTCCTGAAAAAATTCTAACCTAACCCAAACCTAAGTCTGATTTTTAATGGAAATTAGGTTTGCGTTAGGTTATAATTTTCTCGGGATGAGAGTAATAATATATAGGAGAAAGTTTGGTAAAACCGGGTAGGCGGATCAAACCGGGTACCCCTGTTTTTTCGTAATAAATGTTGCTATCTATGGCTAACTTGTGCTATTAGTTGTAGATTGGCGCCATCATTATTTTAAAACAAACCGTGCCCCTATGCATACGATATTTCTTTTTTAATAGAAATTCAAAGTTTTTAGTCCAAGAAGATTCATATCGAGGCAAGAATCGAGTTGTTGTGCATTTTTTCTATATAGACATATAGAGCATCTGTTTCGATAAACGCAGCATTGCATTCTGTACATATTAGAGAGTATATCATATTTTAGTTATATTTATATATATTATATATATATATATATATATATATATATATATATATGTATATATATATTATATTTATATTATATATTTTGATCGGCACTTTGTACGCCGAAATATACAACCGCCATATTTGTTACTTTTCTTGTGTTGGGGCAAAATCAGATATTTACACATCTCATAATGAAAAAAAGAGGAAGTGTTATCCTGACTGCGTCCCTACAAAAAGCAGTTGAAAACGAAAACTAACGCTCAGAAAAAGAAAGCACTAAAAAAAAAGTTTTCTAAGACCCTTAAAGTTGAAAAGTTAAATAAGGACGACCTGCAGCCATATCGAACAAGAGGATATCTTTATTTGTGATTTTTGTCAATAGAATATATCTTTATATTGTATTTTGATTAAAATAAATCTAGTTTTTGTAATTACACGATGTTTTGTATATTTTCAAATGGGTACCCAATGACTCTACCGATAGGACAAAACCGGGTACTTTGACTTCTCTATAAAATCTTGTTATTCTTGGTAAATTCTTTTTTCAACAACTAACCTTATTTTCTCATAGTTTAAGGTTCAAGACTACTAACGATCAGAACAATTTTTGGTAATTGTTTCGAATAAGGCCTTTTCTGAATTTTGAGAAATATGATCGGATCTCTTGGTAAAATCTGTTGTGATCCCAACAGTGATAATCAGTCGGGGAAGCCCGACCCCCATCATCCCTACCCCCTAAAATTACCGAAAATTAGATAATTATGTACTATAAAATCCACTCTACAACCAAACCAAATTTTAGTTTTAAATCAGAAATAAGTTTGGGTTAGGTTATATCTTTTGGAAATAGAGCCTTCCCGTAGGGAGGGCGGAACCCACTGTGTCCACGCATATACTTTACAAAGCAAAGCGAGGTCCATCCCAAAATTGTTATGTGGATGGAAAAGTGCATGCGCAGTGGGTTCCGCCCCCCCCCCCCCCGTAGGGGAGGCTTCACTTCCGGAAGATATAACCTAACCCAAACATATTGCTGATTTAAAACTAAAATTTAGTTTGGTTGTGGAGTGAACTTTATAGTACATAATTACCTAATTTTCGATAATTTTGGGGTTTTTTTGTTTTTTGGAGGGTGAAGGTGATGGGGCTCCTCCGACTGATTATCACTGTTGGGGTCACAACAAAGAGTTTTACCGAGAGATCCGATCATATTTCTCAAAATTCAGAAAAGGCCTTATCTGAGACAATTACCCAATTTTTTTTACTCTCAGATTTTTTGTAGGAAGACAAATCTAAAAAAATACCCGGTTTTACCCTACTTTCCCCTATATGTGAATGTCCAGGTTATATTTTGTGTATATGCCTTCTTATATATGTACTCTCAACGTACTTTAAAAATTATTGAATTTTAATTTAAATATCTCAAGAACTACAATATAAGAGCGCTGATTAATTCAAAGTGCATGTTACACTAAAAAAAAATAGACCCTCTACAATATAGTCAAAGTCAAAATAATTTGTGCTTTATAAAGTTTTGTAAACATTTACCTAATTTTTTTATATTTTAAAAACAAATTTTGTAAAATTTATTACTGCATTTATTACTCATATTTATTACTTTATTTATATTATTTATTATTTATCTAATAACTTAAATCACAAAATTATGTATTGTTAAGTCTTTAAACGTACAAGTTGTCAAAATTTCAATCTCTGTAATGATAACCATTTAATTCAATTTGTAAAGTTTATCCATTATATTATTTAAATAATGTATTTTTTTTCTTCTTCAAAAACAATATATTAAATTTGCATGAAATGAAAATTTCTTACACTCTTATTGACTTGAGTACTAAATTCTCTTTGAATTGTTAAAATACACAATATGAGTAATAATAGCTGTTTATGAAGTAACGCAATAGAAAAGCAATAATGAAATTCGAATATTGATTTGGCATGCTTTTTTAAAAAAATAAATCGTTTGTTCCTGGTACACTATATACTATATCATCGCGAATGATGATGTGCGGAGAACACGCACACAATCTTATGTTTAGCATTAGTAGAACTTAAAATGCGCAATCACTACCGTACGCATGACTTTCTGAAATATGATCATCTAAATATAGCCTGTGTTTAGATAATTCAAAATCTTTCTATAATAAAAATTACTGGTAGAAATTACTTGATACAAATTACTTTTATAATTTAATATTTCGGAAACTTTTCTGTTATAGTATTTTGATGCGCGATTTTTTTTTAAACATTTATGTATATAAGTATATATATGTGTAGAGATACTGTATGTCTCTCTTTCTCTCTCTTTTTGGAAAAAAGCAATTTTTATTCCAAAGAATTAAAAATAAATTCTAATAAGAGAAAAGAAGAACCAATTAGAATTAGAGTGTAAAATATAATATAAAAATGTCAAACAGATATAAATATTTATAACAATAAAAAAATAATAATCTTTTATCAATTTCTAGGAATTTTTGAAAATGTTAATCATATTGTATTTGTATTTATATCTAAGCCACTTGTGTGTGATATTAAAATATTGAGAATTTGTGTGCGTGGCTAGATTTGGCTTTCGCATTACATATTCCATATCGATCGTTAACTTAATTTTCAAAGGATGGAATTACAGACGATCTAACTATGGTAAAGGTATGAGTCAGCAGTACGAAATCCTGCTGGTCATATACCTTGAACGGATAGTGTCACGGTATGTGAAACGTCTAGTATCCTGCCGATGTAGTCTAATTACGTCAATACCGGATTTCCTTTCTGAAGAGGTGCCACGTAGTACGTTACTGTACCCGAGGAGCATTCTGTATTATCCGCTTTCCTTGTCAGCAGGCCGGCACGTCCGATCTATCTCCAATTGCATGCCCAAAGCTTGAATAAGCTAACTGCAGAATCAGATTCGAAATCCGTGTGGATATTGTGCGCCTGAACTTCGAATTACACACATCCCGTGGGTGTCTATGGGGAGAATAGTTTTATACGAGTTAGATAGGGCTGATTCACAAATGCCAAAAATCGACTAGGCAGCCAACGTGAAGAATGTTGATCAATCCTGTTTATTGCAACTAAAATTTAGCTAAAAATTTGTTGAAAACTTCTTATATGTATATATATCACACTAGTATGACATACACACGCACAAAATCTTTCAAATACTTCACAACAATTTTGCAATCTTGTAAATTATAATGCTATTAAAAGTAAGAGGTATTATACTAATATAAACAATAGGCTCTGAAAATAATGTAATAAAAAACAATGTAATAAAATAGGCTTCGGGAGCAAATAATAGTGTCCGTATGAATTACAAAAATATAGAACATTATATAATAAATTAAATGACATGGATAACATACATAACAATTAATTGAAAATGACAAACAATAATTTCTAAAACGTGAAAATAAAATTGAAAACAGCATCAGAAGCGCAAATGTTTCAATCCTCAACTGGACTCTCTTCAAGTACAATTAATAATATTAAGAAGATGTCGGACTGCTCTGTCTTATCTACTAAAACGATTATTTTTTGCGGGAATCTTTTTTTTGGTTGAATAAAATAATAAATCCTTTTCCACGATTTAAGTAAACATCGAAACAAAGGTGAGACTTCACGAGTTTATATTAAAAACAGAAAAAAATTAAAAAATTATAGTTTTTTTATCGGCTTCTGGCGTCGGAACAATACTTATGTAATATAAAAGTTTTGTAATATGTACATGCAAAATAAGATACCTCTCTGCTCGGAAATGCATGAAAGAATATAAGTGAACGTTTAGAAATGTGTTTAGAAGCCTAGTAAAAAAGATTACTGTCCGCAAAAATTTCGTGCATATGTGTGTGTGCGAGATCGAGGCTCAAGAGTAAAATAGAACAGTAGATTAGTTGCGTGAGGCAGAGTTACAATCTTATATGACAAGGACAGATATAATCGTACTATCTTTGTTTCTTTTGTGCGTGCGAGAGTAACATACATGTACGCACTAACATTATTACAGTATTAAGCGACGCGGTAGCATCGCGACGCCAAGTATATGTCTTTTCTCTTTCGATCATACGTTCTGTCTCTTTCTAATTGCTCGCTCACTATGCGTAGCTTCATGCTCCTCGCATATTTACTTATGGCTTTTGCACACAGGATGCGGTAAAGCTTGCCGCGCGGCAAGAAGCGACGCGGTGGTCAAACAAATGCTTGCTTTTCTGGAAATAATGAATATATAATTTCCGCCGCGCGGAAAAAGTTGAACTGGATTCAACTTTTCCGCGTGATAATAGGAAACAAGAAGGGCTGTTGTCTGCTCATTGGGTATGTGTATGTATATTTAGGTGTACCGTATAGTCATTGACAATCTTGCAGCTGCTGGAATAGAAACTCTCCAATTTGTTTTTATTTTTTTTATGAAAGGTTCAACTCTCTTAATAATATATAATCAAACATACTGGATATTATCCTCATATAATTGAAAAATGTTTCTTCATCTTGAGTAGTAGAACTAGGAGAGTTCTAACGCAGGTCCTCCGAGGGGAATGCGGGTCGAGGGGAAACCTTGCAGGCGAGGGGGCATGACGTCACGCGGGCGGAGGGGGATTTTGGTGCCGCGGGGGAATGATATCACGCGGGTGAAAGCCGATAAGGAACAATCATTCGTCCAAAGTCCTCCTTTTCCTTTACTTAATAAATATAGCATTTCTATTGATTTGTGATAAATGCTTGTATCTATATTTATCACATTTTTCTATGCTATTTGATAAATATTATTTATCAGTATTAATGTTTGATTATTTAAAAAATATGACAGTATACATATATTATTATATTATATTTATATTATATTACAAACAAATAGTGTCTCGCAAGATTGCACGTGCGGCCGAATCGGCGCGGTGTATTACAAAAGCGGGTTATTATATTTATATTATATTATGAACAAATAGCGTCTCGCAAGATATAATGTTGCTTTCATGTATAGCACAATAATAAAAATCAAATAAGATTTGAATATGTTAAACATAAAAATATATTTGATATATACATGAAATTCATTACTTTTTTAACACTTTCTATACTCTCTTCTATATTTCTTTCCGATTCTCAATCGATCAACATATGTACATATCAATAGATATTAAAACTATCGCGTGATACGAACGCCAAAGCGCCCGAGTCCCTTTGGAAGAGAAAGTGGAATTTTTTGGTAGAAAACTAAAAGATACCGACTAGATAATAAAATTCTTCTAACGAAATACCCATATTATTATTATTATTATTATTATTATTATTATTACTAGATTTTAAAAATGTCGATTATTTCTGTGCTTCCTTCTTTCCTTTTCCTACTCGTGCATGTCTCGCGCTATCCTTCTCCCACACCCATAGAATGCTTTCCTTTTCCTACTCGCGAACGCCTCGCGCTATCCTTCTCCCATCCGGTCGCGCCACAATTACATATCTATCTTATAAGTGGGGAAGGGAAGGGAAGCGAAAGAAATAAACATATTTTTCTTTTCATTTTTTTTTAGCACATTTATTTATGTTAAAATACATCACCTCGTCTCAAGGTTTCAGACAAAATTTCATCCACAGCATAAGCTAATAGTTCGCAATCTATGATAGATGTTTTATCAAAAACATCGCGCAAGATTTTAACAGCGTTATCTTTCTCGGCGCCAAACATATTACCTTGCAAATTAACGACAAATCGATCGAAACTCTCATTTACAGCTTCTAAATTCTCACACAGCTTCAAATATTCATGATTAACACAGTGTTCGAGTTCGAATAAGAAAAATATAGTTGACGGTTTCATGTACAAGCAAGAATCGCGTAACGTAAGTTTTACAACACTCGTATCGTGTATTTTAACAATCTCGATTGTTAAATCGTTAATCCATATTGGTGTATGATCGGGCGTTTGCACAAGTCGTTCAACGTCCGCTCGTTTCAGCATTAGCGATTCCCATGTGTCAATAGATAATACGATTTGATTGCCTCGGTTATCGCCGAGATGTAATTCCACGTAAGATGTGATTCCACGCTGTGATTCAACGCTGATTCCAATATCCAAGTATTTATACGCAGTGCGCGTCAAAGCGAATCTGCGTACCAAAATACGTGGTATACAACGAGGTTTACCGTGTCTGAAAAATACGATTAAATATGAAATAGCATGGAAAAAAAAAAAAAAATATATATATATATATATATGAAAATTTGTGATACTTACAAATCAAGCGGTTTCTTGTACGGCCTAATTTCATCTCGAGGAACGTAATAATTCATGCGTCTGCCACCGTTGCTGTTTCCTTCGGCGGAGTACATTTCTCTAAGTTATGAGAAGTAGAACGGTTGACGCGACACTGATCGTGTAAAAACTAACCGATAATACGCTTATTTTCAAAAATATGATGTGGTGGGAGATTAATGCTCAGAAAATTTAGGAGAAGGGGCAACGATCAATGTTAAAAGAATTCTTAGAAACAACTTCTGAGGAAAGGAGTGGGGAGAATAAGAAATAAAAAACATTAAATACGTTTACACATTTTATTTATAAAAATATTTTTTTTTAACGTTGCAACCACCAGTTAAATATTTTTAATACATTCTGTAATGCACAATTCTTAACATGTTTTCCACATCGTATAGTATTAGTAACATCTAGATTATTTAAAGATTCAATATCTTCGTAATCAGCATCCAAAGTCTCGATGATTAGGTTTTCTCTCGCATAATTCTCAAGTAAATCCACCAGCCATTCTCGTTTCTGGCATCCCTTGACGTACACGAGAGTCGACGTATCGCCATTCTCTTCTGTTCCAAGCACGGCTGATGTAATCAAGCGTTTAGCCATGCTGTACGGTACGTTTCCGTCTTCCCATCGTAATCCATGGTGATTCGCGATCAGCCAGGAAGCACACGATTTGTCGGATTTTGTGAGGAGATTCCATGGTAGGGGGTATGTAAAAATGTAATGCGCCAGAACGGTCCCCTTTCTCAGCACCGCCACCTCCTTTACGACAAATTTCATCCCGATGAAGAATCCTTGTAGGTCCACGAACGTTGGTACGGACATGACGTTTTTTTTTATATCAGCACGTCGAAAAGAAGAAGACTGCGATTGATCCTGATGTATTATAGATTTTATATCGTCTCATTCTCCCCTCCCCCCACACTTAGGTGATTTTGCGCACAACATTGGTCAACGGGTTGTACTGAATCACGCGATCGTGTATGATGAGGCAGTACGCTGTGGTATTCGGCGGCACGTTCTCCTTACACTCGAATTCCAATCTCACATCCACGGTTGCGCTTTTGACCGATTCGTTTTGTCGAGAGCAATCGATGATCACGAATGGACCGTTACGTAAAAATTGCGTGACGGTGAGACTCGGCTCGAGATACTCGTATCCGTAATAATTTTTGCAGAAACGTTGATACGTGTCGTACAAAATCGACCATCTGTTTTTATCGAAATCCAGATTCATATCGTCGTACGGATAACATTCCGAGTTCAGATAGAGTTTCACGTTGGTCAATTTGCAGTCGTCGAATCGACTCGTATCCTCAGACATGACGTTCTTTCGACCTGTCTGCAGAACGAAAACAACGTATCGCGGCTTCTCCAGCTGAGTCGCGGTCTTAATGGGCCACGAATGTTTGGTTGTACGCTGCAATAGCGGAAATTCGTACAGATCCCACGAGCGGAAACCCATACTGAGGTATTGTCCGCTTTCCAAGGCACGCAGCATCGATAACTTGTTAATCTCGTTCAATACGACGTGCGGCATTCGCCATTGTATTTTGAATATGTCGATCACAGGCTCCAGCACCAAATTTCCAATCAGGCAATTGTTATCGTTGCGCGATCGTATTAAGATCAATTCGTGACGAGCGTTAATCACCACGCGCCTGTAATCCTCGCAAAATCCCAATAACATGTAGAGCGGTACGCAAAAATTAAAGTATCCATTCGTGTTAATAGGCGAATCCCAGCCGGCGTTTCTCATAATCACGGTTCTATCGGATGATATCGTTACATAGTTCTTGAGTGTGCTGGTTATTCCCACATTTCTGCTACGATCAATCTCCACACCGTCGAGTTCGTATCGAATCTCATCAAACATGAACGCGACGCAATTATTCCCCAGTACAACATCAAATCCTTCAGCTGGTTTGTTTATCACTAATTTTCCCTCGATGTACAGAAAACTCTCATACGGCAAAGTATACAGATCCTGTTGTTGTATGGGTATTCGTATCTCATCGCTGTGCTCAAACGTCGTATTGGCGTACGGGTTGTACGTGTGAGTCTCGATCTTGACGATACGATCGTCAAAGACCGGCTCACCTCCGATATTAAGGATATCGGTCATGTTTTCTTAGATATTTCGCACCGCGAATCCCAAAGATTGTAAAAATTTAACGTTCGATGCGTTGAGCTTCTTTCTGATCTTTTTAGCGCAACCTAATGATGATGATGATGATGATGATCGGATGATATCATCAATCGGTACCGTAAAGATATTATTATCTTTCGCGTGTTTCGAGTCGTTCAACACGAGCATCTCATGTATCGCACGCTAATTTTGTCGCCGTCGTACGTGCAATCTGATGGTAATCTCTTCTCCTCGAAAATCGAGCAATCGTCCGTCTTGATCCGCGACGCGTATCGTTAGATCCGTAATGCTCCGCGCAATGATCGGCAGGTAAATGATCTGCGCCGGTGTTTCCGATATCTTATATCCTGGCGGAACGCTCGGTGAAAATTCATGTATCGTATGAACGCGTTTGCCGTTGCTGAATGCACCCGCGGTCACGTTACACTCTACGCGGATAATGTTTACGTTGATGATATTAATCGGTATGTCCGATTGATACCACTGTTTCGGCTGCAATATACGCTTCGACGAGAATCCCAGCAGCGATCCAATATTGTTAGGTTTGTTAAAGTTTACTCTGAATGCGCACTTGATCTCGCTATTCATCGTATTGTAATTAGCACGGAGCACTATCGGGTATTCTACAGCCTCGTCTTCGTCACCGTTCGCTCGAACGGTCTCCTCTCGCGATATCACCGTGATATCACCGCGATTGTCGGAGCGAACTACGCGTCGCGGGCGTTTCCGTGAAATTGCACGTTTCAAAAACTCGTGTATTGCGTGTATCTCGTACGATCCCTCGGGAATCGTAATTTCCGTGTCATCTTCATCGAAATAAAATTTATTATTCGAGGAATTCACGTTCGATATCGTATGATAAGTTTCAAAATTAGTTAGACCGAGCTCGTAATCACCGTCGCTCAAATCTACAGCTGGATGGTAGTGTGCCGCGAGGACGCTACTCTTCCCGGTTAGCGTGAAAGTCATAGACATGTCGACAAAACTGTTTAACGAATACTGAGTCTTAACGGCGCATCGTCAGGCTTTAAATTCACACCGATTGTCGTCGACCGTTCGGAGAAACCGCAGACACAATTGTCCGCAGATGCTTTGATCGTAAGTTTGAAAGGACGTGCGATTGTACTCGATCTTCGTAACGTACCGTCCGAAATATCGCACCAATTCATTCGGCGGTCGAAGATTACCAAAACCGTCGAAATATATAGCACGATTTCCCCTCTTTGCGTACGCTACCCAATGAGTACCCGGTCCTTTGGTGATATCCAAATTCACGATGCCGCTCTCGTTTCGATATATACCACCGATCGGTAACGAATCACGCATGAAAACCCCTCTAAAGTACGGTATACGCATACGTTTCGCCAATTGTTCTAATTGTATGTTTGTTGTCACACCCGTGGGCATTTTTAGCGTCTTTTCGACGTTTTTTTTTTTTTCTTCGTTGCCACTCCTTGTCCGCGTTTGTACGGACCGAGATACAGTCCCTGTCCGTATTTATACGGAGCGAGATAAAGTCCGCTGCCTTCCATCGCGCGATCGTGACGTTGCAGCTCCTCCAGCTGACGGCGCGCGGCTTTGCTGTCGTTCACCGCCTTAGCCACGCCGGCTGCTCCACCGATCAAGGATCCGAGCGCGCCCAACATTGGTAGAATCGGCAATACACCGCCTCGTTTCGCTGTCGGAAGTATCCGTTTTTTCGTCGACCTTTTCCGCGTAGTCCTCATCTTCGTCTTCGTCTTCGTATTCGTCTTCGTCTTCATACCCATACCGATTTTTGTCTTGGTTTTCATCGCTGCCCAAACAGCTGTGGCTGCGGCTCTCTCACCGAGAGTCGAATCTTTCGCAACGATGCGTTTTCGCGCTCTCTCGGCGAGTATCTTGTCAGCCGCGTGTCTCTCGGTGAGATCGTTGCTCCGGGAGTACGCTATATCGTGCTCGCAGCACGCCGCGTCCAATGGATTTATACCCCGATTACCTCTCGCCAATCGTTTTTCCAAATGAGTGCCCGGACCGCAAAACTGATAGCCGGGAATATGTAACTCGAAAGGAAGTGCGTTTATCGCACGATTTAAGAAACCACAACCTCTTATAATTTTTGCTGGCATTTGTCACAATTTTTTATTAACGGTGCTGGACCGTCGATGTGCGTTCGCTGCCACGGTTGATTGTAATGTTCGTAACAGTGCCGATATTGTTGAACCTCTGAGTCAGCTTTTATATGTTCGGGAAGCTTGTCCCACATGTAGTGGACGTGATCGCCGCACATTCGCAGCAGAACGACTTTCGGCACAAATTGTAACTGTTCGGCGCTCAAATTGTAAATATCGGAAGGTCTCAACAGCAGCACGAACATTTTTGTTACTGAGCGATTTGCGGTTCCGCGCATCTATAAATAGGCGTTCGATCCAGCATTCCTCAGTCGGCAGTGTGAAAATGAAATTCGTGCGACAACCTTTGGCGATACGCGTGACGAATTGCGACGACAGATTACGATCGATGGGGGACAACGCGGAGATGCGCAAGCATGGTACGATGCTACCGACTACTATACGCGCGATCGTTTGTGGCCCCTCGAATTGCGGTAAAACCAACGTTCTAATAAGCCTGCTGGAAAGTCCGCACGGTGTACGTTTCGAAAACGTGTACGTGTACTCAAAATCGTTGCAACAACCGAAATATCGATATCTGGAAAATTTGTTGACATCGATCGATGAAATCGGCTACTTCACATTCTCCAACAACAGTGACGTCATTCCGCCGAGCGAGGCGCGTCCAAACTCGATCTTCGTGTTCGATGACGTGGCATGCGATAAGCAAAATGCGGTGAGAGAGTACTTTTCAATGGGTCGACACTCGAGCGTCGACTGCTTTTATCTCTGCCAGACGTACGCGAGAATACCTAAACATCTGATACGCGACAACGCGAACCTGCTGATCTTGTTCAAACAGGATGGTACCAACCTGAAACACGTGTACAACGATCACGTGAATACCGATATGCCGTACGATGAATTTTGCGCGTTGTGTTGCGATTGTTGGCAGCGCAAGTACGGATTCGTAGTAATAGACAAGGACAGTTCGCTCAACGATGGTCGATACAGAAAAGGATTTAACGTGTTCGCGATACCGCAAAACGATTAGTCGTTGTCGATACTTCGTCGGGGTGAAACGTGAAAGAGAGATTGACATTTTTGTTTTTCCGCGATGGCTGCGATCGATAAGAACGAGGATATTCGCGAGCGCGAGAAGATTGCGAGGGCAATTGTGAAAACTAGCGAATCGATTCGCAAGAAACATCGCGCTTTGAAGACCGGTAAGATCGAGGAGGATATCGTGTTGGATAGACGCTTTAGACCTCTCATCGAGCCGTTACAAAAGATCGTCGACAACTCTAGCTCGATCGCGGTGAAGAACGAGCCTGCGAGTAACACCAACGCGGGGATCGAAGCGTTGTCCATCCCGAAGCGCGAGAAGGATGATGATGATGATGATGATGATGATGTGCCACCGCAAAAGAGAAAACGATCAAACGTCAAGTCGGATCGCTCACCGACACCGCATAAATCGAAACGATCGGACGCTCCACTGGATGTACCGCTGATAACCTCTACACCGTCCGCGTCAATGAGAACTATACAACCTACGATGCCCGAATTATTCACGAGCCAGGATGTTTTTGAAACCACGGACGACTCGCTCATGACATCCGTTCGAAATCAGTTGCAAACACCGGAAGGTCAAGAAACATTGCGAGAGCAATTAGGTCCACTGGGTCAAAGGTACATCTGGCCTATCTTGAGCGGCGATCAAGAGAGCGGTATAGACAACGTGTACGGTGTTTATCTCGGCAAGAATGGAATGATGTTCGGTAATAAACGTTTTGACGTGGACAACGCGGATAGCATAATTATCGATGGCATACGATACGTCGGCACACCTGGTCTTTACGAGCTGATCTTTAAGAAATTTCCCGATGACGTCATCTATACGGTGGATGATAAGCAAACGTACAAGAGCATGCTGTTGACGACGAGCGCGCATAAACAGTACTCTGCGTTGATACCACTGCTTCTGAGTAACAGGGGATACAAGTACAAAGAAATAATCGCAAAGTTGATACCGATCGAACCCAAAAGAACAAAATCTGGAAAGGGATTATTCGCGCCTCGCGAAATGACGCTAACCGATAACAAGATTGACTACGTGCACTGGGACGATCCCAACGAGCTGGTGGATCGTCTACGATTGCTGGATGCTTCGCACCAAGCGGGTCACAACGGTCACGACAACGAGATTTTGTCGATCATCGAGGAACTTCGCGAAGCCGGCATTATTATAAATTAAACGGTGTCTCGACAAAACTAATCAATCGATCGACCGACATCGCTCGCATCGATGATGCATATCAACAAATTTGGGATATCCGAGCAGAGTAACGACGTGACGAACGTCATTTCGTACCGTCGATGGAGTGGATTAATGAAAAGTTTCGTGCGCGATAACGCTCTGTGTCGCACCGTTACGGACTTTGACGCGAGGTCGCGCAAGATTCGTCGTGTAGCGCAACCTGTGGCTGATACCGACGTCGTCAACAAACTGTACGTGGATCATTGCGTTAAAACGTTGAGAAATCAACTGAAAGAGTCAGACGAGAAGCTTGCTGCGTTCGAGAAAAACGTGCGTGCGTTACAGACTCTGATAAACGAGCTTCGGCATGCGAATATCGCTAGATTAGAAACGCCAACGAACGACGACGAAACGTCAACGAACGCTAACGAAACGTCAACGAAACGACGACGAAACGTCAACGAACGCTAACGAAACGTCAACGAAACGACGACGAAACATCAACGAACGACGACGAAACGTCAACGAACGCTAACGAAACGTCAACGAAACGACGACGAAACGTCAACGAACGCTAACGAAACGACGACGAAACATCAACAAACATCAACGAAACGACGACGAAACGCCAACGAAACGCTAACAAACGACAACGAAACGTCAACGAACAACAATGGACAGCAACAAACGGATCAAGAACGACTACGAACGGCTGACGAATGACAGCGGACGACAACGAACGGTTATTGGACGGTTATCTAACAGTTCAGGAACGGGTCAGGAACGGCTACGAACGAATCAGGAACGACTACCAGACGGGTCAGGAACGGCTACGAACGGCTATCGAACGGCAACGAATGGTAGCGGATGATAAAGAACGACTATTGAATGACAATAAACGGAAATAAACGACTATTATATGGTTAAAAAAAAAAAGGTTAAAGATATAAATCATAATGTAATTTCTTTGCACATATTATTACGCGCCGACTAGCCGTACCACTAAAAACATGACATCGTTAAAATCCAACGGACGTAAAAATATCGAGAAGCTACGACTCGTCGAGGAACTGCATGCTTCGGCGAGAAGAAATTTTCCCCGAAGACGCGTCATAGTGCGGGGTTACGATGACCTGTGGCAAGCTGACATCGTCGAGATGCGTCCGTACTCTCGTTTCAACAAAGGTTACCACTACATACTCACCGTCATCGATGTGCTGAGCAAGTACGCGTGGGCTGTACCGCTCAAGAGTAAAGGTGGAAGTGAGACGGCTGATGCTATCGCTGAGATAATTCGAGATAGTAAGAGATGCCCGAAAAACATGCAAACCGATATGGGAAAAGAATTTTATAACATCGACGTACAACGTCTCATAAGAAAACACGACATCAATCATTATTCCACGTATTCGGTGTTGAAGGCATCGGTTGTCGAACGATTTAATCGCACGTTAAAGAATGACATGTGGAAAATGTTTACGCTGAACGGAACTTACAAGTGGGTTGACGCGTTGCCGCGACTCGTGTCGGATTACAACGCGCGCAAGCATCGCACTATCGGTATGAGACCTATCGATGTTACCCCCGCGATAGCCGATAAACTTTTAAATACAGTATACAGCAATGTAAAGATTGCGGCACCAGCAAGATTTAAAGTAGGTAACCCGGTACGCGTTAGCAAGTATAAGACGATCTTCGAGAAGGGTTACACACCAAATTGGACCACCGAGGTGTTTAAGATTATTAAAGTGCAGCGTACTAATCCCGTAACCTATCTACTCGAGGACTATCGCGGAAAATCTATTGCTGGAGCATTCTACGAATACGAGTAGTACTCTGCGTTGATACCACTGCTTTATCTCGTGGAGAAAGTACTGCGCAGAAAAGGTGACGAGGTTTACGTGAAATGGTTGGGATTCGATGGATCGCACAACTCTTGGATACACAAGGACAATGTGATTTAATTCATACAAATTGTATTTTATTTTAAACATATAAAAATATGAAATACATATAAAGTATCTGAAATATGTAAAATATATACAGCATATAAAATATATGTAAGATATATTCAGCATGTAAAATATAAAATATAAAAGAAAGATAGAATTATATTTATTTTGTTTTCCCGACACACACACACACACACACACACACACACACACACACACACACACACATATATATATATATATATATATATATATATATATATACATTATATTATAAGGGTATTCGGAAATGTCCCCACGGTAGCGTGTCGGTCGAATCAGGTACGATATATCGCTTGTCGTCGTACGGACTCAGAGCAATTTTTGTCTCGCTGATTGTATACACTTCGTGCAATTTGGATCTTATGCAAGACTGTCGTCGAGTCATCTCAATTTCATCGCGCAGACACCGCGTGTAATCGTCGAACGTTATCGTTCTCGCTACGACGTTACTCTTGACGCCTTTAACCTTTTTTGTATCTTTTTTATTATCTACTCGCAATGCATACATTTTTGCTCTAAGCCCGACAAATTCAGTCATGATCGCACCATTATTCTCGTCCTTCATCAAACCCGGCACTTTCTTGTTCTCGAGCGGTATACCGTACGCATTGTTAACCGGATAATCGCTCGTGTCAAATTTAGCAATATCGCGTTTCATGTTCTTGTACACATCCTCGCACTCGATGTGATAAATTAAACTATCTGTATCGGTGTACATTATTTTACATTTCTCTCGATATAACGGTACCATGTATTCGTGATGAAATTCATACAAACACGTTTTAGAAATGTCGAGGATGCACATGCCGACGTAGATCGGTTTATTGAATTTTATCTCGAATTTGCGCAATTCGACAGCGATCAAATTTTCCGAAAAGACGCTCCTGCTGTGAAAATTTGGTGTCGCGATCATCGCCTCCGCGCCATATCGTCCGTCCCACTTTGTTAATAATTTTACATCGACGTGATTGCGCACGTTTTCCATAGTTTTACCGAATACCGCGTTGTTCATTAACTTGTACAGATTTTTCTCGAAATCGTTTGTCGCGCGCGTTCTAAACCGGGTGTTGAGTTCGATGTAATCGCGGAGCCATGCGGATTGAACGAATTGCAATACGCGATGTATCTTTGCGACGCGAAGGCCGTGACGCGTGCATTGTTGCAGGTTGCGATAGTGTATGACATAACGCTTCTTATCGTATAAGGTTGCGAGGAGTTTGTCTTGCCGCTTGCCGGGCGGCTTATCGCGCGTCGGACAGAACGGTAGGTCAGCGTGCGCATCGTGAAGATGTTGTGGATACTCTAGATCAACCTCGAGAATATAACCTATGGGCGAATCCGAAGCGATTGCGCTAACGTCAAAGTCAGAGATATCGTCGACCCATCGAAATTCGGCATAGGGTAGCGGTTGACACATCGCCCAACCGTACAAGTTGTTTACATCGAAATACATCATGTACGATGACGGTTTCGATGGATCGTAAGACTGCGTGTACTTGTTATTGGCTCGCGCGTATCTGCCGGAACATTGACTCAGGCCACCGCGTATTCCCCGTTCGATAAACATAACCATATCGATATCAGTAAGTAATTCGAACGTAATATTCGTATGTTTTAACATGGCGTCCCACGTATATCCGGGAAGAGTATAATAATACGCGGGGTCGAGCCCATAACTCTCGATACATTTGTCGCGGAAATTTTCAAAAATATCTGCCAATAACAAGACATCCGTTTTTAAATACAGATCGCTGTATTCGCCCAAGGTTCGTAGGGAGAACCGCCTCCAGACGTTTTCAGCGTGCGCGTAATCGCTCTCGGATACGGTGTCACCGGTCAAAGAACTGTAAAATGATTCGCGCGGTGGTAAACATGTATCGTGCAACCTATCGACACAGTCAATGTATTCGTATGGGAAAATACCTTTTCGCGTCAATAAATTGAACTCTTCAATTGATAAATTTTGAAATTCCGATTTTAAAATTTGAAGTTTATCATTATTTAAAAACGATGCCAATTTTTCGAGACTAGTACTGAGAAATTTGTATGAATCGATGAACCGTAACTTTATATCGTTTCGCCAATCTGATTTTTCAACGGTATCTTTAACTTTAACATGTTTCGTGAATGAAATATACTTTTCTTTTGTTATCGGTAGTACGTCGATCGAGCCTTCGAACGCGGTAGCTATTTCTTTGATGATAAAATGTGAATCGTAACCGGATAAATTGTGAAATACTATGGGAATGCAAAAAGAGTCTTTATAATTTAAATTGCAGTTTGAATGCGCGGGACCTCGATACCGCCCGGTAAGATGGCAATGATCGCGTACGCGTGTATCGTCTTGCGCGAACGGTTTTTCGCAAATGTGACAGTGTGTCGCGCTGTGAAATTTTTCCCGCTCATCTCGCGTTAAATTTACCATAGGGACATTCATGGTTAAAATAGTTTTTACGCGTTGCGCTAAATTTTTTAATTTTTCTACGAACCACGAAACGCAATCGGTACTACGGCGAGAATGATACGCGGATAACGATTCGTCGTACGAACAATGTACATAATAAGCTACGCTAAATTCTTGATGATGCTGAAACGTGTACGTAGACGTCCTCGGATCACCGTCGGTCTTCCTCAGCACGCACTCCAAGTCGGCGTATACGACGAAGGGAAGTCGCTCCTTTCTGTTGTAGTTGTTGAACGCGAGCCACTTGTCTTTATCGCTCGGTAACCGGATGGCGCACTCGTTCATTTCTCGACAATCTACAATGTGCGACTGCAACTTGTCGTCCGATCCAAAATAGTGTAAACATCTGTAAAAAAAAAAAAAATGGAAATAATTAATTTTTCTATCGTATATATATATATATATATATATATATATATATATATATTACATTTTTATTAAATATACGTACCGATCGCAGATATATTTTTGGCCATTACGTTTGCTCAGTTGCGAGCTCACGAGGCGGGATAAATTCTTGATCCACGCGAAATGTCCGAGGTCTTGCGAATCTTGTATATACAACAAGTTGACGTGTCTATCCTTCTTTTGCTCGCTCAGACGTATCGGGATAATATTATTCTCTTTCTCTTTCTCGATGCAGTATACATTTATCGAAATGTCGTTATAAAGTTCAAATTTTTTAATTTGACTCAATGTCATCGGAAATTCAACGTTCTGGAGATTTAGCACTGTCGTATAATGTGGATACGAAGACTCCCGACCTACGTCTCGTGCAGCTGGATACAAAGCAGCGACCACTGCCCACGCGAAACATGCATTGTCTTTGGATTGCACGTTTATTACCGCTCTCTTCATTGTTATTTCTCGCGGTAATTTAATATGGCACCCCGCGCGCATTGGATTATATTTATTTATATTTACAGTTAAATCGAGAATTCGCGACAATGCCCACCCGCTATCGCGTTCTTGAAATTCTTCGAGCGAGGCAAGCGTGGGCTCGACGACGCGTCGCTCGTACCACTCGTGTAAATCGGATGTGCGAAAGAGTTCACAGTTTCTCGTATTTACACTTTTATTTGCCCGTTTATCACCCGACACGAATTCACCATTGAACACAGTGTTCACTTTCACATTAAAGTGTTTTTTCAGCACATTTTTCACGTGTTCGAGCACAATGTCTTTGGCGTTCTCGAGAAATTGACGAGGCTCGATGTGATTATAATTTATAACCGCACCAGTCAATATACGGCTCTCAAACGCCGTATCAATCTCCCGCCAAATGAGTCTTTCCGCGGTATTGCAATCACCACTGTAATTACCACCACTATATATAAATTGTCTCTCTAATCGAGTCCTCGCACCCTCGAGTCGCGCGATTCTGGCCACCAAAGATTGCCGAACTCCGATCGAGAGCCGCGGACGCTTGATACGACTGGATTCCTCGAGCTGTTTGATAAATTCTTCGCATCGCTGCGCCCATGCAAAATACTCGCCCAAAGTGGCGACTTGATGCGACAGCTCCAACAAGTCACGTTCAGTCTGCTCGGAGTTTTCCATGTTTTTTTTGTTTTACTGTGTACAAATCGGACATATGTTGCACGGCATTACCTGATATAATGCTTGTCTGCAATTGGAGCAGGATCGACCACTTATTACGTCGTACAGTTCAGTTACATGCTTCCGAACAGCATACATGTATCCATAGTCAGTGTCTGCTATAGCTATCATACACGAAGCACATACAGCATAATCACTACCCGTAGAATAATAAAAGTATATGGCACAAAATTTTGTACGTCCGTTCAACGCAATAATTTCTGAATGAAACACTGTCTTCTGAACAATTTCCGTGAGGTCCTCGCTTTGATCGCTGTTGTAATCACTGTCGTCTGATAATGCGTGATCTTCATCAGACGACTCGTCTAGTATTGCCTCAAAATTATTTATTTCCATCCTTCGCAGATTGGCAGAGTGTCAAAATCTGGTCACCGTTGAACACTTGACACACACAAAAATTATAAAGAATCCACTATACTTTTTAAACGTAAAATCTGATCGCCGTCGAACACTTGGAACACAAAACTTTTTTAACCGATGTATACACTTTCAAATCGTGTACTACTATAATTTTGACACCCTTCGTTCTTCATTTATATATATTTCATCTATCATCTTTAAACGGCTCTTCTTAAAAAAATTGCGTGGGAGTAAGGTCTTTCTAAGGTTTAACGAATTGGATTTGTGCATAAGTGGGGATCTTCCAACTTTAATAAGTTAAAAATCATGCCAGTGTTCTCATTAGACGGAGTGTTTCTCCTACTTTTCGTATTTTACTCGTAGTGATCGTCGATTGGTGAGTTTGGATATCGGTTCGAGGGTTCCTTCGCACGTGATCATGTTAGAGAAAATTCTATTTTCTTATGAGAAAGGAAAGTAGGAAGCACAGAAATAATCGACATTTTTAAAATCTAATAATAATATGGGTATTTCGTTAGAAGAATTTTATTATCTAGTCGGTATCTTTTAGTTTTCTACCAAAAAATTCCACTTTCTCTTCCAAAGGGACTCGGGCGCTTTGGCGTTCGTATCACGCGATAGTTTTAATATCTATTGATATGTACATATGTTGATCGATTGAGAATCGGAAAGAAATATAGAAGAGAGTATAGAAAGTGTTAAAAAAGTAATGAATTTCATGTATATATCAAATATATTTTTATGTTTAACATATTCAAATCTTATTTGATTTTTATTATTGTGCTATACATGAAAGCAACATTATAACTTGCGAGACGCTATTTGTTCATAATATAATATAATATAAATATAATAACCCGCTTTTGTAATACACCGCGCCGATTCGGCCGCACGTGCAATCTTGCGAGACACTATTTGTTTGTAATATAATATAAATATAATATAATAATATATGTATACTGTCATATTTTTTAAATAATCAAACATTAATACTGATAAATAATATTTATCAAATAGCATAGAAAAATGTGATAAATATAGATACAAGCATTTATCACAAATCAAGAGAAATGCTATATTTATTAAGTAAAGGAAAAGGAGGACTTTGGACGAATGATTGTTCCTTATCGGCTTTCACCCGCGTGATATCATTCCCCCGCGGCACCAAAATCCCCCTCCGCCCGCGTGACGTCATGCCCCCTCGCCCGCAAGGTTTCCCCTCGACCCGCATTCCCCTCGGAGGACCTGCGTTAGAACTCTCCTAGTTCTACTACTAAGGTACACCCTTCGCGCACTCCCACCCTCGAATATCCGGGAGAGGAGCGACAAGAGGGCAACCGTTGTGTTCGTGTTGCCTGTGGGCGGGTCTTAGTAAATGTAAATTGATCGAGACAATGTTCATTAATTAGTCGCGAGGTGGTACGACTGTGCCATGCCTGCCTCTTAGCCGTGTCCCTTTCTTCGCGCTTAATCCTGCGAGTTTGTTTCCGTTCGCATAAAAAAATCATCGCAAATCGTTTCGTATCGATGCAGAGTTTGAAACCAAACAGAATTTAATGCGCTTGATAAACGATGTGCAATGAGAAATATTGACGATTTAAATACGCGAGAAGACTTCAAATAGACTTATTACTTTAAAACGTAAAATTCTCGCACAAATTATTACAAAATAAAAGAATCATTAGTTGAAAATACATGAATTCATTTTTAAAGAATCGAAATATTTTAAGGATATTTTCTCACCCGTTCACGCAACTCGATACTTTTAATTACGCATTGCTCTTTGTAATATCGTCATTAATTGAAAATTCTTACGCGTTGCACGCCAAAGGTTCTCTCTCTCTCTCTCTTCTTCTTCTTCTTCTTCCTCTCTCTCTCTCTCTCTCTCTCTCTCTCCGTATCTCAAACTCAATTATAAACATCTCGTCTCGATACCAAGGGCAATTACTCATTCGCACGAGATATGAATTCACAAGAGCCGCACGCGCATGGAATAATCGTGCGCGCAGAAAATTCACGCAACGCACGCATGTTATCCGGCGCGTTTCCTGACCGCGGTAATCGACTTTGCCCTTTTACCGGAACCCGCCTAATTAAGTCACCCGCGGAGCATCTGATTTATGCGATCGGGTAACGAATAACACCGACGATTTGCGACTCGATCGGCTCAGCACAATCGTTATTCGATTTCTATTTCGAGACACATTATATCGAGGATTCACTCGTTCCTCTATCTGCATTCGATCCTCGTTCATCGCATTGTCCGCCACCCGGATGATACTGCGCGAAGTGAGGAGGAACGGGCAAATGTATCGCTTGTTGGAATGTTGGGATGTGCGCGATGTGTCGGCGCGCGATGAAAAATGCCCGAGACCTGAAGCAGTATATTCATACCTTGGATAGAGGCCCACTGAGAATGGGTCCCGGATATCGATTCAATAAATGCTCCAGCATCGAAGCGCGCGTGTATATCGATGCAATAGCGAACGCTTTTACGGGGAGGTCGGTAAGAGTCCCACGAGTATCGAACGTCCGTGGAAATCGATACAATATATTAATCGCTGAAATATAAATATGATAACCGGTTGGTGACCGGGACGTTTCCCGGCCCGAATGTAGCTCGAGAGAGAAAATTTTTTTTTCGCGCGCTCAATTTGCTCCCCACGAGAACCGACGATGATTGAGTGAGAAACGAAAGGGGCGTCGATATTCCTTCGAATATCGTTCATCGGCGAGATGAATAGTCTAGCAAACTTTCTTTCTTCTCTCTCTCTCTCTCTTCTTTTTTTCCTCATATTCACCAAAATATCACTGAGTGAGTGAGAACGAAAAACAGTCCAGGCAGCGAAAACCGGTACACGAACATAAATTAAACGACCGAGACGTATACATATACGAGTCCCTTCGAACATCGTGGTGCGTCCCTCTTCCTTACACCTTACGATTAGCCACGGCGCATCCATCTTCGATCTAAGATGGTGTAGGTGGTTAGAGCAACATCGAGATGTGTCCGTGACGCGGTTCAGAAATCGGGAAATTATGATGGCACAGCGTTGGGTAACCTTGCCTTAAACAATTCTAGCCGGGTCTCGCGGTAAGAAAGGGATCATTCGGATGCTGGGAAGCTTGAAAAGGTCCAAATGGAATGTGTGACACTCGAATCGGGTCGATGGTCGCGTTAGATCGTCGTTATAGAGCGCTCGTCGGTAATCGCTTGATTTAACACCGCGACGGCGCGTAAATAAGGATCGCGTATCGCGCGGTACAAGGGATTTTGAATAATCTCCAAAATCTGAGCAACATTAGCTTGAAATAGTTACAAGATGTTCCTTGGTGAAGAAGAGGAGAATGCTTCGGATAATATCAGGGATTTTAATTAATTTCAAAGGGTGCATCGATATATGGTATATCGTGATATCAAGCGCAAATAAATAAATAATCGTTACATTTTCGTTCTAATATAATATAATCGTATAATAAAATATTAAAATTAAAACGTTCAATAATATTACAATGTAAAAGCAAAATTATTTATGGGAAATGTTGACATTTATCGTAGCTTATCGCATTGCCTCTTTCCAAAGGACCAAACAGAAGAAAAGAATTTAATGCTTGGACATGTTGATTAATCTTTGTAATATTGCGCGGAGCAAACTTGGGTGGCCCAGAAAAGAACGTAGCACTGTCCGAAGTTATAAACACAGTCGGGCACACCACGGTCCTTTAACCCTTCCACTACCAACAGAGGTAATAAAATAATACACAGCTCGCCTCCTGTTCGTTCATTTAAAATACGTTGAAATTATACATTCTATACTTACCAAATCATCCATTTACGCAAAAAAATGTATTAACTATATCAAAGAGATTTAAAATAATTTAATAATTGAAAAAATAATGCAAAACGGAAATAAAAGTAGCAGCAAACGCTTAAAGATAAAATAATTACGGCAATACGATACGAATAATCGTTGAAGAGATCAAAGCGCTTTTTACGCTTCATCGTTTCAGATAATTAAATCTTGGTTAAAAGATTTAACGACACTTGACACAAGGCCGAATGAGTCGAGTTGCGTGCCGCATCGTCGCTTAACGAATGTGCAGCGTAAACTCGGCAGAAAGTGCGCCGCGCCAATTATTGGTCCATCGCGGCAATTATTGCAGGTTATTTATGTGCGCGTGCAGGAGACGGTTGAGGCTCTTCTGGCGCAAGGACAGACTCGATTGAATTCGAGGGGAATAATATGGCGACTTTTACCGTTGCGATGCCGATATCGATGTGCAGCTAAGTCATAATTCTCTCTAATTGTATGGTAAGTCTCACGATTACGCTAGCATAGACAAAGATCATTGAGTCCAAGCGGATTAGAGCGGGATAACGATACGTACGCGAGCGTTACGAAGGCAATTAATATGCCGTTAACGCAGCAGGCCAACATGGCGTTTAATTTTCTTCCGCGTTCACCTAACGTCTGGAAGCAACGATGACGAAGATATTTAGCGGATTACATTGCAGAGATATAATGTAACGTGCTAAAAAGGAAAAGCAAAAGAGACAACCGTATAGTACTAACGAAAAGCTTTATGCATACTTTATACGATATGCGATATAAAACGATACGAGGATTTTATTGTAATCGTATCTATCTTACGGAGGCCGCATTTACAAAACGTTGATTTTAATCGCCCCTTACGGGGATTATCTTTACAGATTAGATCGGCAAATTTATAACGATTCTCTATATTCAATATTAAACATTCCGATACCGGGAAAATTTTAATAGCAGACTTTACGATAACGATAATGCGTGTGTGAGCGCGATGGAACGATCGCGCGATAGGTCGCGTCTGTGTGAATTCATTTCGTGATCGCGCGCGAGGGTTTTGTAACCACGGCGATCCCTTCAAAAAAAAAAAAAAAAAAAAATTTCACTGCCACAGCTAATCATGGTTTGCAAAATAAATTTCTAAACTGCAGCAAAATGGTTTGCTGTTGCACCTAATAAATAGATATCACAGCTAACATGTTCGCTGTCCATATATTACGATTGAAATCTAGTTATCACACGCGGTTTTTAGCTACGACAGCTAATTTTTTTTTCCGCGTTTCCATTCCCGAAATTCTCTCTCTCTCTCTCGAAAGAGAGAGAGATCCCGTACGCGCGCACGAAATTCATCCCGAAGGGCAGAGGTACGCGGCGGTCAAGCGAGGCGTGCGATGACCGAGCTCGGTAATTAACTCCCGAACGATCGCGTTAAGGCGTGAAAGTATAAAGGACCATCCCCGTCCCTTTCTCCGGCTGTCTGCCCTCCTCTCACGAAGGGAACAAGGTGCTCTCGCCCTCCCTCCCTCCCTCCCTCCCTCTCTTTCTCCCTCTCCACCGCTCGTAATCTTAAAACGAGCAGGGTTTTTTCTTTTCGTTCGACCCAAGATAACGAGCGTGATTCAATCTCGACATGTCCCTCGGCGCGCATTAGACTGCAAGCTGGATTAAAGACTCGCAAGTTTCGGGACATATTTTTCCGTTCGATTTCATTCGATGAGAGGCGCGAGTGAATTCGTCGCCTGCGCTAAAATAATCGTGTTACCCGAATGGTAAATTGGGAAGGTATATGAT
Source organism: Polyergus mexicanus (assembly GCF_030449975.1). Taxonomy (NCBI): domain Eukaryota; kingdom Metazoa; phylum Arthropoda; class Insecta; order Hymenoptera; family Formicidae; genus Polyergus; species Polyergus mexicanus. Next base: position 11,909,779 of record NW_027223324.1, read on the forward strand.
CGCTGTAATCCATGTACGAATCTAGCACGGTGTAATCGTGTAATTCCAGGTAATAAAACATACAGTTTTACATTTTGAGCACGTCTCCGCGAGTTATTATTCACAATCAGACAGATAGTATACCTGCCGAATTTATTGCCTTATTAATGTGCACCGCGATATCTTCCTTTACCATCGCAAAGTCGAATGGCGAACCGACTAGATTTCGCGTACATTGATAAATTCGCGCTCTCTAGATATCGTCCTCGCGGTGCGATTGTCATTCTTCTCGACTGATTAATAGGCGGCGAATGCGGATCGCAGACCCGAAGAACCGAATCCCGTCTTATCGCGCGACTCAAAGTCAACGACCTCATGTAAATTGCAGTATCGTAGATCGCCCGTCTCGTGCCACAGCGAAAGGATCGTTTTTTAACTTTTATCACGCGTCTGCATTGTTACCGATGCATCGTCATCTTACTGCCATCCATTTTTTTGACTCTCTTCATCATTCAATTATTATCTAGCTAAGGGAAAGGAGTTACACACATGTATATAATATAATTCTTAATCTTACACTTATATCGGGAATTGAATCTAAATAAATATCATCCAATCATAAAAAAAATTTTAAAATTCTTGTAAATTTATGGAAAATAAAGTGTCCATTTCGCAAATTTATCGTATCGTCTTACTTATCGGAAGGTCTCAATTAAGGCCACTTGATCTTACAAGTCTTCGTCGGAGAGCTCGAGAGAGATCGATACGCAGGTAAGTCGCAGCGTAGTCCAACGTTAAAGCTTAAAAGTGCGAGATGAAAACCACGACGAATCGTAATGAAAGGAGGCCTGCTGCCCCGCGGCCAACAGCAGAAGTGTTGCGTTACGAACTGCCGCAGCCGATTACCAATTGACTCTCCCGCGCTATATCGGCCTACGCTACCATACTTTCTAGGTCTCTTCCAATCCGTACAGAAAAAGAGAGAGAGAGAGAGAGCGTGTTTATATTACCCGTCATACGCGCGTGATATGTACACGTGATTGTACCGTGCAATTACATTTCATTTCTCTTTCAGTGTTATGAGAAGTATTAAAACAAATGTGACTTCTCAGACGAGGATCTCAGAGATCGCATTATTGTTTTCGCTTATTGCCGCTATAAAAAATATTGATCCTCGCTAGTTTTCATGTGAAATTATTAATATAAAAAAAAAAAATAATAATAATAATTTAATTTCTCTTCAAAAGATTATAGAAAACGATACGTGATTCCTCTAAAAAATATCCAGAGATTTTTGTACAGTTTTTTTTTCCATCGTGCTTATTAAATTCTTTCACTTATAAATCAGATCTTTATTAACCTTTCCTCCCAAGTACAGCTTTACGGCCATATATAGCTGTACGCCAATAAGGGGACGAACATATTTGCACGACTCAGAACCGTAAAACCATGGTACGTGAGGTTGGCGAGCGCAATAATGATATGCGTGAGGCGAACGCGCTCGATAAGCGGAAATCGATTTGACTGCTGTCGTATAGCGATGCGCATTAAGTCGTTCGGATCGGCAATGCGTGCGAGAGAGCATGTACGTAGCGAGCCGATTATTGTTAAATAAATGGTTCGTAGAAAAAAAATTTGTACGCGCAGATCGAAGGCCACTGCCGTGTGCACGGGTGTTGAAAATAAATAGGGCTTACAACTATATAATTGTAAGATTGCGAAATAAATGAAGGCGTATGTACCGCTCGAACGTATAACCGAGAGCCCTTCTTTATTATCCCGAAGAAAACTCGAAGAAAGTGGAAGAGAGGAAGATAGATGGATTAACTCTACGCTATACGTGACCAACGTTGTACGAAACCCGCGCCTCCGGCGAAGGCGTCTTTCGAAGGAGTTTTAAGATCCTCGTGAGAAATGTCGCGGGCAGATACCGTACTTCTGGGTTTTACTCCTAAGTACACCGCCCTTTAACGTCAAGCAGAAGTTGCCGTACAGCTATAATTGCGGTGCCGTAACCGATAATTGTCGGCAGAAATACTTCATTAATACGTAGGTATAGAAAGGATAATCGGCCGCGATAGTACGGCGGACTTATAAATTTGCACACTGTACTCTCGAAGCACCTGTTATTAAATCCTGTCGGCTGACACGCTCGCTGTTGGGCCGACAGGAAATCAGGCGATACCGTGCCGTCGCCCCCTTTTTTCCCTCTTTCCTCCTCCTCCCTCCTGCGTCCCTCGGAGCACACGTATGAATAAGTCAGACGTATAACCGGTATAATAACACGCGTAATTGGTGGTTTTTGTTTGTTGTCGAAATTCGACGCCACCCGCCACCCGCCACCCGCCACCCGCCGCCGTAATGCCGTTCTCTTTCTTTCGTTACAATGTACGCGCGATGTACCGTAACTTGGAGCGTGTTTGCTTTAATAGCCCAAGGTCGTTACGCTTTGTCAGTATTACTTTAATACATCTCTCTATCATAAATTTCTCAAGCTGCGCGCGATAGATTAATCAAAGGTTTCAGGCACCGCGCCCGGTGTGCCTAATTAATAGGTAATATGGTCGACGTTTAAAAGCTTCATATTCATCGAATCACTTATTTATAATCCAGGAATGCGACTGCGATAAGACTCGCGCAGACTCGTTTGTATAGAACAGATTCACGCTTACGGCCAGTTTCTCCCGACGAGATTCCTCCGCGACGAGAGGCTCGACGGCGCGCGAGCCGCATTTAAAATATTATTGAAATGGGACAAGGAATCCGGTCGCGCAAAGTAGGTATCTTATGCGGCGTATCGAGTCGGTAACTGGACTCTTGGTGCACCGTCGTCACGTTCTAAGTCTAATATCCGCGTCGGCGGTGTCTATCGACGCGATCTACCGGCGCGACCGTATCGATAGGCGAAAACGAGCGCGGGGACAAGAGATGCGAAAACGATCCCGGAACGAGGTGAGAGACTGGGAGGCCCGAGTACATCGAATGAACGGAGAAAACGGAGACACGGAGAGGCTGTCCGAGGCGAAGGGAAGGCCGAAGAGGAGGCGGAATTCACAGGCGTAGGGTTTATGGTCAAGGTGAAGAAAGCGGGTGGCGGTAACACGGCCCGTATGCACAAGTTCTCGTGTTCGTGTGTCCGCGGGTAAGCGCGAGTGACACTAATTAATGAAATAATGGCACCGGGACGCTTTCGCGAAGAGGAAGGTGTCGAACGCGCCGCGGCTGGGCGTAGGCGGTTATTTACGCTCATTTGTTTCGCGCGCTTTTGTTCGCTTTCGTCGCAAAGTTCGACACCTTTTCTCCTTTCGCATAGGAGAGACGCCTTGTTTTCAGCATTCTGAAACGGAACTTTCAAATATATGCGCGATATAAATTACTATTAAATTATATGTGTGTGTATGTAAAAAATATATATATCAATTCACTTGCGTTATGAATATTAAATTGTATAGATTCAAGTATGTGAAAATGTATTAGTACGATATCTGTGTGTCGTCTCTGTCGTTCAATAAAATCGTCTATGTAAACGACATTATTTTTTGTTCCCCGCAATCCTATCGCATATCCGTCGTAAGCTCATCCGCGCGATGCATCACTGTGTCTGCAACGATGCAGCACCGCGTTGAACCGCCAAACTTCGTAAATTCGAGTCGAAGCCGGTACTGTCCGCGACAGGACGAAACGACGAATTTATCTCAGCTCCACGGAGCTGTGGCACAAGGTAGATACACATCCATTTCTTCCCTTCGTGTCTCCCTCTCGTACGTAGTACTCGGTAATCGGATACTTTCTCACTCGCGCCCAAGCCGATCGCAATAATTAATGATGCAAAATCTGTCTCTTTTGTATCTTTCCGACTTTTTTCCTTCCTTCCCGGTACGAGAAACTTGGAGGAGGGAAACGTGAATTATTTTAACAGGATGAGGGAGAAATAGTGACACGACGAGACCACCGTTTCTGTCGCTCACTTCGAGAAAATTTGAAAGTTCCTTGTAGAACGTCGAATTTAAGAAATGAACGCGTTCCACGAAACTTATCGCGAGCGTAATTTTGTCGGAAAGCCGTATAAGCGAGACGTTATAAATCGGTCGCGAAATAGATCGCGTCTTCTTGAGCACGGTGGCTTTGAGCGAAAAAATTTCCTATAAACGTGGGTCGAAAAATGCTTTCTTAAGAAATTATCGCTCAAAAACCTCTGAAATCGTAATTATTTTACACATTTGTCCAAATATCATGGAAAATGTGCGTCTTTTAACAAAAAGTACCGAAGCAAAAGTTGTAGAAAATTAAATTATCTTTCAAATGAGATCAAAATGATTGTTGTACGTTCCGTAGATTTTGATAAAACCAGTTTCAAACGTACAAAAAGTACTTTTATTACTTATTGTTAGATCGATTAAAGTTGAATCAGGAGGAAATTCGTAAAGCGACTAGATCGGTCATTACTCGATGCCGAAAGTGTATTGGAGCTGCTAGGGGAAGACATTTTGAAAATAGTTAGTTTTTTCACGTCTTTACTCATTTTCTACTATTGCGTAGTATTTTAGTTTCAAAAAATTAAGTTTATTTTCATAAAAGAAAAAAATTTTTATTTTTTATTTTTATCGTTTTTTCAAGAAATTTATTAAGTTTCATTTCCTTTGCATCAGAGGTTTTTGAGCGATAACTTGTTAAGGAAGCATTTTTCGATCCATGTTTATAGGAAATTTTTTGTTCAAAATTAAATTTCCTATAAGATCTGAAAGTCTGGCTGGAACGTTCGGGGCCACCCTGTATATATATATATATATATATATCCGATTTCATATAAATATCTCTTGGGACGGTGCTAATTTAGTTAGCAATCTCCGCGTAATTTATCTCGCCCCCTCGCTCTCTCGCGCGCTTTCGATAAGGGCATCAACAGGAGATTCAACCTTATACTGTTATAACAATCTTCGTTATTTCTTTCGTCGTTATTAAAATACTCGACGGTTTGGATACTCTTCCTTCGACGGACGCGTTATTTCACGACTAACGGTATATCGCTACCGTGTAACATTAACTTCAGTGGAGATACCAAATCGACGATTTCTGTCCGACATGCCGTTCGGAACACGCGCGGTACACGTTCCCGCCGCTTTAATGAGATAGGCGGTTTACTGGGCGATAATGGACACGGTATAAAACGTGAAGTAATAAGTTCTGTCAGTTAATTCTATCGAATTTACAAATATACGCTAAACCAAGCGAGTCTTCCGCGTAACAAATGGTTGGACGGTGTCGGGACACATGTAACTCTGGACTGCGACTATTAATGGGGGTTTGGATTAATTAGCGTTTACGTTTGACTGGATTAATTGACAAAATTTATTGTAGCGCGACTGCTACAATACTTGATTTTTTACGCGTATTAATTCCATATACTATTTTTAATTATCGTGTATCATTTTCCCGCACATATACGTTCTATTATATAATATATAAAATTTATTAATATATTATTATATATAATAAATTTATATAAAACATTTCTCTTTCATTGTTATATGGTATTCTCGACAAGAGGAATAATACAGTGAAAAGTTGAAAATACATTTAAGTCTCTGATTCTTAAAGCTCTTAAAGATAGATTTTTTTCACGGAAACAATCGCGCGTATATCATCGAGTGAAACCCCGTAAGAATACGACGAATTTAGCGGAGTTCGCGGTAACTTCTCTGATTCTCGGTAGAGAGCGAGATTTCCGGTGGTAAAAGATATATTCGCAGCTGAGTTCCATCCAACTGTCCGACGGTCTATTCACCGGCAAATTTGCTGGGCTTCAACGGTTGTCCCTTTCAGCCGGTCTCCGTTACGGTGAGCGCAAACGTACGTACGCGGATAGTCGCGTTCGTCGGCTAGACGGAGGAAAAAGGCCAGCGGCACGTTTGAGTGCTCAAGTCGTGCCGCATCATAAACCTGTCCGTTGCGATGCCCTAACTCTCCTCTCCCTCTCTCTCTTCGTCCCTCTATCTGACTGCCTGTCTCCCCGGCTTCCTCCGCATCTATGTCGCGTACGTATAAGCACGTAGGTCTGTCCGCTCGCCCGCGGCCGTACCGTCCGGTACTACTAGCAGCGATTTCTCCGCTCGCTGCTCACTCGGTATAAGTAGCCTCCAAGGCAGAAAAGTCATCGCACCCGCCATCGCCTCCAAGAGGATGCCCCTGGATGCTCACGCGGCGCACGAGGGAAGACGAAGAGCGCGCGCGAGAGAGAGAGAGAGAGAGAGAGAGAGAGAGAGAGAGAGAGAGAGAGAGAGAGAGAGAGAGAGAGAGAGAGAGAGAGAGAGAGAGAGAGAGAGAGAGAGAGAGAGAGAGAGAGAGAGAGAGAGAGAGAGAGAGAGACGGTCGTCGGTCTCCTCTCGCGTTAGCTCGCGGACGGGCGGGATTCCATCGAATATGGCTCTATCTCAAAGAACGCGTGTCACGCACAACGCGTGGTAACGAGTATTATACGCGGGCATACAGGGTGTTCCAGAAGTATCGCGTATTTACCTACTCCGAATCGTAGATGTGAGATCCCATTCGCAAAAAAATGGCGATTGTTTTTTTTATATGAGATATTCGAATATAAAATATTATTATAATATTATATTATTATAATATTATATTATTAAAATATTATAAGAAATATTTGTCGATTATAATATTACTCCATAATTGAACGTATATCCAAAGTACGCGCGCGTATACCTTATTAGGCATTTATCTAAAATTAATTTTAAATAAAGATGTGCCTCTCTCGTCTGATAAGTCAACGATATTGGCGATACAAAAATATTTCGAATGGTTAATTTTCTCGTTCAACCTGTTGGATTACTTTGATGACATGCAAATCTATTTTTTCTAAACAATAGGCACAAGATGTGGGTAATTAAATGGCTATTATCGCGGTGATTTTTTTGCCATTATGATCCTTCTTCATCGAATTTGGCAATAGCTATTGATTTTTATGTCTTTATCAGCGATACCGGTGTCCACTTAATATTCACAATTTTCTTTATTGCTAAATTTATGCTTTTCTCACCGACCGTTAATACTTGCATCATTAGAGCGCTAATATCCAATTATCTTGGATGCTTTATGTCTATAATTTCTATTTGCCCCTTGATGAAAATGAAGAGATATATTGATGAAGGTATATCTCGGCTTATTATGAATAGTTGGCGAAAGTAAATGAGAAAAGCAGCATGCGGAAATTAGTCGTATAATTTACTTGGGGAGAACATTATTTATCTATTTTAACATATAATGATGGGACGCAGCGAAAAATATATACCAATAAAAAGATTTTATAATTAATATAATCTTTGTAGAAAGACGCAAATAATTTTTATCGTCGGCAAATTGACAGTACGAGACACATGCGAAATGACACGATAAAATGAGGGGCAGAAATCGGGTCTAGAAATTAACAAATGGCGTGCACGCGTTGAATGACGGATCCGAGAACCACCAATCTCCGCTGTACGCGTCCGTTCATTAATGTCTCCGATGTTTGCGACAATTTTGCACTAACGATCCCTTTTTGCGAATCCCGCTAAAATCGTCGCGTGACACGACCGTGACTTCCTCTCGTAGGTCTAACGCGCCTCTTCAATTGCGTTCCATCCCGTTGCCACGTAATTCCACGTAGAAGATTAAGCTCGGGACGCGCGTTATTACGAACGCGACGCGAACGCTCTCATTAAGACGCTCCATAGCTCCCGCAAAGATTACAACGTTTACCGTCCTTTGCAATGAAACTCCTGATCGTCCGTGACAGACGCGGTTAGAGCGGTTCGCGATCTCGATCTTGCCACGAATGTTTTTCCCCGTCCGTTTCGTTTCTTTTCTTTCTTCGTTCCTTGTTCTACACGATTCTCCAATCTTTTCCATCCCCCTCACCCCTCTTGCCCGGCACGATACTCGTGGCGCGGAGACCTCGATGCCGCGCGAGGGCACTGGCACTAATTAACGTTGACAGTAATTAACATAAATACCAGCGCTCACCATGCCGAGAACTGCCCCGGCGCACGACGAGATCGCTGGTTCGCGGACTCCGCCTTATCTCGCGATTCCACGCTAATCGCTCGCTTGTTTCTGCTATTTCTCTTCGCGTTGCGCCTCCATTCGCGAGGAACGTACCGCACCATTTGCTTCTTGTGTTAGCGCAGCTTCCTACTTACCTGCAAAAACCAGAGAAAACGATACGATTAATAGAAAATGGTACGAGAGACGGGAGGAGGTAAAGAGATATTAAGCGCGAGTAATCGCGTCGCGAGAGCCGCTCTAATGAAGATGGCTTAACGATCGCTCGCCGATCCTTGCTCGCATCGTCATCGTCGTCGACTATTTTGCCCCGGGATGCGGAAATATTATACGCCGATCATATTTTCGCGGCGTTATCGCGATAACGACGGGCGATACAACGTCGCTCGCGCGGCGAGAAACGATCGGCCGGAAAATAAAAGGAAACGTAGAACGTTGTCGGGCCCGAGACGCGGAGCAGGCACACAGTCTGGGTAATAAATACAATCCGATACGACATAGACGGGTGCTAAACCGCTTAGCGCGGCCGTTAGGCGACCACCGCCTCTATCCAATAATCGTACATGCGCGAGCATTTCCTACGCTACATTGGAAGAGACATCGCGTTACAGTGGATCTCATCTCGGTAGCCATTCGAAAAATCTCGATAAATTATTCTCGGGGAATGTATAGAGTTTTCACATTATATAGTCGCGTATGGAAATTTAAAAATATCCTACTAGAAATTCTTTACACGCGCACTTGAAAATCTGCTACGATTCTCGTTTACAATTGAAAAATATTTTTAGATCTTCCTGTGATAAGTTCGGTGCGAGTTTTCCGCAGCCAATCTTTTCGAGGTATAAAACTCGAATATCATTTGGATTCGGTGTGTGGTTCTGGGCATCAAGCGAGATACAAGTCGCGATCCACGTCAGTGTACAACCGCAAAATCAATTTTCGCGAGAGTTTGTTGTGGCGCGAGAAACAGGCAGGGTCCGACCGACGAAGAGGAAGCGAGCGATACGGTCCCGGGGAAAGGGGAGAGCAGGAGGTCCCGTTTCGCTACCACAGGATTCGAATATGCGGCGAATTAAACCGACGGGCAATCAAACTTTTCAATATCCCTGCTCGTGTCGCGTATATGCCATAAACGGCCCGCTAGGCCGCCGACCTCCTCTCCCTTCAACGTTCCTTTTTTCCCACGTGTACGCGTACGCGATCCACATATGTGCCACGTATCGCCGTCGTGAGGATTGGGAGGATTGGTGAGTCGCAGGGAAAGGGTCACGCGGCTCCCTCCTCTGAATTTAATTCAATTTAACATCATCGATGTCCAATGTCGCGCGATTTGACCCTTCGATAATCGCGGCCGGCGACGCCGTCGCGTTACCAAACGGAAATGTTTTCGTTGGGGAGAATGAATAGAAGAGTGGGAACGAAATAATGGTGAAAGCTAATAGTTGCCACCATAACGGCGACGCGATATGATTATAAGTAATATGAGAGCAAAAGATCCACTTCTTTTACCTCGACAACTTTGCGCTTTTTTCTCGCTTTAGATAATTTGTTCGAGACAATCGTCTCGAAAACGAATCGTATATCAAACGAGCTTTAAGTTAGCGAGCAGCGGCAGTAGCTTAACAACGAAGCTGGAACGTCGGATCTCAGTGTACGAAACTGTCCACGGAGTGGCTCTAACATGGCTCATTAGCCTACAGCGTCGCTAATGAAAGCTCGTTACCCGGATGCATGCGCGCTAAAGGGGGAGAAAGGGGTCGGTTCTCGATGCGGAGGTTCGAAGAGACGAAGGACACGATGGGGCATCGCCTGGTAAGAAAACCGACTCGATGTATTTTGCGCCCGATGACTTAGTATTCGCAGGCCGCCCCCGCGAGTGCCATTGTACGTGCTGGTTAACCGCCGCGATACTAACAACGTGTATACACACACACGCGCGCGCGCGCGCACACACCCATTCGGTGCACGCCGTTCAATGGCAAAAGAGAAAGGGAGAAGGGAGAGGATCTTATCTGGAACCGCGGATCTAAGTTGATTGGGTGTGAGGTACAAGACACTCTTCTCGCGCCCTACGTCGAAGAACCGAACAAGACCGAGAACGTCGTAACCTTCGACCAGGCCTTCTTCTTCTTCTTCTTCTTCTTCTTCTTTTATCCCGCTTTTACTTCTTATTCCTCTCCTTGCCTTGTATCCTCTTTCTCGCGATCGGCGCACCGACTCCGTTCGCCGTGTCGGATCAATGCTGAGGATTCGTTTATTGTTTCGTGCATGAGATCCCGTATCTGGTAAATACGAGCATTCGCCAGACAGGCTAAATGAACTTGCAAGATGGTTTACGACGGCATTATTGATGCGATCCATGCCAAAGGGAGTCATGCTTTGTTCGTAATAAAAAAAAAAAAATTAAAACTTCGACACGTGTAACGAGTAGCATTTATCATATGTTTTAGTTTACTAACACTATACCATACGCAGCCGCAAATTCATCCTTATCGCGTTAATGTTCGCAGATAAATTTTTATACATATTAATAAATTATAATTATAATAGAAATAAAACTTAAAAAATACCGATATTAATAGCGATATTTTCTTTATTAATTAGTTTTATATACGCGTGAACTTGTGAAATATTGCAATGCAAGAATCGCGCATTTATTTACACACAAGATACGCAACTACGAGAGTAGCAGATAATGGCGCACAGAAGCACGTCATCGTCGGCGGTAACGGGGCGGAGCGGCCTTGTAAAAGCTTCGGTACCCCTTAACGTGGATTTTCTCGGGATGAAAGATGCCGACTCGAGCCGAAAAAGGGGTAGCCGCGGACAGCTCTTTGCACCTTTGCCGCTTTATGACTGCTAAGTGTACCCAAATCCCATTCCGCGCCATAAAATCCTTAGAGGCCGCGTGGTCTGCTCGGCGGGAGGTAAAGTATCTTTCATCGATACATGTTGATCTATGTATACGGCCCGAACCGTTGATATTTCTATTATGCTTGTCGCGCTACTACCGCAAATTAAAAAAAAAAAAAAAAAAAAAAAAAAAAAAAAGTCGCTCAAGCTGCGATTTATAACAGATGGCCGATAGCCTGAATGAAAGCTTGATGTTTAAGATCGTGTTTAATTTCTTACAATGTAATAATTGTTTTCCCTTGTGTTTGGAGAAATTTCAATCAACGCTCTTTTAATTCGTTAAAACGACGAAAAGATTAATGAAAGAAAAATTCTACAAATGTAAGGAAGTGAGACATAAAATATAGAGAAAAATCAACGGAAATAAAAAAAGAAAGTGCCGCTGCACAGAGAAGGACGACAAAAAGAAGAGACGAAGAAAACTACGTGGGTAAAACTATACGCCGCGAAAGAGTCGGAGCCTTGGCGTCCAGCATTATTAGTCCGGCGGATCGCGCGCAGCTTCCACGGCATATCCTGGCTCCTACCGTGTTATTACGCGCAAAATGGCTCGTTATTATCATTATTATTTTATATTTCCTCCGCTTCATCGAGGCCCTGAAACCACCGAAAAGCAAAAAGCCCGCGAAATTAATATAAATAAAAGCTCTGGACACAGAACGGCCGACGTACCGGCGGAAGATAACCGAAGATGGAAAGAGCAAACTGGGTAGAGAAGAGGAATAAGAAGCAAAAGGTGAAGGGAGGAAAGGAAGACATATATATAAAGGAAGAGGGACCAAGGAAGAGGAAGGAGGGAAAAGGTAGAGACCGAAGTTGCTAGCTGTACGGTCGCCAGACTTTGGATATATAGCTGGCCCGAGTCGCGGCGGCGGCGGCGGCGGCGGCGGCGGCGAAGGAGGGGCGGCCGATATTAACAATAATTATTGGTTCGAGCCTCTTTCCATCCGTGATCTTTCGAATCTCAAGATCACAAGTGAGATCAATTATGTCCGTCTGATTAGCCCGGGCCCCCGATCGGTATACAGACGCGGGTATTTTACGGACGGAGGCCCCAATCGATCGCACGTGTGTGCGTCCTCCCTCTAGCCCCCTGTCCACCCTCCCTTCGCCACCTGTGTCCCGCGGTCAAGTCGAGCTTCTGCCCTCCTCTTTTACCCTCCTGTCCTCTCTTGTTTTCGTCCTCTCAAATATTACGAGCTGCGCGCCCGCGCACGCTCGTATCAACGTTATTATGTAGAGGAACGCAGTATCGTTTATAAAGACTGCCCCTCCTCCCCCTTCCACCCTTCCCATCTTTTAAGTCGTTCTCCATTTTCGGTGTTGATCGTGGGTAAATTCTTCCATGAAAATAAGGAGGCTGATCATATTATCCGTATCTTCGCGGCCACCGACCCGGACATCCACCCGGCCAAAAATTGCACCGTTTTTGCTCGATAGCGTTGAAATCCCTCCCGTACCCCTTCACCCTACCAACTTCTTCTTCGCGTCCCGGTCCTTTCACTCAAACGGAAGATCTTTGCACGATAATATGCGAGCATCTATCGACCTATATGAGAATTTTACCTGCCACGCGAAACGCTTACTTATTAGCTGCAAACCATATCGCTGATAGATCGATGGATCGGAACCGAGACAACGATGGAGAAGAAGGCCTTGTCCACGCAGTGGAATGAAACGGATACTCGTATTAAACGTCCGAGAATCTATTGCCGTGAAGCGAACGCATGGCGTATTTTTTTCCGTGTCGTAACAGCTTCATTACCATTCGATAAGGAGAATTTTCTAATTTTTCTTTCTCCCGACACACGTTTGCATAATTTTCGTACATTCTTGTACAAATGCGTGAAGTATAAAGTAATATGAAAAAACATATTAATAAATTACATTGTGTGCTAGTAAAATACAAATACAAAAATTATATAATCCCGTATTATTAATTCGAATACTGAATACAAAATAGTAATATGTAGAAGATGCAGACGTCACACCTGTCAGGTTGGCTAGATTCTACAATACTTCGAGCGTCGCAAACTCGGGGGCGAAACGACGCAATGCGACACCGCATGCGGGTCGACATGGCCGTAAATCAATACGGCGTACTCGCTCATAATGAACAATGGGACACAAAGTCCGATTCGTGCGATCACGTATCGGCCGATGTCGACGACGACAATGGTTTACCGGCGAAACTCTCCGCGGGCGGACCAACGAGGATGATTACCTGGCTAAAACCTAGTCTCGCACTCGCGCGTTTCTCGATCGTAGAATAGGTGTGCCCGTCGTAGACGATGAAAACGGCAAGGCGCTCATCCGCGAAGGTATAGAAGTTAAGAGAGAGAGAGAGAGAGAGAAAGAGAGAGAGAGAGAAAGAGCTACGCGCGCATCCACCTTACCCCCATAAATTTTACGCGACGATACTTTACGACGCGCGGCACCGCCCCGTGTCATTATCGCGCGTAGAGGAAACATACGTTCTTTCTCGGGGATACCGAGAGAGAGAGAGAGAGCCTGCGGTTTGCGCAGCGCTCGCGAACGATCGTAGCGTATATGCTATTTTTCCGAGGATGCCGAGTATCCCAGGAATAACCGATCTCATCCTGAGCCACGAACAGACGAGGCCAGTTATAAAGTTGATTACGCGCGATAACTACCGGTCTTCTCTAAACACATTCGCCGCTCCGGACTGTCGCCAGTTAATACGAAAGCGAAAGATCAGTCGGCAAAGATCGCGGAATGCGTGAGCGAGCTTTCGTCGCTAATTAGCGCGCTGGGCATCCGTCCGTGTAGATGATAGATAAAAACAATCGCGCGGCAGACGCGCGAGATTGAAATGTACGTTCGTCGCGTCTCGTAGAGTTTTGCCTGGGTCTGGGAAAAATGTTGCAATTATATGTCGTAGCTTAACTCGAGATTAACACGCAAAGATAATATTCGATTAAATATGCCAAGATCTTTGGGAAAAAAAAATATATATATATATATGTATATACTGTTGCAGTCAGTTGCCCCTTTTTCCCGCCCACTGTAGACATAAATGTTGATGTGAACCAGCTAGAAAAAAGCACGAAGAGTAAATAAGATTTAATTAAAAATCTAAATGCGGCAAGAAGTTCGTAAAGACGCGTGTTCTTCTCACGGCGAGTATCGAAAGTAATAAACGGTAAATATAATACAATCTCGAGAGTGCATCAGCCCTGAAGATACACACATTAGTTTTCCGCATATAATATAATATATCTATTAATGCTCATGTATGCTAATTTCTGTAATTTCTATGCAATCAGTTAGTTGTTGCGCAAACTTTTCAGTGGCAATATCAAATGTGTTTTCTCGATGATGAACGAGGAGCTCCGTAAAAAGTATCGAAATATAAGATCGCTGCTAAAACGACGGACGTTATCGCGGACTATGACGTTTTAGCTATTGCGACAAGCGTTTTATTCGCGTACACACGTTTTTTTTTACCAACAACTTGTCACCGAGTCGATTTGTTTCATCTCGCCAACGAGAACGAGTGCGAGAAAAAGAGAAAAAGAGAGAGAGAACATCAGAGGTAGAGGAGCAGCATCATCTAGAGATCGCCAAGTGACTCTATCTCTACGCTAGTAGAACATATCGGATTACATGTTCTGCATCGCGCTCCGAGAGCTCTACGAGCGACCGAACAACGAACGAAGGAACAAAGAAAATGGACAAAAAAAAAAGAGGGCAGGAGAGCGAGAGAGAGAGAAAGCAATTTGCAGTTAAGCTACATAAGATGATGGGATAATTATAGACTGCGAGAGCGAAGTTCCCGAAGATATCGAATTTCTGCGGTGTCTCCCGTGACGCTATTTTTCTCGGCGTCGAATCGCAGTCGTTGTCCTTACGAAGAAAACGAGATGGAACTGGAGGAAGATAGATGCCAAAGACGTCGGCCCTGATGGGGAATCCAAACGCGAACGCACGTTCTCCGCGAGGTGAAAACGATTAATATCTACAACATTTCCCGCACACCGCATCGCGCTCTCCTCTCTTCTGTCTCAACCGATTCACGTCCCTCTCGCTCATAGAACCAGGTTATCCTTAGAACATCGCGAGGTTATCCTTTACACGAGTTTCTTTCCAAATCCGAGAGGATCGGGATTCGTTGCTTAGGCCGTTCCGACATATTTATCTAGTTTCCCCTTGCCCGCTTCTATAAGAATTACCCTTCTAAAGAGAAGGGTGCGAACGATGCAAAGGCATCGCTCCATTCCATCGTGGATCAGTTACGGTACATAACATATCGTATATATGCACGATACATATACATGTCACGGTGAATTTAAAAGGAGAAGCGAAAAGATAGGAAGAGAGAGGCGCTGTTTTGCGTGTGCATATCTCTCTCTTTCTCTTTCTCTCTTTTATATATATATATATATATATATATATATATATATATATATACATATATATGTATGTATGTATGTATGTATGTATGTATGTATGTATGTATGTATATATATGTATAACGTAATAGCAATTTAATCAATAAAATAAAAGGATTGCTTTGGCCTGAGCGCACCCTCCGAGACTTTGCAATAATTACAAGAGAGAATTATGAGCGGCTGTACTTGATTGGATCTATACGCGCCTCTTCTGTTCCCTCTTCCTTCTCTCGTCTCGGCTTCCTCGATAATTCGGTTCTCTTCTCCCTCCGTGTGCTCCCTTTCTTCGCGTGCATGGGAATATCTTTTCTCCTCCATTATTGCACAGCAATGAAGGAAGACGCTCTTACTTAACTCCCGCGAACCACAGGCTGCAGCGGCGTGAAACGAGAAAAGAGACGTTCTCAGATGTTTCTCGTGATTGATACTCCACGATTTCGGCGAATGGCGGTCGTCACGTGACGGCGTATATTTAGCATGCTCCCGGATTCGGAACGCATTTTTTTATCTCGAAAACGCATAGCCTCGTTTGGATACCAACTTTTGCGATAACTCCGGCGAACGCGCCGATTCGATTACTAGTACGTTTCATTACTAGTAACTCCCATCTCTTGTCGATAATTATAAAAGGTAATAATGTTTTTTTCTCCATTTGTCGTTCGTTTCAATCGGACGCGAATATAATGTTACGATCGTTCACCTGCCAACGGTAGTCTTGGAATAACGCAAGAAACTAACCGCGCGATATAATATTGTGGAGCCGCAGCAAATTAATAATCGCTCTCTCCGCGAACGTGGAAGAAGCAGGAAGAATTGCACCTCGTGGACCCTCCTTCTGCACAAGCGTGCAGCATGAGCGGGGTTTAATCAATATTCAAGCCGCGATTTTGATTATAATTAAACAATAATGATGGAATAATGATTTATTACAAGTAATTACTAGTTGCTGGTTAGATCGAACTGGTTAGGTCTCTCGCACTCCCATCCAGACAATCCAGCCTCTTCTTCGCTTTCTCTCTTTCTCTCTCCATCCTTTTCTTCCTTCCCTGCGTTACCTTCGACGATCCTCGTCTCAGAGATATACGGCGAATGATGCTCATTGATGGCTAAGGCGTGCGTTCGAGCCTTGGACGTGACGGCGACCGCTAACTTTTACACGCAAATCGATAAAAAGCAATGATATTTTTTGAACTTTTATCACGCTTGTCTAACGGTTTAAAATCGTTCGTTTTATAATAACCGCCTCCGCATCTGCGACTTCCTATTCGTCCTTGGCAAATCAAATATCACATTTCCCCTCGCGATCTCTACCACGTTAGAAAACAATTACTAACCACCATTTGTGTTCCATCGAAGGCGCATTTTTCGCGCCAAGTTTGCTTCCTCCGACATCTACGCCGATATAAATCATGCTTCCCTATTCCTTTATTTGCCGCGCCTCGGGTATTAATTACACCTATCGCATTCATAGTTATCGGACGCGAGTGTCTGCGTACCAGGTGAGACCAGGTGCAACTGGAGCGATCTGTATAAAGGTGGGTATACACTTAGCGAACGAACAGCGAATGCGAAACGTTTTCAACGTTTTTCTCGCACGAATTGTCTTTGATGTACCGCTTCATGAGGGAATCGAGCCGAATGCGAATCGAACGTTCTGTTCGCATTCGCTTTGCCGTATATATCTGCTGAATGATAATAATGAACGTTTGCATTCGCTGTTGGTTCGCTAAGTGTATACCCACCTTAATAATCCTCGAATCAGATATTAACGAATATACGACTAACCAGCTTATAGCTATCCCTTTATCTTATAATATGTAGTATGAAGTTTGAATAAAGATGCTTTATTATTATGTGAATATTGCAAATATATATATATATATATATATATATAATATTGTACAATACTGAAAATTTCTAATGTTCCTTAAAATTTCTTTAAAATACTTTCAATTGTGATTTGCATCGAATAGAATACAATAAAATATACGTGTTTATATTACATGTAAGAGACAACTTTATGATAAATAATGCCAGTTAATTTCAATATATAGATATTTTTCGTTAACGAGCAAACATTTCTTAATTGAATTGTTTTTTATACGATAGTAATTCTAAAGTATAGGAAGAGCGAAAAAATGGGCATGATGGTTACACGATGACGATGCTATGAGCATCATTCTGTTATTTCTGACAAACTATAAAAAAAAGACGGATAAAAAGAAAAAGAACCATCATTATAACGTTCAAATGATGCACCTAGCGGATGGAGGAAGTGCAAACATCGCGATATGTCAAATGCAGGCAATGGATTCGACTGCGATACGCGAGGGCATGCCGTCTTGATGTGTTTCTCGAAGCGAATCTTTCTCATCGCGACGAGAGCAGCGATTTATTTGCTACATTTATCGTTCGTCATCTCCACCTATGTGAACTTAGCACCCGACTTTAATAAAAAATTTTCGTTATACTATTATACAAAATCAAGGATTATCCATCGTGACAGCACCAAAGAACATTGTTGAACGCGTCGACGGGGATAATATTCTCGCCACGAAGCGCCGCGTAAGCGCTAGTTATACAGTGCGACTATAACATAGTGGCGACTAACAAAACTATTATGTACGATAGCGAGACGATAGTGCGAGCGTCATTAGCAACGATCGATGTAAATCGCCGGCGTCCTGGTAGCGTTAGCCGTCGTTTATGAAGCACCGTCTTTGTGCCGTGCCAGGATTAACTAATTGACTCGTGGTATGCTCCTAGGAGTTATGCCACTATTTATGCTGCGCGCCGATCTCGCGGGAGCGTGTATGCATAGGGTAGCGAAAGAGAGAAGAATAGAAAGAGAGAAGATCGAATGCGGCGGCGAAAGGGAGGACGCGCGGTATGATAATAAACGGTCGGCGTTTCATTAGCAACAACTAATATCGTACACGCTAGTTCAGCATAACGTAACTCTATCGTCAGTTGTAATACGGCGTACACTGATAGCGCGCGAAGCGGTCGACCATTAAGAGGCCCTCCACAGAAATACTAAGCTTCGTTAGTGCCATCGGAGATGGCCCGATCGTTGCCCTATCGTCACGAGCGATGTCGCGCCACGTGTAAACGCGGATACCTCAATTTCATTGATGCCTGGAAGCGCTATTTTAATTTCGATTCATAAACGTGCTTCCTGGAAATTTTTTTTTTGTCTCAACAATTTTACGCTTTATTAATATCGCGCAAAATCGCATTCTTTGCGTAATTCTGTAATAACTGGAAACTTAAGGACGCTGTGTTGTTGCTGGAGCGATAACGAGACAGATTCGATCGCCGAGGCGCCGCAGCTCCTCATTAATTAACGATAACTGTTGTAATACGATGCGGTATGTCACTCTCGACCGCATGCTCACCTTATCTCATCCCGGGAATCCCGTTACGATACCGGCTGGCTCGTTTCTGACTTAATATGTCTTCGTGTGTATGCGCGTACGATAAGCACCGATCGCTTAATGGTGAAATTAATATGCATTTTTCGCAGTCGAGTCTACTGCTCGAAACACGTATCTCGACTCGCGCCATATGGGAGATCGCGTTGCGATCTCCGATCTATCTTCGTTCCCGACCGTTCCGTTACAGCTAAGCGAGATTACGCCGTAGTTCGCACCGAATCGATCTCAATTTCGCACGAGTCTCGAGATTTAAATAGGCAAATCCATGTCGAGGAAACACCTATCGCGCCTTGTAATTATAGTTTTTTAACGAGACTTAATGACGCCGGCAGTTTCTTAGAATCTTTTAAACCGCGCGCTAGCTGTCTCATACCTGCTTCCCGACTGACTAAAAATTATTCAGATGCCAATAACTGTAAAGTCTTAATTATGCGATTACACGGATAACTTTTTACTCAGCCACACCTGTCTCAGCAAGAGAGTGAGAGCGAGATGAAGAGATTCGACACTTTCGAAATACCGTGCAACTAGCAACGGTTTAGTAACCGCTCTAACAGTTTATACCCAACTATTATCTGCATTATGTTGCATAGCGGGCCGAACGCCGAGTTCATAGTCAGTGCCGATTAAGATAAATCCAAGGTGCAACGAATCGTCGATCATAATCGATGCACTCTCTCGCCATACGTCCGGTATGGTATCGTATTGGTTAATTGGTTAATAAAAATCATTTACGTCATATAATTTTATATAATTCGTGAGCCGTTATCTGAGATTATTACGTAAAGATTTAGTGCCAAAGAGGTAAAAAGAGTTAATAAAATTTATCTTCCATTCTGCGATTGGAATTTTTAAAGCGACTGGCTTGTCTATCGTGAAATCTTACAAACTTTCGCTGATGAATAAATATTAATGTAAAATGCGGTATGCGCATGAGAGATGAGGGAAACGACCGCGAAGACATGAAAATGGAAGAAAAAAAAACAGGCAGACGAGGAGATAAAGACGACGCGACGAAGGACGGAGGGCGAGAGAAAGGTTTGAAAAAATTACCCGACGCGAAATTCTTTGCTACCAATCAGCGCAAAGATAATTAAACGAGGGGAGGATACCCGAAGCCACGGGAGGGGTACGTAAGAAATAGGGGGAAGGGCGCGAGATAGGATCGAAGGAGGGGCAGGCGTGGCCCTTCTGGAGAATGATGGAAGCACCGGTAACTGGTGGTAAGAGAACGACGATGAGCTCGAATAAAGTAAGACGGAGGAGAGAGGGGCGGAAAACGAGGAAACGTATAATAGCGAGCGACGTTGCACGATGCGATGATCGCCTTCTTTTTCTATAAAGCGACAACGCGCAAGTAGCGGCATGACAATTACGTAAATATGACGATGACGACGACGACGACGATGATGATGATAATAATGATGATGATGACGGCGATGAACATTGTTTAAAGCCTAGCGGGAGACTCGCGCGCGATTTAATTTGTTCCTCGGCGGGAACGTCTGTGGAACGTTGGTCCATCGACCATCGGCGCGCTGATATCCTCCCCTTCTAAGCGAATGCGTTTATTAATGAAATGATTGAGCGTAACGAGCGGCGGAAAATTCACGAGTAGGTAAGTACGTCGGGGATTAATTAAACGCGGTATGCGCGGCTTATCAGCCGATCCATTTGACACAAAATTAATGAATACGCCTCGTCCGGATAGCGCTAATTAATGCGCGCGGAACGCCAGGGAGTGCATCTATTCGGAGGGAATTGAAAACCCCCGTATGTATGCGATATTCGCTCGATACGCGATCGAGTATACGAACCGAGAAAGGAATCGAGATTATTTCACGAGTGGCCGAGTAAACGTGAGATGGCAACGAAGGTTAAAGGATCGGCGCGCGGATCCGGCCGTTTCATGTTTCCGTACACGAGATCCATATGGGCCTGACGAGGAGAGAGAGAGAGAGAGAGAGAGAGGGCTACGCCATTTCGGCCTCTGTCTTTTCTGTCCAAACACGTCTAAAAGCCCAAATATTTGAAGTTATCCCGACGACTCCTGTAAACATGGCGAATGCCGATCATGTGCCGCCGAGTTTCAATACTTTGCGGCGCAGCTTCGATCCGATCCCCTCGTCGTCTTTCATTATGTTCGCTTCATGGTCAATCCGAGATGCCGCATTCCTGCCGATTTACGCGACACGAAGCAGCTCGCAAACACGACGCAACGCAACACAGGACTGATTGACATTCGGACAACGTGCGTATGTCTCGATAAATAACGCGGTTTCTCCGTGTGGATTTAGGCCGTAAACGTGAGCAAAGTCGATTGTCGTGGCCGAAAGATCCTCTCGGCGCCGTCTACAAAGACGTTTACGGCTTTTATAGTATTTACTCGATTAACGAGCACCGCCTAAAGAGTTTGTTAATATTAGCATACGCAGGGAGTTCGAAGAAAGCGAATCACGAAATATGTGTGTGGTTTGTGCGCAGATTAAAGCTTGCAATAATAATAATTAATCTTACATTATTATTAATTAATAATCTAAAATGCGAATCGCACCGTAGCGAAAAATATATATTATACATAAGTGTATACGTATACAAAATTTGTAGTAAAAATTTATCCTTCTCTTCGACGAATATTAAAAGTCGGCTAATTTGTATAATTGGAAATAAAAAAGTCCCATGTAATCGATACTGTGCCGATTCTAATCAAGGATCGCGACGAGCGATCGGAATGCATCTCTGTCGCGAAAATAACTAACTTGAATTAAAGGGGCAAATTTTAGTGTGATCGTCGTCCTTGCCGCCGACGAAAATGTCGTAGGGGCCGCGTTATACGACTCCAATCTCAGGTTAAATCTTAATGCCGGGATGGGTTGAACGAGATTTCACGAATGCTGCGTCGTCGTCGCCGAGCGTATATCCCGACTTCGCGCACTCGCGCTTTTACGACTCGACTTTTACGACGATCGACCTACGCTGGTTTATCCGCGCCCCAGTGTGAACAAAGAAACGTCAAGATTAGCGCCGTCATGAAGAAAATAGAGAAAAGCCGCCGCGATATCAGCCGCCGCCACCGGGGATGACGGAGGTTTAATTAATAGCGTTTAGAGCGTGTATATTGTAGATTCGGTACGTGTAATGACCGCCATCGGGGACCGATATAAAGCCGATGCAATAGCGAGGAGCTTCTTTCTCGGCAGCGCAGTGTCTGTCTGAAACCGAGGTAACACCTGGTCGCTAACTGCCTCGGCTGTTTTCACCTTTTGCTTCCTCGCGCCTACACGCCAACCACGAGTCTCTTTCTCTCTTTCTCTCTTCCTCTGTCGAAGGCGGCATCCTCCCCCCCCGTTCTTCTAATTTACGCTCGCATCGAGGATCCATAAAAACGGGTAATGCCGGTATGCGAACGTGAAAAGCCGCGGCGAAACCGAAGGAGACACGAAAGTGCGTCCGTTAATGCGGCAATATCCGCAAAGATAAGGGGGTTAGCCGGCGCGATGGCGATTTACCTAGCGGAAAATCCCGAGAGAATGGTCAATCGTAAATTCCAGAAATGTGAGAAACACGCTATAATGGTTTCCCGCTCCGTCGTCTTTAAGTCAATGTCTCTTTGGAGGAGAAAGTCGGTCGTCTAATTTAATGACACGCTACCATTTTCGACCTACATTACCGTTAATAGCGAAAGAAAAAAAATTATGTTCGATAATAATATACACATATTTCACAGATAGTAAAACAGAGTTGTTTGTAAGCTCCCATTGAATTAATTATTACACTAAAATTCAAATCATTTAATTGCAATTTTCTGCGGTAACCAAGCGACTCATTATCATTAATTTATCACAAGGATGACAAATCAATCTCGAGATGCATTTTATCGCGAGAAAGCTAAGAATGCATGGAAAAGCATAGAAATAATCAGACATCGGCATTTTAACGAACGAGACCGAAGCTAAGGGTAAATCGTAATTTATCGATGGTCAAGATGAGCGGATGTACGACGATTTGTACGGACCAATGCCGGTGTTTTCGAAAGATTTCCGTCGCGATCGGATATATATATATATATATGCGCCGCGCTGTTGTTCGAATTTCGTTCGAGTTAATCTCGAGAGGATGGCCTCATCCATCGCGGGCCGTTTGTCGGTAATTATGTTAAAGCGACACTTCTTTACTTCGGTAAGTCAACGACCGCGAGATAAGCGGCACGAAATTGAAATATCCCGGCACTCTTCGGGGCCGCCCCCCTTATCTCTGGAATTCCACGTTTCACCGTAAGTGAGTCGTTCCATTCAACGCCCCACGCGGACCGATCTCTCACCTTTCTCTTTTATTTCAACCTGCGTCCGAATGTCCGCTCTCTATCATGACGTGTGCTTCCATTTCGTAATCTTAGTCGAAAATTGAAAAAAAGAATGCAAATAATATAAGGAGAGTAAACGAGCAAATGCGCTGCGTTTCAGAGAGAATTTAGAGTCACTCTCACTCTCTCTCTCTCTCTCTTTAATATAAATTACTTTTATATAAAATTTCGTTGTTGAGATGCCGCATATTTCGCCAACCAGATAAGTATCCCATACGACGGCGAAAATAAAATACACAAATACGGATCGTCCGCGAGATCGAGAAGCGACGAAAACAATAACTAGTTCAGCCGACCGTAACCGTAGGCCATTATTAAGGCCCATATCATTCGGCGGTTTATGAGCAATTTGACGGAGGGAGAATCACGGCCCGTTGGGCTCGCTCCTCTCCTTTGTGCGACATTCCTGGCGTTCTACCAGCGCCGAACGTGTCAGCGAAATCTGAAAGCGGCCGTAAAAACTCGCGTAAAAATTTGCCGGCGTTAGCGTACGCGATGCAGCAAACGAGTCTCGTAGGTCTCGCCGTCGTAACAATCCCCCCCCCCTCCCCCCAGCCTTTAATCGATTCGCGGTTTACGCTCGTTTGCGCTGATGCCGGACGACGTCCGAATTCCGATCGTCCTCCTATCTTTCGGTATCAGGCCCTTTTCGTTTTCGACATAGCTTCGTACTCACGGTATCCCGACACTTTGCGTGCTACCGTACTCTCTTTGGATTATCGCACGAGCGCAACGGCGATTGGCCATCTCGGCGGAGAATCGGAAAGTGCCGTGACTGCGCCATATGCGATATGTCGCAATTTCATCGACGCGCCCGGAAAATTGGAAATGGTTGGCACCGGCAATGTAGTTTTTTTTCTTTTTTTTTTTTTTATGTTCTCGGTGAACGCGGTAAAATGTGTACGTGAAAAGCGAAATAAAAGTTTCATTAGGATTAAAGCGAGAAGTAAAGATCGCAAAGAAAAATCGTGTACATCGGCGTTTAGTAATTTAAGTAATACATCTTTTAATAATGCCTTAAAATCAAAGCAGGATCTAGTATAATGCTTCTACCTTATACAGGGTGTAACAGAGCGCCCGTATCAGCAGTTTTTTCGAGGAAACCACGCATTTTCGTGAAAAATGTTTCGTGCAAAAGTTGTAGAGCTCTAAGTGGCGCATTATATAACAATATTAGTATGACCTTGAATAGCACTGTCAACGTCATATAAAAATCACTTTGAATTTTTTAAATGGAACCCCCTATTTTTCACTACATATTCTTGTATCTTACCTCGAGAGCTTTCTAAAACATTATAATAAAGTATTTTTTCATTAAGTACTTTTTGAGTTATTTTATATTTTAATCTCTTGATATAAAAAATAAAATATTTCATAAAATATTCAGTTTTCGATAATCTGTAACCGTAATACTTTTATGTACAGAATAATGAGACAAATCAATCAGTGGGAAAAAAAAAAAATAATAAAAAAATACATTGTAAATAATTTTCTTAAAAACAATTATTTTTTATACTAATTGATTTGTTTCATTATTCTGTACATAAAAGTATTACGGTAAGATTATCGAAAACTAAATATTTTGCGAGATATTTTATTTTTTATATCAAAACATGTCAGATTAAAATATAAAATAACTCAAAAAGTACTTAATGAAAAAATACTACCATTTAGAGCTCTACAACTTTTGCATATGAAACATTTTTCACGAAAATGCGTGGTTTCGTCGAAAAAACTGCGATATTCCGAGCGATTTATTTCTCGAAATATTACTGTATTTGTAATTACACTACTATTTGATACGTAATAATAATTTTCTATTTTTTAATCTGCAATTTATAAAATGTAGATATAAATTCTGTGCGTTCTTTTACAATATAACATTTTTATTTAGTCGCTATATATACGAGTTATTCATACGCTTATGTAAATAATGTAATGTATAAAAATTGTAGAAAAATATATGCGGGAAATACATTTAATTTTTATTATATATTTTTGATTATTATAAATTTTTATCGTATTATTAATCAATATTTTTCAATCGTATATCCATATATAATAACGATATTCACTATTTACTCTCAATCTCGTATAATTCGCTCCTAACCTAACCTCGTAGCATATGGATTAAATGTGATACATCTAATTAATTATAGACTCACCAGTCGTAGTCTCGCTGTTTTTTCCTCGTCGCCTGTAATCCATTCATCTTTCCTATCCTAAAGTCCTTTGATTATCGATGATCGATGATCATCCATCGCGCATGCAACTGAATCAGTCATTTGGGTAATCAATTATCATCACTCACGAAACTCGCGATACTTAAAATTCGACATCCGCAGGATATTTTTTTCCACACTACCGATGCACGCATATTTACTCAGATGTTAATCATTATAAAAATATAAGTGCCAAAAATCAAAAGTCGCGATACTTGTAACGAAATTCATTTTACACACTTTCGATCGAATATCGATTATCCATATATATTCACGACATTCGTGTAATTATTATAGTAATCGTCCGACATTTTATTCGACACTCCCGTCGACATTTATGCGCACTGATCGACTCGAGACATTTATCACGTTATTCATTATCACTCGCGACACTTAAAGCATATGTGCGAAATACTTTGTTCGATATTTATTCTCGGTATTCACAAAATTCGCGTACTCACGATAATCACTCGATAACGAACGTAAAAGTGCGGTTTTATGTTCGTGACGTCGTGACTGTCGCGATCGTTGGACGGTTGCAATTTGATACCCGGCAGACGCGTAGATGCGTGAGAGATTTATACTGTCAATGGCTAATAGAGATAAAGAGACACGACATTCGAGACGAAGCTTCGATCGAATATCTCGACGTACTCGTCTAGCACGGTAGACGGATGGACGCGATTTGTTGTATATAACACGAGCTCGCGTCTGCTCCCTCCCCTCCCCGCCCCACCACCCCGAGAATCGTTCGACCAATAAAACGCCTCTCGCGATATCCGTACTTTTGAAAAAAGTATGTTTACGTTTCGCATATTCTCGCGTCGAGTACATTTGAAAAATAAAATCGTCGCGATTCACGCAGCGATTAAAACTCGATTCCGGGATACTTATCTCTCGATACTAATATGTTACAACGCCCGATATTTTTCTCGAAATTCACCTGCGCGTAATGGCGGCCATTCGATGACTAGCGAAAATGCGTTTATTTATACTAACGGGATTCACACGCTACTCGTCAAGGCGTTCGTCGAAGAAGGAAACTCGATAAGATGCGTGTTAAACATGATTTACGCATCGAGTAAATATCGATCACTATTACTCGCGAGGTTTAATCTCGACGTTAAAATCACGGCAATTACTTTCCGCTCGCGGACATTCCCGAAATTCAACTGCCCGCGACGGTTACTACCGTTTGGCTAGAAGTTTTCAGGGATGCCAACGTCACAATTTTTCTCGTCAAATTCCGAACGAAGCGTCTAACTATTCTCGCGCGCGTTCACGCTCATCGGTCCGATATCGAATATTGAGTCTCTCTCTTAAATTCATCATTTCCGTAATTATCGTAATCGAAATAAATGTCAAATTTCTAATTTAGCAATAAAATTTTTACTCGGCTCTCTGGCGCCTTCGCGCGATCGTTAACGTCATTAATAAAATAAATAATATGCGATTAGACGTACAGAAAAAAAAAAAATTTGCAGAAACGTGATTGGCTTATCGGGAAACGCGAGTCGCTCACAATTCAATAGCTTGCCGACTTTCTTGTCATTTTATATTCGATGACGTGACACACAGCGACATATTCATGGCGATTCAAATTCAGACTCCTCCATCGATCGAAAGGTAATTATTAATATCGCGTGTTTTAATTCAGCTACATATATACGCGATCAATTTATTATAGACAAATTATAGAGCGAAATATATATCTCGGCAACGCGCACTCCATATACTTATCTAGTTGAACCGATTTAGACCGATGTAGACGGATGTTGGTAGACGCGGCTGCGCTTGTATACGTATAGCGCGAGCTTGCGTCCTTCGACAAATTCCAGGAATCCGTCCGAGCTGTTTTTTCCCGATAATACGCGTCGCGCTCGTGCACGTGCGTGTCACTTCTGTATTCTTTGCTCGAACGAAATAATACGATAGTAATTTTTCTGTATAGGAATAAAATATTATAGTAAAAATTCAATATCATTTTTCTCACATAATATTGTTAATATAATTTTCTAATTGTAGATTATATACTAACCTATAAAAGAGAAATCACGCAATATTTTTATATTCAATAATATTATAATATATACGTATATTATATATTCACGTATTATATTTTACAAAGGAGTATTGTGTAACTATTTAAATATTTTGATGCACCAACAAATGCATAATCGTTAACAAGCAATAGGACAAATGCATAATTTATAATTTTTATAGTACGAGATATCTTAATATCACTTTATTCCAGCTTTACAATTAATCTTTTAAAAGAGAATACATTTTTCATGCTGTACGTACTGTAAAATTTTCCCCGTGTATCTGATATAAAATAATAATTACTCATCGATCGACAAAGTATTGTATAACAATCGCATTGAGAATATTAAATATATTGAAATATCGCGGAAAATTTTTTTTTTCACAATGATTCGGAAATCGTCCATTTTGTACATTCTTTCTTCTTATCGAAAGTCGAAAGAATATATATACGCAAAAGTAAATATGCTGAAAATGTAATATCTAATGGCACATTGTTGTTTAAATTTGCGCGCGCGATCGTAAATAGATTGCATTTTCGCGAATTATTCATGTGTGTGTGAATCTTCTTCGTAAAGTTTCAAGAAATAAATAGAAATTGGCATCGAGCGAATGACAAATATGTATGCGGGACAATTGGTGAGTAGTTTTTTAGTAGTAGAGAGAGTAAAATTTTTAATGCAATATATATATATATATATATATATATATATATATATATATATATATATATATTTGTATTTTTAACATAATATATACCTCTATAATTTCTCAATACATACACACACACATACACACACACACGTAAAAATCTTTCATTATTCTTTTTCTCACGTAATACATAAATTTATTTACAAAGTATTTTTGAAGCGCTAATTAGTCCGCCATATATGTAACATTATAACATCGCACGATTCTGATAATTATAATGACCGACATGACATCGGCATTCGAGTTCATAATGATCGCGTGAGAAATCGCATGCGGTGATTTCATAAAAATAATCCTATTTAATAAGGAACTGGCTTTTGATCATTTGAAACGAACGCCGGGGCACCATGCCCGATACGTTTCCTTAACACGCGAGCAACAATAAATCAGCAATAAAATGTTGCGGA
This sequence comes from Polyergus mexicanus, assembly GCF_030449975.1. Classification (NCBI taxonomy): domain Eukaryota; kingdom Metazoa; phylum Arthropoda; class Insecta; order Hymenoptera; family Formicidae; genus Polyergus; species Polyergus mexicanus. The sequence continues at coordinate 11,938,318 of NW_027223324.1, forward strand.
GTATCACCCCAGAGAGAATAACTAATTGCGACCCGGTAATAATAATTACTCGCAGTACGTGAGTTATTATCGCGCGTTATTCCGATTATATACGGCGAATTATAACCAAGCGGGCAATACTTATCGCGACTGCCGGAATAATGTTGTACTTATTTAGTAACACTCGGTTATAGATTAACGCGCCCAGGATAATCCATTATTTATGCGAGATATGTCAGCGACACGTTTACGATTTTGACACGAAAGGTTCAATTAACTCCCGGCTGCGTTAATGCGTCCCTTCCTTTTTTTTTTCCATCATCCTCCGAGAGCGTTCGATCTTGATTATAAGTTTGCCCGCAGGTCCGCTTCGTCAATCGGTACAGACATCTTCATACATTGTATGGACGCTATATAATAAATACTTCATCTAACATGTATCGATCCATCGATGTATTTTTCTCGTTCACTGGCTCGACAACTATTTTTTATTTCGCTTTTTCGTACGTATGTGTGTGTATCTGTCAATGTGTATACATATATATTTAACGCTGCTTTTTAAATCCATACGTTATTTTCACACGTGTAAAATGAAAAAAAGCGCCCTAATTTTTAAATATCGACGTTGTCTTGTCTCGGATGAGAGATACGGCGCGACAAGATAGGGCGAACGGGAGAGAGAGAAAGAGAGAGAGAGAGACGAAGAGAGGAAAGAAGGAGAAAATCCCTCGGGAGGAGACTGGCAGCGCCGACTCCTCAGCCGCATTATGCGTACGAATGCAAATTCCCGTTCGCTTCGCTGCGGGCAGGCATTTATTTGTCACGCACTCGCAGCCGTATACAGCCGTGGACAGTACGGAACATACGCGATTCGCCGTCTCCGCGTCGTGCCTCACTCACAATCCCTCTTCCTCCTCGGCCACCTCCGCGTCGTCCTCCCTCTTCTCGCTATCCCTATTCCCTCTCTCGCTTCCTTCTCCCTCGAATTTCCGAGCGACCTAGGCGACCGTGTACCCTGCCACAATTATCTGCCACCGTCATCTCGCGCGGGTACTTTTGTTCGCGGATTGCATTGCCGCCGTCGCCGCATGCTGCTGTCGCTTGGTACTTTTCTATTAATTATGCAGCCGTACGCGAGCAGGACCCTAACGATCCGACAGCGAACTACGGCGATTCGTGAGTCCGCATCGCGTTGTCCTCTCTACCTCTCTCTTCCTCGAGGAGGATGCTTTCTCTCTCTCTCTCCGTTTCTCTCTTTATATCTGCAGAGAGATAGCGAAGTGCTCGCGAGTACGCGAATCTTAAGAGAGCGCGCGTAATTTACAAGCGGTAAGTTTATTGTTACACGTGGAATCATGTACGCGCGTGATTTCGCGATTTATGCTCGCGATTTTTAAACAGCGGTTTTAGATTAATTTTACTTAAGGCTCCACGTCTCTGGCGCTCCCTCGTCGGATCGAAATAAATTTTATATCGATAACAAATTATATTTTTACAATTGATACATTCTTTAAAATAATCGTGAAAAGTCAGAATCGGAAAGGAATTGCAAATTTTATCGCATAAAAAAAATGTAAAAATTTTAGAAGACAAAATTTCTCTTTAATCTTTCTCGCGGCGTATAATTTTATTCAAATAATAATCTCTACGCACAAAGTCTTTCCGCTCGCATACATGCGAGAATTTTGATAAGAATCTCGTTAATTTCGACATGTCAATTATCGTGCTCGTCGCCGCAGGCCGCAAGTGGCGTAGCGGCAGTGAAGGTAACGGCCAGCGTACACACACACACACACACACACACACATACACATCCACACACAACGCCGAGAAACGCATTAGCGCGTAATCGCGTCCTAAGCAAAGCCGACACGTAGTCGTTGTACATCAGCGGGCTAGTGACATGCACATGAGTTAAGCGCGGGGCACGGCCGGTACAAACTTACAATGAGTTACGGCCGTACCGCTCGCACGTTCAGAGTGCACGGATGCGCGTGATCGTACTACACGCCGAGTACGCTCGGATTTCGATGCATTTTACATAATTCCGAAACGACGTGCAAGATAAATGTCGCGAGATGCCATGTCAGACGGAAGGATGCGGAGACTGTTGAGCTACTCGCATGTATTCTCTAGCATGTGCATCGAAATAATGCAAACATATTATAATGCTAGAAAAAAATATGAGACATTAAGATGGAAACTGGAATGCATATTTTACTAATAAATTTCATAAATACAATAGATCTCACATATACCTGAAGTAATTCCTTACAATTTTTTTAAGATGGTTATTTTATCGCATCGTTAGTTATTGCAAAAATTAATATTCATAATAAACATATCGCAAAACATGCCTTATCTATAATTAGAAATAGACCTCGGGCTATTCTTATTATTTTTAATTGATCGAGATAATGGAATCTGGGATAATATAATGAGATAAATGTGCACAAATTGTAAAAGTCATTGTGAAAAAAGCTTTTCACGTTCCACACATTTCACGATATCAACCCGGTATGATCACTTTCATAAATATCATCGGATCTTGATCTCGCATATGAACTCGCAGATTTGCATTCCGTTCGGATAAATGTTTTTCTTCTTCGCTTTTTAAGCTTTGCAGATCTTTTACTTCGACCATCTTATCCATCGGTTAGCATTCCAACGGCGGTTGATGCGAGCATTTCGTTCGCAATAATGAAACATTGAGAATCTAAACGACGGCATCAATTAAAAAACGAATTGAACACCGCGAACGAGAGTCGATTTACAGTCGAGAACCTTGTCCGCGTATATTGATAGCATACCGACATACAATAAATACAACGCCTCTGACGAGGCTTCGGCCGAGAAATGTTTCGATAAAAAAGAAAAGTTAAATTGCAAATAATGTGAGATTACTCAAAGAAAGAAAAAAAAATATACCAAAATCATCGATGAAATCATCTGACACTACTTTAACTCGTAATGACAAAACGCGATTACATTATATTATTATTTTATATGCCGATAAAAATAACGGGAAAGAAATATGTGACCTGTGAATTCGCGAATTCCCGTTTCGACGATTGTCAGAGGGGCTGCGTGTTACGCTCGTCGTGTGGAGCGAACCATGATAGCCAGGTTCTGAGGAAACGTCTCTCACGCGTCTTGTTTCTTTCCAGCTATCAGGCGAGTTCAGTACATACGCGGAGATGGATTTCTTTACGGCGGTATTTTTGTCTTTTTACGCAAAGCTGTAATAAAGATATCCAGGAAGTCAGTCGCTTCGTTATCTTTCCGCGGGTACAGTTACAGACTGGAGATTTGTAGTAACGGTTGCCGCGATAATACTGATAATAATGACATCCGTGATGCGTGCGCGCGATGCGTTACACACGTGAAATGATCTCGTATGCAATTAAGTTTAAATTTCTAGCATGATTTTCCTATCAAGAAGTTGGAACAATAATTGAGAATTAACGTTTACTTACGTATAACACGTTACAAATTCAATATCGGCGTTAACGATAAACTACGGTAGCATATCCGATTAAAGGCCTCGGAATTCTTATTATCGCGTGTTCCCGTTTGACCTTCGTCCATCGTAATCGCGGGGCACGCACGTCGACGCGGTACAATGTACCTCAGCGGGTGCCCCGGGACAGAAATTAGGGCTAAATAAGTAGCGGCTACTAGGAAGGCCGCGTTCCCTTAGCGAGAGCATGCAATTCATGAACACGAGCTCGAGGAGGGACTAGCGGAAGGAGTACGAGACCCTTGGACGTGCGGCGGCCGCGAACGTTGCGCCCAGCGGGCCCGATGCGAGATTAGGGCATCCTTCAACGACGTATCGCCAGATACGTCCCCCCGATGACGGCGCGTGTTACGCGCCACAGCAACACTATGCCGGATCGCAATATTTACAGCTTCGTATCTTAGAACCGTAAAAAGTAATCGAAAAAGTATGTCGGTTTTACTATTGTATGTCGTAATCGATATTTTAATTAACCAATTGCTTGCTGAAAAAATCAATGGCGCTTATAATAAGACCCGAACAAATATATAATAACAGATTAAATTCAATTGAATTGAAATGTATGTTTACAAAAAAAATTGTCTACATCGTAATATTTGTCTCGATTCATTTCACGCGGATATTTTGATATCGGTGAATAAGCACGGGTCTGATCGAGAGATATAACAACGACGGGCACTTAGAAGGAAAGAGAGGTCCGACGGCGCGGGAACGAGAGAGCGGAAGCCGCGTGCCCCCGGCCAACAAAATGATCAAAAGGCAAATTTCATACATTATTTTCACTTTAATGCTACCGTATCGCAATTTATGGGAGGGCCGGGATTTATGCGGACGCGTATACGCACCACGAGGCCTAATCTTGAGAGCGGGCCCCACCGCGTAACCGACAAACCGCCCTGTCCGCTTTCCATCCATCCGTCCGACCCCGTTTACTCGCGGGAGCGAGCGCACGCGCGCACCGCCACGTCGGGCCAAGATCCGGGGGGCCCGGGGATCGTAAAGAACTTTGTATTAAAACGTTGTACGTCCGGGACCGTTTATGTCAACAACCTCTGAGTTGTATGCGGAACGCCTCACGCCGCGCGCGATGTAGGCCTCTACTCACTCTCGTTGCAGCACACGGGGCCCCCGGGGCAACTCTCGACAGGGAGGGTGCTGTCGGATCGTTCTCTCGCCGTCGTCGCCGCCGCCGCCGCCGCGCGGTTACCTCGATCGTGATCTCTCGTGAATCGGTAGCGGGAGCGATCTCTACGGATGCGGGGCCCTCGAGAGTGCGCGGTCCCGATTCGGGACCCGTTACCCCACTGGGGCGCAACGTCATCTCATAATCCGATGGGAACGCGTCTGTCTCGCGTTTCGCTACGATGCCACTGATCGCGAAGAGCCCATTTTAACGATGCATCGCATCGATTAATTTAATAATAATAGTAACTCTAGATGTGATTATACGCACGCCGTCTTCTCTGAACAATACAACGAATGATTCAAACGGGACGCGGTATAATTCGATACTTTAAACCAAAAGCTTAAAAGCGTAATATTTCTTTCGGCGAAAGATCATGTTATATTTCTTTTTATAAATCTTAAACGTAAACTACACCGGTGATATACAAGAAACAAGAAAGATAGTTGAACCGATTTTGCATGAGAAAATTCTGAAACCGCGGAGCAAAGTATTGTAGTACGCTCTCTTGGCTCTTTATGATTTCAAAAAACTGTTCGGGCCAGAAATTACCTCGTATATAACTTGTACTTATGTTTATGCGCGCGTTCCACGTATCCCTTAATACATCCAACGAAATTATCGAGCACGAGTTTCGCAGGCAAGTCCCTAAAGTACAGCTACGATCGTTAAAAGGAAACACCTCTCCGAGAACGCCGAATCGAGTCGCTATGGCGGCTGCTCATGGGTTCGGTCGTCCGGGTCATTACATCGGCCGATAATTAATGATGACCGCGGCATCCGCGCAAGCGGTAGATCGGAACAAGGCGGTTAGGGAACGAGAAAGAAGCGAAAGGAAGAAAGAAAGAAGAAACGCGAGCGGAAGAGAGGCCCGACAGAGGCAACGACAGCAGCGACTACATACAGTCATTCGAATAATATGAAGAATAATATGAATAATAATATGAAGGAAGAATGCATAATTGAGAAATTCTGGACGATGCCGACGGAGCGCGAAGTACAATGATACTGAGAAAGAAAAAAAAAAAAAAAACGGAAGAAGTGCAGCGAGAAACGTGTCGTGCCGCAATTTCGCGCGCAGAAGCCATGTCCATTGCCGCGCGTCCGAAGCGCGAAGCATCGCGGGAAATTGATGAGCACCCCGAAACGTTAAAAACTTGCCGAAGATGGGCGATCGGGATCCGGGCGAGCGCTATTATTGGCAATCGATCGGCGCTGATGGACAGGTATCGAGGTTCTTTCCCGCTGCGCTCGCCCCTCTTCCTTTTTTTTATCCCTCGCTGCAGATGACGTGGAAGAAGATGAAGAAGAAGTGAAGAAGAATCAAGAGGAAAAAGGAACTGCGCGAGGAGGAAGAGAAGGAGAAGAGGTAGCCGAGAAGAGAGTCTTAACCACACTCCCTCGGAATATGGTCGCAATTACTGCAGGAGATTAATGAGCCGACCGCTCGCGCGATGCGAGTCTCCTCTACGAAGAGTCCTCCTCCTCGTCCTTACCATCTTCACCGTTCTCATGGGGAGAAGACGACTAATTCATTCCACAAGACAGGCAACTCAAAGTGTCTATTCTTCTTTTCTCTTCTTGTTGAGCGAGCGAGAAAGTCAGTAATTATAACGAGAGGTTTAGCACTAAGTCCCTTAATGTCATCCTTGCCCAATTATCTTGCCACTTTCGTGGAAGCGTTCGACATCGTTAATCACCAAGATGTTCAACACGCGTGCTTTAATATTGCCACGTGAGATGAAGATTTTAATATAATAAACTTCACCCAGCTTCATAAGGCGCGCACGATGCGCGTCAAACACCGCTAATGTTAATAAAAACTGGATCAAGTAATTTAATTATTGCTTTAGCTATTTAGATATTGAGTCAATTTTAGTCAACCATTAAAAATCAGAAAGTTATCTTTTCCAACTACGAGAAAAGTAATCGTTGATTATATCGATGCCGTGATACAACGAACGTCAACTAATGAGCGAATGGTTGACGTAATGTTTCCTCTTCGGCGATACGGTCTATCTTACCGAAGGCTTTTCTTTGCCTCTGACCCTTCTAATTAGCCATCGTGTACACCGCGCGCTGCGGATATCACAGACTACGAGGTAGGAAACCGGCCTCATGCGTGAGATGCTTAATATCGTGCTAGATGGGAGATCGAGATCGCCGAGCAATATTAATAATCTGTCGTTAGTCACTCCCTTTCATTAGTAAACGCACCGGACAGAGCTCGTTTTGGATGCCGGACCGGTGAACCGTCTAATTACCTCACCTCCACGCCAGCTAGAGGCAGGCTCGGCTAGAAGAGAAACCGACTGTGACAAACGTGTCGAGGAATCGTTCCTTTGTTCAGCCCTTAAAAAGGAACGGCCGGACAAAGAAATTTCGTCGAAGCGTCGAACCCGTGAGAAATCGAGCGTGTAAGACGAGGATAAATCAATTTGGTAACACATCACCATGGGGTCTATGCAAATATCGCTCAATCTCGCGCGAAAACAGAGACGCTTTGATCTGTAAAGCGTGTTTCAATTTAAATACATATTAATATATTTTAAATCATATGTAAATTAACTATATTAGAAAATTATATACTTTCACATTCAGTACATTATCGTGTTTAGATATAATACATGTAGATACCTGAATACAATAAACAACAATAGAGATGGACAATAGAGCGTTAAGAAGGTTACGAAAAACTTTGCCCGCAACGGGTTTCTCGCACGAATATTTAAATCCGCGGGTAAGGAAGCTTTTATGGCGCCGGCGTAATTTTAGTATTCTCAGGCAACAGATGTTTCTTGTTTCATTCTACGTTTAACGTTCACCCGGAATCTTACGGCGCGGCATGGCGCAGGAGAGAAAGAGGTAAGCAGCCCCCGCGGGCTTTAACTTAAAAGAGAGCTAATCCTAACTTCCCGGCGCATCTTCGTTGCGCGCGTACGAGCGAGCGAGCGAGCGAGCACATGCACGAACCTACGCCGCGCCGCATGTACGCGTGCGCGCTCTTATCGTCGGAGGACAAACGCGCAACAGCGCTACGTCACTCTATCACACGTGTAACAGGATGACACGAACAAAAAGGTGAAATCGACCATTATCGTATGTTAAACAGTTCCTGGTTCCTCTCGTCGCTAGTCGTCGCTGCCGCTACAGAACAGCGGTTGCATGTATAAGAGCCGCATTGCCAGTACAACGGAGAAAAAAAAAAGAGACGAAGGGAGAAGGAGCTAGAACCGTTGCAGCATCTCTTCCTTCTGTCTCTTTTGTATATTACTCTATCTTTCTCTCTCTCTCTCTCTCTCTCTCTCTCTCTCTCTCTCTCTCTCTCTCTCTCTCTCCCCCTCCCTCCCTCCCTCCCTCTATCTCTCATTTTTCTCATTCCTTCTGTCTCTCTTGCTGAAACCTCGCCCGAAAAAAGCTATTAACCGATATCCATCTGAGGTCATACCTCTGTTCGCGCTTACGCATACAGACGTAAGGGCAACGCACGAATACACACGCACACACACGCGTGGTGAATGTTTCTTGCATACGCGCGTTCCACGCTACGGTCCCGGGTGTGCGAAGGGTTTTGGGCGCTATCGCGCAATGCGGAATGGGTAATGCATCCTGTCCAAGCCTGGGGGCGCCAAATGAATTACAATATTTCATTCTCACGCCCGTACATACCCACCGACAGGGCATATTGGCGGGGCCTAATTGCATTTAACTCATTATTGGTTCAATCGTGCAACGCGAACGCGGGCCGAGGGAGACACGTTCTCGCCGTTACACGATCGCGTTTCTTTCTCTTTCTTTTTCTTCCATCGATCCCCGACAGTCCACCCGGTTACTCCTCTGCCCTTTCGCGCGGTATCCCTTCTCCCGCCCTTTCGATTCGTACAGACATTGCCTCGTTGTCGAGATTATTATTGCTTTGTTTTTCTCTTCGCGCGATCGTTTGACGTTAATGCAGCCACCGATCGTCCGAGGCCGGCCTCGAGAAATTCTGGGTAGCTGGCCGGTCGCTCGCCAACTTGCACGCCGCACGTAGGACATATTGCTACCGAAACGAACGACCGCTGATAAGCGATCACCACCGCGGATGACGAATGAGAGAGTCCCTCCGCATAATTGCGACTCCTCGCGTACTTTGCAGATAAAGCACGCTGCTCGTTGCAGATTGCTCGTCCACCGAAATGTATTCGTGGATCTCGTTCAGCGCGAATCGAATAAAAATAAAACGGTCAAATGCACGTCTGCCCTTGCGATATACGCGTGTCTAGCGCCGCGACATATTATATCGTACATTTTTCCTATTACATTCTTCGGTACATTTACGCGGTACCGAAAGATTAAAATATTATTCGCGGATTACAAAAGCTAACTGTATATTCGTATCTCGAGATCAAGAGCTGCTACGCAATCGTGCGTGTTACGCGTATTCCTCCCGATGCATCTTGTCATCCAGCGTACCCCGCGGTGACACGTGCGTGTCGGGCCGCTCCGCTCTTTCGCGATAGCGCATTAACCAGACCGGAGATGATATTAGCGGAATAACTGCAAATATACAGCGGGGTTAAATACACGCCATACACGGTTGACGGATTAAAGAACGTGGTGAGTGTGTTATCTGGCCGCGCGCCGCAAGAAACGGCCACGGATTTTCTCTTAACTACAAGGAACACGGAGCCGTCATTCATCGGGGCCCCTACAGCCCCGACAGATTATTATAATTACCTTTCTGTCGTGTATCCTTCCTCATTCTACCATCTCGTCCTTTTAGCCAGCTGTAACACTTAACACTCGTTACGAACAAGTGTACAAGCGCCGGCATTACGGCCTCCGAGTACACCACCGGCGCGAATTCTCTCCCTCCTTCCCTCCACCCTCATTCGATGTTTGCTCTCCCGCGTACAGTATATCTCGTATATGTAGTATATCGCTCCCATCTCTCTCGCACTTGCTTGAACCTCTAATTGATATAATCCACCGCGATGTGGCTTTGTTACGCGGAATCTGGGGATTATATGGCTTTACGCAATTAGTCGGCCCCTCTTAAGGGATGTTAATACACCGGCGGGGTGTACATTAAGATCTCCTCTCCGGATTTCCTTGCCCCCCTCCTCGCCGACCTTCCTCTCCCGTCCCCTATGCATTCCCCTTCCTCGCGCGGCCATTCCCTCTTGCCCCCTCATTCGAGCGCGTACCGCGCCGTATAGTAATCCGCGCGATATCTTAATCCTCAACGCGAAGCGCTCACTTTTAACTCGTGGAAGCTCGTTAGCCAGGTTGCGTACGGCTCGTGCTGCGAGCATTCACGGTACAACGAAATTAATTTGCCGGCTCTCTCTCTCTCTCTCTCTCTCTCTCTCGCCGCGCGTCTATACCACCTTCTGGGCCTCCCTTCTTGCTCGTTACTGGAAAGAATATCGCGTATAGTTACAGCAACGCCGAACCGGTTGTCGCGGAACGCTATTCTTATCGAGAGAGTTTGCACGAAAATATGAGACCAACTCTGTCATCTTTCAGCCTCCTCATGAATAATGCAACTGAGAATTTTCGATAGTTTCGATAGTGTGAAAGTTCCGATTAATTTACTCTGCTTCGCTCACAAGTTGTCACTTGAATGTTTGTTACAGCATTCAAATAATTATTAACACATATGGTAGTGTTAATTGATAATATTTCAATTCGATTAATAAACTCTACGGGCGATAAAAATACTGGCTAATTAACTAAACTTAATTGCTTATCGAAAATGAAGCTTCCGATAGGCATTGTTTCATTATAACGAGCTACGCTGAGAGAAGACGTAGTTGGAAAAAAAAAAGAAGAAGAAGAAGAAACTCTATATACGTGTTATTCAATCCTCCTTTCTCAGTCTTCTCCGCACCGTCTCGAATCCCAGCATGATCGACACACTGACGTCCTTCTACCACGCGGGATTCTTGTTCCCGCGGGTTACCGTTAGACGACATGCACGTGAATGTACATTACCGGGCGACGTATCTACTGCTGATTGGAGATACCGATCGGATTGGATCGTTGTAGGTACGAAAGGTTCTGATGGAGCTCCAGGGCGACCGAAGTCACCGCGCGATCGTAAAGGCGTAGAGTTTCAAAGTCGATTGCGTGCACGCGGGCGCGCGCAGAAAGTAAAATAAAAAGTCACGAATATTAAACTGCCGTTGCTTTCCGCGCAACCCGAGGCCATCGGAACAGAACCCCGACTCGTCGAAATTGAGCGGCCAGGACGATAATGACGCTTACGTGAGCGCGCGTCGACGTGTCCCTCGCGCGACATGGTGGTTTCGCAAGTGATTGGCCCTCGCGAAATTACCGGCAAGTTAAGCGCCATTTCAGCGAATAATTACGTCGGCTGCGCGGTCGCATTCACGGACAAGCCGACGTGTGCCGCAGGAGGAGCGGTGATTCGAGCAATTCATAAGAATGTTGAGTTACGTCAGGGAAAAGAAGAGAGAGCGTACAGACGTATAAATTAAGAATATAGAATACAGAAGCCGTAAACGCCGCTTCCTTTGATTTCGCAAGATTGTCCCGATGCTCAGAGTTTGATTGAAAGGTAACGGCCCTCTCGTCGATAAAACTGTTAATCCATTCGCTACGATTATCAGCTATTCAATCTCGAGATTATATCAGATTTCAACTACATTTCAAGCTTTTCGTTCGCCTCTTTGTCGCTCTTAACAGCGTGATGGACAAATCTTGAGTAAAATCACGTCACACGTCGTTCGCAATATCGGCGTGATACTTTCATCGCATACTAATGGGAAAGAATAAAGTACGAGAAAGATATTGAAAAGCCGAGAGATTCATCAGTTAACGACCGACTAATGTTCAAGAGAAAAACGCCTTTTTACGCATACATATATCAGCGATTTCTGGCAAAACTACGACACCTTCAAAAAAGCCCACATACCTCGCGATGCGGAGTCGTCGTACATACACGCGCGCGCCTCTCGTCCTACCATTTCATCTCCCATGTAATAAACCGCGCATCTGCTTATGTAGATGAACATCGAATGCCAGCGTATAATATTTAACAGCGCTTCTCTTCCGATTCTCGAAACGAGCCCTCGGCTTCTTTGGCGTATCGTTAGCCACGCTCGATGCTCACGAGTCACATTATAACTTTAAAATCGCATATCTGGCAAAATTTTTTATAATTTTTTCCAGCGTTACCTTGTCTTCTCGCCAAAAATCTTACCGCCAAAAATTTCGTAAACGCAAAGTATAAGAATATCAAACAAGAGAAAAATCCAACAGCCATCTAAAAGATATGTGAAAAATTAAACTGTTTTTCACATATCTTTTAGATGGCTGTTGAATTATATATATATATATATATATTGTATATACAGCAGAAATTTTTTATTACGTTGTATAAAATAATAATTTGATATACTAGAGACGAATGACAGTTATTTAAGAACACGATTACATAGTAGATTCTCTACCATCACACACGCCGGCTGCAGCAAAGGAGCGTGTAATTTTTTTAGAAACCAGTTATCGAGCCGCGCGTCCAGGATGCTTTCTCGTCGAATTATCGGCCTGATTAGATGAATAGGCCTTGGATCCAGCTCGGCATGGCAAAAATAACGTTGCAGATTCCGTTGTCGATATACATTATTTGTTTTTCCGCCCGGGAATAATTACACCGCGGCTTTAGCGAGATAGAGGTGCGCAACCAATAGTTTATTGGTCCTCGATCGTCGTTATCGTTTCCATTCTTCACAAGCGCGGTATCTAGTATCGCTTCCCGCCATTTACTGTATTCCTCGAGTCCCCTTCCCTTTGCCCTGATAATTATCCTTTCCGCCCCTCGTACCGGTCTCCCGCACCCGACGGTTTCTCTCCTCTTCGTTACTCTCTCGTCGGCATCTCGCGTACCAATCGAATCCCGGCTTTTACCGTTAGGTTCGCCGCTGTAGGGAACGCGCGGCATGTGTGCCTACATGCGTGCACGGCTCTTTCGCATGCAGCACGCACGGGGAGGACGGTGCTGTATTGGCTCTCGCTTCTTATCGGACTTGGACGTAAAGCCCGCTTTCGAAAAGTGCGATCCAATAACGTCTCGTTTGTAATCGCCGGGTATAATTTCTACGATATATAAGCGCAGATTGTAATCTGCAGCTTAGCGGGCGTATTCGTGACGAGGCTCTTATTACGATGGAATACGTTACGTACGATATATCTTTTAAATTACAATGCCATATACCCGCCAGTCGCGTATAATTTACTCAGAGGTTTTCGACAATTATACGACCGATAAAATAAAACGTAACACAATAGATACAATTTTGAAATATCCCTGTCAAACTAATATATATATGTCAGAAAGGTTTACAGTTTTACAGAAAATTTTAAAAAAATTTGTAATACATAGGTCCGAAACTTATCAATAATCATAAAACAGCGTAATAAAAAAATATCAAAAATACTAATTATAATAATTAAATTATATTAACAAGGACACAAACTTGTATTGTGCTTTTCAATAAAAGAACGAATAATAAAACCTAATTTAGATAGATACGATATTTTCGCATGGGAAAAAATGGCGCATAATGGGGAAATACCACCAGATTCTTTAAGAATAGACGGTAGAACGAAAAGAGAGAGAGAGAGAGAGAGAGAGAGAGAGAGAGAGAGAGAGAGAGAGAGAGAGAGAGAGAGAGCAGATCCGAAAAGCGTTCCTTTGTCGGTATCGTCCTTTAAATCTGTTTAAAGGGACCACCGACCGGCATGGACTGATTAATAGCCCTCTCTCTCTCTCCGGCCAGTAAGGCCGGGCTCAATGACAGATCGAGAATGGTTCGGGGACAGGCGGCAAAAATGCCGAGTTCACACTTCGCGGCAGCGTTGTGGTTGTCGTTATTGCGGCCTTCACCTAACACGGGGTCATCGCCAAACACAAAGCTCGTCGACCCGGCTACATCTATATCGTTTAGAACCGGTCACGCGATGGTGATGACGGAACCTTGACAAATCCAGGCCACGTGTGTGCGCGTATGTGTGTGCGTTGGAATGTTGCGTCATCGGTACGATTCGCAACTTGTGGTACATAGCGGAAAACAAGTTTATGAAAGTAGAAAGACTGATTGAAAACCCGTCGACAAGATTTATGTCTTTGCTTACATCATATTTTCACACCAGAGGATATTTGATTATTCATTAATTACTAGCTGAGTTTAATTGTCGCATCATCACGTCGTTTTCCACGAAAACGACGTGATGATGTAAATTTTATGTAAAGCAGAAAACGGACGCGTAAATATGGTAGCCGCAGAAAATCGACGCGTACAGCGCGACACGACGAACGAATCAATTCGTAATGTTTGCCGTCGGTTTGTATCGGGTCAATGTTAGAGGGTCTCTCATGTACCTATCGCGGTACGCGCCAATACATTCGCGAAGCTTCGCGCACGACCACGTTCGGCACACGCAGTACGCCGTTGCGCCGTGCGTTTGCTGGTGATTTACAGCTACGGTGGCGGTTTCGTCTCGCTTGACGCTGGCTTACCGAATTAGTCCCACTCGCATACACACACACACACACACGTGTACACATACATATACATCTTCATACAAACACGGGACTAATATAACGCGCAAGTTATCTCTGCCATTTCTTTCGAAATTCATCTTTCTTTTGCGCCGTCTACGAACGGATCCACTTTGCGCCGCGACAGATGTCACGCGAAAGATAATTAATTTTTTTCGGTCACAAGAGCGAAATATTTATGAAAATTTGCGATATCCTTCTTATATGTATAACCACAATAGCACAGCGTTTTTGCGTTGTTGTTTGTTTAACGCGTTATATATATATATATATATATATCTTCATTATATACGGGATGTTGCACTTTACTTTTATTAATATAAATTACGCAATATTTCTTATTAAAGACATGAATTAACATTGGAAAGGATCCAAATTGAATATTTTATAATGACATATTTGATTTTATTTATATGAAACTATATAATATACTTAATAATATACTCTTTGACACGCGTTTGATACTAAAGAAGCAAATGACCGAAGAATCTCGAAATTTTAATTTGATTATTTTCATACACGGAAAGAGAACTTTTGCGGCGCGACGAATAAAAAGACAGGTGACGCGCAGGTGGAAGAACAAAAAGAGAGAGAGAGAGAGAGGGAGTCTTTAAATGGCCCGTTTCAAAAGCGGAACGCTCTCACACGCCGCCGTTCGTGTGTTTCTACACGCGAACGCGCGCACGGCCAAGATGAGCTCGAGGCGAGGTAGCGAGAGATGCCACCACAGAGTAATTTTACAACAAATAGGTTTACACAGCATTAGGTGGAGGGAAGCGACCTACGAGAGGCGATACAGCCGCACATTGCCGCGGGGTGAATGCACTTGACCATACATACGCACACGTATCTGCATGCATAAAAAGAAGACATACGTATACATACGCGAAACGGTCGCCGCTATTATTCTCAATTACCATCGGCTATCAGGCATATCGCAGCTACGTCGCTGCGGCTTCGATGACAAGCGCTTTTCTACAAAACTATAGCGAACTTTTGCCACTTTCGATTTCACAGTCCGTCAATGCAACTTCAAGGTACTCTAGAATAAGCATGATTGATTACTTAATGATAAATGAATATTATCCCGCTGGAAGATTAAATGATCTTAAACTCATAAGCGAGTAATTATTCGAGAAAAGTTAAGATTTAAAGAGATAAATATTTAATTAGCTATATCGATTATAAAGAATATTATAAATCCTCTGTCGCGTTTTCTCGGAAAAGAAGAACGTCGCGATAAGCTAGTGTCATTACCAGAATTAAGATGGATGATAAAAATTTACCTTAAAATCTTATTGCGTGTGCTAAACATCTTTTTATTCTACCAAGAATTCCGAAGGCATTATAAAGATAGAATTATCATTACGACGGAATGCGCTTAAAGAAGTTGAAACTCATACACGGCCGCTAGTCGATCGTTGCATCGAAGTGATATTTCTTAGCGTACGGTGTCGAGTAGATGCATTCTTTATTATTGATCAGACGATAGCGCGAGAATTAACCCGATTCCTCCGTACAAATGACACGACGCTGCCTCGAAAATGTAGGAAGCACCTCATAATGAGTCGGACTATTCTGGGAATGCGCCGGGGAATCCGAAAAGAGGACTAAGCGTCCTATGGGCGAGCAAGGACGGCGATTACTCTATGGATGAGGCGGTCGGGGGAGACTCCGGCCCTGTAATTTCAGGCCCCGTAATGGGGCCTCCAGTCTCACAATTAGACCTTCCTGCGTCATCTTTATCTTCCTCCGCGTCTCGGAACGTCCTCTTTGCTCGCTGCAGAAGGCGCTTTTCTTCTACGCGCGTCGCGGTCACTCGATCGAATCTCTCGGCGCTTTAATATCCGCCCGACAGCGCGATGGGCATCTGAATTTAGAAAGCAACGACGAATCAATTCTGTGCGAGGTGAAGAACCCTTATCCTCCTCGCCCTGCGTTCTCGCTCCGAGCAACTGCCGGTGAATATCTGACGCGTTAATCGCTCCCGCGCAGTAACACTTTAGTATGCAAAACACTGACGCTAAAAACTCAAATGCAACGTGTCTCGCTGCTGCTCTGCTGCTTTATCGTCGTGTGTTCGTACGTGCGGGATATATTTCTCATACATAAATACCGAGCGGGGGAAATTTTCTCGTCGACGTTACGGAGAACGGTCTCGCCGACACGCTATAATACCGTAAGATCGTAGATCCGTCGACTTCGTCCTTGCGGAAGGCACGGATCCGAACTCAAAGGCGATGACGATGCATGATTTGCCCCTACTATCTCGCCTCTCCCCCTCTTTCCCCATTCTCCGGTATCCTCTCGAAAACCCTCCGAAGATAATTACATAGTAGCTTAAGCGCGGCAAAGAAGAGACCGCTTTCGCCGCATAAAGTAACGGCTAATCGGAACGATCCGCGGTAGGCCCTGACGACGACATATCGTAAGGCTCTAGAGCACCATTAGTCACCTTCTATCTCACGCATATACCTCAAACCTGCGATGACCCGGTTGAGACTGTCCGCGAGAGTACCGACTTCCTTCGTTCCATCCGTCGTCGCCGTGGATCGGTCAGGTACATATCTAGTATCCCTGATTGCGCGGAGGCATCCCGCGTCTTATTAGAGTCGCAATCATAGAAATTATTATCCTCCTTCGGTCCCGTGTATCCTCCCACTATTATACCGGCCGTTCTTGGGCGCTGTCGCGACATTAATATAAGAAGAGAGGACCCTTCGAGAGAAGGATATCATTGCTAATCCGAACGTCGGACGTAACCGCCGTTAACGAGCCGTCGACACCGCAAAAAAAATTTCATATTGATATTTACCATCTGAATGAGATTTCGCTATTTATCGAGACTAAATTAAGATAGACGTAGGCGTATTTTCATCTTGCACTGAACGGGACTGCAGAATTGAGACTTTCGCACACTATTATTTTCGTTTCTCGTTTTGAATTGTTTCTCACGTGCATAATTTCTAATATATCGCATATTTCCAATAATTTTTTTAAATTAAGATAAAAAGAGTTGAATAAATTCTCGTTAGATTTTGTAAATTATTTTAAATGTACAGCATATTATATATATAATGTATATATATATATATATTCAATATAAGTTGATGTATAAATTTAGATTGTAATGGTATTTAATATTTATTAAATAATAAATATGAGAGATTATATATAAGTCAGTTTCTATTAATAACGGATTTTTAATAAAAAATCTTAATGCATTATGACAATTATTATTAATTTCGTACACGTGAAACGTCAAATATAAAAGCAAAAAGCATTTTATTATTATAACAGTTTTTTTTTTCCCCAAGAAAAACAACGCTTGGTATTAATCTATCATTTATGCAGTTGAAATAAATAACTAAAAAGTCAACTTTTACAAATTTTCAAGTCAACACATTTAACCGAGAGCTTACATTTACGGCGCTTCTGCATTGATCTTGAGAAATTTTTGCCTCGCAAGCGCGGTACCGTTTGTTCTTCTAACGAAGCGATTCGCGAACGGGTTACAAGTTCGGCTTCGCAAGATAATCCAGATATAATAGATGAACAGAAACAGAGAGCGGGAATAAAAGGCAAGAGTGAACGAGGTCTCGAGGTCGTTTCTGGGCGTGGTGGCATCCACCTTTACATATTCGACGTAGTATATATACCTTTCGGCCTAGCCTACTCCCCCTCGTCTGGAGGCCCGACACCCCCGTTCTCCGCGCGGCGCGCAGGCAGGGTTTCGGCTCTCTTCGGGCCATTTATTTTTTCTCGACCCGGCCTCCAGGGCTGTCCAAACGACGGGCTGACGACCATGGCAGACTCGGCCTATTGTTTTTAGTCGGGTAAGCTTAAATTGAAGCCCGAAGCGATCAAGCCCGACGTGCGTTAACTCGTAGGCGGTTATGGCGCGCATCGTGTCGCTTCTCGAGATAGGACGGCTTTATCGCGTGTACTTTCATGAAACGCGAATACATAAATCGCGCGATTGTAATTTTACTGAGTTCCGAATGATTTTGAGCGAACAACGAATCCTTCCAGCGATTGCCGAGAGAATTAACATTAAACTTTAGAGAATCGAGAGGCATTGTAATGTCTTGAGAAGAGTTGTAAGGGCTTACGCGATACGTTGAGAAAAGGAAATAAATTAGAAACTTTTAGCAATATGTCTTCTCGGCTATGTGTAAAGATTAAGATTCTGCATGTTGCTTTAAGAATATTAATTCAACTCAGAATGCTGTAATAGCGCGCGGTAATGTTTGTTAAGAGCTTTGCCACTTCGTTACGATAGTCCGAAGAAGTACGCTATGTATCCTATAGACGCGAGCGCGCACAAGCTAACGAACAACACTTTAAGCAATATCGCGGCATACGTATCGTGCGCTTTTGAAAAGGAATCCCCTACCGCAACGCTATTACCACTCATTAGATTTGCAAGTCATTCGGCGGAGAGAAGTATTACGCGAAACTAATTACATAGAAAACTCAAGTATCTTCATCTCCCAACGCGTGCACGAATGCATCCGATGAACTCGCGAATAGAAAAGAAGCTAAACAAAAGCCTAAAGATAATTTATATGCCTATGAATCGAGGGTTATAAGGTTATCTAATATGCCAAGAAGAAAACGCGATATTTCTCTTTTTCTTACGGATATTTGCACTGTTCGAAAACAGAAGAAAAGAGCGAAAAAGAAATTGCGAATATTTACGTTACAGTTGATTTTTGTCAATCGTTCGTTTATCCGAACAAAAATTAAAAGTGCACCTGGATAAACAATCGATGTTAAAAGAACGAACGAAAGCAAGAGAATATGCGTTCAACGCAAATGGAAAGAATAAAATAAGATAAGAGAAAGAAGAATAGAGAGGCTGAAAACGGATAGAGAAAAGTGCGCATCGTCTTTCGGAGCAGGAAGAAAAAAAAAACTTAATCTAATCGAATTTTCCAAAGCTCGAGCAAAAATTCTCGCCGGACGTGCGGGTTTCTATTCGTCCTCACAAATATGCACGTATATATATGTATTCGTGATACGCCTTGGTTATTAAAGAATGGGCGTCACTGTTTAAGATATTTATGTATCGATAGATCGCGGGGAGAAACCATCTTCTCTTTTTTTCTCGTAACGAAGCATCCTTCGATCCTTTCCGCTTTTTTCGTTGCGCAAAAGAACCGGATGCTGGTCACGGCGAAAGAAATAGCAACTACGATCCGCACTTATCTTTCGCCTCCGTTCGTTCTTCGTACTCGCAGCACGCTTCCCAAGTCAAACAACGATTCTCGCGCGGACCACTCTCGACGTCCCGTCCGGACTTTGAATTTCTCCAGACTAGAGTACATCTCTACTTTTCGCTTCTCGTCGCTCGCACACTCGAGACGCGCTCGTGCCTCGTTACATGTAATATCCCACCGTCTGCAGTTGCCGCGCATCGTTGCCCTTTCACAAGCTCGATGCGCGATAAGTACTCCTCGATTCAACGAGATTCATCAGTCATTCGATCCTCCTCTTCTCCAGGGATCTTTAAACATTTGTGGCGGCGGTAGCGGTCAGTCAGACGGCTCGCGAGCGTCCTTATAAACGTCAAAGTAGCTTCATCTTTTTACATTTATTAAGCTGTGATGGTATCGCGCGTCTCGCGTTAAGACGGTAAGACGGATATATAATGACTCCTTCGGCGCGCCGTTCACGCTCGTAAAATATTGCACGATACACAACGCTACTCACATACAACAATGCTACTCGTAGCGATTTATCCGATACGCGAATTCGCCCCATTGACTCCGGCGAGAGGATACTTGTAGCTTATTGCGATTACGTTTAAGAGTACGCGATGTCTTCTCTCTGTCCGTGTCTTGACTGCTAATTACTTGAAATGAACGAGTACATACGAGGTCTGTTATCGTACTTGCTGTATGCTCCTCGTACGTATGTTTGTGCCGTTCTCGTTTCTCTGCGCCATTTACACCAAACCACGTGAGCACACTTCGGTCGAGTGTCTTCGTGTTATCCCCCGCGCTCTTAACCGGCCCGCGTAGAGCCGCGCGGGCCCCGATGCTGCTTGTTTAAATATTAATTATGTATGCCTGACGGTGTATCCCGACGCGCGCGCACGCACTTGCCTGCATATAGATTGGTCTCCGCTAAGGTACGATCGTGCAGGTTCGCACAAATGCCACGCGGCGTTTCCTCTTCGTCTTACCGCCGCTCTTTCTCCCCGCCCTTCTCCCGCCTTTCTTTCCTAGGCGTACCAAGCATATATGCATTTGCATCGCACCGAACCGCAGGGGGCAATGTCCCTGACTCTTTGTATATAATTATCCCGTCATACCCTAAGTCCGATATCTTTTTTTCTGATTTCTATTTAAATCAAAACGACGAGAGAATTCACCTGTATCTTTCGAGCGATCGACGATAATAAAAGCGCGCGGTTTTAAGAATTAAATTAACGATATACCTTTATCGATTTCTCTCAAACTCGCTAACCACGCGATGTAAAATACTAGACCGTTTGTTAGTTGTATCCCGGAATAATCGCCGACGATGATTACATCAGTGGCCGATATCGTGCTCAAAGATCGTTTTCGCGACAAAATGTACGCACGGTATGAATGAGTAAATCAACGGGGGAATATATGAGGGTTAAGTGATATAAAGAGTATCACGCGGGAAGATACGTAAATGCACAGCGCAATTTGTCGAAGGCACGGTTGCGCTCGCGAAAGAATAGACTGATCCTGTAATAAATTTTCAGTATACTTTTGCGGTATTTAGTACTCATACCCAGCTCATCGGAGTTGCATCAACCTCATCGTAATGATAGAAATTGTATGCTAATTAGGGATAAGAACAACGTATAGAATACAAAGTATCTAGGCTTACAATTAGTATCCTTACAACATCCTTTCCTTCCCTTTGTCCTATCGATTGTCGTCGACCTCGACTCCTCTTACCCGAACAAGCATTAAATTTACCGCACTCTCAGAAAGGATTTCCGATAACGAGACAAAAAATATTCTTCACATATTTAATCGTATCACAACTTTATGCGGTATAAAAATAAAACAATTTTAAAATTAAATCAATAATTCCTTTTCTTCTCTCTCGAATTAAATAAGATTGTCTTACTATCTCGAGACAAGAGTAACATATACAAATCTAAGCTTATATATTCTTGCATTTAGAATAACTTGATGTCAGCGCCACAATAGTCGGCGCGAAACCGATATGCGGTGGCGTCACTAGGCATTTTATTCTAGATTTAAGAATTTTCCATTTAAGATTAAAATATTCCTTTTTCAATAATAAATATGATCGTCGCTGTATCGATCCTATTTTATGATAGATTGAAGAGTAATAGCGTTAGATCCGGAAATCTTTTCCGTGGGTGCGGACGCGAGCTACGGAAGTACACGTATTCGCGGTAACTTATGACGTGTGCATTTTATTACATGCTCGATGCCACATGTGTGAATATGCGCGATGAGTGTCGAAAAAGCAGCGATCCTGCTAATCGTTGAGAACTGTTGTTCAGAATTTATTAACGGCCCCAGCTTATATGAGATAAAGAATAAGAGATAGAAGAAGACGGCAAAAATTTCTCGATTAACGCGTGTATAGTCTTAAGTCGACGGCTGATATTTCTATTTGAATTTTCTCGAAACGGCGAGTACATTGGCTCGTCAAAGTTAATACCCGCAGGTGGTATCGATCACTGACATTGGTGATATTCGTATAATGATCTGTTGATAGGCCGGTGCTCTGCTCGCGAGAGAAAGGGAAAGGTTATAGCGTGCCGACATGCCGGATGATGGACGGCGAAAGGAAAAGAGGAAACACTGCCGAGGAGATGAGAGAGAAACAGAGATAAAGAGACGAGATACACATCGATTGGATACAAGCGAAGGTTGTTACCACCAGCTGGCACCTAGACCAATATCGCTTGCTAACAGTAAGTTGCAACGCGAGGCGGTCCGCCGTTTCTCTATCGAGTCGTGCGCATCCAACATCATCGGTCCCTATACTTCTCTATCGGCGGCGGTTCCACTCAAACGTTGAAAAACAGACAGACGGACAGTACGTGAAGGTAGTCGGATGGATTGGAAATAACGATGTTTCGAAACGATTTTTTCCTGTCAGACAGTCCCGATCATGTACGATATTCGCGTGAGAATTATATCTTGCATTGCGATACTTGTTAATTAATTAAAGTAAGCATTTGGTAAAATTAAAACACTATATTCAAGAATCGATATATAATCGGAATATCTCGATAGCGATAAAACTTGAAAATATACGTTTCAAATTAATAAAGTTAAGAAAATAAAAATTATGTAAGTATATAAAACTCTATTATAAGAATCTCATGACACTACCGTATTATTTAATATTATGTTTTTCCGCCGCACACATAACGATTCAATATTTTATCGCATTACGTTTATAAATAATTCGGTTAAAATCAGCGATATTCCAAGATGGAATAAATTAGCATGACTAAGCGGAGACTAAAGATATAAAGTAATCTATGACACGAGATGCGGCGCTAACCTATCGTCACGAAAAGAGGAGCACTGGTACGGCGACGGATAGGGTAGAGGATGAACAATGGAGATGCGGGAAGGGAAAGCGGGGAAGAGATGGACCGCCGGCAAGCTGACCTCCCGCTTGACCCGAGACGCCTCCGCAACGACGACCTTAACCATCGTCGTGGCGGTTACGGTCGCGATCGCCGGCGGCCCCCGAGAAGCCGCTCCCGGATTTATTTAATTAGTCCCCGAGGTACTACCGTACCTCGTCAACGTGTCCGTCCGACTCTTGCCCTTCCCTCTCTTTCCTCTCCACCTCTCCGTCTCTTGTTCTCTCTCGTCCGTTCACGCATTCGTACGATCCTTACATCCGTAAGCCAATTTTTTTCTCTCTTCGTCCGCGCTCTCAAAGTAGCACACCCGTTTTATGCCGCCCTCTCCCACCGCGGGTATTCACATACGCGCGAATACGCGAGGCAACGCGCGAGTGTGCGCCGGGGTATATACCGATGCTAATTAAACGGAACACAGACCCTAGATATTTATCCCACGCTCGACGATGACGTCCCGCTACCCGCCGCGATATCCACTCGTAATCTATCGCGAACGAAGGCGGCTATAATTATTCGGTTCCCGCGAGATCCCATTTCCAAATCTAGAAAAAATCTCATAGAATTCCTGGAACAATTGATATCAAACGACTTTGTCAAATTTCAAACGATTCAATGATATTGACAACCGCGAACAATCTTGACAATAGCGTTATCCGTATAATACAACTCTTTCTCAAATTTATTATCTCGCCATTTATTATTATTACTTGAAATATTGCAAGGTTAATTTTAAAACGGAATTTAAAAAATGCTGCTTAAATCTGCAGATCTTTAAAAAAAAAAAAAAAAAAAAAAAAAAACGTAATTTAGAAATACATTTACGTACAAATACATACATGTCAAATATCAACCGCGATGCCACGAACAACGCCGCCTTAGTTATTCTCGATTTACAGCACGTACAACGCCGTTTTTAACGCCCGTCACATCCGCAATCGCGAATCCATCCCCGCCATGCTCCATCGAGAGCGTATCGCGCGCGTTATCATTACCATTTTAACTCATGCTAATGCGCGGCACGCTGGTAGCTCATGCAAATGCTTCCTGGCGCTCTCCGCGCGGCCACGCTCCTGGCCCCGACGAACGATGTTGCATTCATCAGGCCGGATGATTTGAAAAATCTCAAGGACCCTCCTTTCTTTGGGTCTTTAGCACTGTGACGTCCATGATTTATTGAGTAATATTCAGCGGTGTATTGGCCGGCGAAAAAAGGCGCGTAACGTTAATCTGAATAATGAGCCCCCGGCATCAAGCACCGACCGCCACCTTTTCATTGCTATCGATAAATAATGCCCAACCGCTAACCCTTCGAGTCGCCCACCCCTTCGCCCCGCTCTCCCCTAGCCCCTCCCCCTCTTCCTCTTCCCCTCTTCGCGCACGAACAGCCTCTCTATCTCTCGATTTCTTTTTTTACACTTGTATTTATACCGAGTCATTTGGATGTAATACGAGCGATGTGATCTGATTTCAGTCGCGAATCTCGACGCTACCTGCTGTCTGTACTTTCGCGGTCTCGCGCTCCGCCGTATCCAGAATGAAAGCGAGCGATCCCATTTATCTTGCCTCGTCGCCCAGTCTATCCTAGCAGATCTCGATTAGCGCGCGAGAGGCGCATTTGAGACGCGAGGCACTCCGTAATGCAATGCTGTGCCATAGTTTTCGACGGAAAAATACTCTTCGCTTAATGGATCTTATTATAAGCATGATATATGCGCCGAGATATACCAAAACAGGAGCGCACGTCCGGAATTTCGGATAAAGATCGATGACGTGTTGCGCAGATATATCCCTTCGAAGCTTATTTTCCGTTCGCGATACAATTAACATAACAATCAAGCGCGCCTAATATAATCAAACGACTCATTTATTTGTCTCATTTGCACATAATGTGCTCCATTCTCCTTAAATAATCATAATACGATGCGTGTGTGTCATATTGAGCCGCTGATAAAAGCGATCTGGACTTATACCTTATATGACGACTTGTCTATACTATGATCTAGCCAATAGATATATAAGAAGCTTGTTTCTTTCCTTTCTTGCATGACCATCGCAACAACCGATCATTAATAAATGGAAATTTAATTCGACCGGATGACATATATATGCAATCGATGCGTTCCCAACGATGCGTAAAATACGCGAGACTCGCCAAATGCGACCAGAAAAAACGCCTTTTTCTTTTTCTCTCTCTTTCTGTTTCTCAACCACCATAAAGCCGTTCCTATTCGGATTACTATCAGACTAATAGCTACGAACGATATCTTTCGTATCCTTTCTTATCCCTTTTCATCGGATTTCGCAATTCGACGTTTCTTTTCATTAGATACCGATATCTGTAAAGCGGCTTTCTTTTATTCTTCCCCTAATAGGTACGCACAACTAATGGCTACGAATTTCGAGATAGTTTTATTTTTCTGTCGATCAGATGAGACTACCTGCTGGACCCGCTAATAGATAGAGCGAGTTCGGGTGAGATTAACCGATAAATCAACGCAGGGGTTGGGGTGCGATGCGATGCGATGCGACGAATGAAGTTATATCGGATATATCAGAGAACAAAGGGGTAAAGAGCGACTTTGAGCTCGGTAGAGAGATAGGGGAGGTAGGGAGGTGTTCGGGAACGGATGGAGGCGCGGTGATATCTACTTTCTCTGTAGAGTCAATGACGACAACGAGAACAAAGGGAAGAGACGACGTGAACGGGGAGCGAATTGAAAGAAGAGTTTGCGCAAACGACGCAAAGAATATGCGTCCCTGCTCCTGATGCCGCCTCATTCCCGTCCACCCCTTTCCCTCCTGTCGCCGATGGCCAAGGAGAAGCTGCGGCTCAGTCTCCAAGGAGGGGCGCATTGTGTGTTTCCGAGAACGTTGCGCTTATCGGTAGATCTGTCGCGGTAATGAGGTATCAGCCACCAGCAAATAAACGAATAAACGTAAAGATGTGGAGGTGGAGTAGAAGAAGAAAGAAGACGAAGGGAATGTGAGAGGAACCGAGAGGGAGATGGCGACGACTGAGAAGGAGGAGTATCTCTCCTCCACCAAACTTAAGAAGAGGAGTCGAATCGAGGGGGAAGTCAGCAGCTCGTCCTACCGATACAATGCTTCGATTAAACATTCGCTGCCTAAATAATCAGGCGCGCTTCGACCTGCAGAGACGACCCGCGAAGAGGCGACGAAAGAGAGAAGAATCGTGAAAGGGAGAACGAGCGAGTAAAACGCGAATAAGAAGAAAGAGGGGACATACGTTCGTCCCTGCGTATGTGTACGTGTGGGCGAAAAGAATACGAGAGTACGTGATTTCGTCGGAGACGAGTCGGAAAAAAAGAGTAAGAAAAAGGAAGAGGCGAAGGAGGAGATTCCGGTTCCGGCCAAGTGGGAATCGAACACGTTCTCCGCCGTTCCTCGTTTTCGATCCGCACCAGATCCTCCCTTTCTCTCTCGTCCCGATATGTTCACCATCGCGTCTTGTCCTTATACTTTGCCGGCTCCCATCCTGTGCGTCCCTCTACCCCCTCTCGCTATCCTGACGCTAAGTGTATATATGTATTATGCAAAACAAGTAATCGTAGGTGGCCTAGGTAGGGAGCCAGACGCGTACTGTGTAATTAATACCGATGTTCTCGTTGTCTGTCTCTCTTGTCCTCTCCTCTAGCTCTCTTCACTTATTCGTCTTCTCTCTCAAAGCGTGTCTTGTCTCTAAGCATCATATCGCGTAAATAAAACTCAAGTCATCTCGACATAATTACAATAACAAATATCAAACTAACACACCGGCTGATAATTAAATTTACAAAATTAATCGTAATAGTAAATAAAATGGTAAATAAAAAAATTCTGTAAGAATCGCGATAGAAATATTCAAACTAGGATTCGATCATTGCGCTGTATTCAATGAAAAAGATAAAAAGAATTTACCATCATCATTAATGCGAGAAACAAGACATGTTATAGACTTAAATGTTCAGAATCCCACGGGAATGTTGACACATTTTTATTTATTTCAAATATTGTGGTATCAAGATAGCATTCTTGAAGAATTTACTTCGAGTTATCTAAATTCTCAGAAGAAAGTATGGTCGGAATGAGTGGCGTAGGAAGACGAATCGTTATGTCGCGACCCCGAATTCGTCAACGCGATCCGAGGAGCTGCAGGATTGAGTTATCTAAAGGTGAAAATCAAGCGGTAGCGCGTGCCTTCACTGAGTAATCCACCGATGGAGACGCGATGGTAGCCCTCCTGGTGCGGTTCTAACGGGACTTCTTGCGGACACCCCGATGGAATTTTCAATGAACTGTGATCATCGACACCCACGCCCCGTGATGTTTCCCTGCGCGGACACTAGCATTAACGATGCACACCGTGATCATTAAGATGCGATATTTGCCACATGATACGCATCGATTTCAGATTCTAATAAGTATCGCGAGAGAAATTTCCAAATATCGTAAAATATGTAAGTTAAATAAGAAAATAAGTAGGAAAATCTCTTTCTTCTAATAAAGAAGAATTATCGTCACGTTTGAAAATTTTGTAGAACCCGCGTAGGATATAATCTCCCTTCCATAAATGTTAGAGATTTTCCTAACTTACTTTCATCTTGATGCTATCATACCGAATCATCCTGCGCATCTAAACGTTTCTTTGAATTCTTATAACGAGCAAGGCGACTATATTTGAGAAGTAGGATAAGCCGAAAAAGAAAAAATTGAAGAGAGAAAACTCGGTTTTAAAATTATTCAAGCATGTAACTTGCTCCTCCTGCAAATCATGCACGACAGCATATTGCTGATTAAAAATAATGCAAAAAGATTGATCTCGTAAATAATTTAACAATACGAAACAAAAATATTGCTGAAAAAATAAAGAAATTCCACATATTAAAGATAAAACTTATTTTTAACGATAGCTAATCAGCTTATAATATTCGATCGAAAGTATTTTAATCCTGATAGTAATGTATAATGAATTTTAATGCGTTCTCTCTTGCTAGCGAATGTCAATATTTCGAAAATTATTCTATACGATAATATAATCTATTTGCGAAACATTAATGGAAAACGTGTAGCAGGATGGCTAATCCATTAAGTATGATTCGTGAACATAGCATAATCCTGTAGGATGCCGGAAGCCGATTAAACGACAGTTATTACCTATACCTATACCATGTTCTCTCCATCATCATATGATATTATCAATAGCGGTCGCGCAACAACCACTACCACCACCATCACCATCACTGTGAATCTTAATCGAACTAATCCAATTAGATAAAGTTATGTTTACCAAGAACGGCGGAAACTTGGAACGATTACGATATGCAAAAAAAAATCTATTTATAACATGATGCATAAAACTAACTAATCGCGTGCGCATCCACTCGCGTATACGTTGTTATCCTTATTTTTCCCGCAGAATTTCTTGCGAGCTACCAATATACTTGATTTTTCAACCACACTAGCACATACATGAGTATGGTAAAGCGTCACTCACATAGAGATGGTCTTATACCATTCAAGTTTCAGACACATTGCAGTTAAATAATATTCTTTAACGTTTTAATTAAAGTGTACGCATTAAGCCAATGTTATTTACGTCATACTGCGATTGTACTGCGATCGTTCCTCGACTTGAAACGTTGTTGATTACGTAGCGTGAATTTACCCTAAAAGATTGTTCCTGGCTCTGCGACAGAGGAGTATATAATTGCTTTAGGATCACCGGGCGGTCCGCAGCTATGTGACACTCGTTAGCAACTCGATGTAGAGCTCTTCGCATGCACGCACGCACGCACGCACGCACGCACGCATCGCGTTATGCATCTGCCTTTGCCCGTAAGATTTGTGCAAGGAACATGCTCGATAGAAATAAAGCGGCCATATTTAATAGCTGTATCAATTTGATATCATAAATATACGATATTTATATGTAGCGTAGCATCCGGTGCAATTTTTTGCAAAATTTATTTAATTTTTATTTATTTAACATTTAATATTGATCTTAATACTACTAGACACAAGTATGGTATTATTCAGCAATAGTTTGTCTTCTTCTCTCTGCTTCTCTTCTTTTAATTTAAATGTATCTGTATGTGAAATGAGGGGAGGATAATGAGATTATAAATCCGATAAAGAAATTTCGTTAATTATACTTGAAAATGATATATAAAATCCTTTAATAATAATCGCCTATTCTTGTACGTATCGTAACTCTAATCAAAATATCACGATTTTGCTTTTACTTTCTCAATATTGTCACGGCCCAATGAATACGATCGTATGATGTACGATGTATGCAAAATTAATGCCCGGTACTCACTTCAATGGACTCAAGATTATCGGATAACCGTGTCGACTAACCGGTATTGCGCGGCCACATATGATATCGTATTTAATAATTTAATTCGCTTTCTTATTTCAATCGCTTCAATAATCTTGCGTTTACAATTACTACTTACTTTAAAGCAAAGTAAGCTTGTCTTACAGAATTTATGTGGCATAAATTCGTAGATAAAAGCCGCGCGAGATACTCAAAATACAGTTCTACTTGATAACAGGATATCCAACATTAAAAAAATTTTCTATTATCTCGATGTGTAGCTGAATAAGCAATCAACAAATATCCGCTCAATCTACTTAAATTCCCTACAATACATAAAACACTAGAGATATAAATGCATAAGAATGTATAGATTTTGATCACATTTATTGCGCTTTACATTTCGATACCAAAGTGCGGAAGTTGCGCCCATCCTAAAAGAGCTCGATCTCGCAAAATGTAATAAGATATCGACTGTATATATCATGGAAGAAAGACAGAGAGAGAGAGAGTGAGAGAGGGGGGGGGGGGGAAGGGCAAAGCTACGTTAAGAGGAAGGCCGCTAGTCGAAAGAAACGGCGACGGTTAAAACGCGATAAAGTCGACGATACCGTCTAGCTATATCGGTGTTAATCGAGTCGTCGAATTAATTGGCGTTGTCTGCTCGCAGGAATCTCTACCCGAATATATTGAGTTATGAAATTGGTTTCCGATAAGATCTCCGCGCGCGCAAGAAGAAGAAAAACGGACGCGGAGATCGCTAAAATGCGCGTCGCCATAGCGATCTTACACAAAAATCTCTGATGATAGACATTCAAAGGAGATCTTAATTATAATATCCTCTACTCACGGCTCGCGTATATTAATGAGAAACAAAGTGGATGTAAAAATATGGCTTGCGATCAGACCTAGTTTTTACGCGTCTGTGCTCCGTTATATCGAGACGTTACATTCGCGAATAGGATATATTATATTACAGATCATCACATTTTCGCACGTTTCGCCTACATATTTCTTTCGTGTCGCATTTATTATAAAAAATGTTTATGAAAAATGACAATGTGTCAATTTTATCCCACGTGGAATTCTTATAATCATGATCCCGGGGTTAGCGACGATTCGTCGACTACGTCGTGCGTCAGTCCGCTAAAAGTCTTCACGAACGGAGGCCCTATATTCCACGTATACCTGCCGCATCGAGCGAAATCGGCATTAGGATGCGCAAGCGTCCTCGTATCCCGTTTCAAGATGAAGATAGGCCCTCTCATACCGGCTCGTTGCCGGGATAAGAAGAAAAAGAAACCTAGAGTCTCTACACCATCGAGCAGCGAATCGTGGAAGAAGAAGCCCTCCTCCTCGTAGCCCCTGACGTGCACATTTATCACCCTCTATTGTTGCCGGGCCAAACATCCGGCCTCACGGGCCGCGCGCAGAGACCTAACCTACCCCCGCCCTTCCTCCCCAGACCCCCGAAGAATTGAGATTCGCGGGAGCAGCTCGATGCCTTCTCTCACCCCGAGAGAGACGAGAGCCTGACCTGACAACTGCCGCGTAAGATTACTGACCTTACAAAGGATCTTCACCCCGGCTCGCCGAGGTTACCAAAAACAAAAACAAAAAATAAATAAAAGTGCATAATGCTACTTTTATATGTATTATATATCCGTGTGTGATATCGAAATTGTCTTTATTCGTACAATCTCGTTTGAAAAAGCAATATTTTTTGATAATTATTTCAATATTGATGCTTCATTAAACATTACGATACAATTTTCTCGTGACTATAAAACACGATAATCGACGCGTATTTATATATAACGTAACGTTTAACATTCGTGATATCATGAAAATGACGAATGATTCGTAACATCGCATCGTTCTTCGGACCACGCGTATCTACGTTCTATCATCTTAGACTCGCAGCACCTTGTTTGCACATTGCCTTTTTCCCATTAACCTAGTCATTACGTGTCCGTGCATTGTCTTCGGTACCCCGTACTTTGCACGTACTCTATGATCGGTGCCTTCTTCGTGGCAACGGTCGGACCGCATCTAATTTCCCATTATGCTCCTTATCGGTCGCTGTGCCGGGCGTTCCGTTTCCTTCGATCACGTACATCCACGCTCACGAAAAAAAGGAAAAAAAAAAAAAACATGCGCAAGATGTAATCCCGACGATTGATAATCGCGCATTGTCGCAAATAATTGTTATCGAAACTCGAAACGTCAAATTTTCTTATTACACCTCCCACTCTATTGTTCGTACATTCACGTTGCCGCAAACTCTCTTTAAACCAACGTAACGTGATTTTCCATCGCATGATTCTAGAAGATGAATCCGTGCGCGGAATAAACGATTCGATGCCATAATGTTATAAAGAAGATAATGGGATCGAATGCCGAATACCGTCGTCAGGTCATCCAGGAGGAAGTCATTTTCAACGTTTCGCTCAGGGGTGCCTCGTGCCAAGATACTTTCTTCCAGATTCGCGAGAGGCCAAGCCTGAATTCCCAGCGCAGGTTCCTGCTTTTTTTCGGCCGGAACACCAGGAATCGCCTTATAAGTCGGCGCGGAGACCCCCCCCCCCTCCAAAGAAAAAAAAAGGAGGAGGAGGAAGGAAGAAGACGGACAAACGGAGACGAGCAACGAACGGCGGGCGAACGAATCAACGAACGAAGGCATCGGTGGAAGCTGCTGCGGCGGAAGAAGAAAAGGAAGAAAAAAAAGCGCGCGACAGTCGGCGTTCGCGTTCACTCGCTTCTGCGCACGATTCGTACTCTCCGCGATTCTGCCAATGTTGTCCTTGTTCCCTCTGGTCCTTGGTTAGTCCCGAAACGGACGGATAAAAGAGTGATAGAATTGCTCTCTTTCTCAGTCTTTCTTTTTCAAAGTGGTAAACTCGGTGGCTGAGAACGAGAGCCGGAAGAGAGACGGAGAAACGTATAAGAGACATCGCGCGCGCAGATAGAGAGAAAAGAGAAATATGGAAAGGAAAGAAAAGAGACAGTTAAAAAGACCGTAGCGAATGGACGAAGAGGAAGAGGCGATGGATCTTAACCGAGAAGAACTCGTGGATTCGATTTCTCTCTCTTCTTTCTCGTTGTCGTCGCTTCAACGATATTAATAGGCTTCCAAACTATGCCGTTTTACGGTGAAACGTCGCCGAGATTCGAGAAATCAGTTATCAATTAACGAGAGCGCTCTCGACAGAATCGAAATGCATTGCTCTTTTCGTTCCGTAGAGACCGTTTCAATCGGGTAACAGAAACGGACGGACGCACCGCGCCGCGTAATTTAGGGACCGCGACGTGGCTGTCCAGAAAGGAAGGAAGGAGCAGCAACAACGGCAGCGGCAGGCGGCGAGATAGAAGAGAAGAAGAATGAGAGAGGAGGAACGTCGCGCGACGATGGTGAAAGGGTCCTCCTCCGGGAGGAACGGCGAAAGGGTCTCGAGGAGGAAGACATCTGAAAGGGGAAACGGGCCCCTCTACCAGCCGCGAACGATCGGCGAAACAAATGCAAAGCGGGGACCATGGAGCCGGGGGCCCGATTCCGCGATCGAGGACCCTCTACTCGGCGCTCGCGGCACCGCCTTAAAGTATCTACCGTCGGAACGGAAAGGGGGCGACGCGAGGGGGAAACGGTTAAGGGCCCTGCAAAACCAAACGGACAAACTCGAGATCTGCGGGCTGTTGCTACTCCCGTCGTCGCTCGGGGTGAGACAAAGACCGTTCGCGAGACCCTACATACCCATAATTCTTTTAAAGAGGCCTGGGCGCGCCGGCCCGCAAACCGATCATTGCGTACCTTACAGAATGTCATCGGGCAGCGAGCAGTGTCCGAATAAAAGACCCGCGGGAACACACGGTCCGAAACACGGGAACCGAACGTCTAGTAGCGTTTTATGTCACCGGACCGGGCCCATTTATGCCGAGTTTGGCCAGCGCCCGAGAGCTCCGGTTTGGCCCATGTATTAACAATCGGCGCACCGTCGTTTGAAAATGCAGCCACGCGGGATTATCGTGCCGCATCTCTGTATCGCGATATTTAATAAGCGTGGCATTCCTTTAACTTTGACTGCCCGGAGAAAGGGGATTAGCATAAATATCATTATATCGCGAATTAATAGCGAATCTCGGTTTCGATCGTCGCTGCCTCGATTAATTATAATTTACGTCTGTACCAATATAAACTCGAAGCATCTCTCATCTTTTTGCCGAACTAACAGCTTCCAATACCGAATTCGAAAAGACATCGCGCGCGTTGATCGATGTTAAATTTATGCTTATGAGCGCGCGCCAGTATCCGCGATTGGCAATTAAATCTTTTTATAATGCGACGAGCTGTATTAAAGATAGTTCAACGTATTTTTCTGATTCGAACGCGTAACTGTATCGTAGATTTCATCTCCCGAATAGATACAAAAGCAATTTGTTACTTACATAACTCGCATCCTACACGTGCGCTCGTACGTGACCGGTTAATCGAACAGATTCTATGTCTTACCTGAAAGCAGACAAAGTATTTTAAATTAGTTACATTTGCAATGTAAATTAAATAGACATACTTTTCCATGTAATAACCTGGCTGAAATATATATACGTAACGTTTAATTGTCAAAGAGAATGTTAATACGCCAAGTGTTTCCGCCGCTACCGGCTCAAGGCCGATATAATTCTTATTTTTAACTGGATATTTTTTACTTCCTTCGCGCAAAAAGGATAATATAAGAGTTAAGGAACGCTGCTCTTAATGCCGCGTACGTTGCACATTGCTCATTATTTGATCTTGATATAATGTAATATTTCTCCTCATACATAACACGCATTTCACACAATTTTGCCGAGTAAAATACAATTTATGGAAAAAAAACAAACAAAAAACGCTCTCATGCGCCGCAAAAAACGTCCGGGGAAGGCGTTTATAGGTTTAAGACTGATCAGGGGGTTCTTTGCCTACCGCGACTTTGGCGCATACCGGTTTTTTTCGGAGAGTTAATCGCATAAATTACAATTATTACGACCATCATTCTTTTTCGGTCATGTTATGTAAATCGCCGTCGGCGCTGAAGCGCAATAAAAGATCTCGCGTAACGAAGGGACGATACAACAATGTCCGTTACTGAGAAGTTATTAGCCGGCCAAGTGATTGGAGCCTTACAAAAATATGCTCGTATAATTCGTTTGTACGAAACCCGTTGTTCTCGTAGAGATACAAGAGGGGAATCGGATTAGACCTATTCTGCGAGCCCTCTTTCTCATCGATTCATTATGGTGATATGCGTGTATGCGGAAGAGGAGGAGAGGCGAATGCCTCTCGCGCTACCTGTATTTGTGAGATGGTGATATTTACGGCCCGATAGAATCGCGGCCCTCTCTACGCGCGACGTGGACGAAAACGAGCGATAGTCCGGGAGAGACGGAAGAGAAGACGGAGAAGAGAGACGGGAGTGCGTAGGGCCGGTGGACCAACCTTCGATCTATGTGTGTACGCCTACATATGTATATTATATATCTGTATGCGTGTGCGTGCCTTGTGCTTTTTTGCGGCTTCAATTTGAATTGAAAAAGACTGTGGATACAAGGACAATAGGTTGCGCGGCCGCTGCCGTCGTCGTCGTCGCCGTCGCAGCCGCCAGATCCTTTCTCGCTCATCCCTTCTCTCTTCTCATCTTCCTTTCAAGCCAGCTACTCTCTCTTTCTCGCTATCTCGCTTCTTGTTTCTCCCTATTCTTCCTCGGCTCGATGACGATGTGGATGAGGATCCGGATGGAGATGCACCTCGCGCGATCCTCGTCACGCTTTGCTTCTCGTGGACCAACATAGCCTTGTATATCGTTCATCCTTGGAATGACATTTCCTCTTTCTCACTCTTAGCTCCTTAGATCCATCCAGCGCTACGTCCTCTTTAAATACACTTAAGCTAAGTATTATCGTGTCACCGACAAAACAATCATCATCCCCCAACGCTTCGCGTTTTTCTTTTCTCTCTTTCGCTTTCTGGTCATTTTCTCTCCTTGTTCCGGGACACCTTTCCTCCCGTTTCGAAAGATTTGCTCCTTCTCGTGTGCTCTCTCTATTTCACCAGGGACAACAAGAACAATCGAAAGATATTCTCCTCTTGGCTCTCTCGAATGTGGAATCAGATATTACGTATGCACGGCCTAAACCGCGCACGCTGTCTCCTCTCATTCTTCTTTCCCTTTCTCATTGTTTTCTCTCGTACGTCCCTTCATTTCACGATGCAATCTCTTCTTTCGGAAATTCGTAGTCGTTCCCCTCGATATTCACGTTCACATAATTCAACAACTCATTCCTTTGTAATTCTGTATATCAAATTATAAAATTATCTCGCGCCAATCTCTTCTCTCTATTACTGCAAATAATGAAATTTACATATACGACAAAAATATACACTTTGAAGAATGGTATCGGTATTATTCTTGTATATCCAAAACTTAGGCTGCGCTAAGATCATTTTATACGATGCCGAAGCAAGAAAGAAACTTTATTTCCTAACGTCCCCGGGCATCTCCGTAAATCTTTCTTCCTTTTCACCCCCGGATTTTTGCATCTTCCACTATTCGCCCATCTCTCTACCCCGTCCGTCCCTTTCTTAATTTCCGTCTCGATAGCCGTACCGATTACGCCGAACCGTGAATCACGCGACGACCAATCGGCGTCGGAGCGCGCGGTCGTTAAAATCGAACGTCCGCCGAACAGGGACAGATGACTCGTCGGCGAGACGCGTCGCGTCCGGCCCTCGATCTCAATCCGACCCCGCGTCGTGCCACCGACCCGGTAATCGATGCAACATCATCGGTGATGCATCGGGAGCGAAGCGCCGCTTTAAGAAATGACGTACACCGAATCGAGACCGAGTGGCAAGCCGCGCCGGGTATATGGTACATACACGCGCACCGCTCCTTGCCGGCCGATTTTATTGCTAATAGGAATCCGATGGAGTCCAGAGCACCGATGTAATTTCCTCCTCGTAACGATCTCCGTTTCTCGCTCTCGCGCACTGCCTCCCTTCGCTGCTCTCTCTTTCACTCGGCCCAACGGAACGATCTCGCAAACGTCTTCTCAAGTGTCCCTCTACTTGGGTTTCACCGCGGATGCGTCCTTAACCCCCACATGATCCCGCAAGATCCTTCGCGTTTCTCCGCATTCTAGCCTTCCATGAATTCTTGCTTGCTCGCAAAAAAGAAGAGGAGGAGAGGGAGAAAGGGCGGAGCAGGGCAGAGAGGATGATAGCGAGCGAATTACCGATCGCGCCACGGTGCGAAAGGAAGAAATCGGTGAGCAAGGGAGATGGGCAAAAACGAATTTACGATTATCCGGTCATTTTATCGGCAAGGGCTGCGGCCTCGGAGCTACGTCACCGATCACAGCCCTATATTCGCGGTATATTCAAGAAATTGTCAATGAGAAAATGATTATGCTTCGGAAATTAACAGTGGACGTATAATTTAAATATTGTTCATATAATATAATCGGTTTCAAAATAGTATACTATCGTTTTCATTTTGTAAAAATATTTTCCAGACAAATATAAAATATCTTGAAATTTTTTCCCAACTATACGATATTAGAATCGCAGTACATGCACGACGGAAACACGAGCTGAAAATGAAAATATTACAATGCCAACTCTCCGATACTTAATCTCTTCATCGAAAAACTGACATCGTCGAGATTTATTTCTGAGAACTACGATGCGCCATACGAGTGACACGAATGACCTCATCTCGACGTGCACATATCATAAACGGATATTGAAATTCCGCTGGAGTCGCGCGCGATGGTTTTGGAATTCGCCGATGAGCGCGTCAAGTAGAATGCATAGGAGGTACACGTGTACCGTGTAAGCGTATAGTACGACGAATGCCAACGAGAGTAAAACCACATCTCGCGGTAACGACCACCAAGTCGGCGCGCTTCCGGTTACGCCGAGATCTGATGAAGGAAGAAGCGAAGGTGGGACAACTTTGCCGCGCATCCTTATTTCTCTCTCTCTCTCTCTCCTCTCTCTTCTATGCCAGTCGTAAAAAGGGCACCGCGGTCATGCGGTATCTCCATGGTTCGCATACGAATCACTTCATTTCTCCCTCCTATCTTTGCGCCGCGACTACATTTCTAATTCGGGGCTCGTGGTCGGCCATTCCCGTAAAAACTGAAAATACTACTCGTCATATATAGGACGCGGTTATAATACGCTAAGTTTTAAACTTAAGTTCCGCTGCCATGGACCGCGCTCGTCCCTTGTATCCAGTATCATACCATATTTTTAATTCGCGTATATTCTTATACGGAAGCTAACATGAACGAGTTAATAAACTTGACGATGATATTATTATCTATATTATTAAAAATGATTACGCACTCATCGCTTCATCTCTTGACGAGAACGGAAAACAATGGTTCTCTAAATTCGACTCGATTAATTTCGTCAAAATATCAATCAAAAATTAAAATAACGTCTACAATTTTCAGGAAAAACGGACATCTATGATTTCTAGTGCTAAATTAAGACATGCCCTGTAATATGTAAATTACCGTAAGGTATTTAAAGAGAGATCGTTAATCATACTTGGAAGTCCGCAGGTTCCTATTAATGTCCAGATAAGCTAAGGACTCGATCGGTAATGGCCCTAGCGACAACGTAATTTATAGTTTCATTCGAACCTCGATGTATTACGGGAATTATCTGTGACCGGCTTGAATAATTAACGTGCTGCTTCGTTACCATATCTGTGGTAACCACGCTTCCACTTTCGACAAAGTTTAATTACATTGAAAACGTTAAGTAAAACTTAGAAAGAGAGAGAGAGAGAGAGATCTTGTAATAGAAATTCCACATGTGTGGTGATGTGATCTTTTAAGTTTTGAAATTCGGGATACTCGTAAAATCATTTCTAATGGCATAGAATCAACGTGGTATAATAAGTATAAAATAAAAAATACACTCAATAATTTTCTTTCTGCAATTTACGTAATTTATTACTGTCATAGCAATGCGCTAATGGGAAAAATTATATGTATTTTTATTAACATTTTTGTTTTATCTAATCAAATATGCGTGGAAGAATTATTAATTATCCTAATCAATAAGTTTCGCATAAATCTAAGAATGCAATCGCAATTATTCCAATTCAAATAAGAATAAATTTTCGTTATTCTCTGGTTCGACAAAAAAAATTTCTTCGATGGTTCGCGCCCGACGATGACAGGTATGGTATGGGTGAAAAAATGACTCTAGCGATTGATATTAATAGCAACATGGTACACGCGATAAACGAGCGTTTATCGGACATGGATTTTTCGGCCGCGCGAGGAACCAAGTAATGGACAGACAGACAAACAACGACAACGATAACGGCGATGATAGTGGTAGTGCCGGTTACACACGCGAACAAGAATCGCGTGCTTCGTGTCTGAAAACAGAAGCGACTCAGCGAGACTGACTGAGGCACGATATAAGGGCCGAAAGGAGACGTGGAACGAACGAAGGAAAAAGAGAATAAGAGAGGACGAGGTTTAGTTGGCGGGAAGGAGAGAGAAAGAAAGAAAGAAAGGAGATAGAAAGAGAGAATGGGGAAGCCGGTGGAGATCGAAGAAACGCCCCGAGCACCACCTAATCAACATCTGTCTAGTGTCTCGACCTTCCTCTCAACCTACTCTCAACCCTCGATAACTCCACGTGTTGCGTGCTTGAGACGCGCAGCGAAACACGTGATGTTGCTTGCGCATTCGTGAACTCGATTGTCTGCCTCGATAATGCTCGACTAAGAACGTAAGCATGGATAATAGCGCTTTTACAATAGACAACAATATATAAAGATACAATTTTCATAACAAAAAGAAAAATATATATTTTTTTCAAATGGCTATAGTTTCATAAAATCACAAAAATTAAATGTAAACTCTCTCTGAATCATAATTTAAAATTTTCATGCAATTGAAACATTGATACAATATTATTTATTGAACTTTATATTATTAAGAAATTATCTATCTCAATTTCTTTCGTGATATGGGAATATTGGCGATTTCGCGTGAATCAAGGTGCGCGCGAACACCGCAGCGGGAGTTCTATGGGCGTTCTATTCTATGCAAAACGACCGACACCTTCCTGACGGACGTGCGACGAAATCGGGAGCCGCAGTCCCTTAAACCTGCGGGTCCCCTAATACTACACGGTGCGTCATCACTCTCGGAGCGTAGCAAATCGAATCGAAGTCCCCGGCGATTCTGCGGACGCGTTGGCCCGGCAAAACGCCGTAGATGCGCGCTTAAGGACAGAACCACGAACGGTTGCAATCCGACACCCGATAAATTCGATATCAACGGCCCGCCCGCGCCTCGACCCGCATTTAGGTCGGGCCTTGGCCGTGGCCCGCTGCTCGCTTCCACGTACTCTCGCGTCATTTTTGACCCTCTCCTTCTCTCTTCTCTCTTTCGCTAATATACTTCTTCCTTCAACCCATGTTCCTCCGTGTTCCTCCTTTTCCCCATTTTCTCCCTCGCTACGTTAACCCTCGATCTTTCAGTCTCTCTTTCTTGCTCGCTCTCCGATTTTCGTTCCATCTCGTATTTACAACAAGTCTGAAATAAGAGAGAGAGAGAGAGAGAGAGAGAGAGAGAGAGAGAGAGAGAGATCGAGGAGAAGATCAATCGAGAAAAAAAGGCAGGGTGCGCAAGCCAATCGCTCTTGCCGTCTTTATCTCACGTTGCAGACCGGCGGATGAAGGCGCGCGGGTTCGCTTTTTTACTGCCGAGTCGGCCGTGAGGAGTATGTTTGGTTGAAATTTCAGTCGAGGTCCTCCGCCTTTTCGGCGATGAAAGGTGGAATCGAGAGAAAAAGAACAGGTCAACCGGTGACAATAACGACGAAAGTGTGCACGCCGGTGGAAGGGAGACGGATGAGAGGAATGACGAGGCGGGAGACCGAATGCCTCGCGTCTTTCCATCTACGTGTGATCGAGATCTCTCTCTAAGACACTTCGCGAGATGCGAATTCCTTTCTCTTAACGCGAGCGATTCGTCGAGATGGACGTCCGTTCGTCAGCGAAATTGCTCCCGTACGAATCAGAGAGCAGGGTGGACGCGAAAATCAAAATAAATATTACGATTCCCTTTAACGTCTGCGAATGCAGATTTATCTGTTTTCAAGATTAATAAGAGAATTTATTGCAATTGATAAGAATGCAACCTTAATCGGATAATCGAAATCAACATATTATATCTATCATATATTGTATATATGTATATCTATATTTTTATTGTTCCAAAAAATACTTTTCTTAGGTGAATCTTTTTTTCTCGTTACTGACATTCACATTAAAGTTTGTGTTATGTATAGCGCAATATATATATATAGTAATATGCGCCGTAATATGCTGACGTCAATGCACGATGATTACGACCATATTACAAAAGACATTCGGAGCTTTTATCGCACAAGACGCGCGGCGTACCGATACCGAGATATTCCGACACCACAATACTAATTATGCTTCCTTAAAATTTAATGCGGAGCCATTCGTTCGCCGCAACGTCTTTCGTATCTAATAAATCTTCCTTCCCTAACGCGCGCTTCAAGTGGAATGTATTTCGTATCGAGCGAAACGCTCCTCGTAAGTCACTCGAGTACCGGCCAATCCTTTAAAGCGCGGAGCCTGTAAATACCACGTTGATAGCTCGTCCTCTCTCTCTCTCTCAGAAGGTAGGGTTCGATTTTCAGCCGCGAGGAGCAGCGTACATTCCACGACTCGTCAGCAAATGTCGACGAATTCCGCCTCGGGGATCATGCCAAGGATTTCACGGACGTTTATATCCGTTGATTCGGCGAAGAGAAAACGTCGGTCTTAATTAACCGAAATGATAAATCCTGATTGCTACCGCGAAATATTCATCATTTTGTGCTTCCGTCCCGATTACTCGAACGTGAAATAAAAAGATCGAGGAACAGAAAAATATCATTATACATCAATCAATTTTCGCATATTGCTAGCTTCTTCTATTACTGCAAACGTGCATCGTTCTCCAAATCTCGCGTAAATCTGACATACGATACCTAACGTTATTCACATCACGTATCAGAATACCGCGTCAATACTCTCGCGATCTCGAATCAGATGCAACGAAAACTGCATTCCGCGGCACATCCACGAATTTCAACGAGTTCTATCGTTTGGCTTACTGAGATCCGAGGAAGACAACGCCAGAATTTAGGAGACGCGTACGTTTGTTTCACATATGCCTGAATGGGCGAAGGAAAAAAAGATCGAGAGAGAAAGAGAGAGAGAGAGAGAAGGTGCATAAATAATGATGGCGAGCGGCATTGTATATCACGCGGTTTGGTTCGCGTCCACGGCTCCTATCGGCAAACAATGTTTTATTCCCCCGTGGCATTTAGCCAACGAACCGGCGAGTATCAAGATCGCCCGTCCCCGGTAAATAATCAGATACGGGGCGTCCGAAAATCCCTCTCTTGCTCGCGTAAAAGGCACCGATGGCGCGGCCAGGCCAGGGGACAAGGTGCCGAGGAACGCACCGAGGAAAAATACCGCCGACCCTCCTTGCGAACTATCGCGGTTCCGCGTTGCTCGATTCGGACATTTACGCGCAGATGTTGGAGCGACATGCTCGCGCCGATATCCAACTCGAAAGAAAGAATTCAAGTTTAAATTATGCATCAGATTATGTTAATCTGGAAAGAGTCGGTTTCATGCGTCATTTTGTAACTTTTTATAATTACTTGATGTGTGCGTTACAAGCAGTACGCATGCTTATCTCATTATAAAATAGTTGCCACTTTC
Organism: Polyergus mexicanus; assembly: GCF_030449975.1. Lineage (NCBI taxonomy): Eukaryota > Metazoa > Arthropoda > Insecta > Hymenoptera > Formicidae > Polyergus > Polyergus mexicanus. The sequence continues at coordinate 11,980,343 of NW_027223324.1, forward strand.
GATAATTTTATTATCGTATATTTATCTAACTTACGTATACCGCTATGTAATATTCTTATCTCATTTGTAATTTATGCAAATCGCAAAATACTCAACTTTATTTAATACGGTCTAATGTTAATTAGCATAATTATATGTATATTGACTCGATTGAGCGAATCCATCCTGGAGATTACAGTCTTTATAATTATTTTAACATATTCTGATTACATTGTATGCGACAAAAAAAAAAAAAACAACTTATTTTTATTCTTAATATTTTTTAAGAAATTGTTTCAAAAATGAATTATATATCGTAAACGTCACATCTCGAATAATTCGCGATTGCTTTTTACATCGCTTGCATATATGATGTCAGATTTCCATCGATATTTAAGTACCGTTGTACATACTGCCAATTTTCTCAAGAGCAGAGATAAATGAAACAGAAAAGTAATACCGTAAGTCGATCCAAGCAATCGATTTGTAGATGGAAATAATTATATAAATATAAAAATTTATCATTATCTTTTTTGGTAGAAAGCGAAAAAAGTCTGGATCGCGAGAGGAAGAAAAAAAAAACGAAGAAGGCATGCTTTCGAAGTCGGATTTTATCGAGCGCGCATGATCTCCGTGGGCCGGTAAAGTAAATAAGAGGGTTGCTTACCTCACGAATTTAACCTAAACCGTTCACCCCAACGCCGAGGAGAAAAAGAAGATGAACGCGAGAGGGAAAAGGGTGAGAAAAGGAAGAAAGAGAAAGAGGAAGGAGAAGAGTCTGGTAATAAACACGCGTGGGCGAGAATCGGAGACTTTTACAGTAATTCCAGGCTCTTTACCCGGCAGATGCCAATTTAAATTCCTTTGACGCACACGCCGTACCTTTTTTCCCCTTCCCGTGCCCCCGTCGGACGTGAGAACGAGCACTTTGTGTTAAGAGCGACGCGAAACAATTCCAACTGTCGACCTTGCGTTACGTTCAATTAAATACATATCATCGTACGTCTCTGTCGTAACTATACATATAATGATCGGTTCCGCTATTAGAATCGACCTCGAAGATAGATCGGCCAAAAATCGATGGCTGGGCCGAATCGTTGATTGCTTACCAATAGTTATCGTTGATCGCCAATTAGATAACGCGCGATTTGACACGATTTGACATTTGACGTTCATTGTTGATTATTGCGTTTTTTCTTTCTCTCTTTTTTGCGCACAATTCTCCAATCATCGTATTCGATGATAGATCACGAGGATAAAAACTGAAAAAAAGTTTCACTTCCTCACGTACACCCACGTTGTTATTTATCAGTTGACATCGCAGCGATGGCACGCAGAGAAGACGGCTGCTCGTTCTCATCTCTCGCGCGACGAGAATACGTCATCGATCTCTCTTGGGGAGGTCGTCAACGAGATTCCGGCGCTTCCTCGCCGCATCCGTCTACCTCTCTTTCTCTCGTTTTACCTTCTCTCTCCTTTCCGTTTGGTTGATCGGTGACAATATTAAATAAATAACCGCGCGGCACGGAACACGACAGACGATTCCCCTCGAAACTGAGAGAAGCCGGCAAAGGTGGACGAGGGGAGAAGGCGAACACGGTGGGAGAGAATGGCCGGGTCCTCGGAACGCGGTGGCACGACCGTTTGAGAAATGACAACACGATTGTCGACACTCCCCCTCATCGCCGTTGCCTCTTCGTTTACCAACCCTCATATCTCTCCCTTCTGTAGTTTCTATACGGCACTACTGTCCCCTTTCTCTCATCCCCGCATTATTCACCATGGTCTTAGATACTTGATTCTACATAGCTTATTATCTGACGTATGGAAAAGTTATCTTGCGCGGTGAAAAAATAACTTATGTTAATAAAATTGTTTAGAAGGAATTAGAAGGCGTATTATGCATTTATATTAGTGGCGAATCGTCGATTTTTCTTTCGACAGAAATCTTCAATGTACGCTAGGCGTTTATATCGCGATGCGTTTTAAACAGACAAATACGACGTATTCTTGTTTTAACGCTATTTCAAATATGATATCGTATTTATTTTTAGTTGACAATTAAATGTCATTAGATTGAAATGAAGAATAGCAAAAATTAGCTCTTACATTATGCGTAATTATGCGAAATGCTTAATGTAAGATTTTTTTTTTTTTTTTTAAATCGTGCCCGTATTTCATGTTTGTGTTACAAATTGGATCAATTTAATCGGGAAGTTATATCCTATACAAATTACGCGGTTGGCATTTAAAATCGCTTACCCAATCAAGCGAATCGGAGCGCAGCGGGAGCAAGATATAGTGCAAAAAAAGGTCAGTCATTTAGAAATTACTCAAATTGTGCGGCTACGAGAAGTCTAAGAGCCAGCTTATCCGGAAACATTCAACCGGATTACGTAACCGGCTATTCACGAGTATACTAATCGATCCCATTTACGTACACATATACTCGCACCAGCACCAATTAAATATAACACGTTGATTGCCTAATAGAGAAATTCCCTTAACGATAATCATTAGGACTACTCTAGTCACGCGGAAGAGTTGACGGTGCATGTGACTACGCAAAGGACACGTTGAGAGACACTGTGACAACAAGGAGGGCAGCCATAGAGCTTCGAGCAGAATGAGTAAGAGAAAGAGAGAAAGGAGAGAAAGAGAGAAAGGAGAGAAAGAGAGAAAGGAGAGAAACGTACAACGACGAGCGAGATGGAGAAGGTGAACTGTGTGGAAGAGGAGGAGGAGGAGGAGGAGGAGGAGGAAGAAGAAGAAGAGGTAGGCCCACGTAGCCTCCTGCGAAGTAATATGCTCTCGCCGCATGAGGTCCTCTTCCTTCCCCTCCCGGGTTCGCTCATCCTCTGGACCCCACGAAACCCTCTTCACGTTCGACCAGGTACGTCCCTCCGCTACATCGTAGGGCTCCTACTTGATCAATGTTTTAATTGCCGTTAATGATTCGAAGATATCTCTCACGCGTCCGAAAATGGAGAACGAGCGCGAAAGGGGGCACGGACGAAACGATAGAGAGGTTGGAAGGGGGAGGGTCCGAGGATGCAAAGAGAGAAAGAGAGACGTCGTTTAAGTGTCCGGTGACTACAATTCGAACGAACGCTCTTGCCCCAGGGTCTTTGACTCTTTTCGTGGCCGCGGTTCATTGTACCTTGATACTTTTCTAAGAGCATCTCATTTCGTATTCATTGCCTCGGCCGCGGGTATCTTCATTAGCGCTTTTGTCGAATTCCTCGCGAAACAAGCGGAGCGTTCACCAGTATGTATGTCCCGCATTCACCGACAAATAAATAGATACGTAGGTAGATAGACAAAAGTCCCCACTCGATCGAACTGACTTTTCATCGCGCGAGCGGTTTCGTTCGTCTCCTAATTCCGGGATCAATTTCATCCCGGGCACAATGCGTGCTTAGAGAATCATATATTAAGAGCAGTTACACACGTGCCGCTCGTATACCTACGCTTCTCGGGACGATCATTTATTCTCGCTAATTGTTATTTAATTACGAGACATTAACGTTGAATCTATATTATCTGTATTGCCTACACTACATCTTTATACATTACATGCAAATTTCACGTAATTGAAATCTATCGAAGAGACTACGGGTGAATTCCAACTAATAAAATTAAAGATAATTAACTAATCAATATTTCGAATAAACTATACGTTTATATCTATAAAAATAGATTCAAAAATAAATCAAATAAAAATAAATATATTAAAAATATTCCGTTGGAAAAGTTATACATAAGTTTTATTAACAATAAACAACATTTAAATGTATAAAATCAAAGTATTCATGAAGTACGAAGAATCTCTCTAAAACAGATATATCGTGGGTATATCGCTCTTGATCTACCCATGACCCACCGCGTGCACGTGGTCCAGGTATAACGACGCGGCGGGAGATTGAAACCGCGGAACCGATGGGGTCCGATGTGAGGGGGGTTAAGGTACAGGATACGAAGAAGGAGATGTATGAAAATGGTAACTGTCAGTGTGTAGGCCAAAGTTGATGACACATTGTCATATTAAGCCGGTGATAATTTGTCTGGCCTTTTCTCAACCACCTACACCCCAGAAACGGCGATTGTTCGACGACCTTCTCCCCTATCGAAGATATTTTTCGATCGATTCCAATATTTTTTGAGCAATCCTGGAGAATCGTTCTTGATTCTACTTATTTCGACAAATTAAAAAAAAAAAAAGAACATTTGGCAAAATAATTTATAATTTTCTTTTTTTAAATGCGCCTTTTTACGCTGAAACTAACAGAATCGATATACGATTGTATACGCGTACAAATTTCTATATTGCATAATGACCGGACCGGAAAATCGCGCTGGTATTCCTAGATGACCACCGGGGAATACCACGGTCAGTAAATGAGCCCAATTTTTATTTCCTACGCCATTTTTTAATGTCACCTCCTCTACCACCGGTTCTTAGCCCGCGTTGCCTTGATTACACAGCCGAAAGGAGACAGATCGGCTGCATTAGCTCTCTTAGAAGCTCTTTCACGCGGGAGTATACTTTTACACGCTATCGCTACGAGGAATCCCTGAATGTGCGAGAGTGCGTGTACTGCCGGTCGGCCGCACACGCAGGGCCCGGCTTTCTTTCACACCTGCGGGCTTACGCGTGTTACCGTGTAGAATGGTAATAATAATTTGGACGGCGACGAGCGGTCGCATTTGATGTTCCGGAATCGCCCGCTGGGCGAATCGCGCGACAATGTTGTCCCCCCGTGGTACCTTCTAGCACGCAATCCAGTAATCGATCATTACTCCCGGGGGCTATTAAAAAGCGGCAGGGTCTTCGTCCGAATCTGGGCGTATCACACCGTGGCCTTAATTTCGCCACGGTCGTCGTTAATTAATTCAGCTCACGAAAAGGTGTGAGTTTTTGAATCATGCCAGTTTTCTCGTCGCGACAATCGCGCGACACTTGGATATCCCATGCAATTTCTCAAACGTGGAAAGCAATCAATCATTCCGTTCACCTCTCGCGATATGTGAATCGGTCGGATTAATGAGAACGTAGTAAAGATAAATGTAAATTCGTTAACAATATCATTCTTTATTTAAATCAAACGCTCGGATATAATTTATTTTTTTATTAAGCAAAATATGTACTATAATATCGTAGAAACTGCTATAAGAAATAAATTTCGATACCGTCAAAGAAAATATTATTGACGCGCAACAACTCTGAACGAGAACGAAAGAAACCACTCAGAGACGGGGAACTACCGACCTGCGAAATTACTATGATCTCGCTAGCATCTCCGGAAGATCGATAATAATCGCAATTACGAAGTAGTCACTCGTAACGAGCGTTCTTCGTGTACGTGAAGCGAGACGAATCCGCTAGGACTCTCGTGCGGAAAAGAAAGGCAGTGGAAAGAAGTGAGAAAACCAGAGTAGACGAGGAAGAAAACATTAGAAGGTAGAGGCTAAAAGAAGAAGAAGAGATGACCATTTGTTGCGTGCATGGAAACTGTCTCTAGAGTACTCGACATAACTCAACGGTAAGAAAAATTTTTGCACCAACATTTCGCGTATAAAAGAAAATTTAATTGTCCTTGAAATATCCCATAAATGTTACTAATTTTATTGGTTTCTTCGATTTGCTTTAAATCGCTAGTTAAATTTATCGCCCAGCAAAAACAAGCTTGTACAGAATCTCTATCTTAATGTATCAATAACAGTGAGATATCCTGATGCGTCAATAAACAGGAAGAATTTTGCGAGATCGCAAAAAGGAGAGAGAAATACGTATATAGAAAGTAAAGACGAGCGAGAGCGAAAAGATAGTAGAAATTTAAAAACGGACAATCTTTTAACGGAGGGAAAAGGACAAGAAAGAGAAAGAGGAATCGTCCGCGCGCGCACACGTCTACGGTCGACCTGCCTTGCGCATCGCTGCGTGTATATGCAAACGCACCGCATGGGGCGATGAGACGGTCCGACAGAGTACACGAGGCACCGAGCCACAAGAGACGGAATAAAAACAAGAGAAAGAACAAGGACGAGAAGGGAGGATGAGTGGGAGGGTGGAAGTGGACGACCGCGGAGGAGGATATAGGTACTTCTGATTCTAATTACCTCGGGTTACGAGCGGACGATCCGCCGAAGTCTATATGGGGTTTTTTGCCGCGCGACTGCGCACGCCGTGACTCTGTTGCTTTCCACAGCTTATAGACCACGTACAGACGTAATGGTCTGGCCGAGCGATATGATACGGTTACGGGGATGATGGAGCGACGTGATCGCGCCTCCGGGATTCTCTAGCCCGAGATCATCTACCGCGCGAACGTCGGCTTTTCGGTATCCTCGACAGATTTCTTTAGAGCCTTACAGAGTAGAGATTATGATCGGTGAAACGATGCGATGCGCGCGTTGTGCTTAAAACTTATATTTGCTCGTACTGTATTACACATACATTATTCGCTGATTTTTACTCGCAAATCTCTCGAATTATTTTCGTCACGCGCGAATATGTAATTGATATGATAATAACGAAGTTGTCAATTAATTTTGCAAATGGGATTAATTTTACATTTGCTGCAAAGTAGAATAATAAAAGAAATAGCAACATGTTTCGAAAGTATACATATATTATAAGTTAAAGAAATTAATTTCTCGCGAAACCAGTTGTTCGACATAAATAAAATAGATAAAATAAACGAGAAATTTCCGTCTGCACTTGATAAGTTACAAGATTGCGCTATCAAAAAAAAATAATAATAATAAATTGTTACTTCGTTTCAAAAATAAAATCGATTAATCGAGTGCTACAAAACATTATCAACCGTTCGCCAACGTTCTTTTCTTTATGATCACGTAGCTGTAGAATGCGAAAATAATTCCCGTCAACATTATTTTCCATGTCGTTAAATCAAGCTCGCATAACTGGTTTACTATAATTTAGATTGGTTGCCAATAAATGAATAGGACTCATTAGGACACTCGAGTTATTTTATCTAAAGAAAAAATGGAAGATGCGTGAGGTAAAAGTTATTGTCGCGGAATCTTTAATGATCTTCTTTGCTTCTTCGATCGGAATCTAGACAAATTCGGCAAACGGCTTCATTTAGCCGCTCTTAAAAGCTGCAATAAATAATTACGCGACGTCGGGTACGATTGCTAAATTTGCTCGCATTTCCAGTATCCCAGCGTCTTCTCTTCCTCTTGCCCGTGTCCTACTTGTTGCTCTTTTCACTGCTTCCTTTTCTGCGTTTTGATGAAATCGCGAGAGAGAAAGCAACTCTTTCTTTCACCATTCCTCGCAAACCGTGACCCATTACATTTCGGCAGCACGATAATGAGAAGGCGTAGAGCAAGAAGAACAAGAAGCTGACGACAACGAGGATGGTTGAGCAAGATGGGAGCCCCCCAGCGAGACACGAACTATCCGTGCGCCATTAAAAACGAAAGGAAAGGCTAAAAACGCCGCACCGATCGCGGATTCCGTGATAAACGGGGAGGCGAGTACGCGTGAGATGGCCAGACGCGCTGTCCGATTAAAAAGAGCGTAATATTTATTCACGAAAATGTTTCTTCGCGCGAATTCTGAAGAAGCTGCAGCCGGAAGTCTTCCGACGATTTCTCTTTCGCAAAGTTATACGGATGCGGGACGAAGATAAAACAAAAACGGGCAATGCGATAATATCGTTCTTTAAAATCTTCGCTTCGTCTTAATTAAAACTCTTTAATTCTTTCAATCGGCGACGAATCGCGACAAGTTTTCCCCATCGATGTACGAAGAGGCTCAAATCGGCGTGTCTAACCATGGCGAATCTCCGATTACGAGAGTAACCGTTAGAGGCACTCGGTGAACTGAAGAAGACAGCAATTACTTGAACGCGAGTTCTCGAAGGAATTTCAAACGCGCACCGATACTTCTACCGGTCTCACCTCGTCCTTGAAATGACCCGCAAGCTATTTTCAACTCGACTCGCTGCACTTTGTAGCCGAGCAAATGTATAGACTCTTTCCCAATTTTTTTAGACTATCGCTCACCGCCGTCTTCCGGTTTTCTGAAATTTTCCCGTATAGGATGTTTAAAATGAAATTTTGGATAGAAATTTCCGAACATAAAATATTAAAAAAGACGGCGAAAATGGATGGATAAAATGTAGGTAAAGAGAGAGAGGTAGACGACCAATCTGTCGGTATGCATGTCAATAACAACGCGGAAGAGGACGAAAACGAAGAGGGGAAGGACGATAAAGACGATAGCGATGACTGTGCCGATCTCGACGGACACGGGAGAGGCGTTTCGGTTACTGCAGGGGGTAAAAAAATGCGTTTTAACAAACCCGTTCCGTCACGATCATAACCGTTAGCCGTATCGCGCGCTCTCGTTCCTTTTTAGATTAATCATCGAACGATAAAAGTGTTTGTTCATCGCGCTGTGACCTCTAGGATATTTCTACGACGAGCGGACATAACTTAATTTTCAAGCGGACAATTTCGTCCGGCAACATTTGACCGCGCGTAATTCTTCTCTCATCGTTATCGGATGCGATCTTGCGACTGGATACAGTTGAAAGATAAGAATCGTGATTGATCGACAATAAAAATCGTGAGAGAGAGAAGAGAGAGAGAGAGAGGAAGAAAGAGAAAGAGGGAGGGAAGGAGGGAGATGCTCTTATCTGCCCCTTTCAATACAGAAGCTGTAGCGCACGATCTTACGCTTCTCGGCCAATACAATGAGGCAATTTCGCGATAATGACGTTGCAAAAGTCAACGAGCGGAATGTGTCGTTAAGTGGTTTCGGGAAGAAATCTAACGCTTTATTTTAATCGTGTTTTACGAGCGTGAAATGCGCGCGGCGTTACTCGGCGGTCGTTGGCACCGGCGACCGGCGACACGTCGCGGTAAATATAATGCAACGCGAGATTACGTCGCGCAGGGCGAAACGGTCGCCGCAACATTTCGTCAACGGGGCCCCGGGCTCCTTAACCACCGCGAAGAAAAAGCGTCGCGGCGTAACGAGCTGTAAAAGAAGAAATAGCGTGGCGGTAAAAAGCAACGCTTCCTCGTAAGTAACGAGCACACGATCTCGAGAACGAGATTACCTTTTGGGACATAAAATTGAAACACTCGCGTAACATCGGTAGCTATTACATTCGCGAGTCGCCCGATGTCACGAACAAAATAATTCCAAAAACGAATTTCGCGATCTCTAACCGAGAGATAAATCGCATAATATAGATGACTTATTCGAGAGTCGGTCATTTGTCATCGTACAGCATCTCGGGATATCTTTCGAAGCATGCGAGAAAAAAGGAGAGCAAATATAAATCGCGTACGCGTAGGCGTACGTGTATGCGCGATGGGATGAGGGGCGATAGCATAAATAAAAAAAAAAAATCACTGTCGCTTCTCTTCGATAACCAACATTGTACGTCCTCGCAAGTACCTATTCCAATATGCACGAGGGGCCTTATCGCGACCCTGCGGTGGCAAGTTCCGCGGCGTATCGAGATGTAAGAAAGGAAGAGAAAGAGAGACAAGAGAAGATGGGATAGAAAGGGACAGCGGGAGGATCGTCGGGCATAATGGCCACGACATTACGATCGGGATTACGCGCGCCGAAAAGTAGGCCCGTTTCAATGCCAGGGCATCGTCACTCGAGTTCGAGAGGCATATGTTATGCGCGTTCCCTCCGGCTTGCACCGGCGATTCTCTTCGACTCGCCTCCGCTCGCTCGTTCGGTTTGGCCGCACGGGACGAAACTTTGCCGGCGGCCGATGCCGATGGCTCTGCAATTCCGTCGTCTCCACCGGCCGTGCTTACGGCTGCGGAACTATTGGCTATCTCTTGTTGTGTATCTGGCATATTGTTAAGTTAATTGAAAGGGGGTGATAAAATCGCGATGTTTTTTGACGTTAAGCGAGATGAGCGCATCGCGAAAGAACGGAGAACGGCGGTGGCAAAAAAAGAAAGAGAGAGAGAGAGAGAGACAAAGGGGAGAAAGCCGCGGGAGAGCGGAGGTCTAACTCGAGGTAGACGGAAAGAAAAAGAGGGATCGAGAGAGAAAGCGAGAGGGAATCGCACGCATGCAGGAGGGGGGGGGGGAGGAACGGAGAGCGCTGTCGGGAGCCGCGAGTTCGCCGCGGCGCTGTCTGTGATGAACCCGAGGGGCCGGTGCGAGACCACCCGAACAGTCAGGATCCTCTCCTCTCCGGTGCCCGCTGACGGTATATGCAGAAGTGGCTGTGAGATGGAGTGGGAGTGGGAGGAGAGCGGAGCAGACAGTAGTGGGACAAGAGAAGGTACATCGGCGTGGCAGAGCGCCGACCGACGCCCCTCGAGATTCTTAATTGCAGATAAATAATGAGAACGCGCGAGGTAGGCACTTTCGAAAGTGAAATTAGTTGCGAGGGCCCTTTGCGCGTGAGCGAAGAGAAACTTGTTCCCTTTTCCCACTCAAAGAGACAAAGATTTCTTCTCTATCGTTTTTCGCGTGCTAACGTTTTCGACGAGATTACTTAGAGACGGACGTTTAAAATTATAAAAATATATTAAAATATCGATTTACAAAAATTTGGACGATAAATTTCTGTTCGAATCATAGGATATAATTTGTATGTGAAAGAAACTATGCGGTGAATATTTTCTAATCGCGCCTGTAATCGTACTTGTTAACACGCCATAAGAGACAAATCAAGAAAATCTGGAACGGTTAGATTGTGAGAGACGACAAGATTGCGTGTATAGCGGGACGGGTCGGGAACTGACAGTATGACGCGACACATTCCTACGAACAGCGAGGTTGGAACCTCGGCAGGGCTAAAGTACCCGCTTTCTCAGCGGCACGTCAATTTCCTCGACACGTCTTTCGAAATCAATCTGAGCGCGTCTAACGTCGACATTGACGAAAACCTTGTCGCCCCGTTCTCATGCGAGATACCACCGTCTTTTCTCTCTCACAGAAGGAAGAGGCCGCGCGCGAGAAATGCCGAACGAGAAATAAACCGTGCCTTTCCGCAACGATTCGTCCTCGTCAATCCTTCGTCACCTTAACAGTTCACCGTGTGACGATATTCGCGATAGTCCCGACGTAGGTAACGGCGATGGCGGTACGCCTCGGATGTACCTGGAACATCAACTCGAATAACGACGCAACGACCGGATGCTTTAAAGAGAAACGAGCGCCGTAACGAGAGCTCGATCGCGAAACGAAAAGAGCGGAGATACCGTTTTCGCGATTGTCGTCCTCATGCGGAATTTCATGTGCGTTGCAATTTCTGAAAACTCTAAATATTATGCGAGGAGTGCAGAGGGGTATCTCCTATCGGAACATCAACGCGCCGCATCAGGTTGAGATCGCTTTCCGGACGAAACGTGCGGGGTCGCACGTGCACGACAGAGATCAGGAAGGTAGATCGGACCGTGTTGCGCATTTACTACGTCCAGAATTTATCAGCGTTGCACGTGCGGACGCGAACAGAAAGTTCCGGGGTTGGCTGAAGTCTCTTTCTCTCTTTCTCTCTCTCTCTCGTAGATGCAAATAATTATCCGAGGGATCTATGCTGGAATGCGTTTCTTGTACAGTCCGGTGCGAGTGACGCTCGCACGAGCTCCTTTTTTCCACCACCATCTACGCTGATGCTATTATTCCCCCTGCTGCTGTTTGTACGACTATTTACTGCGTTTGCATGCGAATGCAAACGAGAGAAATATACGTAAGTCCTTGCGTGTCTATGTATGTATGTCTCTCTTTCTCTCTCTCTCTCTCTCTCTGTGTTGTATATGTACGCTATACGGGAGCGCCATGAGACACGAGGGAATATTCTAAATGCACCGGCTCGCGTAATAACGCGAAATCCCACGGTTGCGTGTACATAGTCGTGCTCGGGCGCACAGCTCCGGTTAATATCCGCTTCAAAAGCCGTGAAACAGCTTGTGCTACTCGGGGCCGATTCTTATGAGTCGATACATATTTTCTCGCATCACGCGTTACAGCGCGCGATACGATCATGTTGGTGGCTTCTCACCGCGTTAAGTCGTCGTATCGTTTCACGCAATATACGATGCTTTCCGTTTTTCGCGACAATCGTTGAAATCGATGAATTCGACGATTTGTCCCCTCCCATTTCCATTTGTCTATCATGATTTCTCTCTCTCATCTTTGTAGAAAATTTTTGAAATATTGCGCGACTTATGTGGAATATCTTTTCATCGTCCTTCCTCGGCCAAGTAAGGAACGATGCAGGTGCGATGTAACTCTGACGAAGCAAGGCCGTTAATAATTCGTTTCAAGCTCGTGTAACCGGATGGTTCGTGTCTGGAAATCCAAGAGAAACGCGCAAAGTGTGAAAATATGATTACTTAGTGCACACGCGGAGAGAGAGAGAGAGAGATTCCCGTTTTTCCTCTCTGATAATAAATAAATAAAAAGTTTAAATAGAGAGAGGATATTTTCCATGGTATTTAAGTTTCCTTTAATTTCATCGATTACTAAATCACTAATGTAATTAGTCGATATTATTATTGCTCTGCTCAATGCCCGATTCCATTTAATTTATACTTCTGAGAATCGCTTTCAAATGGCATTGCCGAGCTCGGACTGTTAGAAGCATTCTTTGGCTGGCGTTAAACGAGATAATCCTAGTTGGCACAATGAATAGATCTTACGCCGCAAAATTTCGCAGCCACGCGCGTGTCGAAGTATGCGTTAGACGCGCTCGCGTACCCTGACGAAGCGCTGTATAACGTTACCCGGAGTTAATAAACCCCGAGGTCGAGGCCTGGCCCGCGGTTCTCCTCTTCGTCTTCGTCTCCATCTTTGCATTTCCTCCGCCGGTACCGCCAACCCCGTTCACTCTCATCTACAAGCGTCGACCACAATATTCTTTCCCTTCCTTCTATCCCTGCCCCTCGTTCGTCCACGATCATCCGCGCACATTTTCTCTCTCTCTCTCTCTCTCTCTCTTCGAGATTGTACAAAGACCGCAGACACCGCTGGTTGGTTGGTTGGTCACCCGCAAATTATTTTCTCCCGGGAGAACTCATCTAGAAGATCCACCGCCGCATCGCTATTTTTTCTAATTTCTCTCCATCTTACCGCGCCCTGTTTGTCTTCCATTTCTAATCGTTTCCCCGAAATCACATTAAAAGAACTTATAGCAAATAATGAAAATACAAAGGAAAATATATCCGACTTTTTTGTCACTTTTGCTAAAAACTAAAAAATTGTGTAAATAATTTAAAAACAAGCGCAATAATCTTATTTATAATTTTCTCGGAAAATTAAAACCGTACGAGATAATAATTACGGGCGAATTATATATTTCATATTTTGCTCGCGCGCAAAGCATTCTCGGCGGGTGATCCTTCCGTACAATTCTAGAACGGTTGTTACTCCTTAGTTGGATTGCGAGCTGATGGACACTCGCGCGATCAATGCCCTGTTTGTTCAACGTATGCGGCTGAACGCGAACGATCGACGAATACGCAGCCGGTTTCGAAGCCGGAGGTGACTTTCGTGCTTGCTGCTTCGTGCAACAAGATTGTATGAGAAATGAATGGCGTCGAGACTCCGTCATACCGAAAATGCCCGAGGCATTATGGCGCGCAGCGACTTTTGCACGCACATGACGAAAGTATACATATGTAGCGGTTTCGATCGGACCGGGTCGATGTACATCTCGAACGGATAAAACGGCTGAGGAGACGCAAAAGAGTGTATTGATACGGAGGAATTCTAATAATCCAATCAGATTACGATAATCTTCCTGATCTTTCCCGCTTAAATAGACCTATTACATCCTTTTATTGAATCTGTAACATTTATTAGACCGTTAATCATTATTACCTCGTTATCGCCGATAATAAATGACAAATTGACACAATGTATCTCTCTCTCTCTCTCTCAATCATAACGTTTATCCGAATATTATAGCACGTTAATATCATACGATTTAACAAATGTCTTATTTTCTAATTTTACGTAATAACGTATTTTTATAATAAATTATAACCGTCTAAAAATTTCGAAATATTGAGTGGCGAAGAAACATTATACAGTAAAATGAATGCATTCTCAATTGCATTCTGCCTGTCGTATATTCGGTGTTCAATGGCTGCATACCGACTAAAATTATGATCCCTCAAATTTGTGTACCAGCCGCCGCCGCCGCCCTTTACTACGGTTTTATCCGCGGAAGTTCCGGCCGAATTGAACGGCTGCGGTTTTTTGTTACAAAATTACAGCGCCGATGGCGTGATGCCATTACAAGAAACAAAGTTGTATAGGTGACCGTGACGAGAATCTGGAATCCCTCGTGTGGCCGCAGGCGCGTGAAACCAGCTTCGCATGCATATACGATAAACGGTTTTTACGGGTCTATATAAACTGCACTGACTGCCCCAATAGTCAAAGCGGATTGGCGATGCACGAAAAAAAAAAAACAATTTACCAGTTACAGTAACATACGGTCGCGCGAAACCTGGCGCCTCGATTAATTGTCCCATCATTATTTTATCTTTCCACCGCGTTCGGATACACATATCTTAGATAGCGTACAAGGTATACATGTTTGCATCGATATAATATTTTAATACGTTTAATCTATAAATATATTTGTTGTGATTTTATACGACAGCAACACCGTTTGCTGTGATCTATAAATTCAAGTCGATAGCACGCGTCAAAAGGAGCCTCGATATTGATTATTTTCTTCCGGACAAAGTGCGGGGTATCGATGAGCGTGACATGCATCTCGATAAAGGGTTGATAAATTTTTTTCCCCGAAGAGCACCTACACCGGATTCGCGTAACGCCGGCACCTTCCTTCCGCTACCCGTATTAAACCGCGCGTGCGCGTTGTATTGTATTTATTCTCTCTCTTTTTTTTTCTTCAACTTTTTTCCGGAAGAGGAAACCAGTTATAACGCTCGCAGTGCGAAGGCGGCCGTTCTGGCAGACAACTTGTTTTTCGCGTGATTTACAATGGGCGAAACGCGGGCGAATTATTAATAACCCGATCGTCGATCAAGATTATACGTATGTGCATAGCCTATCGATATATTTCATGCACTTTTATCGGCGCCTCTCATCTGCTCCGCAGAAAGTTGTAGGGGAGATAAGTGGTGTCGAGAATCTGGAATCTCTCCGCTTACGCCCCGAGGCTGCGAAACGCTTTGCACGCGTACGCTTTTTGTCGAGCGTTCTGCATGCATGCATGCATGCATGCACCACGGTTACCTCGCTACCTACCGGTCAATCGGTAGCGCCTAATGAAGGATCCAAGTTGCATCGAGGTAACGTTCTATCTTAAAGCCGCACCGGTGCCGGTCATTATTGATGCACTATAAAGCTTCTCCAGCGTTTTCTTACCGGCGCGCGCGCGCGAGTTATTAGTACGCGACCGAGGCTTCTATTTATACGCTATTATAACGCGATGTAAATATAATTTTAATGTCGTTCCGGCATTAAATATATTTCAGTATATCACGCCAACGGGCTCTCGCGAGCCTAGGGGCCCCTGTCGGTACATTGACATTCTCGAATATATATCTCGACAAGCATGATATAAATATAATTTTACGAGATAAATCTTGCATTATTTATGTATCTTATGTCCGGATTGGAGCAAGAGAAGGATATAATATTGTCGATAAAAAAATTATTGATGTATGACAATGTCAAGCATATATATAGTTTATTGAACTTTTATGGAAGCGTGTCTGAGCATCGGCAATTGCACAGCCTTATACGACACGATATGCCGTTGAATAAATATATACAGGAGTTCCCCGTATGTGCACGCAGCGATATCTGATATAGAGCGCGTGTGCTCGTCGGTGCGAAACAGACGCGGCTGACGTTTACGCAAGGTTTTTCCTCTAATCGGTAGAATCGGATCGCTAAATAGCCACTAAACACTCCGTTACACGGTACAGTGCAACCGAATGCACCGAAGCGGTGCTTTATGAGCGAGAGCGTATCGAGCGTACTAACGTAACGTATACAGGCGCAGCAGGCGTGCAAGCTGGTCGCATATTTATAGTGAGAAACAGAGATTCAGGCATCTCTAATCTTTTTATTATTTCTCGAATATCTATAAATTTCGCGTAAAATGTAATCAAAGCTCATTACTTTGTTTTGAGAAGAAGGCTGAATGCTGACCGATTGTGAGAGGCGAAAAAATCGAAGCGAAAACGATCGACGTCTTTGCGACGTCTTGCGATGACGAGCCGAGTTTCGCGCTAATAGAGCCACGGAATATACATATTTTACGATGACAGGTTGGCGCATCCCTGGTGCGTTTTTCCATCGATGAGCGAGCAACGGCAGCCAACAACGTTAATGGCCGATCATGAGCGGCGATAATAACAATAGCCGTGAATTACGGTGCATACAAAACGGCATACGTAATGCGCCTACTTTGACTCGCTCGTTCGACCCGCGAGAAATTTACGGGCGAATCTGTACGCACCGAGATTTCGAAATTTACTATCGCTTATCGTTGCGCGCTGCGAAATTCCGCGATGGGATATATATATATATATACATATCGGCGCACTTAAATAATACTACCATACGGTGGATCTATAAAACGGGACGAAGATAATCGTCGCTTTTTAATTTTATGCGGCGCCCATCTCTTCTCGCGGAGCGCAAAAAGCGAGTTTGAGAGAAAGTCACGAAAAGAGTCACTTCGTTTATCTTAACCATACGTATTATCGTATAAAACTCCAGCCATCCCCAGAGAATATCGATTGAGTAATAATCTCTCGGAATGGTGTTTTTAAAATTTCGACGCTATTGATATCTCTTTGAATAAGATTATTATATGTTTTATGATCGTGTGTGTTCTCCTAGTAGCAATCTCCTTTTGAGAGACACTTTTATAGTTGGGTAAACGATATACGCGTGACCTTGATTAATATAATAATCCGCTTTTAACTCCCGGATCGGATTTCGGAGATCGTAAATCAAGTTCGCGTGCCGAATTCGTCCAATCGATACGCGAAGCTCGAATCCGCTACTACGAGGTCACGTGTCGCGTGTCCGATCTACTGTCAAGAGTCAAATTTACAATCAATCGTTGCACCAGTCGAATACATATGGATGCGCGTAAATACCCGCGGAAGCGTGCATCGCGCTCGCGCGAGCAACACCGCGAAGGTACCGCACTGGTCGTAACTGCAACCTTTAAAGATGAGAGAGGATGAAGGGGCGAGAGAGGATAAAAATGGCGACCGACAGATAAATCATGCTCTATCACTTTGGCTTTTCGCGCGGTTACTCGTGTGCCGTTTACAACCCCCTCTTCTCCGTCCTGCTCCGATCGCCGTCTTCTTCTCCCCCGCGAAGAATCGTATGCGCGCCATCTTCGTACACCTTGAAGTACGGATCTCGTGGAAGTTGAATAGCGAACGGAGAGAGAAGGGATGGAAAGGAAGGAAGGAAGAATCCTGGCTAGAAAGATTCGACCCTCCAGGACGTTCGGTGGAAGGAGAGAGCCAAGATAGATGAGGATTGCTGATGGCACGAGGATGAGGAAGCGGGATGGGAGATGAAAGAAGAAGAGAGAAAAAGAGAGAGAGAGAGAGAGAGAAAAGGACTAAGGACCGAGGAAGAAGTATACCGAGGGTCCGAACCCTCCCGCGGTGAGAAGCTATCGAAGGTACAAGCATTTTTCACGTAATAACCCGCAACGCCTAGAGAAACGATTGATCGATTGCCCGACGCACGATTTTGCCTGTAAAGAAGCTCCGACGCGGCGCTTTTCCCCGATGATCGCGCTCGCGCACCTTCACGCTAATGTTATCCTCCCACCGTTGCAAAAATCGGGGAACGATGAGCGGATGATCGATGGAAATTAGCTTTGCTCCCTTGGCGGCGCGAAGGATCGCCGCCGATCGATTGCCGGCGACATCCGCTTTTTCTCGCGATTGCCGGTTTCGGTGCCGGTTTTGCGATATTCCGCGAACGTATAAATAGCTTATGCTTAAAACTTTGACTATAATAGCATTTTATGAAGCAATCGCCGCGAAAGTAAGAAACATAATTTCTTTATAAAGAAATAAAATTTAATTAGAAAGCGGGAAAAGATTAAATATTCTACATGAAAATTATATACGTGTAACGTTGCGAAAAACACTCGTCTTCGATACAACTTATATTTTCCACGATGCGTCGATGCTCGATCATTTTCAAGATATCCTCGAGGGGAGATTCCGCTATAGTCGCTGCGGCCGTAACAAGGAGTAAAATTGTCGGAGAGGCGACGTAATGTCGGATGTCTTTATGGGGAGATAAGTGTTTTGCGCTAATGCTCGCGCAACATTAAAACACGACGTATGCCGTAACCTTACTGTGAGTTTAGCGTAAAGAGCTAGAAAAGAGTGGGCAGGCAAATTTCCCGTAATTGTTATCTATATCGAGATCCGTTAATAATTATTCCATCCGCTTTTAGAGATGTACGCGTGTTCCTCTTCGAAACGGTATAACGATATTCCGCAACGAAACCATTGGCCATTTGCCTGGTCGCGTAATTAGAGCTGATCGCGGCGGCGAAATAACGAAACCGATGAATTTGTAGATTGCCAGTTGATCAGACGCGATATCAAAAGTCTCGTTTACGACGTTCATAATTTAGTTCATCTTCGAAAAAAAGAATGGAGCTCGTCCTAATAATATTGTATATATGTATTTGTAATTTTCAATTACGATCGACGTCCCGCGATTATGAAAATTCACGGCGCGATTAACATATAGCGCGTAACTTAAAAGCATTTACGCGATAAAATGTAGCTAATTGATATTCTCTGGAGTAAGCCAGGTAAACGCGCACGAAAAGGAGATCTCGAAAGCGTGATAATAATTTAATTAGATCTCCGTTCATGAGTAGCTACAACCCGACTTTAATAAACTAGACGTTAATCAACCGATTTTCATTGCATTACCGATCTATTTCTACGCTTAGCGAGGCACTTGGCGAGTTCTGCCCTTTTAGGCAATAATCGAGTCGCGTAATGAGAGCCGTTATTTGAGAGCAAAACGCATTATTAAGATCCGGCTCACGCATCCAATCTGCGAACTGGTTTAATTGATACGCAAATAAGTCTCAATGCCAGACGTGAAAATATAACCTTTCAATTTCATCGATATGGCGACTTTCCATCTTCGCGATAGTGAAAAATAAATATATATAAATATTGTTAAAATAAATTTATGACATCGACCGTCGCGGTCGATTGATTAATAATTGATTAATCGATCGAAATCATACGTCGCGCGCGACATATAAGGTAAGATCGCCCGATACGACCAGCCGATCGACGAGTTGGATTCGCGCACGCGAATTCGACATTTCGCCAGTCACTCGACGACCTTGCTGGGTGAAACGTCGCTCGTTGTACGTCGACGCACCGTTAACCGATCGTTGTACGCTCGCGAGAGCAAAAGATACGAGGCGAGACGGAGGCATCCCGTAGGCGAAGTTAATCCGCGGAACCGAGGACGCGGTCGTCGATGAATCGATCCGTTCACCGGCCAAGTGTCCAATTAGTCGCCGATCGTGTGCTGCGCGGTCTCGTCCGCTGTTAACCGATTGTCCTTTAACGCGCGCTCTCTCGCGCCGATTTTTTACGCGAACCGGATGACATTGCCCGCTCGTGATTTCGCCGAGTCGCAATGAATAATTGACGCGCTTATCGGCTCGCTAAAGCCGAAGTAATATATTAATTTGAAAGAGCGCAGTGACTTTAATGATAATATTTATAATAATAAATGCATATATATGTTAATATATTCTTGTAACATCTTTTTACACGTGTATAATTACGCGCAAATTAGACACACCTCGATATACGAAATATATAACTATAACGAGAATAAAAGATTATTGATGCGAAATGCTATCGTATTGCGTTATTAAAAAAAAACTTTACTCGATATTTAGAAAAAATATTTCTCTTATTGTAATTATGCGTAAACCAAGGACGCCGCTCCTCGAGCCTTGAATAATTTACGATACGGCAGCAAGTTCAATGCCTTCCAATCATGCTATCATGTCTATGCGCTTCTCGCTACAATTGCCGTCGGCGATATGATTTATATAAACACAAAATTGCTCGAATTAAAGTGGAATCGACACGATGCGGTGCTAGAACACGCGCCTATCCAATCGCAACTGCAATCGAAATTACAATTGCGTCGGCGGTGGCGGAGAAGGCGGTTCGCGGAGAGATTTCTCGATCTCTCGCCTCTTGGTCACTCTCACCTACATGACAGACACACTTCGTTCGCACGCATTAATAAACGGCATATGTTCTCTCGCTGTTCTACCTCTACATTTCCTTTCTCTCTCTCTCTCTAGTTTTCGTTCTCGTAACGCGCTTACGGCATACGCATGGGCTATAGGCACCCGTTGCCAAGACAGAATAGATGCAGCCATCTACTAATTGCATCAACATACCAGTTCGCCACGTCGAACTGCACCTGCAACCATTAAGTTACGGTGCGTCTCGCGATCCACTTCGCTGATTCTCATACATTATGTCCTCCCTCTCGTTCTATCGATGTCAACAGCCAGATTTACTCTCGTTGCTATCGCGACATCGAGTTTTGCGCAACACCTTTTATAACACGCAATTGCTAATTTGAAACGGTTGTTTGTTTAATTGCTAAATAATCGTAAGCTACAATTTTATTTCTATTCTTTTTCGCGGTGTCTTAATCTTTTAATTTCTGAGAGATCTGATTTCTTTTCCGTCAAAATGCCTCTTGTTGCATGAATAATAATAATTGACTCAAAGATCGAATCGTATCGGTTTTTCCGTTATTTCGCCTACTCTCTTTCTTTGTTTTATGAACAGTCGAGTGTATCGTCCCAGAATTGTACAAAAATATATACATAACATTTGAGACAAGATTTTTTTTAAATTTCTAATCTCTAATTTCACATATGTTTCACGTTTGTCGACGTACTGAGTAACGGTAGAGCATAAAAGTTCTTCCAGCATGTCTATCTGACGAATGTATCACTGATGTCTAACATGCGGCCAGTGAATCGCGCAAGTAATGTATTACATGTAATTATACCGTTGTTAGAGGCATTGATATACCTAACCGAAGGTGTAGTAAAATATGTCGGATGATAATAGAAATTGCGAGATATCACGTTATGAGGCAGTCACGAGAACTGTTTAAGCTCTCGAGATGGCCGGTTGCAATTTACCGATAGAATCGTATCCTAGGATACCGCGTATCGTTCGTCCATGCGCGGCGAATTGCTCAGCTTGTATCGAGCGTAGACTAAAAGTGATATACAAAGTATTTTTAACAAATTGCTGATAAATCGATATTGAAAAAGATCGTCTCTCATTTCAGAGAGAGAGAAAAACAGATATTATATTTCTATAAAAATATTTTTTATATAAATTTTGGATGATTTTTATTTACGCATTCAATCGCATATTTTGAATCCGTGTTAAATTTTGTACGTAAAAGTACGTTAAAATATTACGAAATTATTCCAAACTCTCCTCCCTGCTCCTTTTCTCTCTCGTTTCAGCGAACGTCACACGGAGAATTATGCATCTCAGGTGCATAGGTTCTCGGTAAACCGGAATGCGGATAGCTAGAGGAACCTCCCTCCCCCCTCCCCCCACCTCTTCCTTCGCTTTCGTCTCGTTGTTCCTTCCTCGCCCCTCTGTCATCTCGTATTCGCCTCTGCCTGCTATTTTTCATTAGCGCTCGTTGCAGCGGAAAAGCAACGAGAAGACATAGAGTTGCTTTCTAAAACGTCAGTTTGAAGAAGAGACAAGAACGAGATAGCGAAAGCGAATGAAGCGACACGTGTACCTTGTCACATTTATTGTTCTGATATTCTTTGACTTATCATCTACATGCATTATCCAACGTGGCAATGGAGAGAAAAAAGAAAGAAAAAACATAATGTGAAATATTTCTCGTGGTATTAAATTTTCGCAAAAATATGATTAATAATATATGATTAATACGATTAATGACATACGATCGATCAATGTACGATTGCTGATATACCAGCTGCGATAAAACTTTACACAGAAAGCTAATACGAGAAACGTACAAATCAAAGCCGAAAAATCATTGGATTATATAATGTAGGTTTTATTCTCTCAAATACTATAAGTATATCATATTTTAAAAAATTAATTCATATTTTATATAAAATTCCACAGAATCAAAAATATTATTGGCATCTCGCAAATTAGATTATAATCTAATTAATAGATACTGAAAAATAAATTGACAGGATCCATATTGTCAATATAAGTTTTAACAGTGAAATCATTAGCATTCGATGACCAAGACTAATTGTTAGCAAAATCGTTCGAAATGCAGGAAGCGGAAGAGGGGAGCCGAGATCGTTGCGGCAACAATGTGCGAGGTCGTGCGACTCGTACGGGTCGCTTCATGTTCTCCTTTATTGCCGGGGTTGTAGGACTACCTATGGCAGACAGGTGCTCGATAGACGAGGGTTTCACAGGCCTCCGTGCAACGAGCGGCAACGTGCTTTCGCATAAGTAAAAGCGCGATAGATAAATGGACGGACGGATGGATGCCTGCCTGCGTTCTCTCGCGCGCCATACATCACTCGATCGCGCAATGGGTTCTGCGAACAAGCGATTTTTCTCGCATTCCCGACGGAGCCCCATTGAACTCGGGAAGACGAAAACGGGAGGGAAGCGCCGACTTGATTGCAATTATCAACGGCGCGATAGAGCCTCTAGGGTAACGAACGATCGGCGCGACGCTCTCTCGCGTGCGCGATGCACCGCATTCTCGTAATTAATGATCAGGAACGCAATGGGTATCCACCTACTCGCCGATGGCGAGCGCTCGATTATTGTCGTCACATTACCCCGTCGTACTCGATACAGTATCGACGATTGTTGCAATCGTTCCGTATCCCGCCTGCAAAAGCTGCACCGTGCATACAAGCGTGCATAGGCGAATGCATAGGCAAATAATAAAAGATGGCATTTTCCATGCTTATACTCTAACCATCCTATTCTCTTATGTTTCATCAATATTTCATCAAACAACTCATTAATGTTTCTGAACATGACGTGTAATCGATTTGCGAGCAAACGACTCAAACTCGTCGCGAAGAAATAAATCGAGTCGAAAGGGAAGAGCCTGACCTGAGCTATTTACGTGTAATGTATGTGTATGCGTGCTTGTTGCGTATAAACACGCGGTGCACTACTCTTCGCACTACTATTCCCCTCTTACGGAGAGGAATCGGAGAGGGCGATAGAAGAGGCAAGGGTGATAGTTGCGTTCTCGGTAGTTATGACGACGAAGGTGGCGATGAATAGGAAGAAAGAGAAAGAGGGAGAGATGCGGAACGTGGAGGAACGTACGCCGGGAAAAGCTGAGGGAATAAGAGCAAGAAGAAGATCCTCGGAGATCCAGGCGTGTGTCGATGCGACCGGCCTCCGTTTCTCGCGTGTTGCAAACGCGCGCTCTGTCGCAGCCCCGCACACGCTCCGGTATATAACGCGCCGTGATTTATATTCGCGCCACACATCGCTCTGTGAGGGCCGCATACGTTTGGTTCGGATACGTCACTCGTGTATACGTGCACGGTTCGACTGTGTCTGTCTCTTCTTCCGTCTCTCTTCTACTACCATCCTATTCCTACCCTCGTCCCTCTCCCGAGCCCGGTTCGTTCGTCCGATCGTGCTTTTGCCGCGACGACCTGCACCCGGCCTTATCGACACTTCCGTCATCCCCGCGACTTCACGAGGGCCCAATTAGACGGCTCTAATTGGACGGCGAACGACCGAACCGTAATAAGGACCAACAACCCTTCGTTCCCTCTCCTCCCTCATCCCATCTCGCCCTTTATAGCAGAAATCCTCGTTTCTCGATGCGTCGCGTGACACCTTTCTTCGAAAACTCGGCTCGATGTTCCCGCTCTCCTGTTGGGCACGTAAAGAGAAGCTTTCGAAGTCGAGTTCCCTCGAGTGATGAACAGCGAACCCCGTCTACCCAGATACGCCCAAGGTATTCGCCGGATTTTTTAAGATCGGTCGAGAGAGGCGACTAGAGACGTGGGCGATGGAATTTTACAGCGTGATCCGATACGATATAAAATTAGCCGCTAAATGTGGCGCGTATACGAGCGCTCACGTTCGAGTCGCCCTTGCACTTCCCTCGCGCGATCGGGCAGTGATATATGATAGTCTTTGTGGTAACTAACGTGACTTTACACCGTGACTCAACGTGGTATAAATCAAATTCACGTTACGCGTCTCTCCACCCGTGGCAACACACGCTCGCGCTCTTTCACGAAATAGATCCGAAACGAATTGATATTTCGTTCGCCGTGCGCGGCGGTGAACCGACAAGCCATGAAAATCTACGGCGAACATTGTGTAAAGGTCGAGTGACGTAACACGTGTCGACCTGATATCAAAAATCGCATAGACGAGGAAAGCGTTGGACGCTTTCGACAAGAGAGCCCTGCCACGTGTACGGTCGTCCATTTGGGACGGAGTTTAGACTCGTTATGTAATATTTTATTGCCTCTCTGTCGGAGATCGAATCGTGTGTCGCGCTCGCTGTAAACCACGCCTCTTCATCAATGACAACGTCGAAACGCGCCAACAGCAATCTGACAATTTGCTAGTCATAAGATAATCACGACGCATTAATTAGCCATATATTTGGCGAACCAAGGATATCGAAAAGTAAAATGAGAATCTTTCGTCATTAAGCCCGAAGATTAACTGATACTCTTATCGAGACACGCATGTTTTTGCATATTCACTATTACGTATTAAAAATCAATTATTTCGGTTTGTCGACATTTTCTGACTGATGAAAGATACCACGATTCTCAAATCAAGTATAGTAAAAATGAGAAGAACAGTGAACGCTTTCGAGGAGCGGTTCACAAAAATTTTATCAATAAAGATACTCTGTTCTACGTCGAAGAATACGAAAACTGATATCAATGCACAAGATGAAAGTCTTTTCCCGCGTATTCAATTCCTCACATTATGCTTGCGGACGAATTTGTGAGATGACTTTGCAATATTCCTTCACGCTTGTCAGAAATATTTTTTTAATCTGTTAGAAAGCTGCTCTGAAATAGATCGCGCGCTCAAGGATATCGTTGCACGTTTAGCGATTCATCCGCAATTACAGAACGGCGGCAGCGGAGGTGATAATAAGGCAGATATGCTCGCCCACGTTCCTAGGTGAACGTTGCACGCGCGTACTCACACACACACACACACACACACACACGCACACACGCGCGCATACATATCTTGGATATTTTAACTTATATCGAACCGCATGTCAAAGTCTGCGTTGAGCCATCTACTTCTAATTCTACTTTTAACCATTCAACCTCCACCGGCTATTTTCATGACGAAAGAAGAAGTCTATAAGAAAGAATGCTCGTTTACTTCTGAAATATCCGGGATCCACGAATTGGAACGTACTTTAACGTTAGGCCCGGCGTGCGGCCCGAGGGTTGGATCGCGCGGCGCGTCCTCGGGCATTAGGCAACGCAATACTCGGAATATTTCGCAAATGATCGCCCGGTCTTAGAACGGTAGAGACACACGCGATATAGGCGTCCGTCTATAATGAGACGGCAGGATAAGACGGAGGGGGAGCAGTCGGTAGGACGAAAAGATTGAAATGAGATAGAGAAAGAGAGAAAAAGAGAAAGGAAGAAAGACAAAGTGAATCTTCCAGGTAAAGGGACGCGAGGAGTCCGCCTCGGAAAGGAGGAGTCGCGCCGCGAAGGTTCTCGAAATGACACGGACCCGACGAAATTATACCGTCTGTCTACCTAAACGAAGGATATGCCTCGAATCGGCCGCCGTATCGCTTAGAAACAAAGGGAATCTCGGTCTAGATCATTTCGACGATCATCATTTTATTCGATCGTTGCTGCGTGCGCTTCTTCCTCTCCTCCTTCCCCTCCCCCCTTCCCGAGACCATGGCGTTCATCCCTTACCCCCGCGGGGAGTGGGGGGGGGGAGGGGGAGGTTTCTTTTTTATTTCACCTGCACGATCGATATAGATTCGTGATTCGCGGCTCGTCGAAATCGATAGGCCTCGAGGGGAGAATTCGCGATCTCCGAAGAAATGAAGAGGATGAGAGGAACTTGGTAATAGCCGAGGTAGAGGTGTTTACCTGACAGACCGACAAATTCGCGTTTCATCGGTGGCACAAATTCCGTCGGTACCCGAGCGTTTCTGCATCTTCCGAAGAAGTCACGCTCCACGCAATTCGCGGAAATGGCCGAGAGATCGAAATATTCATCCCCGCGGTACAGAAACGGTCGACGATGCGCGATTATTCGATACGGGCGTACTTCTTTCTTACCGGTGGCCCATGCGGTAGCCGGCCATCTCTTTCTCTCTCTCGTTCCCTTCCTCGACGTCATTCGATCTCTATCTTCCCCTTATATCCCATTGCCTCTCCTTTACCCCTCCTCTCACCCACCATATCTTTCTTCCTCGCTTGGATTTCTTTTTTCCCCATTGGTACGACCGCGATATGTACGTCTCTCCAATCCGCACCCCTCCGTACGAGAAGCATAAATCCCTCGTCCCTTTCTGTCTCCCCCTCTTTGCGTTCTCCTGGATACATAGAACGCCCTTCTTCTTTCGCCCTCTCTCTCTCTCTCTCCTTTTCTTCTCTTCTCTTTTTCTCTGCATCTGCGGGCAATTCGGAGCCCCCGACGAATCGCGAAAGAACACGGCATACCACCGTATGCCCGGTCATTTTGAAAAATACCCCGGCAAAATGATTCGATCGTTATTATGATCCGGTCACCCTCTCTCTCTCTTTCTCTGCCTCGCCTTTCCGATTTACTCCCTCCCCACTCGCTCGTGCTCTCCCTCTACTCTCCTCGTCTCTCTTTCACGGGAGCCGAGCCGACTGCTCATCGTCAACAGTTCCCGTCCCCATCTCCACCGCTCCGTCTCTCCCTCCCCTCGTCCGCCATCATCGCATGGCATCGTAGCGTGGTGATTCTTTTTCCTTCCCCGAAATGCGATGCGCACTGGACGTAACCGTTTCATCGTGCCTCAATGCCGTTTCGAACCGGGGAAAACTCGCTGCGACTGTTCCCGCAAAACGTTACGGCCGAGTTAGGCACGATAGCTTGTGATTAACTTAAGTATTGTAGCCTCGCTTCCAAAATTATTCGATATTACCGGTAGCTCTTTTGATTCTTACATCAAATTATATGCGCAAATTATACGCAAGTTGCTTGCTTCCTTCCTTCGTTAATCGATACTTTCGCATCGGGTTCATTTTCGAAGAATTTGGAGGCGTCAAAACGACCGTATATTCCGGCGAAATCCAACACTAGAGCACCCGCAATTAGAGCATTTACTCATTAAAAAAATTTAAAAATTCATATATAATCCATTAAAAGAAAATAATGCACATTTTTATAAAAAATCTATATAAAAATTTGACGTTTATCGATATTCATTGATAAACGGTCGGCAGTTCAATGTATTTTATATACCAGCAGTTTTCAATTAACACATCGCAATATATTTATAAATATCCTTCCGGCATAGTATATTATCTTTGTTATTTTACAAAGCAATACAACGAGCGCGGTACGTGTATTTATCTTCTTCAGGAAGCATTATCGAGTATACGAGCAACATCGCCGCCTCTCCATCTCCATCCCCCAGTGTTTCAGTCGACGCCTAACGATCGTAATGAGCGCACCGAGTATCTTTGTCTCCACGAACAGCGAATACAAGTGAGAAGAGAGGCGGGAGAAGAAAGCGAGGCGGCGAATTCCCCTTATACGTAAATACGTATCGTAACGTCGTGTAAGTTCCCAATTAAAGTTTCGGTAAGATGGTCCGTGTCTTTTCTCCTTCTCCACCGCGTGCATTCGCTATCTGTCCGCTGTACTTTCTCCTCCCTCCTCCCTCCTCCACCCTTCATTTCGCTTGGTACAAACCATGTGTTTTCGCGTGTCTTCGTCATCGCGTCTCCCCAAACCGACTTTGCCGGTCTCGAAATCTGCCCGGTCCATCTCGAGCGCGCACACAGAAACCGGAGAACGAGGACGGGGAGGGGTCCCGAGGGTAGAAGACCCGACGAGTCCGCGAAGACGAGAAGAGGGAAGGCGAGCGCGGAGGAGACACTCATCCCGGTAGAGTTGGCAGGGACAACCCCACCAGACAGATACAGATATGCTAATATCCGAGTCGTTTACACGTGATATATAGCCGGACTGACGGACATACCGCGAGAGGCTGACCGCTGTCTCTTTCGCGAGCATCCCGAATCCCTTCGCCCCTTTCCTCATTCTCCTCCGGTGCCCTTTTCCACGCCCCGTGCCTCCTTCTGATATAACTTCGGGCTCTCATCGTGGCAGCACCCCGCTGAAATCGCATTGGTAGTCTCCAGCTTCTGTCTCCAATACGATGTAATTTTGCAATGTGTCAGAATGCGAGGGTTTTACGTTATAACAACCGCACGAGAATGCTTGGGAAGAAATCAACCTAGCTTTGAAAATATTTGTTCAAGGGATTTAAAAAAAAAAAAAAAATTGACAATTTTTCTCTAAAATTATTATTTAAAAAAGCACAACTTGAAAAATAATATTACTACGTAATAAATCTTTAATTTCCTTGCGTCCCAAGCTGATTAAACATCGATTACAAAATGCAAACCTGTTCATCATGCCATATAATCTCTGCCTTGTAAAAATAGTTAATCGATAAGAACAATGACAACGGAAAGAAACGAACTAGAGACGAGTTGCCGACGGTACATTTAAACAAAACATCGATCACCGTCTTTGCAATGGTTTGCAAGAAGCAGAGTAGCGAAACGTAGACGAAACGAGCAGTGGATGCGCGCATAGTCATTGCCGAGAGAAGCGACGACGATGAAAACCAAAGAGAGCGAACCATTACCGCTGGAAATGACGGAAGACAAGAAAAAGAATTATGCCGGATCATTCGTCGGGTTTATGGGCGCGGTATGATTTTTTGGGTCTCGCGAAGGACACGAACATCGATGGCTAGGCAGACCGAGAGATGAAGAAAAGCGAAAGAGCTGGAGGGAGCGCGAGTGAGAAGGGACGAGAGAACGGGGCATAATCACTACAATTACCTTACCGCCATGGAATCGCTTCCGAGAAGAAAAAGGCGAAGAGGAGGACGGAGAAAAAGAAGAAGAAGATGGTAGAAATGGTTTGGTGGTCGCGAACGAGGGAGAGAAGG
The DNA here is from genome assembly GCF_030449975.1 of Polyergus mexicanus. Taxonomy (NCBI): domain Eukaryota; kingdom Metazoa; phylum Arthropoda; class Insecta; order Hymenoptera; family Formicidae; genus Polyergus; species Polyergus mexicanus. The sequence continues at coordinate 12,009,588 of NW_027223324.1, forward strand.
GAGAGAAACCGAGATATGCCCATCGTGAGCACTCGCATTATACCCGTGGCCAGGCGCAATGATATCCGCGGGGTCTTTTGTTTCATCGACTACGGAAGAGAGTTTTACGCGTTTCGAATCATATAGTGACCGTCGCAAGACAAAAAGAACGAAACGAAAGCAACGACAGAAACGATGCTCGCGCTCTGCATCATTCTCGTGAGACTACCGCATCACTTTCTATCGTATTTTTATCTTCTTGTACTTTACTACTACTACTACTTCTTCTTCTTCTTCTTCTTCTTCTTCTTCTTCTTCTTGCTCCTCTTACTTCTGCTGGCCGGTCCGACGATACGCCAGATCGCACGGAATAATGGCACGCCTCCGGGCGATCCTTGCCGAATATTATACATGTCCGTAGTAACCCGTTAACATCCCAAAGACTTTCGTTCAACATACGAAAAAACCTATTTAGGTCATCTCTAATAGTATCATTTCGTTGAGAGACGATCTATCCCTCACCTCGTTCAACGTCACGTAACAGGAAAAAAAAACACGCAACCCCAGAATTAATCTTATTCGTGACTTTGCGTGAGTCGGTTGTGTACTTTTGTTTCTTTATCATTTATTTTCTATTTCCTCGATTATCGCAGTATTAGAGCGGCAGCAAACCCGCAGTCGCGATTAAAGATCTTGGCTTCGAGTGTGTCCTTGCTTTCAACACGTATTACTTTGAGGACCGATGATAAAACAACATCTACGAAATTATTGTACCCTTTTTGGTTAAAAAAAAAAAAAAAAAAAAAAAAAAAATTCATTTCCGGCAATCTACAAAAAAGGAAGCAAAGAATTTCGTCAAAGTAATTTTCGAAAAAATGAGCGAACGTCGAACATGGTCGTGAGATAATGTTGATATCAATCCTTCCATCTTCTTGCATCCTCGATCGCACGCTGTGTACGATATGCGGTTACCACACATACAAAAACTTTGCAGGTAGATAGATTTTACGATCATCATGCCGAGGCATCGTTCGCACCAACTCGGCATTACTGCAATAAACTGTCGGCTGCTCATCGTCGTCTTGAGCGACACAGCGCATCCAAAATCTCTTCGATCGATTACCGAGATCAATTAACCAGTCGGTCGAGCAATCATAGCGAAAATCGCAATCTCGCAGTAATTTAATTTCGTACCGGCAGTAATCGTTACAAACAAACATCCCACGCTATTGTCACGACTAAGAAAGATATTCCACGTCTGGTCCATCGGCATCGAGTGAAACGCACAGGATCGTGAGAGGCGAGATCGGCCACGAGAAGAAGAAAGAAAGTCATATCGTCATATTCTCGACATATCCTCATTGGAGAAAGTGAGAAAAAGAGGAAGAATGAAGAAAGGGAAAGAGCGAGATGCAAGCATGTACGCGCGTAAGGAAAGAAAAGACAGAGGAAGAGAGAGAGAGAGAGAGAAAAAGGACGCGAGATGCCTGGACGAACAGAACAAACTCGTAAAGCCGCTTAACGATCCATAATTTTACAACGTTCTGTAATAACTATGCTCCCATCCCCCCGCTATCCGCAGCCCATGTCTTCCTACCTGGATTTCTCTATGTACGCCCTCTTACACCACCGGGTCCAGGGCGAGAGTGTGAAAGAGAGAAGCCTACGACGGGAATTCTAGGACGGTGGGTGTATTTATCCTCGCCTCTAGCTCTCAAGGACACGACCGTCCCCACCCACTCGCACTTTTTGCTCCGGTTCTTGCTAGAGCATCCTGGGAATAGTTTTTGGAAGAAGGATCTCGTTCGCGCGACCGATTCCGGTTAGCGAGGTCCCGCGAGTTTGCCCGCAGCACCTTTCACCGATATATTTACGAGTGTTTCGAGGAAAGACATCCAAACCTCTCGCGCGGGAAAGAAACAAGACGGGGATCAGTTTAAGCATGTTCCTCGAACTCTCTCGTCAAAATGCTCGTACGAGAAACATTTCGCACTCTATCCTTTTGACGGCATTCTTCCTCGTTCTTCCGGGCTTTATACCGTTCCACACGTAAACGCCTCGTATATCTCGATGAATAATTCTTGCAACACTCGTCACTCATACTAATATAAAATTCGTGTACATAACTGGCTATTTCGTAATTGTCTCGGCATTATTAGTCCCATCGTATTCCGTCTTTTATTTTAACTAATTTATATCCTCTTAATGTTACATTTTTTTTCCACCACAAATAAATTATTTCGGTAAGAAATAGCAATTCGAAGTAAACGGTAAAGATAGGCAAAATTTGAATCTATTGTTCGAGAAACGGAATTCCCTCGTAAAGACATTCGTGATGCAAATCAAGATCGTTAAGGATCACATGTGAAAAGAAATAAAATATAATATATAAAATTTAAACTGAGCGAGCATTTGATAGATAACACGTAAAGATTCAGTGAGAAATTTCCGGTACACCGGCAGTTGATTATAATCGTCAACCGAAGAATGGAAAGAAGGTGTGGCTGGTAAAGTTGAAAGGCGCTTCATCGTCAATGTCAGAGTTGCAAATGCATAAAAGCGATCGCGCATGATGACCTCTCTTGCGATGCTGTGTGACTGCGATAAAACAGCGGACGTAGAAATAAAAAAAAAAAAAAGGGATTCGTGAAGCGAAGAAAGAAGTGTCGTAACTGTGTAACATTAATCTCATTCTTTTTCTTCCGTGCCGCAGGGATTTTTTTACTTAAAATGTCGCGAAAGCAGCTTCGGCTTCCTTGTTTCTCATTCAGTTTTTCTCATCCAGCTGACTTTAAAAAAGGGTCACGTATTTTTAAGCGTCGAAAGAAAATTTAGTTAAAGATATAGAAAGTTTATTGACAAATAGAAAAGATTATTACGAGATGGAAAACTTGAATTAGATACGCTACAGAGATTTGTATCTGTATTTATGGACCAGATAATTATCCAGAGTTATCTTGCACGTCCTCCCGACCTACGCTAGTCGCCTGGAGTGCAATAGCAATGAGGAAACGAACGGGACGAAGAAGAGAAAGAAGCGAAAGAAGAGAACCGAAGACGAGGATCGACGTCGCGGAGGAGGACAGGAGGATCGACAACGAGAAGACGTATAAAAAGGAGAAGGGGGAACGTCGTGTTCGACGGAGGAGGTAATATCGATTCCATCGTGCTCGGCGCGTTGGAAGAAGAAATAGGCAACGGGAGGATAACACCGGATAAGGATAGAAGAGTCACGTAGATTGAACCGTAAAATGAGAAACAATTAAGCTTTTATAGAGTTACAATCCAGAAGGTTGGCACGGCAGCCTGCTAAAGTCGCCGCGCGACTCGCTCTCGTCCCCGTTGACCCGCGTTACAACTCGTTACATCCTTCAAGGTCGGGAATGCACACGACGCGACGGAGCGAAGAGGAGAGAAGGAGGATGATAGAGCGGAACGAAGACCCGATAGCTTCGTAGATTTTTAAAGGGAACAGAGGCTCACGAGCGTATACGCGCTCCGTACGCGTAGAGATGCACGGGTGCACGTACGTATTCGTCCGCGATCACTCTCGTCGATGTATATCGGTGTGCGGACACCGCAGACTCGGCGCGATGGATGTACTCGTAGAGTACTCTTGTATACCTGCCAGCGTGACGAACCCTTTTCCCCTCTCTCTCTCTCTCTTTCTTTCGTACGCGCTGCTTCCTCGCTCCTTCTCTACCTACGAGACCTCCTTCTCGTCTCCTCTTTTCCGTCTCTTCTCCGCTTCGATTTCTTCAATGACTTCTGATCGATTTCATGTTTCTCCCGCGTTTCTCGATGACTACCGCCACGCACGCGCGACTCGGCGCGTCCTTGGCGAGGCAGATGACAAAAATCGTATCGGCGGGCGAGCTTCTTTTTGCCGATGCGTCGAGCGTCTTGCTCTCGCAACGAGCTTCACACTCCGCGCTCTTCAAAAACGCCGCGCGTCTCTGCCAGTTTTTGCCAAGGATCCATCCGAGATCCTTTGCGCCGATCATCGGTTTAGGAACAGCCGTATACGCATCACTCGCTTGCGTACGCTTCGCTTCGCGGCACTCCTGTTTCCTCGCAAAACCTATTGTACAAGACGGAATGCTCTCTCGACTCTCTTATTCCGTCATATACTTTGTTTGCTCTATATTTTCTATTATATTACGTATTTTTGATATATAGAAATCTTTAATATGTTTCTTTGAAAATTATTTCCTAATTTCCGTTTCTAGGCTAGTACCTTTAAAAACAACACGATAATTTCTCTTCTAATCTAAAAGGGGACTCTTATGTTCTCTTCATCGCGCTTATTGATTTACACAATATCAACAAATAATCCCTTGTACCAATAATTGCTAACAATATATCGCATTGATAACGGTCTTCTTTCTTTTCTTTCTCTAGTGCCAAACTGCCACTAGAATTATTCATTCGTCTCTCTCTCATTGCAAAAGCGCTGCGTAGACACTTTCGTGTCTTCATACGGTGGCTTCTCTCGCTCGTGTACTCGGATAATACGTTCTTCCACAAACGCGCGCATATTATTCGTGCGTGCGTGCGGATCCTTCGAGATCCCTCTCTCGATCGTACGCACCTCGTTCAATCTCAGGCAGCGTTCGAAATTTAACGGCTAACGACCCTCGCACCGACGTGAACACAGATGAATGCACGACGCACGCATGCACGAATACAATTATCCGCATCGTGAAAAGATTCCGCTCTAAATCAGGATGGCTCGACGGGGAAGCGCTACTTGGAAAGGTTTTCGAAATATAGAGATACGCGAGACATATCGTACCGACCGATTACACCGTCATTTTAAAACGTCGTTTTTCCTTCTTCTTTATTTGTCCGGTACAAGGTTAACTGTAATAGGTAATGTTTCTTTTTCTCTCTCGCGATAAATTGAATTACAACTAGACGACAGAGAGTTTGTAAAAGGATAATGATAATATCCACTGTCGCGCAATAACGATGACCACGAGTTATCGTTGTAAAAGCTGTTATAAACCTTTAAGGAGCTACGGATAAGAGGAACGTGTTCCGTGTTACCCGTACTCATCGCGATCGAGACATCTAGCTCATATTGGCAATAAGAAGAAATCCTCGGTAATCAAGTCATACGCTTAATGGTCAATAGCGCGCGATTTAAGCTTCGATCCACGCTCCAATCGATTCGTATCTCCGTTGTAACGCAATTTCTATGGCCCCGATATACTTCCTACACGCGATAATCCGCGAAGAGTCTTACATTACATATCCCACCTCGTATTGAAATACAAAAGTCTGCATTCACCTTCTCGTATTTACACGGAATAGCATGAATATCCGAGAGACACGCCTACGCGAATACACTCTATACACGCAAAGCGGCGCGCATTCGCGCGTAACATCACGTATATCTCGCTTGTATCGAAATCACTCGCTCGGTTCGGCTTCGTCTCATCTCGTCCGTACCATCGGCCAGGCTCGCAAATTAAACGCACGACAACGTAATCGGGAAACGTACCTACGCACGTAGGTGTACGCGCGAGCGCAACTTGTACATCGATCGCGAATTGGCTCGCGCGCAGCGAACGATCCTAATCAGGATCCGGCGGTGTTTAACGGTTAACGATTCGCCGATTTTTGCCTGACACGACGAAAGAACCGAGAGAGAACGGAGCGAGATGGTGTCGCCTCCGCGGTTTATCCTTCGGCTTTTATAGAGTCGCTCCATTTGCCGCTCCAAGTGCTTCCACTTGGGTGCAAACGTAGACCTTGAACGAGTTCCAAGAGCCGCCGTCATCGCCGCCGCGTCTCAACCCTCGCGGATTCCCTTTTTCGTCTCGCGACTTATCTCGCTGATGCATACGCACGACCTGCACGATCACAATGTTGTCCTCGCCGCAAGAACCACCGTATATTACGCGCTTTACGGTCCACCGGCGATGCTGCGTTGCGCCATGCCGCGCCGGATTGTCCACGAGAGACCACTTGACCGGATCTCCCTGAAAATTTTCTCCTTTTTCTTGTTCATTATCCGGTACAAAAGCGCTTTACAACGACGCGTTGAGATGTTAAGTAAAATTGTGCGCAAAATATTCTATAAGTACGGTAGAACTTAAATACAGTATATTGAATTTAATTAGAGAGGAGAAAAGTTTAATGAAGGAACGTTGAGATATTTTAGAATCTTATATTATGTAAAGGCGCAAAGAAAAGAGGTGGAAATACGCACCATGCCGAAGGAATATGCGTGTATAAAGCGAGCCTGGTACAACGATTGCACCGTTTATCTACCGGTTTAGCGTAGAAACGCGGAATACTACGTATGCGCTTCTAATTCTTACAGTCGGACCAGAACCGGTCATCGATATTCGATGCCTCGTTCTGCCGATTGATATCGCATATACACAGCTACTCAAGCGTGAAACTAGTACTGTGAAAACTCGCAAATTCCTCTATCGATCGCTACATCGATAGATTAATTCGGATGCAAGTATTTCTCCAATATATAATCCAGAAAAGATGCAAAATTACAAGTCTATATATAAATACGTCTCCGATCAAAGTCGATCGCGCTATTCGCTTTGACTCCGTACGGTCGATTGATGTAATTTTGAATTTAATTTCAAACACCAGAACTAAATTTGATCGAAAACAGACATGTATGGTATTTCGCCGGATACTTATAGACCCATTGGCGTTCTATTACAAAGAGAGAGACGGAGAGCCGCTGATATCCGATAGTGATGGCAAACGATGCGTGGAGGAACAAGGTTGACGAACGTGCGTGCCGGAGCCGTTAGAAAATCGAGGAGCGATCGTGGGCGTGTGGCAGCGGGGCCTTAAGGCACCCTGTAATGCGCAGCATTGACGCTTTCCGGGTAATATTACGTCGAGCCGGTTGATAGCAAGAGCTGTACCAACTGGCAAACACCATAGAAAATACTGGATCGTCCGCAGGTACGCACTATCCGTCCCGAAGATATCGGTCTTTGAATGCAGAGCTTCCATCACGATCGTTTCATCGCCAACCACGCTTCGGATAAGCGGCCGTATCGCCGCGATATTAACCATGAATGAAGCGCATTGCAAAAGGCTGCAGCATCCGATTGCAAGCTTTCGTATAGCTTGGCTTTAGAATTTTCTAAATCGTATAATCCGATTGAAACGTGACATTAGCGTTGTAATTTTCCAGATGCGTTTCTCTTATAGTATATAAATCATAGAGATACGACAGAAATATTCCGCAAAAAATTGGGATATCCATTAATACTTGTTTAATGTCAATTAATTAATAAGGTTAAATTGACCGAGTTCGATGGGACTTTTGATTTAAGTTTTTGATTTAAGTTTTTCATCGGAGAAAATTTTACCAAAAATTCCAGATATGTATTGAATCAAATTCACATTAGGACGATGTATCAGCGACGCGAATATTCTCCGAGTTTCATTAATTTTACGAGAGGAATCCAATCATAAAATATAGCTCGAGTATCGGGCGTATGCGAAGCGTTTACACTAATGCCGGTATAATTTCAATGGCAGGGAGTCATCCAGTCTCTATGAATGTATCTCGCCGAAATCGCCGAGTGTCCGCGAGTGAAAACGACAGCGAGAATGAGAGAAATAATTGGTCGTTGGAGCACCGTTTTCGCGTTACACGAAACCCCATTAGACAGACGATCCGTTCTATCGGGCCTCAGATAGAAGTGGAAAATCAGGTCGGAAGGACGAGCGCAGCCACCCTTTATATATCCATTTCTTTTTTCGAGTCGATATCCTTTATCCTTCTTTTTCTCTCATTCAACGGGAGTCAAAGGTGCTTTCTCTGGCACAAGACATGGCTGACATTCGTGATTTCGAGGTAAAGGAACGCGCGACAAGGTTTCCAACTTAAAATTCCTCCCGCGCCACTCGTCCCTTCGACGGTCCGGCGACCATTCCCAGACCCTTTCCTTCATCGATGCGCACGAACTCCGCCAGTAAAACGTCGCTTTCACCCTTTCGTGGTTCACGATTTTAAAGCGCTGCCGGACCTCCGCCGTTTCAAAACTCCATTATCGATAACGGAGGCTCTTTTCTTGTATCGTATCGTTAAATCGCAAAGGACCAGCGACATTTAAAATATAATCGACCATCGCGTTTGATAATAGTTCTCAGATACACAATTATTGATAAATTTAAAATATACATCTCGATATAATAACTCGATATTTAAAGATGTAAGACCTCAGGTAACATACCATACGTAATAATAAAAGATTAAACATCTAGTCTGGTGCGAGATTATGTTTCCAGAATCATAAAAGATGTTTATTTAATAAAAAAATTTAATTTGAGAGAATAAATTGTATAATTGTAAAAAGATAAAATTATATATAAATTTTTTATCGTCGAATTATCGGCGGCAATATTATCATCGAAAAATAATCAATCTTGCATCATATAATATAAAAGGTTAATTATATTCAAAGTCCGTGACAATGTCGCGCGATGCCTGCAATGTTCCTTAAATTGAATCAGAATTACTTCGATACGACCGATGGAAAGCTATTCTTCAAACGATACCTCTCACGATCCCGTTTAGATGTTATCTAAATTGTGCGGCTTTTAAACGGCGTTGCGCATTATTACACGCGACAGATTTAGATAACCGTCACAGCTCGAGTCGCGGGACCCTTGCCGAGCTTCATACGATCGTTTTTATACCAACATAATTCGTCTAGGAGTCTCTCGGATCTCGCCGCGATGAATAAAAATCAATTCACCGCCTATATATGGAAATCAAAGAGATGAGAATCTGTCGATATGCGACGAGATGAGAGTAAGTTGCAGCAAATGATGTCTTTTCTACGAGATTTATTTTTTTCTCAAAATCTCTTACTATAATAATGCGGTTTTTATAAATAAAACAATAGAGATAATCTTTAATCACGAGAAAACGACAACATTTTTATTTCGTTGTATTTCGTTGATACACAGAAAACAAATAAAGCTACTATATACAGACGAGAGGAGAAAAATAATAAAAATATCCGTATTGAAAAAAATATGCCCGCTAGAAAAATATGGCTTCGTCTACGAGAGATGAAACCTCCCGCTGATATTGAAACCTCTCGAGTGGTATCGAATTACTCAAACTAGACTTAAACGAGGAACGAAATAAAACTACGTCAAAAGTTGCTATGAGAACGCCTTTTTGTTTAATCTCCTATTAAAATGATATCCGATGTTCGTTAATTGTAAAATAGATCGGTCGATAACTTAAATGTTAACACAAGCCCACGTTCAGCATGCGCGAAAGCCAATACGACGACAAAATGTATTACATACGTAAAGAGAACGTCCGCGCAACCAACCGCGTATTAACACTGTAGTATTCCGGCGTTAATGATTTTAATTTAATGCTAAGACAGTGATATTGCCACGTCGATTCCACGAAAGAGAGCGCGCGAAATAACCGAATGATTCTCACAGCGAGAGACCAACGATTACGTTTTCTGTCCTCTCTCTCTCTCTCTCTCTCTCTCTCTCTCTCTCTCTCTCTCTCGCCTGGATCGCCTTCTTCTTCCCTGTTCTACGCGCACGCGGCCATTCTCTATAATTCTCTCCTGCTCTCGCGCCCGTGTACGTCTGTACGTACACACAAGTACGTCGTTAGCGCGATCTGCTAAGGGGCTGGTCCATAAATTTGCGATTCGCGAAAATATCTCGGCAGACGGGCAATTAAGATATCGAGAGCGAGAGAGGAGGACGGGGAACGCGAAGAAGTGTGGTGGCAAAGAGGAGAAGGTTGCGGGAAGAAGCGAAGAATAAGGAGGAAGGAAGGGAGGAGAGGAGAGGAAACTAGAAGAGAGGGACGAGACGAGGAGCGGGAAGAGGGAGACTGGGAGACCTAACCAGCCAGAGAGAGAGGCTGGGAGAAGTACCAGAGGGCGTCGGCCCTGATCATCGGGAGGAACGCGGCCAGACACTCGCCTAGCTTTAATTATGGCGCCGTGGCCGCGCGGGGCGGGAAAAAGGGACGCGGGGCCCCTCGTAAAAGTAATTTCAAATCGACCGCGCCGGTCTAATTAAATTTTCGCGCAAAAAAAAAGACTCCCCCCCCCCCAGCGGCGGAGAGGGACGAGGGCGATCGTAAAAAGCGCGACGGGGCCTCGTCGGACTCTTCGTTTCTCCTCGGTCCGAGTTACTGTCACGCGCGCGGGCCCTCCGGCCCTCTCTCGATTCCCCCTCTTTGCGATTATCGCCTCGCTGGCTCGACGACGCGAAAAAACGAATGACCGTCGCGCGAACGGGAATTCGCGACCTGCGACAAGCGGCGCGAAAGTAGGACACAGCGTGCACCTTGAGGATCTGCATATTGCGATTGCGTTCCTCGATTTTCAGGCCCACGCGCGCGGCTCCACGTCTGCACGTATGATTAACCAGATTGGCGGTAATTAACGACGTGGATAAACCGGCGGTTTCATGCGCGATCGATAAGATATGATAAAAGCCGTTACGTTCTTGACGAGTTTATACAACGAGATTATACGAAAGGATCGAGTTGGCCGCGGGACATATGACTGTCGCGAAGTCCGAAGACAATGCGTAATTTATGCGAGAGTACGCGCAATTTACGTGAGTCATGAAACAGAAGGGGCCCTTCTGGTACTGCTCGCGCGCTATCTATTGCGATACCGACCGGATAAAGCGACACACCTGGTGTCCTGTTCTGTGATCTAAGATCGACAGTCATTGCGAATGCAATGGTCGTAAGCATAACGCGTGTCCCGTCTTTATCGCGCTCTGCCCACCAGTGATTGCATAATCTGCATGACCTTAACAAGACGGAAAGCAGATGGGAAACAGTGAGAAAAGTAAAGTAATTATTTATTACAATTAGCATAATCGTGTCTCTTTTATCTCATATTGTGCGACGAAGAAGTAATAAAAAAGATACGAAACTCTGTAATTTTAACAGCTAATTTATATAAATATAAAAGGTGCTATAAAATTTAAAATAATATTAATTAAAGATTGATTCCTCCCCATCCCGGAGGGCAGTATATAGGTATACGCGACTTGTACAACATTTAGAAATTTTATATCATGCCGAGATAAGGTTTAAGAATAAATCTGATCGCAACATATCGCCAATTTTCTTATCCGACAAAAGACATTTGAATACATTGCTCGTCGCGAAATATCTCGTAGGCCGAACATGAAGCAGAGACATATGAGATATCGTATGGCTTTTACGCAATATATTCCCGACAATGAATCATTTTTATTGAACACAGCGCTGAGTTACATGTTGAGAATTTCGAAACAACATTCGGAACGCGACGTTCCCGACCTTCGCGCTTAATCTTTCAAATTATGTATTGAAATGAATATAAAGCGCGAAATTAGCAGGAACGATTTGCGTGAGTTTAAATCTAAAGCCGACCGAGCTCGGTCAATAGCTCGAATTCCAACCATCTTCGATATCGATGATAGAGTCACGGGCAATTAGGAACACCAGTCTCGTCGAGCGAAAAGTTCTGGCCATCTGGCAGCCCGCTGGTCTGGGTTCAGGTCGTCGAACCAGCCAGTTCGTCGCGGTACGCGTTAAACCTCGTCTCCACGAGGTCAGCCGCGCAAATCACAGAAACGAAGCTTATTTTCTCGTGTGATGGTGAGTCCGAAGAAACGGCACCGGTTTGCTCCGGTGACAGACGTTAAAGTATTAGCCGATTGCACGTATCCGATATCCCGTCGAATTGTGACGGTGGAGGTGAAGGAGGAAGACACGAAGGATGTGGAAACGGGGAAGGAAGGAAGAAAGAGAGAGAGGAAGACAGACCCTCATTTAAACCACCCACCAAAAATAAAATTCTCTTTCCCATCTGTGCTTCGTCTTTTTCCTTCTCTACCTATCTTTGTTCCTCTCTTTACATCGCTAGATTCTTCCCTCCGGGCAGACCTTCTTCCTCGATATCCACCCACAAAAATACAACAACTGACCCTTCCAGCCGTCAAGCCATCTACCAACGAGCTCGACGTCTCTCGAAAAGAATCAATGATACCGTTTCACAAAGTAACAAGAGAGCAGAGGGAATCTTTCTCGCAAAAAGTTAATTCTATCGATATAATCTACTTTTTGTTTTACGATATTCTCAACACGGTGACGTAGCGAGTGAAAAGTTTGCGGTAGAAACGTCCGTAATTTAAAATTCCGTTGTTGCATTTCTTTAGTTTATTCGCGATTGAATCGTGAAAGTTGCGCATCGGGAGTGTGGGACAGTCGTACAATATTTGGCAGGTGAGTAGTGAGTAAAAATGTAAATTCGAGGAATCGATAAAGATAACCAACTAAAGACTATCGGATATTATAGCTTATCGACTGCCCACACTCGCTCTAGTCTCTCTCGTGCGCTTCGGAATTGCTACATTGCACCGGTCGAGTGAGTTTGAAAATGTAAATTCGAGGAATCAACGACGAGGATAAATTTGGAAAAAAAATTTCAATTCTTTGCTTACAGAAACATCTCCGTCCGTCCCCTTCTCTTTCTTTCTCATCTTTTCTCTCTTATATCCGTACAAGAGGAGAGTTATCGGAAACATCTACATCGTGCATGTGAATATCACAAAGCTGTAAGCCCGATATAAATCAACGAACATAATATATACGCCGAAAAAGCATATTTCCCTCCGGGCGTGTCGACCGCGAACACGCTCGTGTTGTTAGACACGTGTCAGTCTCTCTCTCCTTAGCAATATTTCTTTTTTATCATCAAAATGCAGAATATCGTTATCAAATTATCTAACAAGTATCTGATCACTTCATAAATTAATTATTTAATTAACAGATATATTTATCTGTATATACATATACATATATATATATATATATATATATATATATATATATATATATATATATACAAATAAATATATCTGTTAATTAAATAATCAATTTATGAATTACTATCTCGTCCTTGATCTTTGATATGATTTAAGTGTCTTTCACTTATATACAAAACCTGTCTTAAATCCAATCAGTATACATTCGTGTTAATTTCTCGTTGCCATGATATGGGGCAAAATTGTTTTGGTAGCGCGCGCCAAAATATGCAAATTTATTTATTTTTTAAATAGTTGTATGTGCCTACATTGTTGAAGTACGTATAATAAATTTTAGTACGTTGCAAAAATTGTTTGGATTAACCTTCCTGCAGAATATATGAAGAAAAATCTCAATTGACACTCGCATTTCATAGTGCGTGCCATCCAAATTTTTATCACATTCCAGCACGTATCGCTCTCTTCTCCTTCCCTTAGAGATGTGGTAAAATTTTTTTTCTCTTCCTGTCTTCTGTTCTCTTCCTCTCTCTTCCTCTCTCTCTATACTTTCCTTCCTCTCGTTCGAGCTATCGGAAACCTCTACAATGTGCATCCGAATAGTACAAAAAATTGTGAGTACGATAAATCAACGCAGATAATAAATACACCGCAAAAACAGCATCCTGCTCGGGGCGTATCCAGTGCGAGTGCGAGTGCTCGAGCTATCGAGTGGGCGCGCATTGTGTTTGGCAAGTAAGTAGTACAGAAATGTAAATGTGCTGGGGCACGGCAAAAGAAAGAGAGAGAGAGAGAGAGAGAAAAGAAGAGGATGCTCCTCGCATTATTCCGTCAGTTAAAGCGCGCTGGAGGCTCGTACGTGTCGCAGAGGAGGAAGGATCGAGCATAGTGTGAACCTGTCTACAGTTATAAATAAGGTCCAGGGGTCAGGGTGAGAGGACCGAGGGGGTTTACGGGATAAATACCGTAAGTTATGCCGTGTCGCGGAGAAGGAGCGGATAAGAGGGCCGAACGGGCTAATTCTACGATTTAACATGATCTGTTAAAGTGTATCCTAACGTCGCAGTCGCGTAACTGTCCCCTTTCTCTCCCTCTCGTGTCCCACGCCTCGTGGAAATGTTCAGAAATATTCGTAAGTCCTCCTCGGGATCGAATCGAAACCGTCACAGCCGTTCGAACGGCTCTCGGGACCCACCAATCCGTGCTCCTTCCTTCGTTTTGGGCATTCTTGACCTTTGGGGTCACTGTGCGACCATCTCTCGATCTTCCTCGTCGGTACGGAATTACTTGGAAGTGCGGGAATCTGATTCAAGAGTAAAGACCGAGAGTCTGGAGAGAAATATAGCGACGATGTCGCAAACAAATTTATATAGCGAGAAAGAGAACATTTTACCAGACCGGACAAAAAAATCATCGAAACGTAAGGTAGTTGGCAATAAATTATAAATTCACCACAAATAGAATTATTTGTCATATCCACGAATCTTCAGAAAATGTTGTCGACATTTATTAGCAATATTTTAGAATCTTACATTCCGTTAAACTGAGAGATCACTAATTCATCTAGAATTTCTCTATAATTGAGAGATATTGCTTATAACTGTCGGAGAAATACTTGACATATCCGTGAAAGAAGATGCAAGACGAAAGAAGTAAAGTGGAAAAGTCAAAGAGTAAGAAAGAAGATCCTGTTGTCGATGAATCTGGCCACGACGGCAGAATATTCGGAGGCGTAGACGATTTTTTGTAGCCGCCGCGGCAGGACTCGTCGTGGTCTCTTTCTCTCTCTCTCTCTCTCCTTTCTTTTTTTCCTCTCTTACTCTGTTATGCCGAGGCCCCGGGCAACCGACCATTGTATGCAACAAAGCTACACTTTTCTACTCGATCCCAAGTCCTAATGGATAATTAATTTTTGATAAATCGTCGCTTCGTGACTAGCGTCGACGCGCGGTCCCGATTTGTTTTTCGATTTTTCACAAAAGGAAAAAAAAGCCGGCTTTTACACGATTCTCCCTTCTCTTTTTCTCTTTTTCCCTCCCCGTGCTCTTCTCTCTCTCTCTCTCTCTCTCTCTTTCTCCTTGCCCGCCGAGAGATAACTTTGGTATTCCTCTGACCTCTTGCCGGAGTTTGTCGACGGGCCGGGCTGTCAGGATACATTAGGATAATGCGACGAATGACTGCCGTAAAGTCAAGATCTCGGATCAACGGTAACTATTGTATAGCTTCGGATTTATAACAACGGTTTCTTTCTCTCTCCTATAGTATTACGCGATAGTTATTTCTCACATGTTAGTAACGACATCCGGTAAAATAACTGCATATTTTTTAGCATTATCCATGAAATACGGTATGAAATATGCTGTGGAGTACCGCATAATTATTTCCGCTTAGCCTTTTAAACAACAGTCAACGTTTGGATAATCTATGTATAATATACGAGAGATATAACCGTGATAAGAGTAGTAACAGTAAAATATATATATATATATATATATATATATCCATGACAAAACTAGAATATCATTCCAATTAACGATCATATTTTCCTATTTGAGGAATCTATCAGAAATGTTATTAGCGTGCGCTTCGACGGATATCTAGTTAACATTTAGAAGGAAAAAAAGAAATAAAAGAGCCAAAGAAAGGAATAGTTAGAAGACCGGGGAATGGATGAAATTACTGCGGCGTAATCTGGCACGGAGCAATATAACTGTAGTCTATCCCCGGCATTCAAAGGGTGTAATAACGTAAAAGGAGGAGCGACACGTTTGAGAACGCAGAAATTATGCCAGTCGATTTGCAGGAGAGATGGAGAAAAACAGACCCGAGAAGAGACGGTAGCTCGCGTGCCTGGACGGGCGAGGAGAGACGCGCGAGGAATGGCGAGATTTTTGGGACGCGCGCACACGCGGAGCCTTCGAGTATTCGAACCAAACGACAGAGCCTAAGAAGGAGGGAAGCGAACGGCGAGAATTGATTCGGGGCCGTTTTGCGTGCGCGGGCGGTACGGGAACGTTTCGGATTCGGGATTCGGGACATCTAGGCGAAAAGCGAGCGCGCGCGGAGCAGAGTCGCCCGAAGCGCTCGCGTGGCTACCACCGGCTCTTTCGTGGATCACGCGCGCGTCTCCTGTTCGCACGCAATGCTACTGCACGCGGGCCGCACCGCGATGCGAATCCGTTGCAACGTTCGAGGAGAAGACGGCGGCGGTGATGATGCTGCGTCGGCGGCGCCGATTATTACCGCGCAAACGAGATCCGCATGGGAGGCAGGCTCTCATAGAAAGAGAGAGAAAGAGAGGGAAAACGTTTCTTGTCCGCGCGCCTCTAGAAATAATTATAAATATTTCCAATATAGATAAGAGGTCTCTCTTTTTCTCTCTACGCGTATGGATATATTTCCAAATTGCTCGCGATTAAATCCGCCGCATCCTCCTTTTCGCCACGCATCGTCTCTCGCTGAACTCGCCTGTAATCGATGCGTTACGCGTATTGACGTATGCACCAGTAGCCCGCACGGTACGAAGAAAATTAAATGTAAATGGCCTGATGATATACAAGTTCCACACGAACGTACCCTGCTTCCTGTTCGATCCGTTTATGCGGCGAATGATGGCTCGAGATCACGCGAAATTCATCGATAGATGCTTCATATTGCTCGAAACGTTATACGTTTCGTAGGAAGATTGATATACAATCTTATTCTGTCGAGAAAGAGAAGAAAGCGATGCGATACAAGTAGAAAAAAGAGTGTACGATTTAAAATAGAAATAACGATCGATATCACAACGTTAACAAACTTTGTATCTTTTTCTAAATTTGCGAAAACCTAATCTTTATAGATAATACTGCGCAACAACGATTCCAAAAAGAGAGATATCGTTTTAGACATGTATGATAAAAACAGAAATTTTGTTAAATATATAGAAAGCAGGAAGAAGCTAAAGAGAACAACTTGCGCGTAAATAACGCAACATTAGAGCGCTCTTTTAAAAAAGAAAAGATTAGCATCGATAGATTATATCGCAAAGACGATGAAAGAAGAAACTTTTTTTATAAAAGGCGGACCACAAAGAAAAGAGCTTCCAAATATAGGACTAGGATTTTAGCGATGCAATTTCACTAGCCTACTGTCGGTCAGCAGACAGCAGACGCCTCGCCGCTTACTCTCTCTCTCTCTCTCTCTCTCTCTCTTTCTCTATTTCATCCGTGCATCCTACCCTCTCAAATCCCGTGCCGTCCCATCCTTTAACTCCTCTTCTCTTCCCCTCCTGCTGTATACCGACTCTCCTCCCAGAGGTAATTTACTTTCCAGCCTCCTTCGTTCGCCGCAAGTACCAGATACGTTTCTTCTTTCTCCTCTCCTCGCCATCGTTCGTCGTCTTCTTCTTTTTCTTCTTCTTCTTCTTCTTTCCTTCAGATGCGCTCGACCTATACTCGGAACGCGCTAACTATTTTCCTCGCCGGCTAAAAATATCTGTCCTAGGTGTTTTGTAGAAATTCTCAGCTGGGATCTGCTACCTCCCGCCACGTTCTTTTGTGCAAAAACGTAATCCTGAAGGATTCTACTTGATCTCTTAACAGACGGATTCATTACGCGGGTTTGTATTCTTATATAAAATAGTATTAAATGAATCATATCAAATCTCTTAAACAGAAAAGTTTTTTTATTCTTTAACGCCTGATTAAACGCCTGATATCGAGAGGAATCTCCATTCAAGAGTTTATGTGAGACTCTCGAGAAGGAGAATCTTCTCATAAAGACTGATACCGATCGGACAAAGTCGCGCCGTCCAAAATACACATACGCGGATACTGACGAATCGCCGTTACAAAGTTATTTCACTGCATCTCTCAAAGATGCACCTCTTTACGGTTTATTCCTTCGAGCATTCCGGCTTATTGTTAGAGAGGCAGTAGATCCGCATTAGCGTACTCCTACCGCAGTCTCGGGAGAGCTGCCCCTCTTGTTTCTCCTTGTTTCTTACCTTATCTACTTTTTCTCCTCCTTCAGCTTCCACCTCGCTCATACCTGCGCGACCTACGCTGCCGTCTCTTTCTCGCATCAGAGAGAGAGAGAGAGAGAGAGAGAGAGAGAGAGAGAGAGATCGGAGAAGAGAAGGAGGAAGCAAGGAGAAACGAGTAGTAGTAGCTGAGAGAGAAAGAGTAGTTCAGAGGGAACTATCTCTCTCCTGTACTCTCGCGTAGCATCGTCGAAGCTTGGTATAATTAATACAGGCTCCGTGGAATGCCGGTCGCCTCACTCTCTTGGCGTCCTTCCCGCACCTACCCTCGCCTACCTTTCGCTTCTTCCTCGCCACTCATTCCGTCCTCTCTTGCCCCGCCGTATTCCGCCTCATCCGCCACATCTGACCAGTTTCCGTGCCTTTGCCTAGGTCCTAACGGCGGGCCCGACAACCCTCAACTGAACGAAGCGACCGAAAACCCTCTCGAAGTCCTTTCTCGTCCTGTTGCGTTTGGGGGGGGCCGCCGTCGAAGAAGAAATTAAAAAGTAGAGCATACG
Source organism: Polyergus mexicanus (assembly GCF_030449975.1). Classification (NCBI taxonomy): domain Eukaryota; kingdom Metazoa; phylum Arthropoda; class Insecta; order Hymenoptera; family Formicidae; genus Polyergus; species Polyergus mexicanus. The sequence continues at coordinate 12,027,903 of NW_027223324.1, forward strand.
CATAACGAGAACGGCGACAACAACAACACACGTATATGGTACAGACAGGAGTGGAGTGCTCCTGACAGCCGCAGCCTAAATATTGGACCCGCATTATCCGCAGGCCCCACAGAAGCAGTCGAGTATCTTGGTCGCGCGCGTGTGATTTTTCACGGTGCGTCTATTCGCCTTTTCATCCCAAACGACTTTTCTAAAGTTTAACATGGCGTCTCAAGCTTTCTTTGGCACGCGTCGTGTCAAGTGTAAAGAAAACACTTGTAGATCGCTTCCACATTATCCGTGGAGCAATTTGTAACAAGCTAGACACGTTACGCTAGAAACAATAATCTCATGTGTAGTTTCTTCACAGTTATGCGTGTTATAGACTTGCATCTTTTTCGAGAAGAATCAGCTTTCACTAAGAAACTAAAATTAAAAAAAAAATAGCCAAAAGTAAAACTAAGAAAAAATAGCCAAAAGTTAACTATTTCAAAATTTGCGATAATAAAAGTATATATCTCTTCATATTCTGAATGAAACATTCATTATTAATTTAGTAAGTAAGTAAACATATCGGTTTCGTAAGAAAAAAGACATGTAAAATATAAAATTATTATAAATCGATTATTTTCAAAAAAAATATTAATTATTCTAAAAATATTCACTCGGCTCTCCGATCCTGACGAATTGAGCAATCGTAAAAATGACAATAGACGTCTTCGGTGACGACGATAAAATCATTATCGTATTACAGAGGAATCTCAGGAACTCGAGCGAAAAAGACGGGCTATTAATTAGTCCACTTGTCGTCCGTACGAGAAAGTGCGCTGTCAAACTCGAGTGAGGTTTCACGAGCTATTTCGCACACGTCACCGGCAAATGGCATTTTCTCTAACAAGTATAATTATGGTTAACGAGTCGACCGATTTAATTGTTCTGATATTTCATCGAAAATAAGAAATAGAAAAAAAGAAAGAGAGATGGAAAAGAATATACAATGAAAAAGGACAGTGGTGGTGTGGTTCGCCTTAAAAGGCGGAGTGCCCTCTCTCTTCCTTCGACTTCGCAGTTTCATAACTGGAAGCGTCGTGCCATTCTTTGCTTAACCATCGTGTAACGTAGTATGTTGCTCGCTAGAATGCGCACTATTTTACGCGCACGAAAGTCATCCGGTCGGCCACGACGCGTTCTTGAGAAAATTGTCACTGCCAACGTCAGAACAACAGCACGTAATTTCACGCTGAATGCCTCAGACAGCACGGACTTTAGATTCGTTATTCAAGTAGGGCGCCACATAGCGAGATACGACGACAGACATTTCGATCGTCAAATAGCGTAGCGTGCGGAAAATAGCTCGACGAGGATCATGTCGCCTCGGACAATCTAATATAAAACATTTCGACCCTAGAAAATAATATCGGCATTTGTAAAGGTTTTATTAAAATTCCATAAGACTTTTTTAAATTAAGAAAATTGAACATTTTTGTACCGAGCGTATAATTAAATGTCGTGATCTATGGAGAATCAATCATCATAGCCATACGTATAATTTATCATCGAAACGCGTGACTGAAAGTAGCATCGAGACGAATTTGGATCGATATTATTACCACTCGTGTTACTTATGCTCAATTTGTTGTTATTCACGTAGGACATTAGGCAATAATTAGAGCAATGTTACAATCTATCGAGAAGAAAAAGATTCAGCGCCACTAAATCATGTATCGAGTTAGTTATAATCGATCGTTACACATTGGCAAGTATATTCATGCTAATGGATCGAATTAACAACAGGTGCCAAATCAAATGTAATTTATATTAGAGAAACGATAAAGTCGAGCAAATAGCACGAACAACTCGCATTAACGTCATTTGCATCGGTAAAGCTCGTACTTAATTCACCGTCACGGTATAACCAGCCGCGACTGCGATCAAATTCGTCGAACGGCACGATAAGGCCCGATTTACTATCGCTATTCACGATCTATATTAATAATATACGCATAATTGATCGGAATTATCATATTGATTTGTCAAATAAAAAGCGCGAAAGCGTACTAGCTTAATAATAAAATAAAATAATTCGCGATTGCAAAGAGAAAATTAAATGTAATGCTATAGGTAAAATAATATTACACGATCGGTGCAATTAACAGCGAAGGAAGGAACACGATCTCCTTTCACTCTTTCGTTTCTGCGAATCAGGCTCCTACCGATGCCAGTAAAATCGAGAGCACCCCTTCTCGCTGCCATAAAATGCAATCGATGTGCGCACTGCTTATCGATGTTTTTCAACTCTCGATCTAACCACGTTCCAGCCTCGTCCCTCCGTTTCCTCGACACCTGCACGCGGGCGCTCTTTCTCGACTTAGAACAAACTAGCCTCTTATTCAATGTTCTGGCCCCTCTGTTCTCCGAGATGTTTGCCCGGTGCCTTGTTCACGGATCGGTCGCGCCTACCTTTCGTCGCGGTGCCTGTGCTCTCCCTGGTTCGAGGGATCGTGGGCTCGCGATGCTGTCTCGCAGGTCAGTTCGAACACGCCGGGAAGACGAACGAGAAAAAGGAGCGAAAGAGAAAGAGAAGGGAAAGGGGATATAGACGCGCGCGCGCGCGGGCGAAGACGAGGGAGAAATTCCCGGACGAGTTTTCTCGACGTTAGTCGGCATCCTACGGGGAAGAATCCTGACGCCTGTCTCACGACGACGGGAGAAAAAAAAAAGACGTAAAGGGGAAGCGCGGGGAATGGAAAAACAAGAAAAGGAAAGAAAGAAAAGCCATTAAAGTGCACGGTCCAAAGACTCCATTTTTCCCGGCACCTTTACGGCTGTCTGACTTTGGCGATCAGATAAGAAAAGCCTATTACCTTAATTTCTTCTCACTCGTCCTCTCTCTTATCCCTCAAATGGTGAGCCCAACTCACCATTTTGTTTACTCCTCAGTTCTCCTAGTAATTTGTTGACATTCCAAGCCCAAAATTGCGAGCCGTAATTGCGCTGCTACTTGAATTTCTTCTTCAATTTTAAGATTAAATAAAATATTTGCATGTGTATAAACGCGTTATAATTTGCGTTCAATTATTTTTGATATTTATAACACTATTATGATCATTAGCAGAATTTATTTCACTTAATTATAATAGTACTTTCATTATAATAATATTCTCTTCCTTCACGCACACACGTACACGCATACACATATCGAGAAAGAGAAAGAAAGAAATCGTGCGATCGTTAAATTTCGTTCCGTAAGTTTCAAAATTTCATAATATAGTATAACGCGTGGAACGATCTAGTATCGGATCGTCGCCAATTTAATTAATGCATGATTTCGAGAAGCTGCCGCCCAAGTTCTATGCAAGAATAATCTCACAAATTTACCAACGCTCGCGAGACGCGATAAACGCGAGAAAATACGAGGCCGCACGGGAGATAACGAAAAGCTCGGACAGTAGCCGAAACGGGACGAGACCGCGACGGCCTTGGTACCTTTGGAAATTTCTTGATGACTCACACTATATATATATATATATATATCGGCGCCGTAATTATTACACGCTGCACCGGACAAATGAGCGCGGCCGTGGGCGAGCGTGGGTGCGTAAAAAGCATTGCCGGGCACTCGCCTCGAAATGAAGTTAATTTTCGCCGATGACACGCCACGCGCTCGGCGTTTTCTCGCGTCGTATTCCACTTTTTATATACGGTGACACCCGCCGCTTTGAAAGTGTTACGCGAACAAGGATGTTTGCGGTGTCCTGTTGTCGCTTTCGAGCCTCTCGCGTTTTTAATTGCCTTAATCTCGACGAGGGCAACGACGACGACGACAAGGACAACGAGGATACGGCTCGCGCAGCTCGAAATATGGCTTAAAATATTTGAGATTCCTCGACGCTCTCTCCGCGCGTCCTTAAACGCGCGCGGCGAATCGTAAAATCCGCGAGCATCTCCGGCGCAAGAATACTTGCCGGTGAGACAAGGGAATATCGATGATGCGTGTAATGATGTGATGACTTCGATGTAAAATTAACACGACGCGTACAGGCGGCTTGTAATAGATGCACGTTTTTACGGACTTTTATATAGCGCTTTCTTCGTTATCTTTATCTTTAACATTATCACGTATTTGATTTATACAATCGTGAATCATTCATGAAATTAATAACATTTATATTATATCACTTTACGTAATGCGTATATTATACAATTCGAAGAAATATATACGGGAGACCTTCGAGAATACCCCCGAGAAAACGCGCCCTCATATAGAGATTCGAACCGCGACAAGTCGGACAATGCCGCGGCTTCAAATGTGGCGGCCGGGTGCACGCAGCGCCGCTGACAAATGAGTTTGGCCGAGTGCAAGTGAAATGCAGCCGCAAAAAGCCGTCGTGGCCCTCCGGTCGTCGGAATGGAATATGGGTAGCCGGTCGGCCGCGTGCTCCTCTCTTTCTATCTCTTCCCCCCCTCTCTTTCCCATCTCCTACGTCTCGCTGGCTACTGCCTGCGATTCCCCATTAACGAACGGGTCCCTCCGCACGATCCTCACCACCGTGCATTATCCACGGTTATGGTTTTTCGGGCCGTGGTTGCCTCGCCGGCGAGATGCATTCTCGCGAAACGCACCGGCGCGACGGAGATGTGTTGGGCAAAACGTTGGGCGGGATGGAAAGCCGATGGAATCCGCGAGAACGCTCGAGCGAAGCGATTATTGTCGTGGGATTAGGACGATCGTGGTGAGAAAGTAAGGCGAAGACTTTCGCGAAGATATAAGTCAAGACATATATTACGCTTCGTCATTAGGAGTCGCGTAAAGATATTAAATAATTTATTTTGAGAAAGAATAGAGAGCTGCGCGATAACATCAAATCAGGTTATCGATGATATCAACGTCGGATTCGACGATGTATACCCCCGTTCGACGCGAAAGCAATCGTTTCACAATTATCGCAATAATCGGTTTGCACGGGCCCTTTTCTCGAGCGAAACTATCCGAATGGCGTCCAGTACAACAGCTCGCAAGCGCGCCTTAATTTACATCGCCGATTTAAAATTACCATGATTAGGCAGCCCGGTGAGAGGCGGGCTCTGTTGAATGCATGCCGCTCGCGATCGGCGGCCGCAGCCGTATGATAAATAACGCGAGCTCCATACGTTACGCACAACGCACGCCGTAATACAAACGGAACACATACGCGATTCGCATGAGACGGAGGAGCGCAACGTGGGGCACGATAGACGGGACAGGAAAGGAGAAGAGAAACGGCGGAGGAAGAGGACCCTGATGTAAGTAACGAATATCTGATAGCGTATCCCCGGCATTTCCAACGTATCCTTCGGCTCTCCGCAAAACGAATACGGGCCCCTCTCAGCATCGCGAGGCCCCCCGCGCGCTCTCGAGAATGATCCACGCGTTTCTCTTACCTACCTATGCGGCCGTTTCGTCGCGATCACTCTTACGTCCGGAGAAACGAAACACGGTTTTTGAAGAAAGAAAGGGAAAAGCAAAAAAAAAAAAAAAATGTGTCTTGTTATGGATGAACCTTCAGGAAGAATAAACACGTGATAAATTAAGATTTTATTTTTTAACATCCCTCTTAATTCTCTCCTTCTGAATTTGCATGCGCGAAGATCATTATGTGATCGTCGTTTCGCGCGAGAAACACATTACGCCTAAGAAAAAAGATATTTTTTTCGCTAACTCGACACGCTCGCGTGACATTATTATTTGGAAGTGACCCGCTTCACGCGCTAATTATTGCAATTTCTTAATCAGTTTTGATAGAATTAAGTGTCTCAGCGAAAAGCAGTCTGTAAACCAAAAAATCGAAAGAAAAGAACCGTTTCCTTATCGACTATAAGCCTCTCGAGTTGTGAATCGCCGTTTGTGAGTAGTAATATTAATAATTCATACTCAGGATCTCACCGGCCATTTTTAATTCCCTTGTGTCCACTCCCCCCCCCCCCGCCCCCCATAATTTAAGGATAACGTTTCACCTTTTGTCGAATCTCTCGTATGCGACAGACGTATTCCATTCATATGGCGATGGACCTATTATTGTATAATCGTCGCAGCGTGTAATTATAGACGTCCCCCGAAAATCGTCGACGTGGAAAAATGTAGGAGCGTTTTTTTCTCGCCACGCTTTCTGGCCCGCCATTTCACAGCCGCGAAAATAAATCGGCACCAAGCACAATTGTTATAATCGGGCGCGCTCGTCGCGATATTTATTTGTTCCAATTAAGAATTTGGCCGGCACGCGTATATCATCGCGATATACGCACCGGTGAAAGAGCCGAACAGAGAGCAGCGTGCGTGACCTCGCCCGAATAACGTCACGGGCAATTTCGCGACGGCGACGATTATCTTAATTTTCGAATCTCGTTAGCGAAATTTAATACAAACATAACGGGCACGGCAATATACCGCGGCGTCCTTCAAATTTATACGCACCCATTACGCATTAAGAGCCGAAATTATTCGCGCACGTTATAATGCCACACGGTTGGCCTCGCTATGAGAGAATTGCGCCGAGACTCGCTCGGCAGCGCGATATCTCCGCAGCACACTCAGTTGCAAGCTTATTTTACCTCGAGGGGAAAATATCGCCGCGAAAGTGTCTTATATCGTAAGCGGACACTTGGATTATAAACTTGAATCGAGGAATTAATCACATCGTCGTAGCGATTTTAAAATGTACACGTGGAGTGGATGTACAAATAACAAGGCGATTTGATTACTAAATCGCAATTTTAAGAAACATTATCTCAATTATTCGAAAATATACGATATATATGAAATAGTATAAAAGAATATGGTTATAGAGCTGTTGCAAAAAATGCACATCTGGGGATATATTGCACAAATATATTGTATAAAAAAATGATTAGTGATATCAGATCAATAGATGTACAACGATAATCTAGTAAAGATAATCTAGCGTATACTGATATAATGTCGATTTTACTGTGCAACTCGTGTGCGTAAATATGGATGTTAAAACCAGTTTCGCGCAATTACCTGATTGATTTGAAAAAATCGGACTTATTGGTCTCGAGAGAGAAGCATGCATCCGCATAAGCTTATGCCGTCGGAACGAACGCCAAATAGAACCTCTCCTTGGTAAATATCAATATTTTCCTCGAACATCACGTGCCACCAATACGCATTCCATCGGTTACAGATGGCGAACGACGGTGACGCTTGCATTCGAGCGTGATACATGACGCGCCAACGAGCGGGACAAAGATAGCGGAAGAAGGGAAAGAAAGAGAGAGAGAGAGAGAGAGCTATAACCGAGAGAGAAGTGTCCTAAGAACGGTGCCTTTCAGTTCGAGTTACACGAAGTGGAGACTCCGTTCGCACACACGACACGCACTTTCATTCACGCGCAACACGCGCGTACGCACGCATTGCGCTCGTACGAGACGAAACGGCTCGCGCGCGTATTCTTTTCACGACGTCGTGTATCTTGCGAATCTTCAATCGCCAATGCTTCGTAACAAAATCGTGCTACGCTTTAAATATCACGTCGGGATAAATCGATCGACACGTTATTACACTGTATCGTCGCAATATATATATACGCAATGCACCACGACTGCATCCCACGCACGGCCAGACGTAACCGTTTCGCAAGCGAAAACACGTGCTAAAGTTAACAATCCTATTCTCCTCTCTCTCTCTCTCCTAAAGAAAAAACATATGTCACAATTATAAATACTATTGTATTATTAAAAAAAAAAAAAATGTAAAAGAGTGTCCTCTCTCTTCCCCGTGCTTGAATTTCTAATCATTAAAAATATTCTACAGAAATTTTAGATGGGAAAAATGCGTGTGTGTGGATTGCAGAGAAATCGATATTGAAATATGTATAGTCGTGAGAATCGTAAACATTTAATACGCGGACTGTGCAACGTAAGGAATCTCATATTACGTCATAACTTCATCACGCTCTCGGAGTATAAGCTGGTCTTTTTCTCAAACTTCGTCCTTGTAATTAATCTCACGTCTCTTACATCTACTAGGCTAGAGAGGGTATACGGAACCGTGTTAGCTTGACAGCCTACTTCTGGCGACTCGTTTCGGTAGAGAAACCATTCCGTTAACGAGGGTCAAGTTACATCTCGGCCACACAATGACTATACCGTACTATCATCCAATAACAACAACAACAACACAACAACAATGAGCGTGTGACGTAAGACGCAGTTGACTTGTGTAATCAAGACAGAGGATCGACGATCTTAAAAAGTTCTACGTCACTCTATCTAGCTTGAACAATTGGTTATAGACTAGTAAATCTGTAAAATTCAGATTTTCTTCTTCCTCTGAATTAATTGATTCTTTAAAAAATCTCGATATTAGAAATATTGAACATATCGTCTTATTTTTTTCAGATGTATTTCACATACTTTCGTTAAGATATAAGTACACACAGAGTTCGTATTTTTTTAATAACTTCGATTTCACATTCATATAGAAAATATTACATTGGATGAATAAAAATTTAATTAGCAATAAAAATTGTTATTGTTTTCAATGATAAATTCAGAGAGATTATTAGACGCCAAATATCACATAAGACAAGCATGCATTTTAACAGATACATCGACACGTGCATAACGCGCGCAGAGAAACGTCAGCCACCCGGGAACATCCTGCGAACAAAGTACGTCACGAAGCATACGAGGCTAGACGACAGGTGGTCGTGCTTCTCTCTCGAAAGTCAAGGCTTCGATGAAGATCGCGAACGATCTTCCACACGTAACTTCGGTCCGAACGCGCCGCGATGAAAGAAGATAAAGGGCCAAGAGAGCGTGGCCGGTGATTGAATTGCGGTAGCCAACGGAAGTGTGGTAGCAAAACGAATGGCAACACGGTGCTTAAAATACAATTTTGTTAACGCCAAACGCAATTTCAATATTTCAAAATCTCGGAAATTTAATAAAAGTTCATTGAATGTATTCTATTATTCTAAACATTATCTATGAATACAAAAAAATTATATCAGGAATTAAGAACACTCGATCACACTATGCGCATCTTAAATCGTACTTATCAATAATTTCAAGCAATGTATCGCAAACACGAAATACAATATCCCGACTCTTGCATAAAACCCGTCGACACGAGAGATACATATAACTGTTTAGAAACTTCCCGATTCTGTGCATTCCGTGGCCGTGGAGCTCGCTTTAGAAAAATTGCGCAGAGCCAGATACTAGATAATATTTTCATTTCCGACCCCTTGAATATGTCCTACTCGAGGAAATCGTGGCGATTATCGGACTTTAAAGAACGAGACGACGCACGGCATATACGCCCCCGCGCGACGTAGTGTCACGAATCAGTTTATAATGTCCGTATATGCACGCGCGCGTACGTATTTCCACGCGTGCATTCTCGAAGCGAAGACGCCAGTATTATAGCTCGCCTACGTGTATACTAAGTGTACCAAAAGTGCACTTTCTATTGTTTGACAAACTAAAAGTCGATTGATTTTATTTATATGAGAAAGATATCTGTAATAAAAATTGTGTTAATAAAATAAAATATAATTTCTGCGCATCCTATTAATAAAAAAAATAAATAAATAAATAAAATATTCTCTTTATTTTTACGTCTGAAAAATCAAATTTGTTTTTGTAATTTTTAAATTTCCGTCGATTTATTATAAATCAAGAATTATGGATTAATATTTGCTTTAATTCGAGTTTGTAATATCCATTTGGACAAAGCGCGCCACTTTTGAGACACTCTGTATATTGAACCGATTCCCGGGAAGGCATTTAAGCCAACCAACCACCTGCTGTTAGTCTGATGCTGCTCACGACATCTTTCTCTCTCTTTCTCGATTCTCCCCCCCCCTCTCTCTCTCTATCTTCGTTCCTCTTTCCCGCGTCTGTTGTCCTCCGCTACCAGCATCCCTCTCGCCGCTCTCCCCTGTCTTGTATTCAGATGTATTACGGCATCGTGCCGATTCTCATCCAGCGGATGAACGAGAGTTAGTTATGCAAGTCGAAAAAGCGCAAAGAAATAGAGATAGAGAGAGAGAGAGAGAGCAACGCAGCAAGGTCGTCGCACAGCGACGGCGATGATGACGACGATTCTCTCTTGACCTCTCTCTTGATCATCGAAGATATCGCTGAGATATATTCCATGTCAGATCTGATACCTTTTCCTCCAGACTTAGCTATGTTTGGGATAGCATCCCTCGATAGGGAGACAAATGTCGAATAGAAAATTACTTGCACAATTTCTATTAGCTTTTCTGTTGCATTCGTTGAAGTAGCGTACAAACGGACGGTATGACGTTTCTTAGCATTCCCAGTAGTTGACGAGGAGGGAATTTACAAGTGTATTAAAACGTGGGGACGCCACCACGCTACTTAACCGTGCGTCTTATCAGCGCTCGAGACGGCGAGGTAAAAAAGATCACGCTCGCTCTGATAATGGGACAGCGCGTAACTCGTAAGCGACGATAAACGCAATATTGCGCGCGACGCACGATTCGTACCGAGAAATGCTACGAAGTCGCGGAATTAACATTCGACGTGGCAATAGGCATACGCGATATAAGATCAGAGATATAATAACGAGTCCGGTTCGCGCTTCGTCGATCTAATTAGCACCGGATCAGTTAATTGCCCTGCGGTTTTCCGAGTTTCGTCGATCGTCTCGATAAGAGCGGATGATATGTAAATATGTAAATACATAGGTGAACCGATCGCAGACGAGAAAAAAGCTTGATAGGCGGAAAAGGAAAATTCTACCCATATTAAGTTAGCCCCTCCACCAACGCCAAATTAAATCAAATACATCAAATAATTTAGTGCTAATTATGTGCTAATTAGTTGCCGTAGTCCGAATTTTGTTGCTCAAACCGTTTAGCAGGAATTTACATTCAAAGTGGGGGGTGCTAGCTTGACATTAAGCCAGCCCCCCCCCCCATAGTGAAAAAAATATATATAAAGCTCGAATCAAAAAATAAAATACACTAGAATTTGTTGCTATTTTGTTGCTCTAAAATAACATAAAAATATTTTTAAAAAAGTATATTATTTAATTAATACCACTATATACTCAGTCTCGCCGCGCCGTACCATTCACTTGCGCGAAGTAAAAGTAAATAAAAAAATGTATCGCTCGCATGTATTTGGTACTAAAATAATCTGTGGACAATATACTGTCGAAATATATGAGAAACTGAATTTGTTGCTCGTCTTAAAGTATTAAAAATCGATACTTTGTCGCCGCGGACCCTATACGACGCGCTCTTATATTATATAAATTAACTAAAAGAATTTGTTGCTCGCATGTATTTGGTACTAAAATAATCTGTGGACAATATACTGTCGAAATATATGAGAAACTGAATTTGTTGCTCGTCTTAAAGTATTAAAAATCGATACTTTGTCGCCGCGGACCCTATACGACGCGCTCTTATATTATATAAATTAACTAAAAGAATTTGTTGCTCGCATGTTTTTGGTATTAAAATAATCTGTGGACGATGTACTATCGAAATATATAAGAAACTGAATTTGTTGCTCGTCTTAAAGTATTAAAAATCGATACTTTGTCGCCGCGGACCCTATATCACGCGCTTTCCTAATATATAAATTAACTAAAAGAATTTGTTGCTCGCATGTTTTTGGTATTAAAATAATCTGTGGACGATGTACTATCGAAATATATGAGAAACTGAATTTGTTGCTCCTCTTGCTTTTTTAAGAATGACGCGTTAAAGATATATGTTAAGATTACAGAGTGATCAGAGTTAAATAAAATGTAATCGTATTAATGATGATTTCGAATGCTAATAAAATAGTAAAATTAATGCGCTCAACGATTATAATTATGAAATCATTAATAATCATCAATGATGAATAATAGAAATAATCAAGGCAAAGATAATATGGTCAGTTTTAATTCTAAATATTTATATGATTATCAGATTATAAATAATTAATCAAAAAACAACTCGATTTTTCAATATCATCGTTTCCATAAATTAAAAAATAAATTGACATGCATATTGTTAATTTCGTTAATGCACATGTTTGATAATTTTCATTCTCTAAAAATGACGCGTTAAGGATGTTAAGATTACAGAGTGATCAGAGTTAAATAAAATGTAATCGTATTAATGATGATTTCGAATGCTAATAAAATAGTAAAATTAATGCGCTCAACGATTATAATTATGAAATCATCAGTAATCATCAATGATGAATAATAGAAATAATCAAGGCAAAGATAATATGGTCAGTTATAATTCTAAATATTTATACATGAGCTATAAATCATTAATAAAAAAAAAAACCCCCCCGATTTTTCAATACTATTGTTTCCATAAACTAAAAATTATATTGACAATTTTAAATGTTTAATAATAAATTCTACTGACCGACCGATGCACCGCCCTTGCATGTCTCACTTCTTTCTGCATCTGGTCATCGCGAGATCCTTTCCGTTTCCGGTTGCTCCCTTCGCTTCAAATTGAGACGAGACAGTCTATCAATTTGTCCACTCATGCATAATCACTATTCTCATAATCACTATTTCACTCGTAGTCCAAAATCCGCCATATGCAATGACGCGGTAAAATTATTTCCATGCCGATTATAAACATGAAAGAACATATAATCGCGTATTAATAAATGGACGGAGACGATTTTCCGTGATTCTAATCGACATTCCCGATACTCACGACATCCACTTTATACACGGGATAAACTTGTGATGGATAAAAAAAGGCGAGAAATACGGAAAGAATATTTCAATCTCGCACGCTAACGCAATACGACGGTTACTGTAACGGTTACGGAAAATTTAGGCAGGTTGAGTAGTAGTAGATGGGGAGGGGGGGACGCGTCGTCGAATATCCGTTCCAGGAAAAGGAGCGAGCGCGTCTCTTCCAAGAAATAAACCGTACGCGAAGAATCCTGCGCGAGATAAATCAAACTAGCTCGAGCGACGCTCTTTTGCGATCTCGATTTATGAAATTGTGAATATAACTCTGAAAAAAGGATTACATTTGAAAACAATATTAAAGAATATTAAAGCAGAAACGTGTCGAACGCGACGCGCTTATATTTTCAACGCAATATTATTATATACGACAGCGAGTAAATTATTTCAGCGCCTAAAAATATGTTAAATAATGTATTCATCGATCGTTGTATCGTATTATAAAGTCGATATATCAAAACTACAAATTACTCTCGATTCGGATATTTCGAATATTCGTTCGGATGCGAAATTCATTTTCGATAGATAAAAGATGCGTGGGAAAAATCTTGTCGTTTGCGAGTATATATATATCGAAAGATGCCTTAATCACGATTACACGGGTTAATATATTACACTCGGATAATCGCCTGTTATTCGATACAAGACCCCCCCGACACTCGTTCGTACGCGGATCTCACTTTCGACGGATAAAAAGACGCGAGAAACACGGAGCGCGACCGTAATTCGTCTTGAGACTCGCGCTTGTGCGAAGAGACTGACACGATTACGGAAAATTTAGGCTGGACGGATAGGTGAGGAGAGGGGAGGACCGCGTCGCCGAACGTCTCGGTACAGAAGCGTTCAAAAAAGTTGGATGAAAACATTCAGATATAAACAAAGAAGCGCGCCTCGAGAGAAAGAGAGAGAGAGAGCTTATATTACAAAATCTCGATGAATTTTCATGGCGAAACGATAATACAACGAGAATAATCGTTGAATAGAATGTGTAAGATTCAAGGAGGAATATATCTGAAAAGCAGCTCACACACCACATATGAACATTCCTAATAAAATATTCTTATTTAAGAGAAAAAAAAAATGTGTTCGGTTAGTCGACAGTTAGTCGACTAATTTTACACGTCAGGTTTAATAATATTCATGGTTGTAAAATTGACCAATCACGGTCATTCGATTCTTGATTGGTGATTGGTTAGTTTTAAAACTATGGATGTTACTGAAATCCAATTAAGGGTGACATGTCAACGTTAATCGATGTCTCTGAAATGCCGCGAGAAACCACGAGTACCAACAGCTAAATGAGAAATTTTACAATTGGTGAAGCTTCGCGTCGCGTTTTTCACACGTTTCGTATTTCAATATACTTTAATATTCTTTTAAAATATATGATTCTTCTTCAATTATATGTATAATTTCGCCAGAAAATAATCGCGAGATTGCAAAAGTATCGCTCGAGCTTCGTTATCTTATCCTTGTTCGTATCGCGAAGGTTTTTTGGCGCACGATTTTTTTCTCGCAAAAAACTCGTTAGCTCCTGTTCTTGGAAGAGATATTCGACGACATTCCCCTCCCCTCCCCCCACCTATCCGTCCAGCCTAAATTTTCCGTAACGCTCTTCGCACAAGCGCGATTATCGAGACGTATTATTTGTTGCTATTTTGTTGCTCTAAAATAACCTAAAAATATTTTAAAAAAAGTATATTATTTAATTAATACCACTATATACTCAGTCTCGCCGCGCCGTACCATTCACTTGCGCGAAGTAAAAGTAAATAAAAAAATGTATCGCTCGCATGTATTTGGTACTAAAATAATCTGTGGACGATGTACTATCGAAATATATAAGAAACTGAATTTGTTGCTCGTCTTAAAGTATTAAAAATCGATACTTTGTCGCCGCGAATCCTATACGACGCGCTCTTATATTATATAAATTAACTAAAAGAATTTGTTGCTCTCATGTTTTTGGTACTAAAATAATCTGTGGACAATATACTATCGAAATATATAAGAAACTGAATTTGTTGCTCGTCTTAAAGTATTAAAAATCGATACTTTGTCGCCGCGGACCCTATACGACGCGCTCTTATATTATATAAATTAACTAAAAGAATTTGTTGCTCGCATGTTTTGGGTACTAAAATAATCTGTGGACGATGTACTATCGAAATATATAAGAATCTATAAAAAAGAAGGAACGCGAGATAGTCGTGCGCGACGCGGATCCGATGTCAAAACAAAACGTGCCTTTATCTACTTTCAGACGATACAAAGCGCTGCCGAACATTTCGGCACGATGACATGAAAAGGCTTCTCTTTTCAAGAAACATATATACTACATATTGGCGTAAGACACTGCTATGTCTTTTTATATATATACATATATGCAAAACTGTTTGAAATTAACAAAAATGAAATTTCGAGATATAGAACGATAAAAGATAATCATATGTATTCTGTAAAGAGCAACAAATTCAGACTTTTATATATCTCGATAGTATATTGTCCACAGATTATTTTAATACCAAAAACATGCGAGCAACAAATTCTTTTAGTTAATTTATATAATATAAGAGCGCGTCGTATAGGGTCCGCGACGACAAAGTATCGATTTTTAATACTTTAAGACGAGCAAAAAATTCAGTTTCTTATATATTTCGATAGTACATCGTCCACAGATTATTTTAATACCAAAAACATGCGAGCAACAAATTCTTTTAGTTAATTTATATAATATAAGAGCGCGTCGTATAGGGTCCGCGGCGACAAAGTATCGATTTTTAATACTTTAAGACGAGCAACAAATTCAGTTTCTCATATATTTCGACAGTATATTGTCCACAGATTATTTTAGTACCAAATACATGCGAGCGATACATTTTTTTATTTACTTTTACTTCGCGCAAGTGAATGGTACGGCGCGGCGAGACTGAGTATATAGTGGTATTAATTAAATTATATACTTTTTAAAAAATATTTTTATGTTATTTTAGAGCAACAAAATAGCAACAAATTCTAGTGTATTTTATTTTTTGATTCGAGCATTCTATATATTTTTTTCACTATGGGAGGGCTGGCTTAATGTCAAGTTAGCACCCCCCACTTTGAATGTAAATTCCTGCTAAACGGTTTGAGCAACAAAATTCTGACTACGGCAACTAATTAGCACATAATTAGCACTAAATTATTTGATGTATTTGATTTAATTTGGCGTTGGTGGGGGGGCTAACTTAATATGGGTGAAAATTCTTCGAACGAGATCGCGAACGTGTGGATTGACCTGGACGATGTGAATCTCGAAGAGGACGTCTCTCCTTTTTCCTCGATCGAACGGCGCGAGGCCGTGAAGTCGGCGAACGGAAGCCTCACCCGCGGTGCACCCGGGGAACGAACGCGGAAATGCACCGACAGCAGGCGCGTAACAACCGTAGATAGACACCGCTTGATTGAACATCGGTTTAATGAAAAGTTTAACTCGCCCCTCGTTCGTCTCACTGCGTCATCGTCGCCAATGTCGGCGTCATCGTCGCGTCGCGTCTCACTCGCAAGACGCAATTTATTTCGTGAAAGGCCCACCGAAATTAAAATCAGGCGCTTAGGCATTTCGGCGTATATTTATGCACCATATTTAGGATCTTCAGCTCGACGCAACATGTTGTGTATAATCCTCGTATGTTCCCAAAAAGGAATTCAGAAAGTAAAATGTGCAAAATGTGAGAACGATAATCTACGGGATCGTATATATATATCGATAATCGAACTTGACTTGAATAGAATAACGATGACATTTCATTCCAAGTCGTGTTTATCAATAGTATTTATTACGTAATGCAAATCGTACGACAGGCATTCACATTGAGAAGCAGGCATATAAAAGGGTAATTGATACGTGATTGTGATATAGTGTTTTTTTTTTTTACAATATCTATGAACCGCGCGATAAGCATTGTTGCAAGAGATTAACTCGCCTATGATTGAATTGTTGAAGACTATAGCAGTTGCATTGACATTCGATTTAATGATCTCATTGCATTACTAATATTGTGCATACATTACTATTAAAACATCACATCGAGAGCACTGTAAAGGCCAACGGTTCCCGATTGAGAAACGGCTTAGCTAATTGAAATGTACTGGGTAACGCGAACGGTTATCTGTCCCAATTCTTAGCAACAGTTTTACATTTGATACAAATCAAGCGACTGCAAAAATTTCTTCAGACCTTTCTATTTGTGTCAAAATATACATGTCATATATGAAAAATATATTACAAATCTACATATTAATCTATCCATTTATTATATCATATTTCACGTTATTATCCAAATTTTTAATAACGTTAATATTGCAAACGATATTTATGCAAATAAAATGTGATTAATAGTCCGTGACATTAAAATTGCTAACACATGTTTATTAGTCTGACAAATGATTTCGCTGTTAAGATATAACGGAATCTGCAATAACGATTTGTTATATCCCCCTGATGCGTTTTAATGTAACAAATTACACATCATCTACTCCACATTAAACTATACAATATCGTGAAAATCATCATGGATGAATGAACGGACGCAGCAGACACATCGCGCGTATCCAACTTAAATTCCAGCTCCGAATATTTTGCGCAAATGGTCCATTGATCGAACATGAATTTAATTAAAAGTCGATCTTGTTCTGTGAGTAGCTTTCGCAATTATTGCTACATTGTTATCGTTGCCGCTGACAAGGTGTTGCAGCGATAGATAACGTTAAAAGATGTCACGGCGCTTGGAGCGTGCTATCGAGACCTAATGATGTACTCGTAGCACGTTTAAACGCTCGTAAATTAGAACGCGACCAGTTTCGGCGCAATTCTTCCCGCTTACGAGAACAGCCCTTATTTACGAGTAGCACGTCCAAGATGCTCGAGGGTCATCGTGGTTCATCGGCGGGATAGAGCACGCGCGAAGATATCAACTCGAGTGTGTTATGCGCTAATTCCGTAAATTTCTCTCTGCGCGATTTATATCTCTTGATTACGTCATGTTAACCACTTCTCATCTCGGTCATCAACCGAGAATCATGATTTAATTTACGCATCGGAAGATCTCAATGCACATCCATCTAACGATCGAGGCGAGATATCTCTGGATATTAGATCGCGAGATAACTCGCATAGAAGTGCGAGAATATACGCGAATTGATACACGTGGAGGCCGCACAAACTGGCCACGAATTGGTTTAACTCATGGATTTACTCGCCGTGAAAGTTCGAACAGTCGAGAAAATATCAAGCGGAACGTACACGAGGTCTACCGCGTCGTAAACGCCAAAACGAAGATACACGTGTTGCAGGGCGGGAGGAGAAGGAGAAGGAGGAGGAGGAGGAGGAGGAGAGAAAGAAGCCGGGCGGGTGGTTGAACCGATCGTATATCAAGCGTAATAGAGAATTGCCCCGGTAATATACCGGAATAATTCCAGGAAATTTTCTAGACAGTCCGTTATACTATAATTACAGGAGTGCGAGAGTAAGTTCTCGTATCACGTCGTTGATAATAACGCGCGAAGAATTTGCCGGGCAATCGCGGCGCGAGGAATAAAAAGTTTGTCCCAATCATACACGAGACGACCGTCGCCGCGTTGACGCGGATCTGTTTTCTGCTGCGATCTCTATAATATGTAAATTGAAGATCGACGAATGATCATGTTGTCAAAAAGAGATGATCTCTTACCGTATACTTTAATAAAATAAATCATCCACACACGCGCGTTTCTCACATCGATGAATTAATAATTACCGCTAATCATACCATTTCGCGTTACGTCTGCACTGGATCGAGTGAGTAATAATGTCCAGATTGTCCAGATGCCAGCGTATATAACGATATAATTCTACCGTATTTATTACAAATGTATCTTACGCATATTTCATTATGACTTATAAGATTATTTTGTAACTGTAAATTTTAACGATTAACTTTTATTTCGCAGTTTCCCTGTCATCAATGTACAATTTTCCTGGAAGAAAACTGTTATTCCCTTATTATGTCACGCTAAGAAATATTAAATTGCATTAAAAAAGCAAGACGTGAAATATTTCCGTTTCGTGCGTTAACGTCTCGTATAATCAAAGGAACATTGAAGTTAAAAGTCTTCGATCTCGGAAAAACAATACGGAATTTCTCACGAGCGCTTCCGCGACAAGAAGTGGCGAGAGAAGGACGAGAGAAGGACGAAAAGAACAGTATCAACCTGAGCATCGCATCGGAACGCGATCCTGTCGAGTTATCGGTCTTATCGATCGACCATAACGACGAATTTCCGTCGAAGCGAGAGAACGAGCGGGTAGATTAAGGCGAGCGCGCGTGGAAGGGAAGGCGGGAAAGGTAGGGCGGAATGGAAAAGATGATTGGTCGGGAGTGAAAAGAGAGGCGCGGATCCTATCGGAAAGTAATTACCGGGCTGGTGGTGCGGTCGTAATTAATCAAATTCCGCGTAGGGATGACGCGACGAAAACGAATCGGCCCCAGGGGAATCCATTAGCGAAACACGCGTGTCTCGCGTGTATTATCTTCGGCCGGCGCGCATACGGAAGAGTGCGAGCGCGCTTACACGCGTACACGAACGGCCGCTCGCACGGCCCGCACTCTCGGTACTCTCGCACTCGCGAGGCGTTAGCTTCCACTTGACGCGCACGATCCTTGCACCTTATCCGACTAATTGTGCGAGACTCTTTCTCTCTCTCTCTCTCTTTCTTCTCTTTTCTCGTCCGGGAGAACCGTGACGGATCGACGGGTCAATCGAGGTCGTCACTCGGCGCATCTCGCCGCGCTTCTTCTTGCCGCTTATCTCCGATTACACCGAGCGGAGCCATCGGTTTTCCGCGCGCGAGAGATGGGAGCGCGGAACGGATTAAGTGTAACTCGGAAGAAGCCGATCCAGAGGAGACTGGGTTAACTGACCCTGAGCTGGCGATTCGCGCCGTCCCTTACTGGATTATAGTGCTATAACACGCGAGATAACCGCAACGTGTCCCGCGCCAACTCAGAGCTATCCGCTACTTTGATGGATGTTTGACTCTTTTCCACGATAAATCTTTGTGAACAGAAATCTCGCCGGTTTATTTTCCTTCCGCGTCTAACATATTTTAAATATCCTATCTAAAGGGATATATATATATATATATATATATATATATATATATATATATAATTGGCAAACGCGGATTAATCCGTGATAATTAATAGAGAATAGAGGCGTGCATAAAACATATCACTTGAGCGTGAAATTTCTCTTCCTATTGTTTATCGTTTCTTACTCTGATCGCGAAAATGATTACGATTCGTAACACCAACGATTTTATCGATACGCAGTTCTTTGTTTTAGCTCGGCAACGTAATGATAAAATAAGGAAACATTCTTTATTGTACGGAAAATAAACGCGACTTTGTAATAAGATACTCGATAATGCTTTTTGTCTAACAGTATCATTATTCACGCGGTAGATACGCTCCTTCTTATTGCTTATCGTCGGTTACATTACGAGATAGACGGTACGATCGTGTAATGCGAAACGGCTTTAAGGATAATTTCACGACACATAGCACGAATACTTCTCTATTAACGCCAAGTACAATCCTTAATGTATAACGCAAATGAAGGCGATCTGTCGACGCAATCGTCGCCTCGCGTCTCGACTATATAAGTCGTAAAATAAAATTTCCCTAATAAAAGCCACTTTCTTGTAATATCGTCAATATAAGCAAGATCGTAATATTCCCGCGAACGGCACAAAGAGAGAAGGGGAAAAAAGGAATTAAATATACAGATGATCGTGAGACACGCGTCTAATAATATTCGCGATGAAAATTATCAATCGCTAATATTAGTATCTGACACGTTACTTTCCCGTGACTGGCGATTAGTATGCAGACTTAAAGCGCTGCATGCGTGTAAATCGTATAATGGCACTGCGTCGGAGAAATTCTCGAATACTTCGTTAACTGCTCCACATCCATAACTGCCTGTCGTATCGATAGGCCAATCAAATCGCGCGTAATCAACCACCTACGCGACTTTCCTGCAGCGTGCATCGATCGGAAAGTGCTTTTCCCTCTAAGCGTTGCAGCCTGATCGGTCGCGAGACGAGACGCGTGCGGCGGAATGCACCCCAGAGCTCGAGACGTGAGATCGCCGATGATCGATCGCGAAATTAAGTATAAAACTAAACTCGCACACGCTAACGAAATCCAATCTCGCGTGCAACCTTCGGATTCCGTCGATCGGGCAATGACCGACATATACATAAAAGTCGCTTCGTTTATTTCATAATCCGATATAATGGAGAGAAAAGCGGACAATCTGATGCACAGAGAGAGAGAGAGAGAGAGAGAGAGAGAGAGAAATAGAAATAGTGTACGAGACTGCCTTGGCAAATGTCATCATTTTAAAATAACCGTCCAATTAAATTTTTATAAACTCGAGAAATGTGACATCAGTCTTCATCAAATCATGTACTAATAACGTTCCAACACACACACACACACGCGCGCGCGCACTTTTAAGTTATCTAACGATAAATATAATTCTTAGCGCGTATGTTTATTTTTTTAAAGTTAATGTTTCATTAATCAATTTCGAGTTTATATTTTTATTTCTTCGGTAACATCATAAATATATATATATTACTGTTTATTCCGGCGGGTCGCAAACTTTCACAAGTAACGAGTTTTTTTTTTTTTTTTTTTTTTTTCACGGAATCGCGAAATAGGATGTTTCGTTGATGAGGCAAAGGCGCGTGATGCACGTGCAAATGAGGTCTACGCTCGGCTTAACCCGACGCTTGCACTTTCCCGGTCGCACCAAGTGCATTGGAAAGTGCGGCTCACACGCAGTTTCCCGTCCCTTTTCTCTCGCGCCTTCATCTCTCGATTGCCTTTACCTGCGTTATAACCCGGTACCGATCTGCCTATCGAGCGCTTTCTCTCCTCGACGCCTCGATGCATATACGTACGCACTTAAAACCTCTCTTCCATCTCCCCTTCCCCCTTTACCTCTCACTCTTCATCGTTTCGTTAAACTTGGAGGAAACGCTCGGCTGCAGCCAGCCGCGGGCTCCTGGGGCCATGGAATGATCGAGAGTGACCGACTTTGATCGGGATCACGAAACATGGCCCGATTTTAACGTTTTAACGCCTTTGGCAAATCTGAGGAGTTTCTTAATCGTCCCTCATCCCTCACATCTTTGTTATAACTTAATTAAGTAATTTATTCAAAGGCGTATGAAAAACGAGAAATATATTAATCACATAGTTCTATTCTTTCTCCGTCGCTTTAAAGTGGATCGAAAGAGAGAGAGAGAGAGAGAGAGAGAGAGAGAGAGAGAGAGAGAGTTCTCTGTGAGAAATTATAATTTTTCAAAGAGAAATGTTAGGCAAAAGAGAAAAATTATCAGATATGATCAAGCATAAATGTAAAATTACACTTGCGAGACTGTGACAAGTTGAATTATCACGATAATCAAATTTCTAAAAACGAGCGTCGTTACGATTTATGTTATTTTCGTTCATTAACGCAACGATATCTATACGATTTTATGATATCCGGTATTATAGACATTTATAGATATTCGGAGGACAATCATGCCGCATTGATAATTTCAAGCAACTTATAATGTCACTCGAACAGCGGCGTGTTGCTTAAATTATTTTATTCGCATTGTCCCGATAATACTTGATGACATCATCCTTAAAGTAATAGAAATTGATTTACGCGTTATTAATCTTTATATTTAGAAAAAAAAAGAAGAAGAAATGTTTTTAATTATTATCGATAAATTATTATTATTTTTTTCTTTTTACTATCTAGACGAACTTTAAAAAAATATGTGTTGAAGATTTTGAATGAAATTTCTCTCGAAACTTTATAAATTGCTTATAAATCGCTAGCGATGTGGTTATAAAACGGCTTTATTGGACGCGCTTGTAATCCCGGTATGATAACCGCGGGGTGGGGGAGGAGGAAGAGAGAGATATCGTACGATCGCGTAGAGAGCGCAGGGATTTTTCTCGGCTTGTCTTCCGCGGTCTGTAGTCTGTATGCCTGTAGCCAGGCTCGCCCAGCTGCCAAGGATTTTACGAGCCGTTCCTTTCCGAACGGCGTTATGCACCGTAGACTCTCGGGAGCACACCTTGGTCCCGGCCCTCTCGTAGGAGTTGCCGAGCAATCGCCTACTTCTTACGACGTACACATCATCTAATGTCTACTCTTGGTCAGCCCGATAGCCAGTCGGTATCGTTCGTGCCCGCGCGTGTGAAAGGAAATTTTTTTAACAAGTATCGGCGAAGCATTAAAGTAATTGAATTTTTCGCGAGATTTCGCGCGCGGAATCCAGTCCGAAATTGCAGTCCTCTCTCATGGGTATCGTTAATCGCCAGTGTAAAGTAAAACGCGGAAAAGGCTCACATTGAAAGTATTGTGACTAGCTAAGCCTTGGGCTCGTTTCTCGCGTAACGCCGATGTGAAAAACTCGAAATTTACGAGCGAGAAATACCGGCGACTTGTCTTTTTCCGCGACTATTTAAATAGATTACGGTACCCTGTGCATTTTGAACGCGAGGACGAACGACCGGGTCGTTTAATGCCTCGCCACCCACTATCGAGAAGAGGGAGAGGAGGACGTTGGGTAATCCAGGGAGACATGGGAAACTCGATAACGGATGGTTATCGCGCGCGTTGCCGCTAGGAGCGCAAGAAAATGATGGTAATCAGCTACGCCGATAAGGATAATCCTGTTTTTTCTCCCGCTAAACGATCGCTGTCCGTTAGGATTTATTTTCAACTGTCGGACCGATGCGAATTGTTCGAGAGAGGCGTTTCTGCTCAAGAAAATCGCGCGATTCGTCGCCGCGTATGTTCCACTTCACGGTGAAACGTACGAACTGATTATTGAAGCTATCTAATCCTCTGGCAGCGCATCGCTATGATTTGAAAAGAAAGAATATTTCGCTGCCCGCATTTCATCCAATAAATAAAAAAGATCCTTTAAAACAAGATATGAAAGATACGATTTATCGTCGCGCAAAGTGCTAGTTCGTACGAGTGAGTTTCCGGCATTCGTCATTAGCAAAAACTAGGTCTGTCGACCTTAGCGTATTTTTGTACAAAGAGAAATTTTGTTA
Organism: Polyergus mexicanus; assembly: GCF_030449975.1. Classification (NCBI taxonomy): domain Eukaryota; kingdom Metazoa; phylum Arthropoda; class Insecta; order Hymenoptera; family Formicidae; genus Polyergus; species Polyergus mexicanus. Next base: position 12,051,798 of record NW_027223324.1, read on the forward strand.
ATGTGCGCGTGTTTAATAATTGTGCTTTGCGCGATACGTGATATAAGCCGTTATTCGATGAGAGACGGTCTGTTTTTTTTTTTTCTTTCATTGCAAATCTAATCTCTATTATTCCTGAAATGAAGATAGCGAATGTGGTGAACGATAGTGTTACGCGTATCACACACAAGAGCGACTACACGGTATACTTTCGCACGATCTGACGCGTGATATAGATTCAATAGAGAATTAATATATGTAAATGACTGCGAAATGATATGGCGAAAGATACGAACAAACTCATTCTCAAAATGAAGAATTGTTAAGGCTTATATCGCGTTGACAATTTCTTATACGAAACAAAATGGACAAAGACATAAGTAGAGAATACCATATCGTGATGATGTCGAGATAAATAATTTCGTCCATACATATATATTTTCACTTTCAATTCTCCAGAATATATAAACGCGTTATAACGTTCATTCTCTATTTTAATTCGAAGCTACACGTGTTTGTGACGTGAACGCTCGCGGGTTAACGAGCGCGTGTCACGTTTTGCAATTCGAGTGGAACGTGCGGGCCCCGGACAAAACCAGATTCGCATTATGTAGCGCGGTATTACGATTAGAGCCGCGTGTATTCTAGCACATTGATTGCATAATCCGCTTGTACAATAAATAAGCGGCTGTGCGCTTACACTCGCTCGCTCGTTCGCATCGAAAGAACGCGAGCGTTGTCACCTGTCGGCGGGCAATCGCACGTTGTGAGAAAGTAGTGCAAAATATATTAGAAATATCGCAAAATTATGACTTTTCAGGAGCAGCACTGCGAGCGTGCCGCTTCGCAATTGCAACAGCACAATAGCAGCGTGGCGACGGCGAACGTTGCACACGCGAATGCATATACATATATCTTTGCCTCGTCGTTGCGCTCGGGAATGCGGTCTATAGCGCGTAGGATCGAGAGCGGACCAACGAGAGGTAGGAAGGGACCAGAAGCGAGCGAAGAAGGGAGAGAGAAAGAGAGAGAAGAGACGTACGAGCGTGAACGAGACAAGGGAAACGAGAAGGAGATACGAGGAGAATGGTTGAGAAGGACAGAAAGAAAGGGAAGAGAAAGAAAAAGAGAGAGGGAGAGAGATTATACGTAGGAACGAAAACGAGATAGAATGAAAGAAAGAGAGAGAAGAGGAGAAGAGATAAAAGAGAAGAAGAATCATTGGTAGGGAGGAGGATGAAGGGAGAAGAGGAGCGCGCACGGCAGTCGTAAACGGCAACAATTGCTGCGGGCGTTGCCACTCGAAAGCCCGAGTGCCTAATGCCAGATGTCAGACGGTGGTTAGAGTCATTACGGTCATCACTTCGTACCGCGATATATACCGGCGTCCGAGATAGATAGATAGAGAGAGAGAGAGAGAGAGAAAAAAAAGAGAGAGATGCATCCTCGAAAGATACGACGGCATCGCTCGCGCGATTCACGTTCGATTCATAATCTCGATACAGTGATCGCGAAAAGTGTAGCGACGAGTGATCGTTCCCGTCTTCTCGGTCCTCGAGAAGAACTCCAAGGGTGCTCGGAGGAAAGTCGGCGCGTCTCGAAGTAGAGCACGCTTGGCTGCATTTTTCTCGAGTCCCTCGTTCTTTTCGAGCTTTGTTGTTAGAGACGGACAAAAGACGCCGTGGCTTAATGATCCTCCGTCACCGGTTAGGATGCATAATGGGAGCCTGCGCGAGGATGAATTGGAACCAGTGTTCCCGACCCAGTGTAGGCCGCGCGCGTACGTGTACACGGGATATTATACGCACGCGTTATTCCGTTATTCCTCGTGCGTGAATATACGCGGATATTGTTAGATTCGATGAGTGGTGTTTTGCTAATAACGCGATTTCTATGCGAGATTGCAAACGGGAGATACCGAAAAATTAATTATGTCATAATTGAATAGCTAATCAATCTGAAAGCAATATTTGTGCTATTCGTGTGGTTTTATTTATTTATTTTTTTTTTTTTTTATACTCGTGATTGCCTTCGACATTTATCGCTATCGGAATCAAACGACCACACGTTTGGCGTTAAACGGAGACGAGAGCAGAGACAGTGGTTTCTCTTAGGAATCGAACGCGAGAAGTCGACTCGCGCGCGAGTCCAACTTCCAAAACCCGTTTCTACAGCGGAGCCGCCGTAGATCTGGTCTCTGTTCGCGAGATAGAAAGAGCAGCGAGCGAGCGAGCGAGATAGAGAAGGAAGGAGCAAGATCGAGAGACAGACGGAAAGAAAGAGAGAGAAACATATGAAGAGGAAAGGACAGGAGGCCCCGAGAAACGAAGGACCAAGGGGGTGGAGTTGCATCGAGAGGGATGGAACGAAGAGGGCGTCCGGGCCCGGGACCCGGGCCAGGATCCGATTCCGAGAGGGCCCGAACGCGAAAAATATGTAATTATAATAATTACAGTTGGGCGCGCGCGGACAACAATTATAAATTATCATTGAACTAGGCAGCGAAACGTCGATAAAATATATATCGTACCGGGGGCAGCCATTAACATCGGGTCGTCGCATTGCGCACGTATGGGCCCTCGCCAGATGCGCGCGATGCTTGCCGCGGCGATTGAAAAATGCACTCGGTTTATTCCCGTGCAATTTCCATCGGCATTCGGCGGCGTGTAGTCGCGTTGCACGCGGATGACAATCCAACGGGACAAAAAAGGGCCGAGCGTGCTCGCGCGCGCGCGCGCGCGCGAGACAGACGGATGAAATGTGAGAGGGAGGAGGGAGAGGGAAGAGAAGAAGGAAGATTTCTTCCCTTTCTTCATTTTACGTTCCTGCTTCGCGTGTGTCCCTTCCATCGCGTCTCTTCCCTCCGGAATCTACGGCCCATGAATCGATGTTGTATGAATGACGGACGCGCTTTTACGAAGTCGTTTCATGGATGAGAATATATCTCGATCAGAAATGCGACAGTCGAGATGCGTTAAGCATATGCAGCGAGAAGCGTTTTTATCGCTCGCGCGTCTAAAGCGTAAAGAAGCGCATTGACCGTGTCAGGGAGATACCGTCGACGATCGGCTCGCTGATTGCGGCGAATTAGTCTCTCCGGCATTATCGGCGTATTACATCAGACTTTCACTTTCGGTAACTTTCAGCGCCGAGTTCGAATTGCGTTTAGGTGCGGGAAAAATATTTAAAGAGAAGAATTTAGCGCCTCTCGCGTTACGCTCTTGCTCCTTGGTTGCGCCAGAGAGATCTCGATTTCTCGCGGCTCTATCTCGCGATAGTATTGTATGATTACCGGCGCGCGAGCTAAGAGGTGTAATGTTACTTTCGACGATTATACACGTCAAACGTAATACGATCATTCGTAATGTCAGACGACAGCCGGTACACGCGTAATCGCTTTTGCAAAACGACGCGATGTCTCAAATTTCAGAGACGCGCGAACCCCCCGCTATGTCAACTCTTCCGGGATTCGCTCTTCACTCCCACCCCCTGTCCTTTATTCCCCGCTCGTCGTTATCCCGTTCGGAGCGTATAGAAATGCGCGACCGCTCGCACGGCAGGATGTACCAACGCGCCCCGGCTCATAAAGCACCATCGGTGTGTCGGGACTAACTTGTTCGCGCTCTAACACCGCTCTGGGGAAGAGCGTCTCGTCGTTGTATAGCGGCGGCGACGGCCCCGCTGAGGAAACGTCGGCGGGATTCCTCCGCGAGCGCCACGTGGTCGATATAGTACCGGAATACGAGGTGAGACGAGGCGAGACGAGGCGAGAGACGAAGGAAGCAACGGAGAGGCGCTGTACTACTCATCTCCTCCTCCTCTCTGGTCGGCGACGCTACGCCCCGAGCGATTCGTGTCGCCCCGTTATCCGCGTGTCCATACGTACGCAACACTTTTGCGTACAGTATATACTTTCCTCATTCAGGTCGCTCTCGTATTCCGTCTCTCGCTCTCCCCTCCCCATCCTTCTTTGTTCCTCTCGAAAGAAGAGACGCGCGATGAGAAGTCGCGCGCGGATTTTACTTCACCTACGAATCGCGTACATCTTTCCCGGAATAAAGAGACGATGATCGATAACGCGCACTACCTGGATAACCGCGGTACTAATTGAAACGCGCCGAAGAAAACCTCTCGCGAGTACCAATTACAGCTTTCCCGTAACGTACGTGCCTGACAGCTCACGACTGGCTTACGAGCGATGCGTTCGTGCCCTTTCGCTTGTTTGGCCGCGTGCAAGGTAACCTTTAACGCGAATCTTAGCGATTTTACGCGCGAAACGACGTGGCTTATGCAAGGGTTAAACGGAAAATATCCACCGTCAACTCTTTCGAGTCGAGGCGCGACATTCGAGATATTAATTAATAGAGGCTCGTCGCGAGAGCTCGGGTAAACGTCTCTCGCGATCGATTGCGATGACGGATCAATTAGGGATTGCCGTATAAAGGCCTGATGACGGATTTTCTTCGATTGCGAATGACGGGAAAGATTAGTTGGTTCTTTAAGTATATGTCAATTAAACCTCGATTTCTCGCATCGTCGACATTCGCGAACGCGGTTCGTAACTTCTGTATAATCGATTTGTGCGCGCAAACGATGACGATTTAACGACGAATTAAGATAGAGAAATCAATCTCACCCCGGAATCGAGTTTTCTTTGAATACAAATATCAATTACACTCTTAGAAAGAGAGAGAGAGGGAGAAAGATCACCGACAGTACCGCCACGCTCGTTAAGCGAGATGACAGCGTTACGTCTGCCGACGTTTAACACCCGCGAACGCGAACGTTCAGACAAGTGTGGAAAATATTTCGCGCGTCATATAGATATCAAGCGGCATGACAAGTAATTCGCAAAATTACAACAGCCCGCGGATCTATCTCGCAACTTTTTGCGTTACAATCCGGCTAACAAAACAATCGCTGTTAGCGTTTTACTATACACACACACACATATATATAAATATTTATATTTACTATATTATTTACGATTGTTTTGTTAGCTAAATTGAAAGAGTGATATATGTATATGAGACTTGATTAAGGAGCGCAGTACTAAAACACAATTATATGACGCCGCAGCATGTGAAAAGCAGTAACGTAAACATATCGTTCATTTTAACAGCGTGCACCCACAGAAAAGATTTCCGGATCTAACGCCATTACTCTTCAATCTATCATAATATAGGATCGATATAGCGACAATCATATTTATTATTGAAAAAGGAATATTTTAATCTTAAATGGAAAATTCTTAAATCTAGAATAAAATGCTCTTGGTGCTATCCCGTTAATTTTCTCACAAAAATGAAGATGGAAATTTGTAGCGATCTAACATCAAGTTATTCTAAATGCAGGAATATATAAGCTTAGATTTGTATATGTTACTCTTGTCTCGAGATAGTAAGACAATCTTATTTAATTCGAGAGAGAAGAAAAGGAATTATTGATTTAATTTTAAAATTGTTTTATCTTTATACCGTATAAGGTTGCGATACGATTAAATACGCGAAGAATATTTTTTGTCTCGTTATGAGAAATCCTTTCCGAGAGTGTGCGAAACATTTTTCATCGTAGACTCGTTCGCCCGTCACGCGACTCGACGCGACGTTATCGAAGCGTGAAGAGAAATGATCATCGTTTTCGCGCGATCTCCTACCTTGAGAAAGCAGCGTCCGACGGGCACGTCCTCCGGCACGGTGGCGTTGTAGAGCGGCTTCTCGAAGATGGGCTCGTTGTCGTTGTAATCGTGCACTGTGACGCGTACGGTGGCACTGCTGCTCAAGGGAGGCCGTCCCGAATCGGTGGCGATCACCACGAGGATCGGGGCCGGGTCGATCTCGCATCGCACGTGCGCGACCGTGGCGATGAGTCCGGTGACGTCGTCGATGGCGAACCACGACGTTGCGTTGAGCAGGGAGTAACGTACGGCCGAGTTGGCGCCTTCGTCGAGATCGGTCGCGGTCACTCGTAGCACCGACGTGCCGGGCTCGGACGCCTCCAGAAGATGAGCCTCGTATCTCTCCTGCGCGAACTTGGGCGCGTTGTCGTTGACATCGGTGACGAGCAATCGAAAAGCGCGAACGGCACGAAGCGGTGGTGTGCCGGCGTCCGTTGCCTCGACCGACAGATCGTAGACGGGCTTCTCCTCGCGATCCAACGGACGCTCCACCACCACTAGATAGATGATGTTGTCTCGCGTGGCGAGACCGAAGTGACCCTCGCCACCGGTCAGCGTAACCGTGGCGTTCGAGTATTCCGTTCTAGAATCGGGATCGCTGACGGATATCCGGGCGATGAATTCGCCGGGTTGCGCGCTCTCGCTGATCTTGGGGGTCGCGTCGTCCGATAGGAAGATGACGGTGATGGCCGGCTGATTGTCGTTGACGTCGGTCACGCGTACGGATAGAAAGGCGCTAGCTTCGAGCGGTTGGGCGCCGCGATCCCGGGCGACGATCACCAGCTCGTGCCGTTCCTTGGACTCGAAGTCAAGGGGTTTGTTGACGTAGACCACGCCGGTCTCCGGATCGACGCGGAACATCTCCTCGCGATCGGACTGCCGGCGATTGACCGAGTACTCGATGCGGCCGTTGTCACCGGCGTCGGCGTCGGTCGCGTTCACCGCCAGCACCGGCGTGCCGATGGTCGCGTTCTCCGGTACGCGCGCGACATAGCGCGTCTGATTGAAGATGGGCGGATTGTCGTTGACGTCCTGCACCGTCACGTTCACGCGCAACGTCGAGCGGAGCGGTGGCGTTCCGCCGTCGAGCGCCTCGATCGTCAAATGATAACGCGAACGCGCCTCCCGGTCCAGCGAGCCGGAATTCTGCAAGTCCAGATAGAGGACACCGTCTCGGCCGCGATGCTGCGATAGCCGGAAGACGTCGCCGTGATTGCCGGATACGATCTCGTAGCGTTGCGTCGAGTACTGGCCGAGATCGGGATCCTTGGCCGGTGGCAACGCCCGTTTGGCGTCGCGCGGTGAATTCTCCGGGAACTCCACGTCCACGTGGTCCACGGGAAAGGTTGGCGCGTTATCGTTCTCGTCGAGGACGTTCACGACGACCTGTATGTTCTGTTGCAACGCTACCAGGCTATACGACGGACGGGTCTCGCGGTCCAGTTGTACCCTCGTCCTTATCTCGCCGGTCGCCTGATCGACGATCAGATCGGACTCCACCGATGAACCCGGCACCGACACTATCAGGTATGGCGGATTGTCGGCGTCGATAAAGCCCACCCTAGTGCCCGGCCGCGCATTCTCGGAGACCTCCAGGTACTTTACGTGCTCGGACAGCGCGCCCGGGGCGAGGGTCGCTCCCAGGACGAGGAACAGTAGCAGATGCCGCATCCTGGGGGTCTCCGACACCACGCCACGGCCGTCCTCCTCCTCCTCCTCCTCCCCCTCCTCCTCCTCTCCCGTCTTCGTGATATTATCTCGATCTTTCCATTCCTACGCGCGGCCGCTAGTCTCGCGAAAGGCCGAGTACGCGATGACCAACGAGAAACGTATCGCTCGGTGTCTTTTCGATGTCCTTCTCTTTCTCGCTCGCACAAAATTCCTCCCTCGTTCGCGACGACGAAACTCACGGTGATTAGCACGGCGCTTTCCTTTCCTTACCGGCACCTTTATTATCACCTAACCTAACCTAACCTAACATATTTAGCACCAGCACCAACGAACCACGAAATCACTGCTTTTATCCTATCCTAGGTTTCTCTCGGTTATAGCATCACTTACACCGACGCGGAGTATTATCTCTATTTTCTCGCGGGGAAAAAAAACGTAGCTTCGCGTTCAGAAAACCGGCAATTGTCTCACTGCATCGTCGACCCGTCGTGGCCGCCCGAGCCCTTTCCTGGTGCAATCCGCGACATACCAGGGTCGCGGAGATTCCTTTACTCGAATGAACGCGGTCGAATTACGACGTCGTCTCTCTCTCTCTCTCTCTCTCTCTCTCTCTCTATCCTTCGAAATCTTCTCTTCTCTCTTACTCTCACGCTGTATTCACGGTTGATTTCCAGGATACTTCTTCTCTTCTATCTTTCTTCGCCGACTCGGACACGTCCTAAGTACACTCGCTGTCACCGGGAATATCTCGACGGCGAGATACGGCACATCCCTCGCGTTAGATCGACGATCCGATCAGTACGACCGGTCGTGAACCAGGGGCGCGATCGTCTCGCGTCATAAATGGTGTCCCGTCGGACACCTCGTGCGTCTGTCCTTGGGGACACGCGTTTCCGTTCCACGCGGCTAATTCGTTCCACGATGTCCCGGGCCGATTGTCATTCTCCCTAGCTTCGCGCAAGACATTCGTTTCTTCCGTCGATCTTAAAAATCTTAAGCGAATTTCATGACCAGGCGAGAGATTAAAATAATCAGAATCGAGTATGGAGCGAACGGAAAAACAATTATATTCGTATACGTATTTCGAACTGTCACTCGCGACACACACTGCGTAACATAAATTACGCGCTTCTGCTCGATCTTGCGTAGGCGAAACGCCGCGCCAAGTAACACGATATACCCACCGACGTTCACTTGGATACTCGCGAATCGCGATTCTCTTGCCGGCACTGCCGGGACGCGCGTAATCTTGTCCGTCTCTCTTCCCCGTTTACGCGTCGATATCGACGATAGGCCTCACGATCGGAGTACTTTTGGTATCGCGCGCGCTGAAAACTCTCACGCGCGTCGTTTTTTAGGTAAACGACGGGTGGGAGGAACCCGTACGCGCGAACTCCGCGACGAGAGACTAACTGGTAAAGTTAGGCTTCCCTTGAGAGATTACGGCACGAGGTGTCGTCGCGTACTCGAGCCCAACGTTCGTTCCGCGCGGCTTCGAGGTTAGGCATGCACTGACATGGCGGCACCTGCGATGCCTACCCTTCCCCTGACTCGACGGGCCCGCACGGTCGCGCGGGAGAGCAAGGGGGGAGTTGGCGAAGCTGGACCCAACCGGCGGCCATCTTGGAGAGGGGAGCAGCGATGCTGCTCGCAACCGGGCCCCGATCCGATCCCCGGCGTTCAACGCAGCTCCTCGACAGCGAGCAGCTAGACCGTACCAAACTCTCTTACCTGCCTGCTCGCATGCCGACTCGCTCGCACTCCTCTCACATCCTTCTCCTTCTCTCCTTCATCGTCTCTCTCCACCGTCCTATCTACCTACCTACCTACCTGAGCGCTCGGTATGCGAGGAACCGACTTACCGTCGGCGCTCATTCCGCGACCGGCCCTACGTAGAGCCTCCTGTACGTGTCTCCTGTGCCAAAGTCCTGGAATTTCGTGACGCGACGAGAAAAACGGCTACGAGGGAACGTGCCGTCTCTTAGAAACGCGTGAATGTACTTTCGCGAAAATAAGCTTTTCGAGAAAGATTTTCGGAACGAAAGGACGCGTCGATGTCTCGTACGAATTGTCTAATGACTAATGACAGGGGGCAAGACAGGTTCTGGAATTTTTGCAACGTGACCAGAAAAATATCGGAGCGATTCTAGCGGTCGATATATCCCATGAATTGCCTAATGATTTAAGGTCGAATAAGACAAATCGTCGAGATTCTGGAATTTCATGACACGACGAGAGAGAACATGCGACATCTTTTATATTGTTAGACACGTAAATCAGAATTAGGAAAACGCGAAATGTCTTCTGGATATGACATACAAATCATCTAATATCTACGATCGAATAGAACAAATTGCGATCAGGTATTAGGGAAATCTGAAATTAAATGGAATAAATTTTTAACTTTTTCAAATATCATAGACGCTCTCGTGATAATCAATTTACACCAGATTTTTATCATAAATTTACATTTCGACCATATTCTACATGACTTTTATATCTTGCGTTTTAATAGATTAGAGGCTGCTAAATATATTTTCAATGGCACGTTAATTTTAATATTCCGTTACGAAACCAATCGTCTGATATTAGTTGTATAAATGTATGAAATATCATCGGACATTTCAAACTCGCCATCAACCGCGAATATATAATATACGCACATGTATAGATTTATAGAGGAGTAAAATAATTTATGTTATAGAGGGACAATTTTTACAGACGATATAAATTTTATAGATAACAATATATGTAAATGTATATTACTATTCTATATCTTTTTACATGGAAAAAGAATTGTGGAAATCATAAATGTTGTTCTTATAATATAACTCCTTCAATAAGCATTGTGCAAATAATATCGTTAAATACGATGCAAATATTTGCTTCTCCGAAATTATAAATGCTTGTCTCCAAAATGCCAATATTCTTATCGATACAATATATCGTAGGATATTCTTAATACAAATGCAATCATAATTTCATTAAAAAATCTCAGTATACTGATAAAATATAAAGTTCAAGATATCGTTAATATTAGATATTAGACTATCGTCATTTCCTCGATTGCGGAGAATCTCGTTGAAATATATAATACTTGCCGAGGACGGCGATCAAAAGTTAACGAACGTTTACGGCAACAATTAGACGAGGATAATGAACACCGATCGGGCAATCATCGTAGAACCGTCGCGAATCGGCAATTCGTTGCAACCGGCCATTACGACGATACGCTAATACGTTCCGTTACGAAGCCGTCGATGATCGCGTCGCGAGAAAGTGTTACTGTACGGCGGTTTATTATTTCGTGAACTTATTGATAATCAATGAATCATCGCGCTGGCGCGCAAAATTAGGCAGGAACGAAAGAAAGATCTATCGGTTCCGACGGCGACGACGGCGACGACGACGACGACGACGACGATGGCGGCAGCCGGTCGGCCGCCGTGCAGAGACGCGACGTGCACCGGGGGTCGAGGACCCCTGGTGTCTCTCTTCTTCTTTCTCTCTCTTTCTCGTCTCTCTACCTGATTCTACGAGTAGGCAGATAAATCCGCCGCCTACTACTATTCGCTGCGGCACGGACAATACGCTCGGGACGGTGCGGTGCATCATCGTCCGTATTGTTCGCTCGGTCAACCGCTCGGCTTTTCTCGCAGGTGCTGGAAGCAGAGCGAGCGCGCGCGCACACACACCATCGCGTAACGTAACATGACGACGCGCGGTGTATAATACCGCGGTGACACGCGAATATTTCCCGGAAATTAAGTCGTTTGTGCGCGCGGAAGTCACTTTCCGCGTGAATTTCGCGCGTAGAAATAACGCGCGATTAGCGCGCGCTCTTAATTTCGCAAAAATGACTTGAATTGGCAATATAGTTAGCTTCAATGACGTGAGAATATGCGGATCGGGTTTGAAATTGTTTGCCAATTTCGCTTCTTGGACAGATCCGAGGAGAGAGAACTTCTTCTCGGTAAATCGTCGACGCGCCTATATGTCGAGGATGGTTGCTCGACGCATCGACAGACGATCGGCAGCAAAAACACTTCTTTGTAATAATAATGACTTCCATCTGCAGCCAATGTGTATCATTTTTCGCATGATAGAAAGAAACGTGTTGCGTGTTGTCACGCTTGCCTGCGTTCCTACAGCATCGGGACGAGAGAAATTGGCGCACCTGCGAATCTCTACGTCGAGAGGAAAGCGAGGTGGTGTTCGGTACTGCCGAACGATTCTTCATCGTACGACTGTTCTCGGAACGAGACTTCCTCCCTCTTTCCCAATTCACCTCTTGCTCTCCTCTACTTATTACCTTCCTTATCTCTCCTAATTCTCGTCGTTCTCTTTCGGCTCGTTCGTTTTCGTTCTCTTCCAATCTCCTCTTTTCTCTATCTCTTCTTCTTCTTCTTCCTCCTCTTTTTCTTCTAAGGTCGAACTCACGATGAAAATGCCACCGTCACTGTCGTGCCCGATTCCCCTCTTTTAGCGACGAGGCACATTTCTACGAAATCGTTCCAGCGTACACCAATTTCGGCGCGACGTGGTGGCACGGTCGCTAGAAGAAAATTACAGAGTTTAGGGATAAAAGCTGGTAGCACGGGGACAGAGAACGAGGACGCAAAGAAGAGGAAGGAACCAAAGTGGTTCGTGGATATAAGGGAAGACGGTGCGATAATCTGAGATCAAAGAAAGGAAAGAGAGGACCGAGCTCTCGTCATTAAGCGAAATGATTGCCGCTCGCGAGGACCACCTACACTTGCAAAGAGGCGCCCCAAGGACGAGTGCACCCCAAGGATGCTGGACCGCCGCGCGCTTTTACAAGCATACGAATGGAACCCCGCGGTTTCGTCGACCCACTTCCGGCGAAGCCAATCAGCAAGCGTCGGCCGCCCAGAAAACGCTACAGAATGCAACAGAATAAGTATTTTGAAAGATCAAAAACGGAGCCGTCGTGTCATTATTCTCGAAAGTGAGATAGGTGTACCGATAAATAACTAGTTAAGGAATTTACTCGTTGTATACTTCAGATTTTTATTCTACGTCTGGATAAGATTTCGCGCAAGATATGATCGATTTTGCAGGTGTCGGCGAAAGAGAAAGAAAGAGATGTTTTAAAATACAATATAATTTAATTCTTCGTGATTTTTTATCGCGTATGGGATTAGAATTATTTCATTAAAGCTGAAGAAATCAAATTATGCAAAGTCGCAGGAAGGAATACGAGTGTTTAGCGAACGTATAGGCAGTGCACGATCGAGTTACGAGTTTCGAATGTCCGTCCATAGTCGTGTCTACCTCTAGTATTTAGTAGCGACGCTCGCTTGAATTTCGTAAAAATGCTATTTGATGGTGAGAAAAAGGGAGTCGAAATGATACTATAGGTTTCATACTACATCGGTATCGTAATAATCTGCTATCTAATTTCCTTTCACTTGCAGAGAGATAAAAAAATTAAAAAATATAAAAATATGTTAAAAAATACATTTTTAATCCTCAATTTGATTTCGTTTTTAAGTTAAAATCCTTTAAAATCGATCGATTGTTGTTCCTCTATATCGTTCAAAAAATATTCGGACAAATATTCTACAAGGAAGAGATAGTATTGTAATATACAATATATTTTCATAATTCAATGCGATATAAAGACCGCGTTGAATACGTGGATTGTTTCATTTTACAAAGAAAGCGTTCGCATACAAACATCATAAATACAATTTTCATAAAGTTCCGTACATTTTAAGCAACTCTCTACGCTGAAAAAGTTAACAACCGTGGACGCGTAACGCGCGTGTCTGGATGCGGTGGAAACCGTACGTAGGAAAGAGAAAGAGAGGTCGGGGAAGTACTTTCTCACGACGATTCACAATTTACGCGACGCGCGGCACAAACGCGCGGACAATGTCGCGGAGTGATGAAACGGCGTAAAATAGTAGTACCGAGGAAAACGATGATGGAACGCGCAGCGGAAAAAGAAAGGAGAGGATTTGTCGAGTCCGCGAGTTGGTTGTACGGAGAGGCGCCGAAAATTGGACACTGGTGGGGGTGATGGAGACCAGCCGCATAATGACAGGGTGCCTCGCGCCAAGGTCCCGCTAACGAACCGGCCCACGGAACCCAAAGGGTCCGGGCTTAGGACACGACACTGTATTATTTTACCATTTCGGAGGTCGGGGGCATCATCAGAAATCATCGCCGAATCCATATAATCAGTAGACGGTTACGTGCAGCCATGATTTTTAAGAGCTGCACAGGGGGAGGATGAGAAACGAAGAGTGACGCGGAGAGAAGCGAGGGAAGTAGAGACCTAATAAGGCGAGTGGTGCCTCCACGTCATCTCCTTGTCCTCGGTATCCTTTCAGAGAATTTCGCGAACTTCTGCTCTCTCGATGTGCTTCTCCGATATGAACTTATAGGACTCATCGGGGCCGCGCTAATGACACGAACGCGATAAAAAGCAAGCGCGAGCTACTTCTCTGTCCGCCCTGTGAATCTTTTTCATCCATGTCGACTCCATCTTGTACGGAGGTGGGCCTTGAAACGTCCCAATGAGATTGCGAATGCACGGTAGGACGATCTTAGGTAGGACGATGCGATGATGGAAGGGCGAAATTGCTCGCGAAAAGAAAGAAAAAAAAAAAAATGAATAAATTCGAGAGTCGTGCGCAATCTCTGGAAATTGACAAGACAGAGGTGAGAGATCCCGAACACTTCGTTAAAACGAGTGTTTTTCAATTTATTTTTCGCGTCTCTCTTCTTCCAAAGAACGTGTCTCTCGATAATTAAAGGCAAATTGCTTCAAGAGCCTGTGTAATCGCAGAAATGTACATATTTGACAATATCAACTCAACAATTTTTACTTTTTTCCTATATATTGAGCAAAAGAAAGTATAAACGCATCGTACTGAAAAAATACATAATGTTAAAAAATACGATTTAATAAAATGCTTATTCACGAATAATGGACAATAATTAGCGTATAATTACAATTACGTATAAAGTATTAGAATATATACATATATTCATAAAAGTTTAGTACTTGGACCATTCGTTCTTTACGTATAGTTTGCGTTATGTTTGTTATTAATTCTTGAATTAATTGAGATATTTATAGCAATTTATGAAAGCTCTCCGTAACGATCTTCATCGAAATAACAGGATGAAAAAAAAATTCGATGTACGAGTCACCGATATTATATTCCACGGTACAAGATCGCAGTCGGGAGCGAAGCAATGAAGTGCGATACGCGAGCACACCGTGAAAGTCGATCGATAAAGATCTAAATGAAAGTTGTAGAGGGAATATAAAGCGACTCTCCCGAACGCAGCTACTTTGCGTAGGACCGACCGGTTTACCAGGAAAAGAGAAGAAGGACATTTTGCATGTTACGTGTTCCACACTGATTGGAAACTTGCCATCTATAAGTCATAGCGTGTCGAATAAAAAGAAATAATATTGCACGATGTAAAAGCTCAACCGATCATATACCATGCATACGTGTATCGATATAATGATGACATTTATAGTCATCATGAAATAACGTTAAAATGATAATTGTTAATTTCATTCGATAACTCTCGTTACGTTATTATATATATATATATCTTCAGGTTTATTAAGTCTCAATTAGATCGTATTTCGTTTCTATTTGGAATAAACGACACGGATAATCTTAACTTCTTTCACGTTTACATTTATCTTCGGAGGGAAAAAAGATAGAAAAAAATGCAACTCGCGCGGATAGAATAATTTAGATTCGAAGGAAAAACCAAGATCCCGCCGTAGTCGAGTATTCCGTGGGAGTATGGTAGAAAGATAGAGTTTCGTCCGACACGTAAACGGGATATCGGCACCGCGACACGCGTTATTTCGATAATTAGGAGCTCCTTTTCCTGACGAAGGTATCGTCGTCTCGAGTCTCACGGACTGGTTTAAGAATCTTACGGTCCATGTCCGCGAGTTCGGTCTACAGATAACGTACTGACGATCTATCTCCGATATATGGCAGGGCCTGTCTTCCGTTTCCCCAAATTATCCAGCGGCACGATGTCTCTTATCGAAACGTTTCGTTCACGCTCGAGAGCCTTTCGATCGCAACAACTTGCCTCGATAAATTTAAATCTCATGAGTTCTCTTGCGAAACGTTGATTGAGCTAGGTGCAGTTCAAATTTTAAATATGTTAAGTACACTTTCGATTCACTTTTGCGTAAAATACTCGCGTGTCGTGTACGAAGCGGTTAGAAATTTTCGCGCAACGTTCGCGTTTCTCGAGGGCGTTGAGCGCGTTCTGGCAATGCCACGTTCAATCGACGACAAGAGAGACCGACTAGGACGGAGCCTTGAATACTTAATTTCAACCACTTTACCTTTATCCGTGCAGGAGTTACGGCCTTCATCTATGCGGCGCACACTTTCCCGCCTCGTCGTACACACGGTAAATCTAACGCGCTATGCAGTGCTACCAAAGGCACGAGAACACAATGCGCGATAATTGAATTACGCAGGCATGGTGTGCAAACTTCAGCACAAACTTGGCACGAACGATGAAATTGCAAGACTTTACACTGACCTGATGAATTTACGACGGAATGCTAATATAACAAGAATTTATATAGATAAATCAATTTTTTTTTTTTTTTTTTTTTTATTGTTTCGAAAGATTTCTTGATAATCTAATACCGTATCATTGATTCTTAAGAAATGTTCGATACAAGGTGCGCGTAAAATATGCGCTTCCTCTCGTATAAATATTATCTAGAAAATATTCGAACAATGTGTACTTTGCATAAAATATAGTTAATAGGTACTAAAACTTTTTTCACTACATCTATATAAGATTATTTCACACATCTTGTAATGCAACTTATTCATGCGTGCATCGCGGAGTAATAATATTTTTCAAACTGTGATAGTGTGCTTGGATCAATTATTTCTGATTCGAGTAATAATAATGTGAGTATAATTGTGCCCCGGTGTCGTTTCACATTAGTAGCTATTAATTGCTTTCCTCCCCCCGCCGTATTTCATTACGATGGGTGTCATTTATGGCCGCGCGCGGTTGCTGCACTCAAGCGAGAGAAATAACTTGATATTGCGCTTCTGTCGCGATTGGTTGAATCTAACGCCTCTGCAAGTCTAATATATGTTGCAATTCAACTCAACGATAGTAAATGCGGAAAAAGTAAATGTTATATTATAATTTCTTTAAAAGAAAATATGAAAAATAATTTCTAATTTTGTAATTGCATATTTCTTTGTTACATACACATGCAAAGACTTTTAGATGCTATTCGAACGCGAAGAAATATTAAGGTGACTCCATCTCTTGGTCGTCTTATGTAATAACGAAGGAATGCTATATTACAATGAGATGTAGGATATAAAAAAAAGATGATAAAAACAATTTTCTAATAACGTACAATATTTTTTTTTAAGTATTCAAAATACATTTTGAACTTGAGAATGAAATACTAGATTAGCTTGATTATTTTAAGGTTTCAGAGGTATGTTGGGCCAATATTGAGGATTAACGGTATCTTTATATTTGTTTGTTGCAGCTTGCAAAGCAGTTTCCATCGCTAATATTTTTGAACTATCGTCACCGTACAACAAGTCTGCATCCTGTTCCCTAGTACGAACGCTTTCAGCGCTATCAATGATGGGAATTTCTTCTACAAGGTATTCCTCCTTATACGCAATCTCATTAGAATTTTGTTTTTGCTTCAACTGTCTTCTGTGTCTCTCGCTCGTTTCAAAAAATTTTAGCATATCTTCGGTCACATTAAACTCAACATCTTCAATGTCTGATTTGGATCCGATATAGTTTTCTTTCTCTACATCTTTATCGTTATTCTCTTTATAATGATCGTTTTCCTGAATTATTACCGTATTAGGATAGGCACAATGCTGAGCTAAGAATCTCATTTTATTGCGCAACATTTCATTCTCATATTCAAGAGCAAGGCAGCGTGATCTCCACCAGGTTATATTATGTCTGCAAACAGCAATTTATTATACAATTAAATCTTTTGCAAGAAGCTAGTATCTCTCTCTTGTTCTCTATAGATATTTGATTTATAATTATTTTTCTTTAATACTATCTATTGAGTTTTTTAAATAAATTTATAAAGAAAAAAAAACTTGCAGGAAAAAGAGAGAGAGAACGCAGAATAATTGCTATTTGTTTTATAAACTTACCTTTTTTGCCATTCCTGAGCTATTGCATAATTTTTCCAAAAAGTATCAGCCTGCATCGTGCTCGTTCCTAGTGTTTCTTGCGCTTCGAAAGCATTAATATATTCTGGCAAGAGTTCCCAACGCTTTGCGGATTTAACCTCAATTTTAATTCGCTCGTGTAACCATTTTCTCTTCAGGTATCGCTTTTTCTTCCACTTTTTGCGCCGTTTTGTGGCAACAAATTCCATACCTCGAAAATAGAGCCAGTTTACAAAAATTCAGTTAATTTTTTAAAAACTCCAATGTTCAACTCCATCGTGTACATCCTCGTACGAACGCCATAACATCAGTCACGAAACGACGGAATCTGTGATCAAGCCTTTGCTTATTTTATTAATTTTTTTTGCTTTTAAAGAAATTTAGTACATGAAACTTGATATTGCGAGCGGGAGGAAGGAAGGGAATGGATAGATATAGGGAGAATCAATTTTTTAACATATTGATTTTGATTAGAATACACATCCTTATTTCAAAACGTAAACACATTTATTTTTATATAAATGGAAACTTAGCTATTTTATATACTGCACATCTTTCTTTATACTCTATAATTTTTATATTTTATATATAGGAAAACAAAATGATATATTAATGTAAGCCAACGACATTAAACAAATTATTATCTTAAATTAAAATAAGTTGAGAAAGATAAACCAAAAAACAACTCATGATCAAGTTTCCAAAACTGACTAAGCATACAGAAGGTATTTTCTGAAGAAATGTCAAATTAGAGTTTTATAATATTATAATATATAAATTTTTTTTCTAGTGCTTATATCCCAACCCTTTGAACATAGAATAAATTTCTGAAAATGTCCTACTATATATAAAGATATCATAATTCCTCAATATTGGCACAACATGAAAAAAATGCAAAAATATATGAAAGATTAAATAGATGATTTTTATTAGAAATATACAGTAATATGTTGTGAGGTTTTATACAAATCTAAAAAAGAGACTAACTTAAGTGAAAATTATGTATATATAACACTCTTATCAAGATCTGGAGACGTTACCTTTATCCTGTTTCCGCACATTCAAAAGTCGCATTTACAGTGAGACAATTTTTTTTTGCACTGAAATATCTATACATATTTTGCACACACAAACACTATAATAATTGTCTCTCTTTTTGTCTCTCTATACAGTAAATCTTATAAATATCTCAAAATTCAACACACTACTTAATTACTTCTGAGAATGTATCCATTACATTCATTTCTTTATGCTTTAGAATTTCAAGCTTATAATCACAATCAGTCAATCACAATATTTAAAAAAAAGTGCTTCATCTACTATCAATCGAAAAAAAACCTAATTACTGTGCTTAGAAACATGCTATTGTTGTTGTTTTTTCAAAGCATTTTCAAAGCATTGTTTATTTCTTATCTAATTTCGTTGAAAGCCGCGTATGGAAATTATTGTCAATAATATTTTTTGAAATAATATGTATAAGACCTCAAATAAAAACTGTAATAGATATTTGATTCTTTGAATTGAGAGACTTTCAAACAGTTTTCTATTAGTAAATCATTATAAAGCTCCAGTCCAGACCTCACATATACGTCGTATTCAATCCACGTTCGAATGATACTTCATCGTCTCCTAATTTAACATTGGCGCTACTTGAACTATTTCTCCTTGAATTATTAGTTCGAGTACCATTAACTCGGGCATTATTACCAGATGCCTCATCATCGCTTCCGTTCATCGATGTCATTCTATACAATCGCTCTAATCCCATAATTACACGAACATCATCAGGAATCTGATCTTCCATAGCCATAAGCTGATAATAAATACCTTCCGCCTTAGAGATTGTCCAAGGTAACTCAATATGAAGTGATAAATCATTTATATGCTGCAAACAATAACATTATACTATTTTAGAATTTGATAGAGATAATAATTATTGTCATAAAAAAAGCTTTGAAAATTACTTTTAATATTTCTGTAAATCCATAATTATTTTCTATTAAAATATTCTTCTCTGTGTCCAAAATAGCTGCGCATATAAGCAAATGAAAGTTTTTACAAGGTAAATCTGTCCATAATATTTCCCACAATTTTAATATATCGATCGCGCTAAATTCTCGCTTAAAGAGTACCAACAACCATCGAAAGCAAAAAAACATATTGCCGGAATCATGTCTATTTAGATAATATGCCAATTGTGGTTCCGTAGTGCACAATAAAGTATGCAATTGGCATAATTGTGCTTTCATGCCTTTCTGATCCATCTCAAAGTTGGTGCTCTGTTTTAATAAAATAAATGATCCGTTATAATTGAAATTCCATATACTTGAGAGTATTGGCATTGTATACTATTATGCAAAGAATATCAAACTCACCACTTTATCCATGAATCCAACAAAACACCAAAATGCATCAACCTCATTATCCATTAAAAATAAGATAGGACTAAGAAGATCGCTCATACCTTGAACGTATCCTAAATCAAAATTGTACATTACATAGGTCATGAGTATATCATACAGTTGTTCTAAGTGAGGATTATTATCTCCTGCATAATAAGGATGTGTTCGGTCTGTTCTATTTACATCCTTCTCTGAAATAAGATTAAAAGATGTACAATACTTATTACAAAAAATCTAAGATTTTATTTTCGTATATATGGTAACTTAATTGCTTTACCTATCAAACTTTTTCGCTCCCTATAGTCGGAAAATCGACTCTCTTGCGCGGGCGTGAACGTACGCCATTGCAATTTCATCGTGAAATATTCATCAGTCTTTTTCCTTTTTAATTCTAATCTTTCATTATACGTCGATTTCCATGGATAATAATTCAATAGAAATTTCCATATTTCAAATCGTAACGAAGGAAAAATACCCTAATGAATTGTCATATAGCATAAAATTTGTTACATTATATATAAAATATCAATATCAAAAAATATTAGATATATACCCCACGAAAGATGATTTCTTTGATAGCCTCTGGATTAATAATTCTTCCTTCTGGATCTTTACATTTCTCCCATTGTTCTTGTGTCAATGGTGCACCTGAATAAAATTAGAAACTCTTATTTAAATACATAATACATATGCAATTAAAAATTTTATATGTAAGAATTCTATAGAGAGTATTGTGATCTGTCTGTGTTGTTACATATATTAATTAACGTTATATACCACGCGGACATGGTGGTCGCGGAGGTAAATCCACTCCAACTCCAATTACTTCATACTCTTCTCCAGATCCTTCTCCTGATACAGATACAGATACACGTGGATGAGAATCGATTGTAAGAGACTGATTTAACAAATCGGCGACTGCCTCTTCAACAGGCCGTTTGACTGGCTCTTTATACACTATAATATAATAATAATAATAATAATATTATTATTATTATGCATTTTATATATATATAAACATCATTTACATCTACAGTAAATTAGAATATATTGATTTTAGCAAGATATAAATTTATTCACTTACACCAAATATCTGCAAGTTTACTGAAAGCCTCCAATGTTGTTTCATAAGGGCGATTATGTAAGTTTTTTACAAACTTCCATACATAATCAGAAGTATTTTCTTGAAACAGGTCCAACTCGGCGAAGGATTTCTTCAACACATTCTCAACTTCATCCAGAACAAGATACAAGTTCTTATCCGAACGTGATTTTACGAATTTAATAAATCCCTTCAATGAATTAACAAAACTTTCAGCATTACATAGCTGAAAGAAGGCAACATAGGTGGTACCATCTCTCTGCATAAATATAAGTTGTTGTCCACCGTGATTCACTCGAAATGACTTTAAATCGGAGAATAATATTTTAACAGTTCTCGTACGTCCAAGAGAGTCTGGACCTTCCGAGTTTGTACGAGTTCTTCTTGTATGTGTGTCCACTAAGGACCACTCTGGGTCTTGATCTTGACATTCTGATACAACAGAATCTTCTATAGGCTTCCATTCTATACATTTGCCAAAACTCTACAATATAAAAATATATGAGTTTTATAAGATGTATCTATATATATAAATAATATTAATCGCAATAACAAAAGATCTTACATATTGGACAATGTTAAGTGTCCCTGAACTATGAACCTCATCTTCTCTAGCATTTGCTCCACGAAGTACAACGCCTGTATGGATGCAGAGATCCTAATATCAACAAAATAATAACATTCATGTCAAGTAAGAATTTGCAAAGGATTATAATTGCATATTTTATCGAACACCTGTCCTGAATACTGATCTATATAATTAAACATAATTAAACATAATGATTGACAATGACTGTACGTGATAACGAATGCATACCATAATACTGTTCATAAACAGATTGTAAAATGTCAAATTATATTATCAATTCCATGAAGAATAAGAATCATCTACGCATCACGTGACTTTTTCGTATGATTCTCGCGAGACTCCCGATTACGAAAGAACGGATAAGTCACTCGAAATTTGTTCGTAGAACGCTAAAAGCAACTTAACCTCTTCGCCAAACCGAAAAAAGCACGAAACAATAGAGCGTTCTTCCATCAAATCATAGCATGATGCTTTAACGCGATTAATCGAATGCCATTGTTCCGATATTCCCGCGATTATCTCCGATCGTTGAATTTCGCGTGGAACACGCGATGGGATACATGTAGGCGGATGCATTCCGAGAACGTCATCTCTTCTGCAATCACGACAGGCGTGATCGAATTTCCTCTGACCGGCGCATCGTCCTTCGGCAGGACCTCGCCCGATGACCATATCCGGAAAAAGGTCCACTCACCTTTCCCTGTTCCGTAGGCTCGAACATCTCGGGCTTCACGAATTCAATCGTTCTTATCGAAGTCAACTCACTGCACTCACTCTCATCGCAACTATCCCACATCGCGACACTACTTCTGTCTCTGTTCTTTCTCTCGCGTGTTGATTCCCTGTCTTCCTCGCACACACCAATATCGCTATCGCTGCACGGCTTTAATCTGCCTTGTCCGTTGCTCTTTGCGAATTAAAATGGCAAGTAGGGTGTATAGAAATTGAAAGAGAAACTGTAGAAATAAAATTCAAATTCTTCACTTTTCACGTAAACGTATTTGTAAATCACAAAGATTTTATTGGACTAATTTCATCGAAGTTGATTAAAATAAATTTTTTTTCGATAATAAATACAAACAATATTAGACACGTATTAAGATATATTAACATGTGTCCAGGTTTGTAAAATAAATATAACTGCATATTGGCAATGCAGTCTGGTAAAATATCTATCACTCTTGGTTCTTTGTTTAACAAGATAGATTTAAAATTTAGACGCAGCGCGCGCCTACATTATCAAGCGCGCTAAAAGTGCACGATAGCACACATATGACGAATATAAATTTTATTACGTTTCCCATTTTCTGGAAAGGTCTTTCATATACGTAATAATGATATGTCAAATTAAGATATATATATATATATATAAAGAGATACTAAATTATCATATATGATAATCATGAATGTCATGCCGTATGTTATTACGAGACGCATGTTTTTCTCCACGCAAAATCAGAGCAAAAAACGAGAACTATTTGCTTTTCAAGAAGTTATTTGCTTCTTGAAAACACTTCCATAAAACACGCACATTTCTTTGCTTACTTATGTCAGCATAATTTCAATAATAGCGCGATCGAATATTACGACAAAATAGTAAATCTTTTTCCTTTATTTGATACAGCAAAGTTCGACCGTATATATATATATATATTGTATTATAATATAAACGACGTGTGATTTCGAAGAATAAACATTGTTACAAATGCAATATAACGAGATTCTCAAATGGAATTTTCTTCGATAGAAAAATTGCATTATAATTGAAAAGTAGTTTCTTTGTCAAGACTGGCCAATGCATGCGTATCTCCTTCTCATTTCGATTTGAACGCAGCTTTAAGTACGCTTGTACCAAGCGATGCAGCTACTGATTTACCGCTCGCTCGTTACTATCGTTCGTTTATAGATATATACGCATAATTTTCATATCTGATAATATTAATTCCGCAGATGATAAAAAATGTATAAATGTATCATGAATGAATGATTAATACCGGTGCCTAAAAAAACCGCTATTATTTTTGCATACGCAGCATATATATTGCATATATATTATTGCAAATTAAAATTTGCATTTTTCATGTTTTTTTCACAAACTATAACATAATTATTGTCATAACTCTTTCTTCTTGTAAATTTGAATGAATAAAATTAGGCGTTGTATTGATTTAACTATTAGAATTCAATTTATTTATATAATATATTTTTTATATAATATATATGTATGTACAAGATTATTATTATTATAAAATATTATAAAAAGAATAATATACGTATATTGTGCGTATAAGATTCTTCAATCTCATTATACAGATATAGAAGGAAGGTATATCTATCAGTATCTATATTATCCACTTAAAAGAAAGGTTTTTTTCGTTTACATAAATTGTAATATGTAAAATTGATCGACAATACACATACAGCAATCTATAGCTTCAACGCGCAAGGAAGAAAGGAAGGCTGTGCCGAGGCCATGTCTCTCATAGCCCTTTGTATATTTACTGGAAGCAGAATAGAGAGCGCCATACACTCTCCTTTACGGTCCAAGTGTTACGGCAAGTGCAGTTGCACCGAGTGCGTGCAAGCTGAGTCACGACCTCGTCGGAACATGACGAATTATTCGTCAACCTGGTATCCAACCAGGTATAAATATCTATCCAAGATGCAGCAAGATTAAATATTATACAGCGGGATGGCGATCCTTGTATCTTTAGGAGAAAACTAAGCGGAGTTCATGTTTCTTGTTTCATAAAAACATATATGAGATATGTAAAAAGTGTTCGACGTATGCAAAGATCAAGTAAGCCAAAATAATTGGTACAAGATTTACTTTAAAACTTTACAAATTATAGATTTATCTTATTCTCATTGAGCCATCTAATTATGTTATAACAGATTGGAAAGGGATGAAAAATCAATAGCGAATTTTAGAAATATCTCTTCGCACAATACGATTGAAAGGCTTAAGTGTTACATTTCCTAGAAATATCTTCAAGCGATTTCAATTATCGGGATATGATTAATAATTCATAACGGATTAATAACGTCTCGGAACTGCGTATTTGCTGCAGCCTTCGAGAGATAATTATATAATAGCATACCCTCCACGTCTTGAAAGCACACTGACAGAAATTAGATCGCTCATTCTTGCGATCGGCAGTGCCGATCGTTGAACAATCGATGATTTGCATGATCGAGAGTGGTGAGAAAGTAATGAAAAAGAACGAAGGAATCACGTTTACGTGCGTACATTAATGCGCGTGGTTAACGATACGATGAGAAAACCGCGGCCATGCATCTCTCTTCTCATAAACTTCGTATTCCCCGAGAGAGGATTACGAGTCCGCGGCGATTCGTAATTCCAAGTCGAATGGCGAAGCTGAAAGGAGAAGAGGGAAAGAGGACATTTAAATAGAGTCGGCGAGAAGAGCGAGAGAAAAGTAATTCCGGCTGTGTATATTTTCTCGGTATAAAGGCGTTGCTACTTTGCGCCGCAAATTGAAACCTTCGCTCTCTCCCTGCGGGTTGTTCGATTAGAAAGTAATTATGAGGATATCGCGTTCCCGGGGGAACGAGTAATTTTCTTAGCCGACTACGAACGTGGCCCCGAAAGAATTTGCATTCGAAATGCACAGCTGAGCTTCTCATTGTACAATGTCGTGGTAAAAACAACGGGCAGAAAATAAACGATCGATTGAGAATTTTAAATACTTCATTCAATTTTAATCAATCTGTAAAATTCATATCACGAATTTATTATACGTTCTATGCGCTTTGTGTTTCAATAATATTTTGTATTTGTTTTTAAATTAACAGAATGAAACGTTTACAATTCACGCGAGTATTTTCTCCTCTTTCTTCCCATTATTGCCACTTATCAACAATTAGCTGTTCTGAGAAATGCAAAAATAAGTGCATACAAGTAGGAGTTAACGAACAAAGGATTGTCGCGGTTCTTCTTTAATTTCGGTACATTCGATATATGTATTATGGCTGCAGTTTGCGCTTATTGTACTTAATTAAATATCAGACAAAACTTTACGCGACGATCTTGTGGCTTGCAACATTTTATGAGTCAATTACGCTAAGTATGCACGCCACCTGCGGCACTTTATGCATTAAAACAAAGGATCCCAAAATGTTCTATATTCTTGAGAAACGCCAGCTTCTTAGGAAAGATAAGAAAAATAATTAAACAATTGCTTTTAATATATAAATAAATATATGAATGATCGTGTAAATAATTAATGTTAATCAAAAATAACTTAATATTAGAAAATTATACGTATATTTATAATTAAAGCCATGTAGTATACTATTCTCAAATAATAGTATACTCTTTAATTTGTAAATTGATAAATTTGAATCGTGACATCTCTATAAAAATTTGTCTCAATTGATTTCATGTGATACGTTTATATATTTTTATGTTACACAGATTGCATTATACATTGTATATTTGATATTTAGATGAGAATTTTTGTGCGAGCAAATCGATCGATTTGTATTATTATCATATAAAACCGTATCTCTGCGGATATAATGAGTAATCCTCATCACATTTATTTTGCGAGCAAAGACAAGATCGACGGACGTGTAACATATAAACCTCGAGATTGCTAGATCGGGGTCATTAGTCATGGATAATCAACATAAAAATTATCGCTGCCTCGTGCATATGTACTGGAAATAACTAAATCTAAATATCCACAGTTCCTATTTTGTGATTACTTATACGTTGAAGAAGAGAAGAGAGTATGAAATTTTTTACCAGATGTACTCTTATCAATATTTTATACCGCAGAATTAATTATCGCTACTTGTTTCATACTGAGTTGTCATGATAAGTTGTTTCTCATTTAAAATATATCAGAATTATAAATGTTGATATATGATTTGGCACATTCACAATATTATTAAAACATAGGAATATCTGCGTTGCCTATCTCGGCACGTACGTTTGTCATCCCGTCATCCGTATCTCAAGAAACACCTGAGACTCTTAACACGTGTCCGGACATATTCACAGACAGACCGTGACGGCTTTATTGGCTTGCTCGAAAAACATCCTTGAATTAAAGAAATATCTCCTTAAATGAAATAAATTGTCAAAATTATCTAGAGAAATTCTCCAATAAGTAATTTACAATTCTTGTAACAAGGAAATTAGAAAATCGATTCAAGTCGCAACGCTCTCATATCTGTAATGTATACATGCTTCGTTTTATTTCCATTATTTTTTCTTGTTAAGTAAAACTTTGCAATAGAAAGCGATATAAAATTTTTTATTATTTTGCAGATAAAAATGGTACATATT
This sequence comes from Polyergus mexicanus, assembly GCF_030449975.1. Taxonomy (NCBI): domain Eukaryota; kingdom Metazoa; phylum Arthropoda; class Insecta; order Hymenoptera; family Formicidae; genus Polyergus; species Polyergus mexicanus. Next base: position 12,078,749 of record NW_027223324.1, read on the forward strand.
CCACATTGAATTGCTCTAATCTTGCGGCAGAATTTTAAAAAAATTCAAACAAAGTGAGAAATCTAAATAATACAAATCACTTTGTCAAAACCTAGCACTACTTTTTCGTCAGCTCGTTAAAATTCGTTTCGCATAGAATAGAAGTCTTGTCTCTCGAGCAGAAAATTATTCGTGAGAATTTGTTACCAAATTCATAAAATACTAAAATCTAAAATCACAACTACGTGTTTCATTGTCTTTTATTGACCGGTATCAATTGTGTATTGATAAAAACTGATTAGATGCAAAAGATAGAGGCAAAAGAACTTTATTCTTAATCGTACAGGTGCAAAGTTTGCCGAGGTGAAACAAAAGAATCTATAATAAGATAATTATAGAATATTCTATTTTTACAGCTTGGAGTGACAAGAACGATAATAATCAAACGTTCAACGTTCAAAAGTCTAAGAAATATTAAAGAATAAAGTACAGAAGTCAAGATAATGTATATTTAGAAATGAATAAGTAATTATAATAAATATTAAATGAATAGTATTTTAATCGATCTCTTATGTTTTTCTACTATCAAAACAATCCTTCTTATTTTTTGCAAATACCAGCAGCAGTTTTCAAACCAAATGTGTTAACTTTCAGCTATTATGTTTATCTGCGCTGACAAATAAAAAAAACATAAAGTTTTGCATTTTTTGCATTTTTTTATTCTCAAAGTTCTTTGAGAAGTATATATATATATATATATATATATAAGATAGGTTTTCTATCATACAATTATCTAGAGACAATAATTTTCAAGCCATGAAAGGTGTATTAAAATGAATAAAAAAAAATCTGTAGAATAAACAAAAGCAGAAAAATCTGTATATGTGTGATATGTTAAAACATTTCTCTTTTTGCGATCATTGTTTAACTGCCTACGATACTTTTAGATTGTTCATCAGATTACACATGTGTCAATAAGAGAAGCCCAATTATTATTAACAAAGTACATGTATTCCTACGCGTGCTCCAATACGGATGTAATAAACATCATATATGTAATCGAGTACGACGTGGCGGAACGACAGACTTGCGTCAGAGAACTGAACCCAAACTTCGATCCTCATTCACGAGTGCAGGTGTTCATCGAGCGGGATTTCCGCCCTATGCTTCTACATCCCTCTCGCTTGAACGAATTGAATCTTCTCGTCGTTCATGGATACCAGGCAAATAGCCTTTGGTACCAATCTCGGTGCGGACGTACTCGCGTCGGTGCAACTGCACTCGGTGAGTATCACCAACGGGTTCAGTGCTAGAGTATCGACCCGTAGTGGCTCATGTCAGTTTTCTTCTTTCTCCTTCGTTCTTTACCCTTCCTCTTCACTTGCCCGAGGAATTATAATGTCCCACTCCTATTTTCTATCACCGTTCCGCTCGGTCCGTCCGCGCGCTCTTTGTCATGCTCTCCTAGAGTATTCGCGACGACTCGTAAGGTTCATATTCGCATAAACGTAGATAGAAATTTCCTCCGTAATGGTACAACCTTGCTTTGTTGTGCATGCGCGTGAATCAACGACGTATAAAGAGGAAACAGCACCCTGTGTAGCATCTTTAAAGAGCCGAGAGACTTGTTACTTACATCGAATTAAGAAATTCCTAAATTTATTTTATTCCTTTTATTTGAATAATCCAACAATGTCAAACATGCTATGATCTTTTTGTCATTTATAATCAAGTAATATTTTATATTTGGCAAAATCTAAAATTTATCAATTATTTAAATGTCAAGTAATAATTCGGTGATATGGAATGATTACTTTATTTCTTATATAAAGAATAATTATGTGAGCAAGTAATGAGAAATAATAAAACTGCGTGTGTCATTATCCTGAATCATCGTGGCTATACCAGAAAGCACGCAACAGGAAACGTTCCTTTACAATCACGTTCTTCTTTCTTGGTAACGGAATTTTATAAAGACAAAAAAAAAATAATGACGTGTTCATAGCTATATCACGATTTCATGATTAATGTATCGAAATAAATATTTACTATGCAAAACTAATATTGGATCCATAATTAAACACGTAACAAAGATTAATTTTCGAAATACACACAAGAAATTCAATCCCTTTAAATTTAAAACATAGATAATTAAATTACTATAATAGATACACACTTGTCAGTGGCATATCTAGTCGCTATGGTAATAAAATTAATTACATGCGCGATGAATACTCCTACCGTCTAAAGTCTAGTATATTTATTGTCGATGTGTTAACAATACAAGAACAGTGACTATTCTTAATTTAACACGTGATAGCGATAAGTAAGATACAAAAAATCTGTTAGAATGAGATAAATATTTGCGAATCAAAAACTGCAAGCGGAAAGCATTAAAATAGAAAGATAACAATTTTCTTCATTAATATAAAAAAATATATTAAATATTAATAAATATTAATAAATTATTATATATATATATTAATACGAATTCGACAAAAGATTTCTTACAAAAATAAAATATACGATTTTAAAATATTTAATTACGCAAAAAAATGATTAACGTTTTTCTTTGCTTGTGGAATGCATAACTTTGTTACAATTTCTTTATGAATCTGTGAAATTATTCTCCATGAATTGAAATTCTCCATAAGATAAAGATAACACAAGAATGCAGCTCTGATATTATAAACAAATATAAATTTTCTTGTTTGCACATCCAACAATTGTCGATGGCAAACAAATAAAGGGCCGGAGCAGCCAGGACGCCGTTGCCGTTCCTGGACCTCGCCACTCTCGAGCTCGGCTCATTTCGTCGTCGGAGTGGAGGTGTATAGCTCGACAGCTGATCACACTGGTGCGTTGTCGAGGATCTCGGCGTTCTCCCTCGCTTCAGTCGCAATATATTCGCTCGGTGCGTTCGGTCAGATCGGTCCGGGGATCATCTGGTGCGTGCACGCGTCCGCGATCGATTGTCTCTGGAACGACACTCGCAACGATTCCGGAACGAAGTTTTATAATTGGTGGTGGTACATCACAGTAACCAGGCGAATAAAGTCGATACGTGGAGTGGAATCGTGTGGAATATCCGTGACGTATTCTTGGTTTAGTGCAAAGACTAGTGTGATCACTTCGTGATCGCTTTGTACCTGGGACGCATCTTCGTTTCGAGTTTGACAGATCGAAAAATTTGACAGATCGAAGATGCAGAGCGTCATCGCCGTGGTATGAATTCGGACGTCGCGATCCACGTAGCTGAGCCCACTTTCGTCCGAGGGTGAGTTGTCTTTTTAAATTAAGGCGTGTGTATATATGTGAATATGTAACAGCTTTAGTGTTATCTTTAATTCTATGCGACACGGATACTACGAATCTACCTCGCATCTATCTATGCGTCATTATTCGGTAATCAATTGAGAGGGGAAGAAATTAGTTAATTCTCGCAAAACATTCTTTTAATTTACTGATCAATCCAATCAAATGGTTAATTAAATTTGCGAAATGAGACGTGTAACATAACGCGCCACGAAATTGAAATCTCGTCTATGCATATATAGCGTGATAAAGACACTGATCACATAATAGTGCATACTTTATCCGATCATTGAGATATCATTCTTTCGCATCTTTATCGATAGGAAAAGTGCCTTTTCCCATTCGAAAACATCGATTTCGATATTTTTTTCTATTTCTCTAATCTGCGATGCTTTGACAATTTGATAAATGGATAAAAATGTACGGCTTATAACTGTAACTTGTATGAATTATTGTCGAGATGACCGATATCGCGTAATTGCGCAGACTATTTCTACACATTTCGATTCGAACGCAATTACTTTAGACATCTTTTATTTCCGTGATACGCGGCATTATTTGCAGCACGCGGAAGAATCTTCGATAGAAATGTATTACGTACATTATTCTACGTTATTTTTGTAATCGCTATCATTATGCGTTTGTAGCATCTTACTTTATGATTTTTATAGCCTATTATTTGAGAGGACATTTAACACGTGTGATATGATTTATTTTAATCAAGTTATGAACCAACGCTTCTCGAAACTTTTGATTTTCTCCGCATATTCAATCCGCCTTTCAGGAATAGAATCAAGATGCGAATTGCTTAATAGATACTTTGACTAGCGGCAACCAGACATACGTATTATGATAAAAGTGTTGCATTGTGCATGTCGCGTATATATGCGATATCACAATTTAACAAGGAGAATTTGCGTATATCAAACCGAATGATTGCATTTCTATTTGAAGAATTATTGTCCATTGCTGGACAATGCTCAACATGTTTTACTTTTTAATAATCATTTCTTTCCATGTCTTTTGCTATTATAAAAATTAAATTCTGTTTAATTAATTATTCTATTAAATACGGAATTGACTATGGTACATACATACATTTAGCAATTTATCTTGAATTATAGTATGAAGAGTTTTAACTAATTAAGATTAGTTTTTTTGTCTATGTATGGATGTATGGAAGTATATATATATATATTTTCTATTAAATATCATTTAATTAATTCTAAAAGATGCGCAAATAAAAAATCGTGAATCTACTTTCTCAATTATTCTTTTGCATAAGACGATAGGATGCAGGTAATTATTACGCCTGAAATAAAATTTTACCTATTGGACCGTTGCCAGTATCAGCTGACGATTATTAATGTGGGGAAATGAATCTTATGAGGCTAAGCGCGACTCGTTAGAAATTCATTTAAATTCTATCTTAACATTGAAAAGAAAAATCTTTTTCTCGTATACAAATATCTCGGCATGCTTTCGTACCTTGCTTGTTGGATCTGCAGAATTAATTCCGTTGTGAGCAGAACGTTTAATTAATAAGAGCTCGAACCAAGCTATTTTGCCTTCGGCCTGATCGAGAGGTTTAGCTGTTCAAACAAAGAAGATCGCCTGGCAACCGGAGAGCGATTCTAGGACGTCATTTGGGATAATAAAGCGGATTCCGAGACCTCATCTCATCTTCTTGCGCCTAACTGAAGGTTGCTGATGCAGCGGTTTCAACGACAATGAAATACGCTGTTGTATCTCGTGTGCGCAATATGCAATTGCACGAATCATGTATCACAAACACGCAACTGACGTGATTCCTGACACGTGCGTGTTTTGCAAAAACAGCACGCGCCGTATCTATGCCGCATACCTAGCTGCAAATTGATCCTTTCAATTTTCGAGATTCTGAGTGAGCGAGAAATGCCCGGGAGTATCGCATCAATGAGATTCTGTATACATAAGAGATACGCTTTGAATTATAGTATACGATGTTGAATTAATCTCCTTTAGAGTTTTCTATACTCGGATTCGATAGAGGCTGTTTCTTTCTCTTTCCATTTTTGAAATGACAAAAAGATAATTATGTAATTATTTATTATATTATTTACACCTTTAATTTTTTTTCTTTTTATATATAAGAAATGTATCTTCTCTTTGCCTTTTTTTTTTTTTTTTTTTTTTTTGATCGGCAAATATTACTCGTCAATTTATATGCGATATACATAATTTGTCCTTATTAAGAAGAACAAAATTCAATATAGAAGTTATCTTCTATCAAAAAAGAAGAGCGTCGTAAATATAATAAACAATAAAAAGATTATATCTGTCGATTTCTTGAAAAGGAATCTAGCTATATTAAAAATCCATATATTTACAAAACATTATAATGATGCTAGTGACAATTTCATCTTTTTTTGCGTCATTAAATTTCTTCATCATACATTATTTATAAATTATTTTTGCATTTTGATTAAAATGTAATGCGTGTTGATTACATTAATTTGACGTATATTATGATATATATCGGTCACATTAGATGAATTTATAGAAATTAAAATGCGACGGAGTTTTCTCTCGATGAAACGTTATAATCTTCTCTCTGTAGCTGAAAAGGACGATTATTCAAAGTTTGCGCTCGTTCAGTGCATCTGCACCCAGAAAGCTTGTACATGTGATCGCATATTTTTTTTTGCTGATTTACATGATAATTTGCATAAAGAATATAGTGAGTGAATCTAACTATTTTTGTTCGTAAAGAGCTAAGATGATTTCGTCGTTTAATTTATGTAAGTTTTACATTAATAATGGGATAGCATTATTTTGATATTTTACATATTTAATTACTGTTTAAATTTGCACGCGCAAAAAACATCAAATGTATATATATTAGTTTAATATATTGCATATTTGTAAAGCGTAATTAATTTGATACGCAATATATAACATTGTACTCTCTTTGGTTAATTTATTCGCAATATCATATAAATCATATAATTCTCGTTGCTTGTGTATAAATTCATAAATAAAAATTTTATAACTTCCTAGATTAAAGAGTGCTGTATAAAAAGAAAATACAAATAGAGAATTCATTATATCCAAAGTTGGATAAATTTTATTTCATATAATGAATTAATTATAACAGAGAAAACTAAAAGATTTATTTATAGATAATAAATAAATTTTTGTTCAGAACTACTTTATATTTGTTGGTATTAAATAAATTTTTATTTGTATTTGTATCAAAATTTATTCGAATAAAATTTTATTCTTTATTTCTTAGAATATAAAATATAACATTAGTTTTAAAATTTTCTTTATTACCCCGATTTTAAAGAAATTAATTCTCTAAATACTCCGACAATTCTGAGTCATTACTTTAAGTGCAAAAAAGGTCTTAATGGAATTCCAAGTATTGTACATTATCTAAATACTCTGATGCGAAATATAGCTTTGACAGTTTAGATTTATCCGTAGTTTTTAGAAGCATATTTTAAAATAAAAACTATATAAATATAAAAATTAACTTATTGTTTAGCTTAATATTATATATAACACATTATTAACATATATAAATATTTATTCTTTCCAGCACGACTGGATGATGGCTGATCTAAAGAATCTTACTCTGAGCAGTGGCGGTGCCTCCAGATACAGCGGCGATGAACAGGTACAATTTATTCCAGGTGGAAGTAATCAGGTGACAATCAGATCACCCCCTCCCTCCCTTCATCTAGAAAATCTCAACAATGCGGTCCACGGGTAAGTGGATTATAATTTCTTTATTTTGTGCGCTATTTGAAATTGAAAAATACAAGATAAACATCGAGCAACCAAAAAAACAAAATTTTTATTATTAGAATAGAAATAAATTGTAGCGATAATGCAAATAAAATGTAATAAATAGCGATATACTTGCAGCCAACTTAAACATTCTTTTGATAGGCAAGGCATCACTGAATTAATATAGGCCGTTTTTAATTTGTTTGTGAGTAAATTAGACTGTTTGAATTATAGATCGATAAATATCGATTAAGATATCGATAAATAATAAATTGTTGAAAAAGCGTTCAAACGTCTACGCGATGGTAAATAAGAATAAAAGGCAAAAGGTTTAAAACATATCACGCACAATTATATAAAACTATTTTTATGGTTATATAAGAGAGAAAAAGAATTGCAAAAAATTGACAGCATAATAAAATTATGCCAAGACTTACTTATACAAGTTTTTATCTTTATATATAAGAATAACCCGGCAAACAATTATTACGTTTTATAAAAATGATCGTATTAATTTCGTTAATTTAACGATTAATTTCATCAATCATTGACTTTAAATCGCCCGAAAATTCATAAATGAAAGAGATAGCGATAGTTTTAGAATATTTAAAAATATTCGATATCGGAAGACTATATACTGCTTGGAATGACAATCGATACTAATTGTCTCAGGGTCCATATAGACGTTCACGGTCAAGGTCTTTGACCTCGTCGTGGAAGTTTCGATTAAGCATTCCTCGAACTTGGAAATACCGAGACTAAGGAATACGCGCGGCATAAGATCTATACTTGCACTAACACAAATATGTAAACACGATTGAAGTTTACTATAATATGAATTGAAATTTCTTGAGAAGAAGCATCAATGAAGTATTGCAATATACAATCGGCTGCTTTACCTTTTATGAGTCTATGATTCAGTGCTAACATAAATACAACCATAATAGATTGGACAAAGACACGTTTCCTTTGTGACTTTTTTGAATCAGTCGAGCGAATAAAGAGATTGTGCATGCTACTGTGTACTTTCATCACGCATACATTTCGTCATATATAAAAACTATACAAGTTATATATATATATATATATATTTGTTGAGATAACTAGATGTAATTTAATTTTTTACGCAAGTTAGATATACTTTGTGTATATAATCGCGTGATAAAATAGAAAAGGTAATACTTTATTCAGTATTTAAAATTTTTAGAGATTATGCTATTATGTTCTAATGTCATACATGAAAAATTGATGGAAAGCGAGAAAGACTTATAAGATAAAACTTCGTAAAGGACAAGGTGTTATAAAACTTAACTTAAGTGCGAATACACGCTTAGAAACGCTTAGGATCAATTGAAAGTCTATACGCAACCTAGAACATTTCTATTATTGCATATGAAAATATCAATCAAAGATAACATATTAGCACTTTTGTTAAATTCTATTCTACTAATTCATCAATTATATTAGAAGTTAGAAATACAAAGACACGTATCTCAGTAAAATATTCCGCTGAAGTGTAATATATTTCTGTATTCATACAAAATATAAAAATAATAAATCAAAATTAATCTAAAAAATTATCAATATTATATTTCCAACACTACTTAACTTGCGAAAAATCTTTCAAAGATGAATTTAAAAATAATATTTTTCATATAATAAAAATGTATGTAAAACACACAGATTTTTAGTTTTCTGTATATACTGATATTTACATTCAATATTTCTTAAAGATAGTCAAAATAATTTTAAATGTATTGATAGGCGGATGTTTGCGATACAAATAATCATAGGTCTGTCGATCAAACTGGTAATAAGAAAACGAGGAGAAATTCTTTCGATGAACACGGTCTCATGGGGTTTTCGCAAAAAAGTTAAACCATGATCGTGAATCTAATGCAGAGATAAAATCATACACTCACAGAAATATTTACAACCTCTTGACAGTAGCATTTCTATCGCGCTTAGTTGTAGTAATTGCGAAGGTGATTACGCAAAATTGCAGAAACAGCTAATCTCGTGCACGTTTTTTTCCATTTAATATTAGAAAATAATAAGCTTCCACGTGGCTAGAATCGCAGCAGAAAATGTAGCAGAAAATTTACGATGGAAAACGCAAAATCGTGATCAGTTGTGAGATATTGCTTCTCATATATGTTGGATCATATGGTAATAATAATTTTTTTATCAACACACACATTTCCAAGTCAATGAGTCAGAAAATATATCGTAAAAATTTAGGTAGTATAATATAAGCAAGTACCATATTTATATACTATTATTTGTGTTGAATTTAAATGTAACTATAAATTAAATATTCAGTGTCTTATTTAATTTCACATCTATATCCAACGTTTAGTAGTATTTTCAAAAGACAATCCCTCTCAACGTCACAGATTAATTAATAGGATTGGTATCATCTGTCCTGTGCAAAATAAATGCAATCTGTTAGAAAAATATTCTTAAAATGTTAAAATGAATGAGCGATTACCATGCGCATCGTTTTCTCAACATTGTGCGTTTTTAAATTAATTACGATTTGCGGATATTCCTAAAAAAATACATCCAAAATCTCATTCATTTTTAATAAATTGATATGCATTCTTAATTTTATTGCATAAACATACGCTATACGTACATCTGCATATAGCATAGCAAGGGTCGCGCGTTAGTTATTTAATTTTAATGTGTACGAGCTACGCTTTCCAAATCAAGCGGTAAAGTAATGTAACGTACAATGAACATATATGATTCAATATGTTCCATTTTTGCGAGAATACATAAGAACGGTTTAGCGGATTTCTTTACGATTTATAAAGCAAGCTAAACTTATGTGTATTATCAAACAAATGTAAATGTATTTAATTAATAAAACTCGCAATTAACGATCGGGCGAAATGTTACAGCGGTTCGCAAAACAATCTCCACTGCAGTTGCAACGGCACCACGTCGAATGGGGCTGCAACTGCGGTATGTACCGGTGGTGTTTTGGCCAGGAAAGTGCCGAACTATAGCGGCGCCAGTCCCGGGCAGGGCAATAAAAGGCCGGCAGTATCGCTAACGCATCTCCCGAAGAGGCCGCCGGTCGACGTGGAGTTCAAGAACCTGGCCTATAGCGTGTCCGAAGGCAGAAAGAGGGGTGAGTTTCGGAAAGAAAGTGGCAATTATATTTTTAATTCCAGGGGAAAGTCAATTTCTGTTTCTGCGCACAGTGCACTTTATTGAGACATCATTCAGAGGTATAATAAAAAAAAAAAAATAAAAAAAAAATAAAAAAAAATAAAAAAAAATGAAATAAAGGTAAACAGCATAACGGAAGGAGAAGGAGGATCCATGTTTGTATTTTTTATTTATTTTAAGGACGCAGTTGCTTATATCTCGAAATAATATATCTGCACGATATACTTTCAATTTTGCATTACTTCGAAGCAATAAAAATTTCCTGGATAATTCAAGATGACAGAGTGATGGGATTTAAAGTGGGAAATCGAATATGCGAAGAGCTATTCGGTAGGCTTTTCATCTATCAACATGTGTGAATGACCTGACCGAAAAAATCGATAGAAATGCACGGATAGGTTCCCATTTCGGCGCAGATGCATCGTTCTTGGTGCAAGTGCACTAGCAATAAAGAGGTCAGCCAGAGGTTTCGTCTGTTTCGAGGAATGTATAATCCTCGAATACATTCTCTATACAATGGTATGGAAAATATCACAATTTTGGCAAAAGTCTTAACGAGAATTTTGGCAATCAACGACGTCAAAATTGAAAAAGACTTGTAATAGACAGTTTCTATTATAAAATGTTGCGATCCATTTCTATATACGTAAGATATACGCAGATAATACCGCTTTTAATCACGAAATTTAATAATAGCACATTTGATATATATTTTTTTATAATTATCTAATGATGTGCTTGAAAAGCTTTCTTCAAAATTTTTGAACAAGATACTATATTATGGAAATCTCCAGTAATATAGCCTGCGTTGCAAATAAACTTTTCGATTATAGAAGAACACATGTATATTTTCATTTTCTTCATCATCTCTCTTCAATTTTGTTGCAGGATATAAAACTATTCTGAAATGCGTAAACGGAAAATTCAGATCTGGAGAATTAACAGCCATTATGGGACCTTCCGGCGCTGGAAAGAGCACGCTTATGAACGTTTTAGCAGGTTACAAGTAAGTAGGATAGAAAATTAACAATATATTGGGATAAATAATAAAATCGTATATGATTCAAATTGCATGTATCTAAGTTTCTGCCTTATTCTCTCAAAATTTTAATCGTTTTCGATGACGTCTTAGAACGTCCCATTTGAATGGCTCAGTACTGATAAACGGAAAGGACAGGAATCTCAGAAGATTTCGAAAGATGTCGTGCTATATTATGCAGGACGATCGACTTTTACCGCATCTGACTGTTTACGAAGCAATGACCGTTTCAGCAAATCTGAAATTAGGAAAGGATATCAGCGCGACTGCCAAGAAAGTAGTGGTGCGATGAGCGGAAATTTTTCTTTTATAGCGTTTAAAAAAAAAAAAATAAATAAGCTAAAGTTCAAAATTCGATTCCTAAAGTTCGTATATTCATACGCAGATTGAGGAGATTATTGAGACACTTGGCCTACGCGAAGCCAGCAATACGCAAACCCAGAATCTCAGCGGAGGGCAGAGGAAGAGGCTGTCGATAGCGCTGGAGCTTGTCAACAATCCTCCAGTTATGTTTTTCGACGAGCCAACTTCCGGCTTAGATAGTTCCGCTTGTTTCCAATGTCTCAGTTTGCTCAAATCTTTAAGTAGGGGAGGTAATGTTCTCGCAAAATTTTTTTTACAAACGTCTCGCGTTTATAACATAACATTACTGTATGTATGCTGGAATCTTTTACAGGAAGAACGATTATATGCACGATCCACCAACCAAGTGCACGATTGTTCGAGATGTTCGATCATCTGTACCTGCTTGCCGAAGGCCAGTGTATATATCAGGGCAACGTCGGTGGCTTAGTGCCCTTCTTGTCATCGATGGGTCTCGATTGTCCAAGTTATCACAATCCAGCGGATTACGGCAAGTATTCGATGGAATTTCGATTATCCTATTTCAATTGTCGTTTCTATATGTACGTATGTAGAAAATTTTAAACCATGATCTTGCGCGATCATTGTGAATTGATTTTTTAAGAATAAAATTAATTTTTTAGCTTTTAAATGGAATATATTTCGATATTTTACAAAATATATTTACCGTTAAAATTTCACAGATTGCTTTACAAATTTGTCAGTTGTTAAAATTATACTTTCATCAATAATATGCAATAATATGATACGCTAATGAAATTTTATCGATTCAGTGATGGAAGTTGCTTGCGGGGAGCACGGCGAGTGCGTTCACAAGCTCGTGATGGCTGTGAATAATGGCAAATGCAATAATTATCAGCATCATCAAGCAGCCATTTCCACGGCGCAGACAGTTTCAAACGACATCGCTAAAGAATCGCCACAAGAACAGACAAAATCGGAAGGCGCTGCTCTAATACCGAATGGTGTGGCAAAGCCACCAGCTGGCCCGACGATGATAAATATGCCGGTTTCTTGCACAACGTCATTGCTGGATAGCGTGGAAAGCATAGAGCAAAAGGTTGGCTTTCCGACAAACGGTTGGGTGCAATTTTGGATATTGCTCAAGAGGACTTTTCTGTCGCAAATGCGAGATATGGTAAATAAGATATACATTATTTAGAATATTTCTTCTTTCATTATTTTTTTTTTTTAGGAAAAATAACACAAAAACTCTCTACTTAAGATATTTTAAGATATTTTGTTTTCATCCCGTGTATCACTTTCACTCTGTCCTCCAACAGACGCTAACGAGGGTAAGATTGATTTCGCATATAATCGTTGGCTTTCTGATCGGAGCGATTTATTATGATATCGGTAACGAAGCCTCCGAAGTTATGAGTAATGCCGGATGCGTCTTTTTTACGGTGATGTTTCTAATGTTCACTGCGATGATGCCTACTATATTAACATGTGAGTAACATGTAACCGCTACGAGATATATCCCAAAGTTCGTTAATATTGTCATTTTGTCATCTTTGTCGCAGTTCCGATGGAAATGTCCGTATTCGTGCGAGAGCATTTAAATTACTGGTACTCGGTGAAAGCCTTTTACTTCGCAAGAACTTTGGCGGATTTGCCGTTCCAAGTAAGTATAATTTACGCTCTCCATGTTCAATTAAGGCCAGACTCATCGCGACTCATACACAATATTAAATTATTGCAGATGGTATACTCTATAGCCTATGTGATGATTGTATACTTTATCACGTCGCAACCATTGGAAACGGAGCGTTTTCTTATGTACTTAAATATATGTATACTGACATCATTAGTTGCACAATCTATCGGTCTGCTGATAGGAGCAGCAATGAGCGTGGAGGTAAGGTCGATAAAATATATTATATAAAGAAAACCTTATTAGAAAATGCATACATATATATAAGACTAATTTCTTCTACTCATTTTTGCCATAATTTTCGTATTAATATCCGTATTATCGTTTGTAGACTGGGGTATTTATTGGACCCGTAATGTCGGTTCCAATTGTCCTATTCTCCGGCTTCTTCATTAATTTCAACGCCATTCCAAAATATTTGAAGTTCCTCTCGTACGTGAGTTACGTGAGGTACGGTTTCGAAGGTGCCATGATCTCCGTGTACGGTTACAATCGGGCGAAGCTCAAGTGTTCCGAGTATTACTGCCACTTTAAGAGTCCGACAAAGTTCCTCGAACAAATGTCCATGGAGAACGCGGTCTACTGGGTGGACGTTGTTGCCCTGCTCGGCTTCCTGCTCTGTCTTAGAGTGGTCGTTTACTTTGTGCTGAGACTCAAGCTGCGATCCCTTCGTTAAATTTTTTGGCTAGTAGTCCAGGACAGACAATAATCACGACGCTGCGGCCGTCTTTGCATCGGGACTGTGACCTGGATCTCAACAAAGATTACATTTTTTTAAACGTGTAACAAGGCACAAAGGACAATTCGATCTCGAGATCGACAAAAATAGAATTGTCGCATTGAACGACAAAGATCATCGCATGAAAGGAATATTGACAAAGATAATACACACGCTTTGAATAGAGATATGAGGGAACAAGGTAAATCGTCTTTGAATAAATCGTTTGACATACAAACTTTTTGATATGATGATTTAAGTCGTTAGATACCGCAAGATACTTAATTTTATGTTTGTTTTTATAAAAGCATAATATTTTTTATTGATTCCATTCATACACACACATGATATGTGTATAGAATATTAACGCTTCGGAGAATGTTTAATTATTATTAATCGTTATGATTATAGCTTATGTTACCAAACTGGATCTGATCTCTGCCGTTGGCAAAAGAAAACAGTTTATCATATTTTGTTTGTCCAAATAAAAAATAGTTACCGCGACCAAAATTCAAATCTGATTAAATACGGATCACAATCTAGATCGTCTATATAGGTAGACATTTAAATAAATAGTACAGACAGGAGCTAGATTACTTTCAATCGTGTATTAACAACGGTAGGTCGATCTGCGACGCCAAATACATCGGCTTTCCGGTATTAAATTAAAATCGCAAACGCGTTTATAGCCAATTACATACTATGAACTCGCCAGGAGCCTTAGGCCCATTCAAGATTCGTGTCCCTCCAACGAGCGCGTTTAAACGCGAACACGACAAAATAGAGGTTTCTATAGATAAGCAGAGTAGAACACAAGGATCGTTAAAACGAGTCTTTTATGATATTCCACATGTTAAATTATACATAGTTTGCTATACTTATTTCGACCGGTTATCTCGGAGATAAATAAATTGCGTACTTACGATCGTAATAATGTCCTCGGACAGACGAATAAAGGAAAATTGCGAAAATCGAAAGCACATTTGTTCGCGAGTAACATTTTCGTATTAATGATAGAAAATGCTTATTCGATACGTCTCACATAATCATACACTCGATCTTTCTTCATATCGTAATTTCATCAAGAGTTTACCTAATAAATTATACAGTAATTATAAGGAAATAAGGGAAAAAAGAAAAGGGAAGAAATATGTTTATTGTAAAAAGCTCACACATGACCAATCACTAGCTGCCTGAGCGTTGCTTCTAAGTGCGAGTGTTAATATTGTTACACTTACTATATAGTATATATGACTATTGGAAGGATATTGCGTATATATAGCTGTATAAAACGAAGAACACAAAATAGGTAGTATTCTGTGCATTACTGATATGTAATTAACTCATACTTATGTTTTATAATATTGTATGATTCTTTTCCACGGCCTATTTTACATAATTACAGTCTGCACGTTTATTTATCCGACGATTGACGAAAGGACAGCGATTAAAATTCATAGATACTTTCATAGATACTTTCAATTTAATTTATACACGATCAAGACTCGCTGCAAATGTTACTAAGACTAATTAGTATGACCATGATATCAACAAAAAGTTATAAACTTATAAGGAGCAAAGCAATTTATGCATTGGTTTTGTAAACAATATAAATGTAATTTTACTTATATTGAAGCATATTTTATTTCTATCTAAGAGATTGAGTTAAAACATATTTTAGTTATGATATTTCTCTTATACAATACTATACATATAATAGCGAGATAGGTGTAACTATAACAATGAAAATATGTTCTAGTTTTTGTCTACATTCATGAGTGAATAGTGATAATATGACAAGACAATGTATAGAATCTATCACGTGAAAATTATTTCATACATCATATTATTTCGTAGAACTTATAATTTCTTACATTATATCTCATTATATTAGTTTACTTATCAATCTCTCTCGCAATGTTTTTTATTATAATTATATATGATATTCGTCGATAATAAATATATTTTTTTAGCCAAATGATAATTACATTTGTTGTTACGTATAAGTTATAGAAATCAGTATTTATACTTTGATATTATTTCTATTTTATTACATCATTTAATTACATTATTATTATATTATTATTTTTGTAAGTCAATTGTGCATTAGTATTATAAAAATACTTAAGATTAGTTAAAATCTTAATGAGATATTGATATATCGATTTTTTAACGGTATAATATTTTTAAATCGATCGCGCGATATCATCAATGCATTATCTTAACTATACAATGTTTCTTTCATGCTATATAAAATAGTTCGGTGAATTTAGAACGATTTTAAGTAATGTAATAATTATTAAATTTTTTAAGGGATCTACATAGTTACAATATACAATTTAATAATTTTTATTTCTCTTATTGAGTTATTTTGTTTGATTCAAAACTCATTAACCCTAAATATATGTATATTTTTCTGGAAGTATTCTCTCTAGATTTTTATAAAAAAATATAGCTATCAAAATATATTTTAGAAGCGTTAAAATATATATATATATATATATATATATATATATATATATATATATATATATATATATATAAAAGATCGATATACGTATAATCAAACTTCTTTTTTTTAAAACTTACGCGTATTTCTCGTGTGTTTCTCATATAATTCTAATAATAAAGAAAAAAAGATCGATTGAAAAAAGATATGTGTATTAATCCATGGGACAGTAAATAAATTTCTATATTTTTAAAGTTAAATATCGTATAGTTATTTATTGTTTTGTTGTACTTGCTGTATGCGTTTAAAAAAGCAATAGTATAATTATCGTTCAAAGAGAGGATAATTTCAGAATGCCATACGACATATTACTTCAAATTATTACATATTTCTTTCGTATGCATTATTATATTACTAATTTAAATTTCACATATTTCCTAATTACTTACCAAATAAACAATGAGTTTTATATAAAATATTAGAGTGATTCTATCGCAAATCTAGAGCGACATTAACCAAATAAAAAAGAGAATGCAGATTATACGAGATTGTGATATCCATAAAAAAAATTTTTGTCTGCCGCAACTAAAAATATCGAGACATTCGTAAGCGTATAAACCCAATAATAATTTTATATGCGTGATACATTATTGACCATTTTAATTGTTAGCATGCTTACAGATCATAATATGTTGTTTGCAAAAGTTGTTCCAGAAAAGGTACGCACTCTATCTTCATATATGTATAATAATAATAATACTTGCAATTTTTTTTTTTTTTTACAAAGTCGCACTCATATCGAAATCTGAATGTGCAGTATTCTCTGATGTATAGATTATTTTGTAACGACTAATTCCAATTATGCTCGTCGACCGTGCTATAATTTTGCGCTTGTCAAAGTCCAGATTTCATGCAATGCTGCGCAAGAAATCGCTGAGCGAGGAGAAAGATTGGAATAATCATCGAATCGATTATTCGAATCGTATCGCGAATACGTGCGCATTGTGTTCAAGCTTCGTTCGAGCGTTATCGGTGTAAACTTTTTATTATAGCGATCTCGCTCGTTATGAAGCGCAAAATATAAGGTACGAGTGTGTGCGCGTAGCATAGAAAAATCCATTCATAATTTGTCTCTTTTAGGATTATACATATATCTACATGTGTACACGCACAGACACTTACATACGTACATACACACACATGTCAATGTATAATGCATAAAGTCAGACCCCAACACATCGCATACCAAATATCGCATTTTTTCAAGTACTGTAATTTTATATGACGGAAAGATTGTAAAAGTATGTGTGAATGAGCGTGCGAATGTATAGAGACATGAGAGATTAGGCCTGTAGAAAAAATCTTCTTTTTGAAACGACGAAAATTATACGAAGATGTTTCGCGTGATAAAAAAAAAAAAAAAAAAACATCGCCGATCCTTAACGAACTGATGCTAAAGTACTTTGTATCTTGCAATTTTAGCAAGAAATGTCACGTTTATACTAAAGCACAAATGAATAAACAATTGTATTAATGGATGAATCATTTTCTTTGTCTAAGCCATCAAAATATTTAATAGTAGATATATCGGTATTAAAAATGACTCGAAAAATTTCACCGATGTATTTAGACATGAATTTTTCAGATATTATACATAATATTCTGCAGAATAGCATTCAAATTGAAATACAAAGTATATTTATAATGTAATTTATTGAGTTGTAAAGTTTGAATCGACATCTCTCAGTGACGTATCGATATCACGTGACTGCTCGGACTAATGGGGATACAGGCCAGTCTTATTTTAAGCACGCCTTTAACGCGCAACGATGACTACTAGACTACCAATCTTGAATAAATTTGAATAATTTTAAATAACTTTGAATTTAATTTTGTTTTTCCTTTTTAAAAAGAATAAAAGATTCTTGTTTTTAACTAGAAAAAAAGATTCTCTATAATTCTTCGAATAATTAACAAAGTTTTCTAAAGTCGTCTACGCAAGCGTCCTTTGCAGAATTTACTAGATACCCTTAGTTGGCATTTTCCATTCTCTCTTGGAACATTATCAAGATGTTATTTGATCCGCATGTGATCCAAGTTGGCAACAACCGCTCTTAGTGCAGCATTGCTAGTATTGCAACACGTTGTACAAGAGCTGTTCTATCGCGTGTGATTGTACAGTGAGATATAAAAATCGATAGAACATGGAGAAACCTATAGTTCGAGCGAGAGTGGTAAAGGTCCTTGGCAGGACGGGATCTCAAGGACAATGTACACAAGTCAAAGTGGAATTCTTGAATGAACAAAATAGACAACTCATCAGAAACGTCAAAGGTCCCGTGCGCGAAGGAGATATTCTGACGCTTCTGGAATCCGAGCGAGAAGCAAGAAGACTTCGTTAAACCGAAAGGAATAATTATCACATGCCTTACGTAAAGAACTGGTGAAATTTCTGAAGAACTGTGCCTAAAATTAAATCTTGATGTTGTAGCGACGAGTATACCGATAAAAAGAAGAGACTATCATCGAAATAATAAAACAGAAAGAACTGTTTTATCATTTTTTTTATTTTGGAATAATGTATCAAACATATTTCCCTCCGCTTATGTTTATGAAAGGTGAAATATGTTTTTCTGCGCCTGATTTATCATGCTAATAAATTAGTTAATGACGTGTACATGTTTTATTTCACACACAGGCATTATAATTTTAGATATGTCTAATTAAACATATTTTTTATAAAGTTCGTAGAAAGAATTTAAAATAATCGCAGTTAAGTCAATGTTAATACATTGATAATCTCTTTTTTTCAATTGCATAAAATTTAATCAATTTCACAATGCGCTTTATTCTGCTCGCAAAATAGAAATACCTATGAATCTTCAACCAAGTTTTATATAAAAAGTGAATATTCAATATTTTAAATGTTTCAAACAAATCTGTTCATAGTAATATAAAAATTTAATTATTATTTTATAAGAACTAATTTCACAATTTGTCAACGGCCGATACTTACAAGACTCGTCAGTTCTTTAATGATCAGTAGTTAGCGATTACATCGATAATGGATAAAAACTATTAGTTACATAACATTAATCATAATTTCTTTTCCGTCAAAAATAATCTTAATAATAATAAATTTTATCAATTTAAACAACATTAATTGCGTCGCATGTATGCTCTCCGCGTATAGTATAGATTTTATTCAAATTCTTATCCCAAATAATAATTAAAATTATATATATTATACGTGTATATATTATATACTTGATAATATTATATTATATAACACATTCCTTTTTCAAAACCTTGACAACTCTCATAACAAACTTCAATTGAACAAAATAAAACATTCTGGAGTCCATCGTACTTATTGCAGATGTCATGTTATAGAACTGGGGTCGAGTCAGCTGATTCATTGTCAATTAAACATTCGTCATGCGCATACGCAGGCGGTGTGCGAGCATAAAGTACAGGTCGGAAGAAGTACGTGAGTAGTAGCAGCGCGCATTCTCCTCGCCTTTCGCAAAGTTGGTGGGGCCGGGAGAGGCACGGGTGTCAAAGTTTGCGAGATGCCGAGGTTTTATCGGCGGCCAATCCGCTGCGCAAGATCCGCGCAAGAAAACGGGGATGTCGAGCCGATTACAAGGCTCCAGAGTCGCGTACAATCGATCGACCAGCTTAGTGTAATGCTGCGACGCGAATTGGTACGCGCGTGATCGTCGTCGCGCCGCGCGTAAATATCTCCGTTCTTACAGTACTCATTCACGTGCACGGATTTTAAGACCAATACTTGGCACAAACCAGAGCTACCGGAGGACAGTGCCAAGATTAACAAAAGTGTAGGTGCATCTCACTTGGGTAAATATTAGATGCCTGCTATTTATATCCCGCGTTATATATCTCGTTATATATATATATCTTCACATGTAACGTACAGTCATAAATGTACGCATTTCCATATAAAATATGAAATATATAACAAAATATATAATGTAATACATATATAACATATAATAAAATTTATACATGTATACATATATACAAAACACACATAATAGATACATATTTAGGTATGATATGTGTATTTTTTAATGTATTTAGAGTATATAAATTTGTCAAATTTAATATATAACCATGCATATAAATGTCTATTTGATATATAATTGAAATTTTTAATATAAATTTTTATGAAAATGGTAAATGCGGATAGTATTAATTTCAGACATGTTTAATATAAGTGTGCATTTATTTATTATTCGATATTTGGTATAATTGTCTAATTAATTAATAGTGATGTATCTTCATGTATCTTTTGAAAGTGTGCGAAAGCAGTATTAAAATGTATCACTCCGCGTGTGCTACGGCTTCTATACCAGGCCAGTTGCAACGGTATCTCTATGTAGGTCTATCATTATTCGACGGAGTGCATTGCACGCATGCGCCACGACGAAAAATAAATGACCAGAAATTTTTTTTTTAATTTTATGATAAAACTGTTACGCATATTTCATATCTTGTTTGTTCTTCGAAATATATATTCGATATATATTTTCTCAATAATTTTACATGCGTGTGATTTTTGCGATATAGCGATTAAGAAAATTTTAATAAGATACTGAACTATTTATAACTTGAGGAGTCTCTCAACAAAGGGAGAGAAAGAGAGAGCAGAATTATGTTTGTTCATACATTCATATAAAATTATGTACTTTCGGCGAGAAAAAGATTTTAGAATGTAAGCGATTAAAATTTTTATTGTCATAGCGATTTGCGCTGTGCGAAAATAATTCAAATATTAATAATTCGCAAAACTATGAATAATGTATATTATATATACACATGTTATACAAATAAAAATTTGTAATACTCTTCGTTTTTGAAGATAGTAACAAATAAACTCAAGCAAAAAAGCAAAACGATTATTGATTATCGATTATTAGTGACTATTACGATTATTACGACTATTAATTCCATCGCTTCCAGAAAGGCTGCAAAAATTGATGGAAAAGAAGAAATTATCAAATACATACATGTCTCTCTCTCTCTCTCTATGTTATTTCATACATAATATTATACTATAAATCTATCGTACTCTCTGCCGTAAATGTAAACTAAATTACACATGATCTCATAATCATACATGAATCATCGCTGGTATGATGTCGAACATGAACTTCTATCAGTTACATAATAAATTTTAATAAAATAACTTCTAAATTAGAACATATTTAATTAGAACAGAGAGCGGTAAGGAGGAATAAAAAAAAATATATATATATATATGCAGAGATATATCTCTCTTTTTGCATTTTATTTACGTAATATTAATAATCAAATAATAATTCAAGGTTTACTCGCATAAAACTATTCCGTGTTTTTTTTTTATGTTTTTACGCATATTCAACACATATATGTAATTATCTGAAATTATAAATAATCTTTGCGTGATTTGTTTTTTATACGATATTATTTTTCTACTGCATACGCAGCAATGTAACAGAAAACAATTTTCTTACATTACTGCAAATGTAACATATATTTTTACTAAAGGAATATATCGATTACATCGCGTTCATATCTTTTCCTAACATAACAATATACTTGTGAATTTCAGGCGTGCGTTGTTGTAAGTCGATCGTCTGTGGAGCAACATAATTGGAATTATGGTGGAAGGCGGAAAAAGCAACATGCAAAACGGACTGCTCAGTAATGGAATTAACGGGTGAATTTCTAACAAAATTATAGACTTTTGTCTTATATTCTGTAATGACTTTCTAAATGTATAGTTTATAATAAGTTTGAAAGAGGAAGAACATGAATAAGCACTCCTCCAAGCTTCATTCGAACAACGAGTTTTCAAATTGTGTCAATAATAATATATCGGAAAAAAGCGAAATTGATAGAAAATGGTTTCTTTTACGGAGAAACCTGCAATGCTCAATTTTCTAGCCTGCGAAAATAATGCAATGTGCTCGCTTAGAATGATACATTTAGAACACACAACACTAATATAAGGTCGATCATCATTATTATCATATGTGGCAGTTCAATCAATGTTATCAAAATATCCTCCTCGATATGCTTGATGATGTTTTCATTTACTTTTTACTGAATTTTATCTTTGCATTTATGACGTTTGATATTCTAATCACGTAAATGCCAATACATAGGACGTTTCTCAACAAACGCTCAATGCTCTTCCATTATTTTGAAATTATTTTGAAATTTCTTTATAATAAAAATTAATTGCAAAGTTAATCAAGAAAAGAATACCGAGACAATTTAAAAAAATTGCTTGTATTTTCAAAATATATTTATTAATTATTTATAATTACAGGGTGTCCCAGATCATTTGGAACAATACTCGTGTGCAGATAGAGCGGACCAAACTGAGTCGAAAAGTCATCTTTCATTTTTTTTTTATAATGCTTAATAAAGGAGTTATTATTGTGAGTCAAGTCTAGTCTATCAGCGGCGATCTTTAGCCAGGCCCACGTCGGTGAGCCGCGCGCCGTGAAGTGTGCGCTGCCGCATACTATCAGGCGCGCGACTCACCGACGTACGCCCGGCTAAAGATCGGCGCTGATTGGCCAGATTTTACTCAATAATATCTCCTTTATTAAGTGTTATAAAAAAAAATGATACAGGACTTTTCGACTCAGTTTGGTCCGCTCTATCTGCACACAAGTATTGTCCCAAATGATCTGGGACACCCTGTATGAAATAATTTTTATCATAAAAAATAATAATATAAGTTAATTTAGAATAATATATAATATCATATTTCTGAAAGATAAATATAGATATTAAATCGATTAAACAAAATTAATTGCAGAATATATTTATTTCTAAAATAAACAATACAAATAATTAATATTTATATACTACGAAATTTTGCATCGAGTAGCTTGTGGAAATTTTTACGATTTGCGCAAATCAATAACTTTGGCCAAAGAACCATAATTTTTCCACGATAAGGTCAATGCAGAATCGATAATTTATTCCGTCTGATAGTCACCACAAATATAGAGTGACAGAATCTTAAGATATACATGTATGTACTTCGGAATTTGAACTTTGTCGCTACAACATTACCGGCGATACTCAAGCTTTAAACATTACATCTTCGATTTCCACGAATCGTATTGCATGTTCTATTAGGTAATAATCATGAGCAATAAATTTTTTATTGTATCGATAATTTCAATAATTACCTTACTACGTTTCGCAAAAAGTTGTTCAAAGAGTATAGAGCGAGAGTAGAACATAACAAAAATTATCGCATAAACTAATCGCGTCTATGAAAGAAATTAATAGGAATATATACTATACTGATATTTAGGAAACTTTATCGCATGTATCACGAACGCAAAAACAGAACGATTAAACATTGTCAATAATAGAGGACTTTGCACCTACTCGATACTTGATTTCGTTCCGCATTATCTCATCTGTACACAGCGTATTGATCTTCAAGCAAGTTTCAAGAGATATCATTTGGAGATTTCTATATAAACATTCAACAAAAACGATTTATTACTTACGCGTAAAAATCTTATAAACAGGATAAAAAACAGATGTTTATCGTATAAATTAAATATTACGCTTATATAATAGATGTAGTATTGCATTATAGTTTTTCTTGATTCTCCCAAGATGATTACTTCTCTCGCTGTGTGTTTAGAATTATAAGAAAATTGACTTTACAAGACGCAACAACTTTTTTTATCGTTTCAACCACAGAATCGGTTAATTTACATGAAATATTCTGTTTTTTATTTGTCAATGAATCAATTAACAGAAAATTCTTTTATTCGTAAAATTCATAAATTTTTTATCTTTCTTTAAATCGTTCCTTAACAAATATTTTGTAGTAGTTTTTATATCGCTATAAAACGATAATTATTTTTTTACTTTTATTTATATTACCTTGCTACTTTTATTTATATTACTTTTTGGAATATTTCATGTAGATTAAGACTTGAATTATCTAAATATATAAATGATAAATAGAGTTAATAAAAATATATACACACACATAAATAACACGCATTTCGTAATAAAATGTTAAAGATATATAATTTATGATAAATAGCTTTAATTACTGTTGATGCAGTATTTATATGTTCTCTAGTAACATGCTAGAAAAATATTTTATTTCAACATTATTTGTAAGATTACGTTCTTAAATAAGCGCTGTTAAGAGAAGATATCTCTGAATTTTTAATAAATTTGAATAAATTTCTAACGATGCACCAGCATATTTAATCATATATGTTATTGCAGTGAAAATTAATTACATAGATGCTGCAATAAGTATCGTCCCGTTAGCATTTATATCACATAAAATTGCTCGTTTTCTCTTCCCTTTTTGAAATTGTTGTGCAACCTACAGTTCTACACTGCTGCACTTGGAAATAATACTTTTCCTATGTTTCAATTTTATAATTATTCCATTTTCTTCACGAGTCTTGCAATCTCTCATACTTCTTCGTATGTAATTTTATCGTATAATTTCCAACAGAAAAAAGATAGCTAATTGATAAAAGTGTCACGTTCGCAATAACGTGTCTAGACTTTGAATTATAACATATCGTATTTATCGGGGGATAGCAAAACAAAAATTTACTATCTCTCTTTATATATATTTCAAACGTTTTTTTTTCTTCTAAATTTATTTTATATTTCTTCATCTTCTTAAATAATCTATTTCATTTTCATAAATTCAAATAAAAATTTGATGCATTTTGTATGACTGCAACAACACTTGAGAGAAAAAGAAAAGATTATTTCATAATTCTTATTGTGTTTAATTACTATTAATAACATAAACAAGAATAATAAAATTATGAGCTAATTACACGCGGTAAGCGTTATATTATATTATTTCGATAAAATACATAATCTCCGTAATTATACATATATAAATGCATATTTTATGCTCCATCAGACTTTTCTGGTACCATCGACCAATCAGAAAGAATAAATATCTTTTATAATTAATTATTTATTTTTTGTTTTATCGATGTTGATTAACATAAAAATTTAGCTTTTATCGTAACTTTATCGCGACAATTATTTTCTTGCAGCGTGATAATGTTTTAATAAATTGGTACTTGTTTACAATCCATTTACAATCTGTACTTATTGTTAGTACAATATATTAATATTTTTATTCTTTTAATATCTGGGAAAATATGGGAAAAGTAAATCTGTTAATGTCAACAAAAAATAAATTTTAAATAGTAATAATGAGAAAACCTTATTATTATTTTTATATTCTGCATTCTGTATGAGTACAGCTACAAAATGTGACAGGATATGATTGTAAATGTGCTGAACTTTCAATCTTGTAATGCGGATTATACCGGTTTATTGTGTTGGATCAAACGCGCGAAAAATATAAATTGCATTTAATGAATACATAAACGTGCCTGTGACGTAAAGTACAT
Organism: Polyergus mexicanus; assembly: GCF_030449975.1. Taxonomy (NCBI): domain Eukaryota; kingdom Metazoa; phylum Arthropoda; class Insecta; order Hymenoptera; family Formicidae; genus Polyergus; species Polyergus mexicanus. The sequence goes on from NW_027223324.1 coordinate 12,104,678, forward strand.
ATAATTTCGCTGTCGATCGATTTGTAACCAATGCTTAACCACCGGTCTTCCGGTGATCATTCAAAGTACAGAATATTCAGATTTCAATTAACACATTAAATAAATGTACTTAATCTTAAAGTAACGTAATTATTGATCGGCCAATTTAATCATTTCTAATATTTGCGTAATTTCAAATATAGAGTTATTTAAATATAACGAACAAAATTTCTTTAGATGTAATAGGGTATACTCTAGAGATTTCTGTTTAATTATTAAATTTTTTAATCATTAAACATACTAATAATTGCAGCTGTTAATCGATTGTCAGTCTCATATTCCTATTAAATCATTATCCACTTACGTCAATATATTAAAGACGATCCTTTAATGGTGTTAGTCCACATCTCTACTGCATTATGAATGAATGTATGACGTACAAACTAACTCACACCATATATAGCTATGGAAAGTTCTCAAAAATAATTTTACTGCGTCTATTTTCTTATCATCGATTGTGATTTGTGAGCAGGGAACGCAATAATTTCACTTAATAATCCCATTTGCAGATTATTATCGAACATGCGATGAAAATCTCTCTCCCAGGTTATCATCTCATCGGAATTGCAAATTAAAATGGCATTTCATTACTTCTATCATGACAGCTACGTGATAATATTATCTGTGGTAACTCGGCTCATTTTAATAATAGCTTGAAATTTAAATGGCAATGTATACTTTGCTTCGAATTCTAAAAAAATTTTCCGACCAGATTGTGCTCTTTTCTTTTTTTATATTATTACTACACGCCTCTTATCCGAAAGTCATTGTCTATCATCGGACAATATTAATTAGTTTTACTCTTTTTATACAACTCGAAATATTAATGCCGATACTCTCATTCTGTGGCGATAAATCGCATGATGTACTATCACTCGCAAATTCAAAATATTCCAGATTGTTGGCTGACAATAATAAAAATCAAGACGTGTCATCAATAAAAATCACACCCATACATACAAGCTTTTATTTAAAAAGAAATAATAATAAACTACGAAATGAGAGTCACAACAAATTGAAAAAGATGACTAAACCTTTGTAGAAAATATCATGAACATTATCAACGATAATCATCCATGTGCTTCTCAATGGGGACTTTGATCTACCGATAACGTTGTTCCCATGCATCGCAAATGCTTTCTTTCTTGATCGCATAGCACATAGTGGAAAAAGGGAAGAGAGACCGCGGGATATGAGAAAGGGGAACGAGACAAAAAGGGATGCGACGTCAGCGGTCAATGGCGGTGGTCGCGATGCTGTCGCGGCTTTTAAGTCAGTTGGTCTCGAACCGTCATAGCGAGTACACGTGAGAGGGAGGTGTCAAGCGGCTCTTTTGTCTCCCCACCAGTTATATCTACTGCAAGCTTTGTTATCGGAGCATAATCCGGTGTATCTGAAAATCGCAACGCGTTGCGCGCTATTCGGGAGTGCGCCGCGACACATGCAACCGTACAGATCGAACGTGGTGCTATCATTATCGATCACCTCATCACGCGCTTCGGAGAAACAGATTAGGATGCGCTTTGTTGCATCTCAAGGCTAGTTTCGGTGTCCGGGAAAGTTTCTCCAACAACGTACAAAGAAGTATCGCATAAAATTACGAATGCGTCGGACCGTGTAAAAGTCAGTGTATGTTAAAAAATTGCTCTTTTTCCTTCTCTTTATCACAAAAAAAAATATTTCAAACTTTCTGTTATAATTCTGTTGTAGTTCTGTCATGTTTTAAAAATAGAATTTTTAGATAGACATTCTTGTGTAAAAACTGATTAAGAAGAATTCTCTCCATCAACTCACCTTCTTTTTTACTGCACTATACTACTTTGTTGTCGAAGCTTTTTATCGCGTGTGGTTTAAATTCTGAAGAAAAAAAATTACATTAAAATCTTTCGATTGACAGGTTTTCTATAAACGCGAATAAATTATAAATGCAAAAAAAATTTATGTACAAATTTTATGTGCGATAATAAAACGATCACCAGAAGTTTGGAAACTGTTCGTATTGTTTTATAAAACATTAATTGGCTAATCGATGTACATTTATAATATATATGTTTGCTTCCTTTTCTCATATGCTAATTTTATACTAAATTAGATTCATGTGACGTATAATCTTTTTACGAGGCGCTCAATATTCAGTATTATACGCTAATATACATGAAATTGCGCGTTTCTAATGTTTTTATATAATATTCTAGCAATGTAAATGTTCATATTGCGCGCAAATAAATCTATTATCTCTAATAAACTATGTAAATCATATATAATTATCGTGATTGATTGTTTTACATGTCGTATGATTTATATCGTGATGAAAAAGCTAGTGCTGATATTGCAAGCGTGTTTATATCTGACGGATGATGAAATGACATTTAACGTGCTATAGAAATGTAACAATTTCTCTTGTTACTTATGCATTGCTCTTTCAAAAATATTATTAAATATTTTTTGTATCTTTCCATGGTATAAGATCGTCATAAAATAAAATTTTTTTTAAAGTTGACGCTTTGTTTGTAAATATTTACGACAAAGAGATTTGAAAACAAATATACATATATATATAAATATATTTTTTTTTTTTCTCAATATTTGTGGACAATTTAACGATTATAGATAAGTTTGCTTTCAAATCTCTTTGCAAAATAATATTTTTGAAAGAGCAATTTGAAAGAGCAAATTATACAATATATATATAAACAGAAGTTCATTATTAAATCAAAATTGCTCCGAATACAATATATACATTAATTGTAAGATTAATTTTTTCCCTCTCCTAAATAATGTGTTTGAAATGTATAAAACGTTTGCATGGAAAGCGAGATGCATTGCATTATACGAATGATATTGCAGGCAGTGATAAATATCAGTGGGAAATCGTTCGTTTTTTACTTTCGTGAACACAGTTACATTGATCTCGCAACAAGCTAGTAAGATCGGGACGAACTTTGATCGGCATTCGAGAAAGAAAACGTGAAAGGAAAACTCGTTGAGAAATGACGCTTGAAGGGAATTGCTCGACGGAGGACGACACCAATCGAGTTTTGTTCCAATTCAGGAAAAATTCGATGGTGCAGCTGCAGATCGTGCCGGCGCAGCCAAAAACTATCACGCGCCTGCCGAAGAGACCACCAGTCGATTTGGCTTTCACCGATCTCATCTATAAGGTCCGAGAAGGCCATAAAAATAGTGAGTACACATTTTCCATTTAATATCGATATTTGTAATCCACAGAAAATTGCGATGAGAACCATATACGCTTTTCAATCTGTTTGCAATTAAAATATGCATGAGAAAATAAATATGTATCATATCTTTTCTATCAGACATGTCTATTACTGTAATTGTTGTACATCATACATACATACATACATACATGTTTCACAATCCAATATACAGCAAGAAGCGTCACATGACGTTATGATATCACTTTTGATAAAATATCGAATTTTGGAATTTGAACTTTATTTTGTACATAGTTATATCATTTTTTAAATAGAGATGATATACGTATATGTACTCTATTCTCGATGCTGGTTACGTTGTTGTGCATAGAATGCTGACATTCGAAGAAAGAAAGATAATTCTTTGCTCTATGATATGAAAGATTAATCAAGCGTAATTTATTTATAACTTTAAATTATATTTTATATGCGCGCATAAAACATCAGGATCAATTTTTCAATACTTATCGTATAGATATCATCAAATTGCATAAAAATTATTGTTAATATATTCGAACTGTTGTAATTTGACGAAGGTTCTTTAAAGATCTCTATATTTCGATTTGAAATTTTCATACTATTGGCACACATGCGGCTAACATATTTCAGGTTTGCGGTAATTAGATAAATTTTATGTGGTTAGACAAGGCCAAATTATAAAATATTAATAAATAATATGCAATATGTGTTGGGGCAAGAAATGATAAAAAGCTAATGACTAGAGCTAACATAATATTTAAACTGTAGCCAATTAAGCATTAGCCATGACACATTCAGATATAGTGATGTGATATGTACGTGGTGTAGTAGATAAAGTAGTAGTCATATGAGAAAAAGTCGCAATAATCGTAGAAATTACATTATAAATCACATGGTATGCCAACATACCGCCCTTGAACTGCATTCTTTGAACATGCGAATATTATTCGAATTCAACATGGCCAAGTCATATGAACAAATTTTATATTTTTTTAAATTCTTATACTTGTTCCCATAATGGCTTAATAAATATATATGAAATTTTATTTTTATATGGAAATTTCTCTCTAATTATTTCCTATAAAAGACTTAAAAATGCGTTTCGTTTATATCTTATATATATATATATATGTATATGTACTTAAAAAGATACATGTTTTTCTCATGCAAATACATTATCATATATATGTTATCTACTTCCGTATACTAATTTGCTCAATATATTGCAAGGTTTTCGACGAAACATTCAAGATATTGTAATATTAAAATACACATTAAAAATTGCATATAGATTATATACAAGTCGATAGATAGAACAGTAGTATGAATTATATATTTCTGTTATTTTGAAAAACAGAAAAATTTAAATAAATATTTGATGTTAAATCTAATAATTTTCTTTATATTGCGATATATTTTTCTATTTACATTTCTGTAAAACACAAGATATAAAATTTTTTTGTTATGCTAAAATTATTTATCGATTCTAGTAAAATTGTAATTTTCTTACTTCATATCACGTGCGCAAAGAATTTTCAATCACAAACTGTCGAGTACTCGAGCATAATAACTTACTGTTGGATCGAATCTATAATTAGAAGTACTAACCAAAGTTTTATCTTGCACTTATTAGCGATGTTTCTAATTGCGAGTGGCAATAAATCTCCCATTAATATCTTTACATTTTTCATATTTTTACATTTTTCAAATATGTTTTTCCAATACGCGCATACTAATAATAGATAAATCTACAATTTACAAGCATTGTCAGAGTTGTGAATCTTACGGATCTTTTGCATGTCTAAGAATTGCCAACAAATCATGTACTAGTCTTTTTTTTCTTCTTTTTTGTAGCCTTCGTATGCGAAAATCTGTTGTTAACTGCCCCGGACATATCGGTCGTTGTCACGCGTGATAAATGTTTGCAAACTGGTTTCCGATGACATTGACCACCGAGTGAAAGTGCACGCACGCGTGCCAATTGCGTGGAAGAAATGCGTTTCCGCAGCTCCGTAATGCGGTGCAATGGCATGCAACGGACGCTCCGTGAGTGCATTTCAGGGGATTCTTATCAGAATGTAATGTAGACAGTACACGTGATAACGATAGTTTAAATGCCGCAAACGTACGACACATGTGAATTGTTGTTCGTGTTTTTTTAAACATGAGCATATTTAAGAAATTTTTTTCAACGCGTATATTTTCATGAATATATTTCAGACGCTAACTAATATTACTAAATACATCTGTTATACTTAATGTCAATATATTGCTCTCTCTCTCTCTCTCTCTCTCTCTCTCTCTCTCTCTCTCTCTCTACATCAGACCAATAATTTAATAATAATACTAACAATACGAAGTCTTTTGTATCAACTACATACTCACACACTGCGTAATCGATTTTCCATAGCTGTCTTTATATCGTGGTCACATTCTATTTGCAATATATGACATTTTGCCTCATGATGTGGATATACACACACCATAAACTATGTAGTATATTTCGATTATTTATAGACATATGACAGCGTTCATCTGTTGCCTTTTTTTCTTTTTATAGTTCGTATAGAAGTATTTTCGCAATATAAATCATCTTTTGCAAATGATATTCTTAAGTTGCGATCATGTGAAAGAAAATTGTATTATAGAATTAAGTTGTCCGTATATATTTGTTGAAGTTATTGAAATTTTATTACAAAATTAGGTCATTGTGTAACGTTATTAAAAATGCCTTGCTTCCTTCTTTTTTTTATATGAATCAATGATTCAAACTTGAAATAATAATTTTAGTAATGTAAATATGTATATGTCACTCAATTATTATCCGCTGTGACATCCAGAAAAAGCTGTATAAAGATCCCGATTAATTGCACACCACAGATAATAATCACAACAATACAATTTTGCAAGATGGTCTATTATGACATAATATCTCATGTCAGATAGGATATGTTAATTACATCGATTTGTAATCTAAACTCACGCAAAAAAAAAAACAGATAAATTTGATTTAATGGCCGCGTAAATGCCTAATATACGTATAAATTATTTAAAATATTTTAAAGAATACATTGGTTTAAAAAAAAAAAAAAACATTATGATTACATTTCTCTTTGTAAACATTAATCTCAAGCGGTGTAAATATTATTCGAAGAGTCTTTGTTCTTCTTATCGTAGCTCTCAAGCTTACAAGTGAATTGTTCTGCTTGCAATAGCTGTAGTAGGATAAAACTCTGTTTCACCGGCATCGACTGCTCGTGGTTCATCATATTCAGATTTTGATTCTTGAATTAGACACCATTTTGATGGATAATTTCATGTCAATTAAAAGATCGAATTAATTATTTTATGATTTAGAAAGAGAAAGTCGCTATGAACATCGCTATCTGAACGCTATGTATAACAGATCACAAATATATGACATAATGATATAAACTACATTTCAATCGTGCAATACTTTGAATATCAAGATTTAAATATTTATTGCATAATGCATGATGCAATCTTTGTTGAAGAAGTAAGAAATTAACTCCGATGGCCTTGATGAGCCGTTTAAAAGTTGAGATACAGCTGGCCACGTAATCCAGGATTATTATGTTATTCTAGTAATGCTACCTTGTGCAGATGGGCTTCCGTAATAAACTCATTTTGCTGTCAAGCATAGATAGAATTAAATATAAAATGATAGCATCTTTCATTTCATTTTTTCAGTAATACAATCGTAATATTGATACTATATATCACGGTTCTCAGATCAAAATTAATTGCTTAGATGTTTCCACAACTAGCAATAAATCAAAGAAAAAACATAATATAATATAATGCATAACACTTTATACCAACAGATTTTGCTGCAGACGTAGATGCGAATCACAAACGGTAATTATTATCCGTATCCGAATGAAGATATTGAGTGATACTTCAATATATTAGATGATTCTTATCGTGAAACACGCAGTAGATATGCATTCATGGATGCGAACACGAATGTTTTAATATTCTTATTTTTTAGAATGTCTTATCTCGAAAATCATTGATGAATACCATTGTTTTATATACGAAATTATATGTCTAGTGACTCATTAATTTGGTTTGACTTATCTATAAAAATGGGGGCAAGATATAATTGTGTATCTCTCTTGGCAAAAAAAAAATACTTGATTGGATAAACTTACTCATACGTATAGTATTTGAGAAGCTTTAAGGAAAACACAATGATGTATCGCTGATAAATTGATACCAGTTTGGACAGATATCACAATACACGTGAAAAACACGTGCTGCATTTCGGTTCGCATTTGTCGGCTTACATGTTGCAATGCGAAAGGAATGCAATAGCCATTGAATTGAACATTTTTCTCATCGGCTTAAATAATGAAATACATTATCTATTTAGGGTAATAATATGACCTAGATCTTCGCGTGCCTAAAAGATGGAGAATGTGCGCAATAATGAAATATCGAACAATAATTGTATATCCTATTATTCTTCTCTTTTATATTCTATTACTGGTTATCATTGTCTATGTTACCATTGAAGCATCATTTTTCCACCTCATAAAACTTTATATTTCATTGTTTCACCAACGTGACATCCACGCAATAAAATATAAATCGGTGAATCATAAATTAGCATGGCGACATTCTTATCGAGTATCCTTGCTCGCAATAATCATTTTTCTTTCAAAGTCGTTAAAATATTTATCAACAATGTAATAAAAATAGTAACACAAGTTAAAAGCCTTGAATGCACGCGTTTGATAATTTCAAACTGATAATTTCGACTTTGCCTCGATTTTTGGAGGTTTTGTTCTCTCATCACAATACTCAAAAGGATTTCATTATTATATTAAAAAAATATTCTATTCCACTTTTTGAAAGAGAGAGAGAGAGAGAGAGAGAGAGAGAACATTCCTACAAAATATTTTTAAAAAATTTTATTCTTTGAAATAATTATAATTATCTCAAGAGATCAACAGATTGTATAGGGACAATTTCATATGTCGGATATTTTTTCTTGATTATCGTTTTAAATTTACATTGAAAACATCGTTGTTATATAGAAGACAAATAAAATACGATTCTTGCCTATATGGCAGATATTACGATATACTTTTACGAGATTATGATGCAGCGTTTTGATATGACGTGAAGCATTATTGCGCTAGTCAGAAGATTGCAAAATTAAATGAAGAAAGTCCAATATGGCCTCATGAAGATAAATAGGCGGGCATAAGATTTCGAGGTTTCTTCGTCTATTTGACTTTCTCTCTCTTTGGCTCTTGCTATTTTATTTATACTCACAGATATATGCGCATAAAGACACATATATATATATATATATATATATATACACACATACATATATATGTACATAGGTATATATCCCGCATATACGGTGTGAGCAATCGGAGTAATTTAAATGCTGTAAGCCACCATGTATGTCATAGAAAGATTTTTGCAATCTATGGTTTGCGTAATTGGGCGCGCAGCCTCTTGTACACTTGAAATTGACAAACTTGATTCACCTCTCTCTAGATCCTCTCTCTCTCTCTCTCTCTCTCTCCGTGTAGATCCATATGATCTGCAATATTACATTCTGCGTACATGGCCAATCAACGGCACACAATGGTGCAATTAGTGGCACGTGAGCTTTGATATACATGTGGGAAGAAGATATTTACGTTGCATTTTTCAAGTCATAAGGAAGCGCAGCACAATCATTATAAAATTTTAAAGAATAAAATTATGACAGAATTGCGTAACAATATCCGGCAAAATTTTAAATGTAATTAATGGAAAAATAATTTTATATGTATATAAAATCAATGTGTTACATATGATTGTAGTAGTTACGATCATAATATTGTACATGAAAGCACATTTATCATTAGGTGATAAACTATCGTAGCTGGAAACTATTTAAAAAAAAGCAATAAATTTACATTAACTTCATGCATAAACATACAGGATTTCAGAAATCACGCACTTCCTGTTGATTAAAAAAAAAAAAAACAAAGAAAAATGTTATTGGGATCACTTGAAATAACAATAATAAAGACTGAGATATATATATATTTTAAATGGTTATACGGTAATTAATGTTATAATTAACAAAAACAAAACTTTATTTGTCATATGATCTAAAAAATAACATATTATGTATCTGTCATAATAGAAAAGATGCATTACAATAATGAATATGTATGAGAATTTTTGAAAATAAAGTTACATATCGACAATCTCATAAAAACTTTAAGTTTTTAATTAATTACTATGTTAATTATTGTAGTTGACTGCGTAAATTCTAGAAATATGTTTAATATTCGGGAATTTGCATATATATGACCTATTAGTTTTATCTCAATTGATCTACAATCTTAAAATTCCTGTGTACAGTCTTAATATGTTTATATAAAGCTGATTAGGACTGGTTCACCTTGGCTTGAAACGTAAAAGCGTTTTATTATGTCATTACGATTTTATGCTTCTTCATATTCGATTCGCAAATATTTGCGTAGCAATATTAGCAAGCAATCGAATTGTTATATGAAGGTACTCTTATAAGTAGGGCTGCCATCTCTGTAATTATACAAATCTAGGAAAGGTTTAAAAGCCCGGACTTTTCCAATTGAAACCTGGACAGCCATAATTTATTATGTGAAATTATTGCAACTACTGACAAAGCGATAAAAATAGAATAATTTTTATTTTAATTATTAATAATCAATAATATTATTAATAGTCATTATTATTAATAATAGTAATAATGTAATACTACATTATTTTGTTTGCTGTCAATGATCCCAATGTCCTAAGACTTGAACAATACCGCACGTACAACATAGCAGACACAGTCTCAAAATATGACGCGCGCATCGTCTTGTGTGACGCGCTCAAAAAACTCGGACTATTTTGAAAGATCCTCCCGGATGTTCCCGGACGCTCGAAAAACTAGGACAAATCTGGGAAAAATCGGACGGATGGCAGCCTTACTTATAGGTGACGTGACAATGAAGGTATTTATCTTCGTCACGGAATATTAAATTATCATTTTACGTGCATACGTTCTTATAATAAAACGTGACATTAACGCAAAATATGTATGAATGTAATGCGGAACGTTTCTTTATGCGATTATTTCAGCTGTTGCTTTTATACAATATATTTTGTACGAATTTGTAAATGAATAAAATCAAATTGCACTTTTTATTATCTTGTAAATACAAATAATGAAAAATAAAAAGAAATTCGTGCAATACTTTGAGCTTTTAAAAACTAAAATATTCTTTAAGTAACCTTCATTTATTATAATTGAAAATTTATAACGTTAATTTTTGTTGTAGTTTTGATAGAAAGATTTTAGAAAGTCAAAGTCCATAGAGTAGTCCAAGAATAGTCCATTCTACTCTAGAACTAGAATTTATTGTTTCATTGATTATATAGTTTGCGACATAGGAAATGATATTCAAAAGTTTTGCGATTATAATATACTGACGTTGACGGCGTTCGTTATTTTTTCTTGGAACAAACACTGCAATAGTATTTTAATTTTTTTATTTAGACCAACTGTTTCTGATTCTGGATTGCAATTGCGAGAGCGCCGTTCCGCCATTATCCAATTATAATTTTGAAATAAGGACACTAGAATGAGAAAGAGAGAGAGAGAGAGAGAGAAATCAAGATTCTTTATAAACCGGGAGGTCAAATTATACGACACTCGTACGATGGGCGGTTCTCGGTTAATGCGTATTGCGTCAGTATTGAATATTGATAAATATCTTTGTTTTATTTTATATAAATTATTTTGCGCTAATTAATATTCGTACAAATAGAAAACTTCTACTTTAAAATTTAAAAGATTATACTTACTGAATGCTGTTTTTGAAAAAATAGTTTGTTTGATTGTAGTTTGCAAGAAGTAAAATACAATTTTCGATGACAGATAGAATAACAGAAACCAACTATAAATATACCAGTTTGGAGGAAATTTTATGAACCGAAATTTAAATTGGTTATTTCGAATATATTAAAACATTTTTATATAACATTGATAAGATGCAAATATTTTATATTTTATGTTTGATAATACGCGAGATATTTTTCTCTAATGTATCTTCAAATTAATAATATTTTAATGAAAATATTTTTTCCGCATATATATTTTAATTTAAATTTAAGATATTTATTAAAGTGCATCCTTCATATATACTATACAACATGTATAAAATATTATTATTATTTATTTAATCAAGAAACTCTCATATTTTTTAATTATATAATATGCATAATAAATTACGTTTCTCATTTTTTAACTAATTTTGATATTAGAAAATAGAATTGTAAAATAGAAATTTTGTCAATTTTTCTAATTAATATAAAAAAATAAAATGATGTATAGAAATTACGAACATATGTACATCTGCTAATTATTATCAAAAACAATTTTAATTGTTTCACTTTTTTTATTATTGTAAAAATTATTTAACAATAGGAATAATTAATAATGGAGTTTGAAACAACTTGACTTTTATCTTGTAATCAACGAGCTCATCAATTAAAATCGCTCTTCTGGCCTTGCGGTTACATATGAGTCACACAAGCAATGTTATATACGTAAATATAATATAGTGTGTGAGCTTATTCTGGACTTTGTCCTTCTCTCTTTGTTCGATATCCCGAACACATATTATATGTATATTAATAGTTGATGTCACAAAAAGTAGAGATTATGCTTATGCCATCTCGGTACAACGATCAAGAACTTTAACAAATGTGACTAATAATAATCGTTTAAAAAAGTATTTAATTCTGATTAATTAGTAAGTGCTTAATCGTAAGAACATCATCAATATACGTACTTATTCACGAATATAAGCGTGCCTGTAAGCTTGTTATTCACAAAATATATGTAAACATTTTAATTTAAAAAACATTTGCCTTTATCAATTAATAATGATTCATTAAGTAAATATTTTCGGTTTTTATTTTTACACAGTTGCATATTATCTCGTAATAAATGTTTGTTAAAGAGCGTTCTCGTTACATATTGTTTTTTTTTTCCATCAAAAATGCCTTTTGCAAGATAAGATTGTTTAATTTAGCGTTATTTATATCAGATTGTTGTATAGCAGATAGCAAGTTCATTTTACATTGGATTTAACAATTTTATTCGATTTTTAGATACGAAAACGATTCTCAAATCCGTCAGCGGCAGACTGCGATCCGGCGAGTTGACGGCTATTATGGGTCCGTCTGGTGCAGGAAAGTCGACGCTCCTAAATATTCTTACCGGATACAAGTGAGTCAACAAGTGCTTGTGAAACTTTTACGATACAGTTATCATTAATAAAATTATTAGCGTATCTAGTAGACTAATATAATTTTATTATTAACGATATTGAGAATACGAAAAAGACTAATGCGCGTAAAGATACATGCGCTCAGTTTAAATGAAATATAAACTTGTGCGAGTTAATATTGTGCGTTATCTGATACTTATATCAGCTTGCATTGATATGTGTTTTGCAATTGACGTACGTATTCCTACATTGACACGAATAAGCTGGTAAAAATTAATAGGTAAAAGTCCACTCTTATTCATTCTATATCAGTGAATAAGCTATTGCTTATTTTATGACTCACACATGTATTTTTATGTGCATACAACATTGTTCTAATTACTTTTCCACATTGTTAAATTCTATTTTTAAAAAATCAGAATTATTTGTTCGAAAATAATGAGTCATAAATTACTTACCCAATTTATTTCCTAGGATTATTTTCGTAAATTTACAATTTAATTTCTTATTCTAATCGCATTTAATCGTCATCATAATATCTATCAAATTATCGATTATTATTTAATGCAATTTATTACAATATAATGCTATAAAATGTATCCAAATATTCAGTATGTATTAAGTAACAGTATATATTAGGAAATTCTCATTTTTCAAAAGCATTTATAAAAAAAAAGATCAAATATTTAAATAGAATTCAACCAGAGATTTTTTTGCGTAATTTATCCAATCACCAGAATACTCAAAAAAATTCCTCGACTATAGTATATGCGAAGAATTTTGTCGAAACTCGCGTTTTCTTAAGATTTACGCTAGATTAATCAAAACGTCAAGTAGATATTTCCTGTGTGAAATTCCCGTGCCTGTCGTTCATACATCAACAAACAAATATGACATATATAAGGAAAAACGGCAATACCGTTGGGACGTACGTTTTTTTCCCTTTCTCTCTGCGAAAATTGGCACTTTGACTTCAAAGTTTGCGACACGTTACTAAAATACCTTAGGTATTCGTGCGAATTTGTATGTATGTATTACCATAAACCGACCGCGCTGCGGGAAAGATTTCGTTGTACGTACATATAATCTCGGCGTGACCCCGCGCCGTACTTTCAGTTTTTATCCCAATAATTTCGCTTTCTTCGCCATACTGCGCGCGATCTCACTTTCTTCGACGAAATACGAGTCTCACTTTCTTCGTGTTTTCGTATCTTTACGAAACTGCTTCGAAACGAGAATATTTTTCGCCGGTTATTACAAAATTAAGGAGATAATTAAAAAATTATATTTTTATGCGATAGGATCGAAATGTGCGTGTGTGTATAATTTAATTGTTATCGTTTTTTTTAGTTTTAATTTAGTTATATGCTATTAAAATCGACTTCCGAGAATATTTTATTGAATAAGCTGACAAAGCACTGAATGTACACTTTCTACTTTGATGTATTGTCTTCGGTTGACTGACTACTACAAAACGTTTTGCTTGACGAAACAATCTATTCGGATTTCTTCGAGAATTCTCAAAGAGTTATGTATAGATTGCTGCAGATATAATTGTTCAACGAAAATTTATAGATTTATTTAATTTATTATCAATATTTTTAAATAAAATAGTACAGTTTTATATATATATATATAACCGCTATATCTCTTGTTTTTATATATTATAATCGTATAGGCGTAAATAATTCTCAGCATATCTATCTTAATAAAGCAATGAATCATTAACTTGCTCGTCCAACAAATAATTATTTTTCGAATCTACTAATCAGTTCGGTAGATATTGCCTAATCAGAGGTTTTCTACTTTATATTCTCTGCATTGTTAAAATTGCCTTCTCATTTACGTATAAATCGAAGAGGCCAGTTGCGGTGTCAAGGCGCATTCTTGCCTGCGCTCCATTTTGTGTAGCGATTGTAAGGTCGACTGTCAACAAGAAATCAACGATTTCTTCTTGCTTTATACTTTTATCTTTAAATTGTACATATAACAGCGTGTAAACGTTGCAATGAATATTTTGCTGAGAAATGCATTCAGATCACACGATTCGAACTGGTTTTGAACATAGCTGCATTTTATATAAGCTAACACACACAAATATCTAATCATTAATTGTCCAGTATAACGACATTGCTTGATTGCTTTTTATTAGCCTAGTCAATTATGATATAAAAAAATCGACTTTTATAATAAAAATACATCATCATGTAAATTTTCCTTTACAATAATCAAGTTTTCATATCACAGTCTGTTAAAATGAATATTCTACTTATATATATTATTTAAATATTTAAAAAATGATATGTACAATGTGGGGACAATTATAATGTCAGCAGAATATAAATATGCGGCGAATATAAATACGAGTCGTCTTCTGTTTCTCTAAATTCATCGATCATGATCGATCAGCTTTTTGATTTCTTTGCGATATTTGCAGCCTGTAGGTTTTAACACCTACAAGAAACCCATAATGTACCTACAGCGTAAAAGTTGTTTCGCTATTTATTTGTCTCTTTTCCATCGCATTTTCCAAACCGGTTTCATAGTCAGCTGCAATGTTTGTGCGCTATCGAGTCTCACGCATTTACGATCGAAGATGCTTGCGACACGTAGAGCGATCTGACATTGACTCTTTCTGTATGCGGTGGATAAAAAAAAAAAAAAAAAAATTGATGAATTATTAATAACTTGAATTAAGATATGACTGTAGTGGAGAGTGCGTTGATGGAATACTTATCATCGACTTAAATTTCTTTAACAAATTTTTTCTTACTTGTTATAACAAAAAAGACACATCTTTTTTTTTATGTATTCTGATAATTGGAAATAAAATTTGAAATACGCGTATATAAATTTTCATCTCTCACAATTTATTTTTATGATGAAATGTGTATAAATGTAAATAAACATATTATAATGCAAGCGAACGTATTAAGTTTTATGTGTTGCGAATTATTTATTAGGAAGTTTTTACCGCAGGACGATAGGTACGGAGGGTAGTATCACAATAAATGGCCACGAAAGAAATCTCAGTGCCTTCAGGAAACTCTCCTGCTACATCATGCAGGACAATCAATTGTACGGGAATCTAACGGTAGCGGAAGCTATGAAGGTTGCGGCGAGTCTTAAGCTTAGTTCACGCATCGACAAAGCAGAGAAAGAAGAAGTGGTAAGATGATCCTCTTATCAAATTAGTTGACCTAAATAGACAATCTGACATTTTCAAACATATAACAATCAAATGCAATTATTTCATTAATTGGTATTAAATGTTATAGGGATAGTTATAATTGTGGATTCATTGCTACTTTGTCCATTTTTTCTCTCTTTCTCTCCCTTTCTTGCATCACTATATATTATTATTAGCTTATTGAAAAATCTTTTTAATTATATTTAATTATCGGTTTTCTCGATATTGTATTTAATTATATAAAACAAAAATTCAACGTACAGATTCTCTCTAAACCGGTTTATACAGTCTTTTCTTTACATACCCCATTTCTCATTCTCGATTAAAATCTGTTTGTACATATAATTTTATCGATTCATTAAAACTCTTTCCTCTGTAGATTCAAGAAATCCTTGAAACTCTCGGTTTGTCTGAGCACCGTCGAACCATGACCTCGAATCTGAGTGGTGGTCAGAAGAAAAGGCTTTCTATCGCTCTAGAACTGGTCAATAATCCCCCTATAATGTTTTTCGACGAGCCAACTAGGTAAGTATGCAAAATAATTATGATTACGTTTGCAGTTATACATAAATAATTCGATTATTAATTCCAATTATATTATTTATAAATAAATAATATCATTTTTTTATAATAATTTTAATTTGCCACATATAAGACTTTTGATTCTCTGAAAATAAATTTTATGAATAAACTGACTTGTGCTGTTAACGAAAATGAAGACAAAAATTAAAAAAGATATCTACGATATTAGAAATATATTTGACGGTTTAAATTTTAAAAAATTAATTAGATAACTCGAAAAAAATCCAGCAGTAATCTCTTTTACTGTCTCTAAAAATCACGCGAGAGAAGAACTACTCTGCCTTTAAATAACTTCCTTGATCTTCGGCTCTTGGCACGGCCAATGTCGATGGGATGTGTTGGTCTTTTTGTACTAAGACTGCGAACTTTTCAGGTTCCGATAAATGTCATGCGTCGTGCGTTGAGTTTCTCCTCCTTGCAACTTTCAAATATCTACCTTGTTCTAGATTTAAAGCTGCGTAAAATCAATCTTGCGGAACTTACTATAATAATAAATAATTATACTTTTTGCCTTAAAAATGTAATGTCCATTATAAAATTTAATAAATTTTGAGTAATTTATCTTTTATTTTTTACTACGGCTGATATACAGTCGACGTATATTTTAAATCTCTTGATATATACGAATACTAAACGAATATCTTAGTTAAGATACAAAAGATTATATAGTAACAGCAGAGAAAGTAAATGCTTGATTTTTTTGAAATGTTCTTTTTTCGCCGACAACTTTCACTGAAACGGTCGACAGAATTTTTGTATCCAAACATCATAACGTTATAACTCGTTCTATAGATTATCAAACACAATGATATTGACATATGACGATCTCATCTATCTGCGTAAGAAATCCCAATCTATTTACGTACTAAACGCAAAAAATTTCCATTCTCCTATCATTTCAAGTTTAAAAAATACCAATTTCCTAATTTAAAATCACATTAAATCTTCTCGGAATATTTTCTTATTGTTCGACCAGTTTTAAAAAAGTCATCAATTTCTTTTTATACTGATAAGATCTGACATTATAGATGATTGGCACGACTGGTCTTTTCAAGGTCTATACTGGATCAAGAACTTGATTCTAAAAAAAAATTACGGTCACTTAGCATCGCCATTTACTTTTGTTAATCATTGCGGATGTTGAAAAATCAATACTGTATTAATATATATCAGTTAATATCCTATGCAGTTACCGGATATTTTTTCCACTTGATATTCTTTAATCAGTCCTTTTACATAATGCAAAGAAAGTTGTATCATGTAAAGAAAGAGAGAAGAGTATAGCAGATTACAAACTCTTTTATTTTCCCAGACCTATTTTTTTACAACTTTTTTTATGCTTCATTATGCAAATGTGCACAGCCGAATAAAAAAGAAACGCGAAAAAGATTTAAGCATGGTGATTTAGCGATACTGATTAATTTTATCCGTTTGTTTACAGCGGCTTGGACTCCTCGTCTTGTTTCCAATGTATTTCATTGTTGAAGACACTGGCACGAGGCGGTAGAACGATAATCTGTACCATTCATCAGCCCAGCGCAAGGCTTTTCGAGATGTTCGATGCTCTCTACACGTTAGCCGAAGGTCAATGCGTTTATCAAGGCTCCACATCACAACTAGTACCTTTCCTAAGAACAATTGGCCTTGATTGTCCAAACTACCATAATCCAGCATCGTTTAGTAAGTTTTATTAAATAAAAAACTGATTCTTCTTAACGCCAGTGTTTTATGATAACTATCATATTGAAAAGTAAAATAAATTGAAGAAAATAATTCACACATACGTAATCAAAATTGAGATTTTTTATTTATTGTGAATTCGATATCTTCTTTGCGATTTCTGTGTGATAGTTATAGCATATCTATTACAATCTATTTTGTAGTCATTGAGGTATCATGCGGTGAATATGGCGATAATGTCAAGAACTTAGTTAATGCGATAAACAATGGCAAATACGATATACGCGAGGGACATCCGTTTCCCGAGACGAAGGAAGAGATGAACAATTGCGCTGCTTCAACAGGAATTTTGAAGAATGGCGATAGTATAGATAAAATTAAAATCAAGGATAAGAATGACGTCAATAATCTCGAGGAGAAGTTCGCGGGACAAAAACTGAACGAGATTAGCAATGAGAAAATCATATCGAGCTATGCTATGAATGACATTGCTAAGCAAGGTATGAAATGCTTTTTTACGTCTCTATAATAAATTGCAACATGACATAATGATGATTTATAACTCGATCGTCTGAAGATAACTTTTCGACTCATATAATTAATTGCAATTAGATATGTCAATACAATTGTAAAGAGCTTATATATCATGTTTTTATATTTTACATACATTATTTCATTCATTATATTTTCAAATTTTATGTCGAGGAATTAGAATTACTTGCGTAAATTGATGTATCGTATAAGATACATACCATAAGATCATATACTATATAAAACGTAAT
Source organism: Polyergus mexicanus (assembly GCF_030449975.1). Classification (NCBI taxonomy): domain Eukaryota; kingdom Metazoa; phylum Arthropoda; class Insecta; order Hymenoptera; family Formicidae; genus Polyergus; species Polyergus mexicanus. The sequence goes on from NW_027223324.1 coordinate 12,123,450, forward strand.
ATAATAAGTAACACGTGGAATATATTAATATTTTAGCGATGGATATGACAATCATCGTGGATACGGACAAGAAAGACAATGCTAGCATGGCTTTACTCGACGAGTCCATCGCAGTAACGCCGGAAAGATATCCTACGTCCGAATTGTTACAATTCTACATTATTCTAAAGCGTGCTTTACTCTTCAGTTGTAGAGATTGGGTAGATATTTGAAAAGAATGAGATTATCCGCTTATATTCCTAATCGTAAATTCTATAATATTTGCGATTCTAACATACAATATTACGCGACTGAATATATTTTTTTTAAATATTCTAATTTTTAATTCCTTTACATTCGTAGACTCTTATGTACCTCCGGTTCTTCGCTCACCTTCTGGTAGCGTCATTAATCACCGCGCTATATTATGATATCGGAAACGATGGCGCTAAAGTACTTAGTAATCTCGGATTTCTGTTCTTTAATATGCTATTTCTTATGTACACTTCCATGACAATTACCATTCTGTCCTGTAAGTTGCCAAATTTATGCTTATCTGCTTTGCGATAAAAAATAGCAATTTTCACATTATTTCTAAAAAATTTAAACCACCGATTTTTATTTTTAGTTCCATTAGAACTGCCTGTACTTTTAAAAGAGAACTTTAACAGATGGTACTCTCTCAAAGCATATTATTTTGCAATTACTCTTTCTGATTTACCGTTTCAGGTAAGATCGCAAAGTTTTATCAAATAAACATATGCATACCATTTTTTCCATAGCAAATAAATGATTATTCTCATATCTCTTGATTTCTTTCAGACTATATTTTGTATAATGTACGCCACTATCGTGTACTTCATGACGAGTCAACCGACGGATGTAACGCGATATTGCATGTTCGTGGGTACTTGTCTGCTAATTTCTTTCGTCGCGCAATCGGTGGGCCTTGTGGTCGGCGCCGCCATGAATGTGCAGAACGGTGTGTTCTTGGCGCCGGTAATGTCGGTGCCGTTCCTCCTTTTCTCAGGCTTCTTCGTCAGTTTCGACGCGATTCCGGTTTATCTACGATGGATCACGTATCTCAGCTACATCAGATATGGTTTCGAGGGAACCGCTTTGACTGTTTATGGGTACGGTCGAGAGAAACTAAAGTGTTTCCAGGTAGGATTAAATACAGCATGGAATGTTAGCATCAATCGCAAATACGGTCAATTGCAGAAGGCAATAATGCTTGTTTTTTTCTAGGTATATTGCCACTTTAAAAATCCGGAAATGACACTGGAAGAACTGGACATGCTCGATGCTGATTTTACTCTAGATATCCTCGCTCTCCTTCTCATATTCGTCGTGCTCCGAATTGTCGCGTATTTCTTCCTTCGTTGGAAGATAAAGAATGTTCGATAAATCGTCAATACGCGCGAGTTATTGTAAGATATTCTAAGATGATGAAGATTTGGATTTCAATGCCTCACAAGACAATCAAAAAATAAGAAAATTTATGCAAACATTTTCGTGACATTTCTCAGCGAGAATTTTCGCGGCAATAATTATTCTCTATGGAGAAAAAGCATTAATAATTTCAAAAATATCACAAAGTAAAAGATTTATTTTTTCATGTTTTATTGTTACTAAATTTAATTGTAGGAATATAATATAACTTATTTATATTTTTAATTAAGTTTATAACACACGACGACGACGGCTAATCGTTACGATTGTAACATATTTGTTCAGGGTATATATGTATATATATGTATATATAATATATATCATATATCTTCCTTTTTTTATTATGTCAGCAACATTCTCGTTAGAACGCAACCGAATACGTGCGTCGATTTTAGATTTATTATACTAAATTTAAACGTTCGCCACATGATGCAATTAAAAGAAAAGATGAAACAAAAAGAATTAGTTCGCATATGATTTTTAAAGAAAGAATTTTTAAGGAAAAAAATAGAAGGGGGTTTGTCAATTGCCCTCGATCACGTCTATCTTCCATAAACGAATACGAGGCCTTAATCGATGACGTATTTCACGAGCAATCGCTCTATTCTATCCACCAATGGCTGTGAGCTTAATGATGCAAAAAGAAAAAAGTGTTAAAGAAAATCAAATGCAAATGCTCATGTTCTTAAGATTAACTGAGACGAAATAATGCGTCCAAGAGAGAGATGATTTATAAGCGCACGAGTTTATCTTGCCAGATATTAATTTTATACGTTAAAGATTAGATGTTGTCAACGCTTTATAGAAGAAAGCAGCCCTGATAGATTATGAGATTATGTCAAAACGAGCATTTATGTGCTTTTGTAAAAATCCATCATTCTCGTAAATACAATGAAAAAATTCTTTCTGCATTACTCTGTACCGGTTGATACTTAAAAATTGAAATGTGCGAATCAAACTTTCTTAACGAAACTAAAAGAAACAAAATGATCATTTTGATAACCATTTGTTTTCTACTAACTTTTGAGAACAAATTTATTAGATTAAAATTCGTTGTTATATATATTTATTGAATTATTATTATCTTCCAAACACAGAAAGAGAGAATGTGTGTGTTGCTAGACTATTTTTCTAAATAAGCATAAACTCTGATCTTTTTATAGTGTTAAAAATTATAGAAAAATAATAGAAAAAATCAAATTTTTAAAGACATGAGAGGAAAAATGTACTTCATCACAATTCTACATATATATAAAAAATTGTCATTTGGTCTCAAAAATCGAAGTTAAAGATTTTCGATCCAAATTATAAAACATGTCGCTTATTTAAATATCTTTCATGAAAATCGGCGAACAAATTAAAAATCGATTAACAGGATTACGGCGCTCAAGCAAATGAAATAATTATTACGATAAAATATATATTTATGTAGATAAAACAAACAGTGAAAATCGATCAAAAATATATAATCGATTCTTAATGAAATACACTTTTATAAAATAAGATGCATCGAGATGTGTGTATTGGTTGGGCATAATCGTTACTATAGTTTATACTGCACTTGTATAAAATACGAAAAAGGTATGTTTTTCATAATACTGTATGTTTCAATTTTTTCGTCCCTCCTATCCTTATATCTCATCGTATTAAATACTTATTTATTATGCCATTATTCCATCTATATTAAAAAAATATTAATATTGAATCGCATATGTCATATACATATATGACATTTAAAAAATAACATTATTCAATATTATTTTTCATATGTGAACAGATATATTTATAATTTTCTATATAATTTTCATAAACTCGTATATGAATAATGAACGAGAGAAAATTAATAAAAAAACAATTTGCGTTATTAATATTTCTCTCTCTCCTTCTCTCTTTCTTTTTATTTCTTTAGTTAGTTCTTTCGGTGATAAAATATCTTAAGAACCTCTAATATTGTATTATACATTATTATCTGAGAGAATGTTTAGAAATTCCTTTGGTGGATATATTAATATTTATTCAATATTATAATAAGTTCTTACAATTAATCATTATCTTTGTTAAAATTGTACATAAATCGTAAATAATTATATACGATATCGTAATAATTATAGACATATATATGCCACAAAAATTAGTTTTAATATACATTACTATTCGATACATTAATTTTGAAATTGCATGTTTTCAATATATTTTCTTTTTTTTGCATAGTTCAAGGCTTCTATGCATGATAATTATATCATTTATTGCCTGTAATTTTAATAATAAATGTAGAATGGGAAATAATGTAGATATACATTTCTAATTATACTTTGATAAAAATATTAATCAACAACAGTAATACGAATAATTGTTTTTGTCAATGCCGCGTATTTCTCGCGGAATCGATAAGAGGATTAGAAAATATAAAATGTATTAAAGATGCGTACGTACGTCAAAATTACAAGTCATAGACATATTTTTTTGTCACAATTATCTTTATTCTAAATTATTATGTGTTATATTTGATCCGCCAATTGTTAGTTTGTTGCAATGATGTTATAAAAATTCATCCTCAATTTTTCGGTTTATTTTATGTGTGATTTATTGAAATGTTCGTGCAATCTTGATACGAAAATTCGTAATACTGGTAACGAATAACCAATAGTGAAAAATTTACAAAATGTACGCAAAACGTGAATATCCATCCTATCATTAACGATAAACAAAATTTGTGTAAATTTTCATAAAAATGCAATCCTCGATTACAACTGATATATTAATTTTTGAACGCGATCAAAGCAATTAATTTAAATTTATATGCATATAAAGATTTTCTTACCATAAAATAAAAATAAACTTTCAATTTTACAGAGCTATAATCTCATGAGAAATTATTTCACATGTAACGTTACGCAAAGATAAATATAAACAAGATAATTAAGTCGCTTGTTTGTAAATATTTTATTACAAAATTCCGTTATACGTGAATGATCTGGATTTATACATTATCCATTAAATGAATAAATGAAATAAATTCTGTCGCGCTTATTCTCTTTTATTTTTACTGCTACGATACATGTTCATAATTATTAGCAGAGCATATACATATGCAATAAATATAGATATCGGACGTGTAACGTCCCTTTTCAATCTTTTATATTATTCCAAATATAGCAATTAAAGTCATGAAAACAATTCATAATGTATTATAGAAAGTAACCTTGCATCAGGCGATTAATTGAATATTAAATCAGTGATTTAAATTGCATACGAGGGAATTTACGATAGCTGGACACGATCGATATCTGTGCAATGGTGTCAAAACAATAGATTCTAGAGACCAGCATGTATCTAGTTTTCTTTTCACTCGAGAGTCACAATCGCGTCTCGTCGTCACCTTTAAAATTTATTCTATATTTTATTCGTACAAACCATGATGCGAACGGTCATTGTAGTCACGTTATGTGTGACTGTGGCGTAATGAGTGCTCATTCTAAGAGTCACGCTATACATATACTGATAGGGAGACACAGCTGTACGGGAGCATCAAATGTTATTTCCGAGTCAGTCTGCTGCCGGCTACTGGTAGCGTACTACTGGTAGTGTTAGCTGACTAAGGTTCATGGTTCGTATATCTGGTAAAGTAGTTGTGTTAATCGATAAACAACGTTGTGCTCGATGTGACAACGTGCATTATTTGCAAATCACTGATACCGCCATATTCCCGTTTAATGACCACGTTAAAGAGGTGATGCGCGAACAGCAAAATTCAAGTATTTTAGAGGACCATTCGTAAGTTTCGACAATTCGCATGTATAAAGTTATTTTCTAGCATGTCTATTTTATTTTGATCAATTCAGATATAATTTTGTCTTATTAAAAATACTAGACTACAATAGACTAGAATACAATAATTATTAAGCTGCTAGTGATTCAAAAATTCAAAGATATTGAAGAATTATTCTTTAGAAATATTAACGGTGATGATAATAATCGCATTTTTTAATTTTATTTAACTTTAATTTAAATAAAATTTAATTTTAAGATTAATAATCAATATATAATCAAATGCATGAAAAAAATAAAAAACGAAGGAATCAAAAAGAGAACTAACAAATTAAGAAAAGAGCAGCAGATCTGAAATATTTTGCACATAAAACATAATTGATAAAATAATCGAGACATAAATATGAAACTAAGTAAGATACAATAAGTAAGATACAATATACGATTTATCACATAATATTCAAAAATATAGTAAAACAGGATATGCGGATGAAAGAGAGAGAGGGAGAGAGAGCGCCATGTTTTGTCTTTTATCTTTCTTATCTGTATTCTTATCGTTAATTGCAATATGTGGACGAAAAAAACATGATAAATAAAATATTTCCTCCACGTAGATACATCACGAAAAAAATTATTGTGTATAACTAGTTATTATTTAGGATGACAATGTGTGAATCTATTCAAATTTAAAAAGATAAAATTTTAGGCTAACGCGAATTCAGTTTGTGTTTGTAAAAATTAAAACATAATTTCATACAAAATAATATCAAATTACACAGCTAAAAAAAAAAAAAAAAACGCCGGAACGAGACTAATCGTTTCTTATAATTTTTTAGACACTAGACACGAATCCGGTTTCCAAATTGCTCCATCACGTCAAAATTTTAAGAAATTTGCAATTAAAGTTGCAAAAAAGGGTTACTTTTATGAACTTTGTCATGTTTAGATTGCAATCTAAAAAAAATCTCATTTTCTGTTGAACTTATGTATACCAAATGCGGGAAGTGCGTTTATCAAATATAACACTTTCAACACTATCGTCATATGCCGTATATGTAGATAAGTAGTTGTCCATTTAAATAAATGTCTACGTAGATACATATATGGCTTTTCTAGAACACAAGGTATAAGAACAAAGCGGAAGGAAACACGAAAGTTATCAAAAATTGTAAATAAGTCAAGTTTTTTATTCGCTATATAATCAATAAAAATTGATAATGGAGTAAATAGTAAACAGAGGATAAATCATCTGATACGTTGTAAACCGAATAATTGTACCTTCGGTCGATTTAATTCTCGTATAGAATTTGAAACAGAAAAAAGCGAAAGATTCCCACACTCACGCTCATAATGCGTTTTGTAATTATTGTGTAATTAAACAAACAAATGCGAAGAAACTGCATATATACAATATATATATATACAGGGTGTCCCATTTTAAAGGACCCACTCAAATATCTCAGAAACACTGCGTTAAATCGAAAAATGTTTCAAACAAAAGTTATGTGGCTTCAAGGGGGCCATAAGATGGTGACAATGATTTGACGTTGGAAAATCATTTGAAGGTCATGTGAAAGTCAACTTTAAAATCTTAAATGGAAACCCCCATTTTTTATTTAGTATTCTTGTTACAAATAATACAAATAATTGTTTAAAAAAATACATCGCAAATAATTTTTTTAAAAATTATTATTTTTTTATACTAATTGATTTGTATCATTATTCTGTACATAAAAGTATTACGGTAAGATTATCAAAAACTAACTATTTTATGAGATATTTAATTTTTTATATCAAAAGATGTCAGATTAAAATATAAAATACCTCAAAAAGTACTTAATGAAAAAATACTTTGTTATAGTGTTTTGGAAATCTCTCGATGTCAGCTACAAGAATACTAAATAAAAAATGGGGGTTTCCATTTAAGATTTTAAAGTTGACCTTCACATGACCTTCAAATGATTTTCCAAGGTCAAATAATTGTCACCATCTTATGGCCCCCTTGAAGCCACACAACTTTTGTTTGAAACATTTTTCGATTTAACGCAGTGTTTCTGAGATATTTGAGTGGGTCCTTTAAAATGGGACACCCTTATTTAAAATATTATATTATTGTATGAATAAGCCCAGTGATATACTATTACATCAATATAAATCTGATTTAGTTCAAAGATTTCCTAAAAGTTAATTACTTGATCTTGGTCTTGGTTGTCAGTTTTGTATCTCTTTGGAATTGACCTTAATTACTGTTATTTATTTGTGTATGTGGGACATATATTTAGATGTACATAGTTTATTAATCATAATTCTTCAATATCGGACGCTTGATCGAAGACGATCATGTCAGTTGAAGTTCAGCATTGCAGAAGATTTACGTAATGGCGCACGCGTGTAATATAAAGTCGGAACTGCGTCACCGTCATTCACTTTGGATATTTATCCGCATATTTCACACATGGCCATTCACATATAAACCACAGAGGGTTATAAAAAGAAAGAAGAATATGTTTTCTCTCTTTGGAAGAACTCCAATATCCTAAATGAAGTAATGCATATCAATAACTCGGAAATATATGTATATGCGAAAATCTCAAACACATCCTATTTGTTTGCATTTTCACCTATTCATCTCTTATTAATTTGCATTATCATTATTAAAAAATTCTTTTGATATTATCATTTTTCTCTGTGTATATACAACATCAGTAATAAGGTGATATAGGCAACCACCATGCTTCCGAGAAACGTTTTCTTTCTTGTATTCTATAGCACGTCAGTACTTTTATATATATCTGTTTTTAGTTATCACTCGTTTTATTTTCCTGGCCAATACCGAATAATTTCTTGCTTTAAAAAGAGTATATATCAGATAATGACAGTTGCAAGTTGGAGATAAATCGTTCTTGCAACTCAAGCGGAAAATCATAATTATAAAACCTACTGCAAGAAACAAAATGAAGGAAGTCGATAATAGCGAAATTACAGAAAAGACCCTTAGTCATGACAAACATTTTATACGTACTACGTTATATGCATCAAAAATGGCCGCGGTGGATATTGAGTTCAATGATTTGACGTATGCAGTGCCGAGCTCTCGAAAAGGTAAAGGCAATCCCATATATATTTTAAAATTAATAAGTTAAAGTAACAGTATAGAAAAGCCATAAAATATTATATGTACATACAATATATTGTACATAATAGAAAAAAGAAATATATATATATATATGTATATATATATATAATTAAAAAAAAAAGATATATATTGTATATATATATATATATATATATATATATATATATATATATATGTAATATATAATTTAATAATTTAGAATTGCTATTAAATTATTAAAGTTTAGAAAAGAAAAGCATTTTAGTAATAAGTGTTTGATTATATTATTTTCAAATTTTTGATTAGATAAAATTACGAGACTGAATCATACAAACTAAGAAAGATAAAAACTGCATAAAGTAGTTTATTCTGGTCTAGATCTCTAGATAACATAGTAGAGTTTTATATAATTCTAGACAAGTATTTAAATTTATTTAAAATATACTGCGTCAAACTAGTCGCATAAAATTATCATTAAGACATATTAAAGGCACATACTTCCATGTGGTTTCGTCGACTCAACAGCCGCTCGCTTGTGATTCAAACAAAGAATAAAGATTCATATATATTTCGTTTTTATTTCATCATTTTCCATTCAATTCTTGTTCTCACTATTGTTACAAATTGTAAAAAACGAGGGAGATTAAACATCAAAATAATGCTGCATCAAATTAAAGTTGCATTAATAAGATAAAAATATTCAGATTGTGTGATAATAATATTTTAAAAAGTTTAACGCGTATGCGCACACAAACGCGCATACATATACATAATAAGGTATTTAATATAAATTATATACCTAATGATAAAGCATATATATATATGTGAAATCATGATATATAGTTGTGCATTTTAATGACAATAAATGTTGCTATTTATACACATCGACAATTTTCTCCGAAAAACGATATATAATCTAAGATCTGAGATATTGAAAATTTTTTTCACGTTAATTAATAAATAAATAAGAAAATTTTTCAAATCAGTTAATTATAATTTTGTCTGGAAAAAATGATTCGCTAATCTATAATAGAGAATTTAATTTGCTACTTTGGTGACAAAATTATTTTTATAGAATTGGACTTATATCGGTATCATCCAAATAGTAAATTTATCGAAATCGTAACTTTTTTATCTACAGTAAAAATTGTGTGTGCATATATTCGTGCACATAATAAATATATATACTTCACATAATGTAATTCACATAATCATTGAAACATCGATATTAAAAGCAATGGTATTTAAAATTTTTTGAATTAGGCATTATAACATTGTGTATATTAAAACTAATAGCTACAAAAAATAACTATTCAATTTCACAATACAATCAATTTTATTGATACTTTTTGTGAAGGATATTTTGAAATCACCAGTTGTTTAAGCAATCTCAAACACATAATTTCGATAAATGTATGTTTTAACACGAATACGTAAAATTTCGTCGATTAAAGTCTAATTGCGAAATACATCGTTACTTTATAGCTAGATATACGAAAACTAAACTATTCTCATCAACAAAAAATTCGATTAAAGTCATTCATGCAACCGAATGCGCAATTCTTTCTACGATAATGCGCAAATACTTCTGCGATAAATCTATCGGAAATATTCAATTACAGGTAATTATTAGAAGCTTTTTGAATAATAAGCGGTTAATGATATATAATTATCATATAATCATTGCTAAGAAATTAATTTATCTTGTATAAAAAATGATTGATGTGGCAATTGTTATGGTCGACGGAATGACGGACGAAGTTTTTTGCTTATCATGACAAATAATGAATCATTAACGATAATTTAATTCGGATGAATATAAAGTACAGCATATCAGTTGCGCTTTCATGTGGTATTATTCTTCTTGTGATTGTATAACATTGCTTTAAAGATTTATTTTATAGCAGTGCATTATTTGCAACGCATACAAAACATAAATTTGATCGCTATTGCTATTCTCCAATACAATTACAAACAACAAATGCTGTGTAAATCTAGAATAAAAATTCAAAAAAAATTAAAAATAGAAGAATTGTACATAATAAATGTACATAATTTCACATATACATAAGATAGCAACAGTCAATAAACGGGTTACATGAATAAAATATGAGCATAATAAAATAGGAGTGTCGCGAGTTATGGTTGCTCTTTCCTCAAAGAATGCGGCTGGGAGTTGACAGACGCTAATGTAATGTCATTTGAATGTTACGATTCACAACAAGTAAAGAAAAATAGCCATTTTGCAAGAATCGTGCATAATTCACGCAATTCACGATCAAATGCTGCATAATGCATTATCTAAAGATAATCAAACAATGATGTATAAAATTCTGAAGTAAATCACGTTAAGAGTATCCTGTTTAAATTATTATGCGTCTAATAAATATGCGCTTTTACTGTCACTTGGAATAATGTATTATATCTCATCATATCATTTCATTACACAGATCTGCGAGGTTTTGTTGCTTGAAAATTATACGTGATTTCCTAATGGTAATCCTCAAACAACTTTTAACACCTTTAATTTCGCATGCCTGTGTTATTCATTAAACTCTTTTATTAATCTGTTGAAAGAATAATTTATTACTAGTCTTACACCATTTTTAAATAGATTTATTATCAAATATAGAAATCTTTTTCTGTATATTTTTCTATATGCTTTAGATTATAAACATGGCCGTATAACTCGCTTATATAATTAAATGCACAATACACAGATATAATTAAATCTATGTAGATATATGTATATATATTTTAAGCAAACTTTACGGATTATGATGCTTATATTTTCATTGAAATATTTCCATTCACTATCGCGCCGCGAAAGCGGAAATTTATTCCTTACGTTTCAACTTTGTTTATCTTTTCAATTTCTGTATGTGAATTATGAAGAATATGCTGATTTTATATTCTTCGTCTTCTATAAAGAAACATGAATTTGTACGTCAAGCGTCTTTTAATCATAAACAAAAACTTATTATTTTTTAAATATAATATATCATTCAATGTTTCGTCAAAAATTTACAGAGTCAAAGATGCTTTTAAAAGGAATTAACGGACAATTCAAATCGGGTGAGCTTACAGCGATTATGGGTCCTTCTGGTGCCGGAAAATCGACGTTACTCAATGTTCTCGCCGGATACAAGTACATAATTGAATAATCATAAATTCAAATAAACCGTTGAGATTATCCAACAAATTATATTGGCTAGTCTTATAATCTTTTTTGTTATAAATTCAAGTAATTATTGTCTCTCGCAGAGAATTTATCGGCACCCATAATGTTACACACAAAAGTCTGTAATTATATATTATGTTATAAAATCAGGCCATCTTATTTCTTCTTATTATTTCTTATTATAATTTGTTTTTTGCGCGATTAAAATCAAATTATATTATATACATACATTATTACACATACGTATTATCAAAGGTATCATATCTTTTACGACATTCTATATATATTTCTATTTTTCCGATAATCTATATTTTTATATAACACGATTATTTAGTAGGTTCAAGCTTCAATTATCTACGTCTGAATTATATAAGATTGTGTTTACTAAATAATATATTGCATAACGTTTAATAACTTTGTGATAATCTATAATTATTAAAATTAAGAGGATATAGTTTCAATTGAATAATTAAAAATATAGAAATTAACCGTATAATCAAAAAGATTATACGATAGTTTGATAAATAATTATATATTTTATATCATAAAATTGGAAGCGATAAACAACGAACATAAAAATTTCGCTGCGTTGCAATTTATCATACAACATTAAAGCAGACATTCTCCGTATACAGATATACGGACATAATTGGCTCAATAAATATCAATGGACAGCCGCGGAACATGCAGGAATTCAAGAAGATGTCGTGCTACATCATGCAAGAAGATCTCGTGCAACCGAAACTTACGGTTATAGAAGCGATGTCCTTCGCTGCAGACTTAAAACTCGGCAGAAACAAATCGCAATCCGAAAAACGCATCGCCGTGAGTACGATCTTTCGTAGCCTAATCCTAATATTATGACAGAATATTTTAACGGTCTATACTGAAAAACAAAATCAAGAACAACAACAAGACGATCGTTTCAAGAGAATAAAAGATTGAGGCAAAAAAGTGAATTAATTAACACAACTATAGTTCTTGTTCAAACACACTTATTGTTAAAACATTTTTTAACAGTAAATTGTAAAAAATCATTCAAGTATCAGTCGTTTCTTATGAAAATCAAATTATATACATACATCTCTCTTCACTGATTCATTGTCAGAATAAAAGATTGAGGCAAAAAAGTGAATTAATTAACACAACTATAGTTCTTGTTCAAACACACTTATTGTTAAAACATTTTTTAACAGTAAATTGTAAAAAATCATTCAAGTATCAGTCGTTTCTTATGAAAATCAAATTATATACATACATCTCTCTTCACTGATTCATTGTCAGACTTTTTAGCAATACTTTTATGTAATTATCAATAATAACAAAAATTAGATAATTCGTCTAAATATCTCATTTAAAATATTAGTTCCGTAAGGATAATATCATTATCAGTCTCGTCAAATTTAATGTCCAATTAACATAAGATTCCTTCACATATCAAAAAAGAAAAGATATTATGCGCATTTAGGCAGTAGATTAAATGTAATTTAAATCAAACATAGAATAGCAAAAAAAAAACAACAAAAATTGATATCTTAGGACTATTAATTTATATAAATCATAAAAATATCCACATTTTTAGAAGGTCAATACAATGATTGATTTTTATAGATAAACGAGATTCTGGTTACACTTAGATTGTCCGAAACACAAGATACGCTTATGGAACGACTCTCCGGTGGCGAAAGGAAGAGGCTGATGATCGGACTTGAATTAATAAATAATCCACCTGTGATTTTTCTGGACGAACCGACCAGGTGAGTATTGTACAAGATTTATATAAAATTGTTTGTCTCATCTTCTTATTTATAATATATACCCCAGCTTTTTATTCTCTTAAATGATTACATATATGACTGATCGTATTATAATTATAATAGTAATAAAGAGAGTAACCGTATATATTTTTTAAATATCTGCGTAGATAGAAAAACAAATTTGTGTAAATCATATTATTATTATTATTTCTTCATCTCAATATAATTATATTATTTTTCTGCATATAATTAATTACTTATACGCAAAGACTGGATTTATTAAAATAATTATATAAAGTCATCACATGTTGCAGCTGTAAGATACATAAAAAGCAGTTTTAAAATGATTTGAAATCGTAAACATGTTAAATTCAAGAAGGCAAAATATGATGAGTCTCGATAATTATCCGTAATTTTATTCTAAGATCGCAATATATTGTGCGTCATATGCATCTTTAGTATTAGTAATGTCCACATTGTAACTCGTTAGGAACTACAACATGTATTTAGATATCACGGCCATTTTTCTTTTACTATACAATCTTAACTTATTAGATGTTAATTATCGCCTGATTAACAAAAAAAAGAAGCTGGGTTTCCTCAACATGATTATCTATGATGCAAAAAGTACAAGATGCAGTAAACAAATATTTTATGTCTTGGATATATATATATATATACACATATTACATATTTGAAAGCATAAAGAAACCTATGCATCGATAAATCAAGTATTTCTAAACACAAGAGAAAAGCAAAATATTAGAAAAATCTATATTATTATCAAAATAAATTTTGGAAATTGATTGATTACGGATAATCAATTATTGATTCTCTCAATCACAATTATAATGAATGTTATGAATCACGTATATAACTAAATAAATATAAATGTAAAAAAACAATTGATCATAATATTATTAAAAAATGAGCAAACAAATTCAAGAAAATGGCGTAAACAAAACGTTTACTCATAATATCTTCGAATTTTATTAGGAAATAGAATGAAAATAACATCTCGTCTCACGCGATATGCTTTCGTGATGAGATGACCGTAGCGCACGCGCAAAACTATTCACTCAAAATATTTTAATATTGTAGAAGTATTGCAGAAAAGATTTATATTTTTTTCAGCGGATTAGACGAGTTGTCCTCTTTTTATTGCATCGATAGTCTTCAAAAGCTGGCACGTTTCGGACGAAATGTTATATGCTCGATACATACTCCCAGCGCAAGTATATTTAACAGATTTGATCACGTCTACATCATAACTGCAGGTCAATGTGCTTATAGGGGCACCTCGGATAACGTGTTGCCATTCCTACAAAGCATAGGTTTAGAATGCCCGAAGCATTACAATCCGGCGGACTTCGGTAAGTTATATGCACGTATGCTCTTTATGCAATCGTATTTTTCGATTTTCATGATTTCTTTCAATATTATTTTCAATATTTCCTTTAAAGTTACAAGTCACAATATATATTAATGTCGCGTTCTTCATAAAAAAAACGCTTAACATTTTTCGTAGGAGATCTCAGAGCTTTAAGAATTCACACTTACAATTAGTTTAATTTCACACACAATCATAACGATGTAATAATGACGCTTAGATATATCAGATTTTAATATTTTACAAATTCATATTTTATTTAATTTCATAATAATATAATAATAACGCTTAAATATATCAAAAGATGTTAAAATTTCGAATACTTATTCAGTAATAGAAATCTGCTCGGGTGATTATGGTTCCGATCTGATCGAACAAATGATTACTTGCGTCGAGAAGATACCGATTCTTCCAATTTCTCGAGCAAAGTATGAACTCGAGCTTAATACGCAGAATCCGAAAGTCTTTTGGCTCGATCAATTCAAAACGTTAATCAAGAGGATGATGTTGCAGCTTTATCGAAATAGAGTAAGAATCGAACATATATTATGTATTACATTACTAAGTGCCAAGTGGATTTATATCGCAATTCAAAAGAAATTTACAATATCGAGAAAGCTTGATTCTAAAAAACTATATGTTGAATGAGCACATTCTTTTTTATATATTCACAGAATTACATCTATCTGAAGATATCGCTACATATTTTTTTGGGACTAGTAATTGGCTTACTGTTTTTGAATATGGGCAATGATGGCTCCAGGGCCCTGTTCAATTTTGGCTTTTGCTTCGCGTGCCTAATAGTATTTCTGTACATACCCATGCTACCGGTATTAATGCATTGTAAGAATATCTTTTCTTTGTATACGTAATTAGAATTAGTGTATAAATAATTAATTAAATTAATTTTTTGTTTGCAAAATTCAGTATTTGTCAGTTTTATATTTATAGATATTCTGTTGAGAGAGAAAGATATATATATGGAAATGTCTCTCTCTCTCTCTCTCTCTTTCTCTGCAAGAAAAAGCATTCATTAAAAGCAATCAAAATATATAACATTATACAATTATGTTTTATAATATTCATTAATTGTTACCATGTTTAAAATTCGTAAAATCTTTTTTAAAAATAAAAAGGCAAAAAAATAACTAAATTATACTGTTTTAACTATATAGAAATGAGCTTATGATTGTATTTTATATCAATATTCTTCTCTCTCTTTCGTTACAGTTCCTTTTGAAATTAAAATAATGAAGCGAGAGTATTTCAACAGATGGTACAATTTTAGCGCATACTACTGGGCCATAAATGTAACTAGTATGCCTTTACAGGTTGGTTCCTTTGGTAAATTCTTTTTTGTATAGCATAAATATTTCGTATAATAAATCACTTATTATATATCTTTATTATTTATTACATTAGACCTTTATCAAGTCGATATAACTTTTTAAAAAATTCTCTGATCTTTTCTCAGATACTGTTAGGATTTATATATCTTTCAATGGTCTACCTCATTACGGGTCAACCCCTGGAGTGGCATAGATGCATCATGTTCTTTAGTACTTGCTTCATCTGCGCCTTAATCGGGGAGAGTATAGGACATAATATTGCTAGCATATTCAACTCCGTAGTATGTTTGGAATGATAATTATGAATATAATAAAAAAAAATATTTTTTTAAATTATAGATATAACAGCCGATATCTCTTTCTTTTTATTTAGAATGGTGTGTTTATCGGGCCGGCGATAACTTGTGCCATGATTTTAACCGCAGTACAAGGTCTTGGAGATTCCACTCCTCTACCAATTTATCGAACGTTATTCATGTATGCCAGTCATATTCGATATGGACTGGAGGCTCTCACAGTAGCCATATATGGTTTTAATAGACAGAGATTACCTTGCCCGGTGGAAGAAGTGTATTGTCATTTCAGTTCGCCCAAAGAAATTTTTCGAACAATAGGTAAAAACTTCATAATAATATTCGAGCTAATTATTTTGAATCGTTCATTTTAAGAGTTGTTATATACGCGTATCGCATTTATATTCTGTATTAACGATTTTTTCTATTTCTCAATAATATATAAATATTCGAGATATTAAAGTAACATCTTTTATCTGTGTGTTTCGCAGGTCTAGAAAATGCTCCAAATTATTGGCTGGATATGCTAGCTCTTATTATTATATTTATTATTTGTAAGGGAATGTTATATTATTTATTGAAGCAAAGAGTGCAACCAAACAAAACTTTTCAGATGTTTCAGAGAATCGGAAAATATATCAAGAGCCATTTCAATATGTGATCATTAAGCTCAATGCTTTTAGCTCAATGCTCTCTAAAACGAATTTTAAATTAAAAATGTAATTGTGAAAGAAATACGATTGTTGATACAATGATATGTTTAACGTAATATTAATTGTTGTTAAAAAAATGATTTATATTAATAATATAAAAAATTGATAATCTGTTATAATTTTCGTTAAATAAAAGAAAGTAAATTGCATATATTCTATTGCAAAATTTATTTTCTCCTAATTTTGTCATCATATTGTCAAATTCATATCTGTAATGATTTCAAGATAAAATAAGAAACTTTTGTATATAGAACTTTATATATAAAAACAATAATTTAAATCATGCAAAAAGAGTACATATAATTAGCGTTATAATATCTATACAAAAAGTGACTCTCCTGTTATCAATAATTGTAAACTGAATTATAAAAGAAAATGACGATGCCACATCTAATGTTATTGCTATCTCTTTATTGCTCACAAGTATGTTAGGTTGCATGTTTGCAGAAATTTTTCTCTTAGAAGTTAATATAACATGGCATGATACCGTGATTTTTTTATTGTACATATGCGTCATGTCAGAACAATAAAGAAAATAGCAAGTGATAAGTATAGTAGATAAATGATGTTAGAAAATTCGATATGTATGGTTCGTGACGATACATCGGTTTCAGCATTTTTCTATTTATTCCTTAGCATTACTTAATACTGTAATTTTAGCACGCATAATCAAATATGATAATGTTATGATAATATCAATTAAATGCTCTTTTTCTAAATTAATCGTATGCACAATTTAATATTATCTTTCAAAAATTAAAAATAACTGTGTTTTTTGATTATATTAAATATCAAAAATAATTATTGAGAAAAATGTTATAATTATAAGAAAAATTTCCTAAAACAAAATTACAAAGTATAATTATGTAATTATAAAGCAACATTATGTCATAAATTATTTTATACTATTATATGTACAGTTATGTCAATTAAATGTTCGTGACGCTTTTCAATTCATGTAGTATTTTCGCGATACATCTGCTAGAATACTTAATATTGTCAAATTCATAATATTTCATCTTTTCACAATGAGGTTGAGTGAAGAAGACCATCTGTTACACATAAAATCTCAACATTTCACAATGAGGTCGAGTAAAGAAGACCATCTGCGACACATAATGTGGAATGAAAGAGGAACAATGGGAAAAGGTGGTGGTGGCAACTGCAGAAAAAGGTAGTGGGAGAATCGAGCGTATTTAGCTTTAGCTTCGACACTGCTCTCTCGGAGTCAATATCTACTCTTCCCACGTGGAACAATTTTTTCTCTTTTCCTAATAGAATGGCCAAGTATAATATTGCATTGTGTATTTTTTTGCTGTCTTTACTGTACATCACACATGGGTAAGTGAAGTAACATTAATGTTCTATGATATTAAAATAAGTATTGTTCAAAATATTATATAACTTGCTGTGTCAATATTCTGATAAATGAAGATAATGTGCGTTAGCATTATTAGCACACCTGAGCACGTGCGCGTACAGATGTTAACGAATATTATATCGAAATGCTTAAAAGTCATTTAAAAGAAAAGTTTAGCGAGAAATATACCAATGTCAAAGCGCATATACAGCTTCCGAAAAATTACTTAATAACGAATTAATTAATATTCATGAAATGAGCCGTTCTATATTTAGATCTTTCTCAATTCTCTAACTCAATTGGTTAAATAATCGTAATTGGAAACTACACAAATTGCCTTATTAAACATTAGAATAACATAATGTTATCTAATCGCCTAATTAAAATTAAATATTTTTTGATACACAAAATATAAATAAATTAATATAGATAATATCAATTTTTTTTTCTTTTTTTCTGAATATATATATATATATATATATAATAATTAAAAAATGATATAATCAAAAAAATTTGCGTCACGTTCTGATGCAAATCGCAATTTAAAAAAAAAAGATATTTCAGTTTCAAATATTTTTAATAGAAAATTAAAAAATCAAGAACGTAGGAAGCGAGAATCCAATAAATTTGATGTCTTGATATTTACTCAACGATGGCCATTGACAGCTTGCTTTATGTGGAAAGAAAAGTCCGAGAAACACGATTGTTCGTTACCTAAACGAGATGAATGGACTATCCACGGTATTTGGCCGACGAGGTATAATACGTTAGGCCCAGAGTATTGCAACAAATCGCTGCCGTTTAACCCAAGCGTTCTAGCGCCTTTGAAAAGTCAATTACAAGAGAACTGGATTGATATTCAGGACGGATCCGACCCTTATTCATTTTGGAAACACGAATGGTATAAACACGGCACCTGTGCAGTTGCAATAAAAGAATTAAACAATGAATATGACTATTTTCAAGAAGGATTAAAACTTCTCAATACCTATAATATGATAGACATACTTGCAAAAGCAAATATTTTACCAGGGCAAAAGTATATGGTAGAAAATATGTTGATAGGAATTCAAGAGATATTGAACAAGAGAGGCCAAATAATGTGCGCGCACAATGAGGTAAAAATTTAAAATTATTTAAATATAAACAAACAATATTTGTAAAAATCGTTTTTTTATAGATATAGAAAAATAATTTAATATATTAAATTTTCTTATATAAAAGATTATAGTTTCGCTTTCTTTTAGGAAACGGGTGAATTATATGTGAACGAGATAAGAATCTGTTTTGACAAAACATTGCAGTTGATAGACTGTGATGGCATTTATAAGTTCCCTACAAATTGTGATAGATTCAAACAGATAACATATCCTAGTTCCGTACCACACAATAATCGTGTAGTACAGATATAACTATAATAATAATAATATTAAAATCATTGTGTACGGGTGTGTGTGTGTGCACAAACTAGATAAAAAATTATTAAATATTACATATATCATACATATATGACATATGCACTTAAAATAATTTGTCATGGTAAGAATTTAATAATAAATCTTAGTATATAAGAAAAATAATATAATTTAGCTTTCTTTTCATCATTAAAGAAATATTAAAAATATTAAAGATATTAAAAATTTTAGATTAACACAATTTCTAAATTAAATTATAGATGTATAGATAAAAAAAGCACAATTAGTTTAAATTATAATTAATGTAAAATTCCCAAACCTGTTTTTCTATTATCATCTAAATTTTTAATTATTATGCTATTCATAAAGAAAGAGATTACAAAGAAATCAGAAAGAAGTTTGCGTACTACAGATAAGATTACCGATTGTTTATAATAAAGAATATCATTATATTAGCATTAATATCTTATAATTAATCTGTATGATAATATACATTTTTTGCTTACAAATTAGGGCATCACTGGTTACATCATTCCACCTTCTTTTGGACGATTACAACTGCTGAAGGTACCAGACCTGCCAATTAAATAAAAATATATTATGCTAACTGACAGAATATTGCATAATATATAGCATAATATATTGAAAAATATTAATTGATAAAACTGCACTAATTGTATCAATAAATAATATTTTATATAAGTTATATTATGTATGTATATGTTAGTGATCAATGTTCAGTTGTACGCTCACTAGCAAACGCGCGCGCGCACGCGCTTCCTATGTATGCTATGGCTACGGTCGAGAAGATGCTAGAGATGCTTCGAAGCATTGCGTTAACCAATTAGAATAAAGAAATTTTTACTCTTTTTGTCCTGATTGGTCAATCAAACGCTTCGAAGCATTTCTAGCGTCTTCCCGACCGCAGCCTATACCACAATAAATTATCAATGCAACATACCTAATACATCTAATGGTGTATCATAATCTTCGTCCGTGAATACTTTCTTAGGAAAAGTAGTCATTAATTGAAAAGGACCATTACCATCTGTCCTATTCATTTCAATAAACAGCCTCACTGCGGACAATTGTTCTTTGCTTCCAAAGCTTTGTGTCAAAGTTTGTCCATTAGTAAGCCTAAGCTAAAAAATATCATTATTTGAAACATATTGCATGTATATATAATATACTTTTATGTATGCATTTTATTTTAGTACCTGAAGTCTGGTTTCAGTGTAATCCTTTCTATGATGCATAGATGTGGACGAAGTAATTGCAGACAAGGAAGCTGAAGCTGTATTAACTGACTGATCATTTTCAGCAGTTGCTTTAGCTCGTCTTGCTGCTTTATCAGCTTCAATTTGTGCTCTAACTCTTTCTTTTGCTTCTTTCTCTTCTGCCTTCTCCCGTTTTCTTTGCTCTAAGAGTTTCTTCATTTCTAACTCTTCCAATCTGTTACATAAGCAAAATATAAACTTACATATATTCTATCTAAAATTGATTATCCATTATTGATATTCTTACTTTTTCCTAGCTTCAGACATTTCCTTTCCTGACCGTATCCTATTTTTTTCCCTTTCAAGCGCATCTTTCTTTTCTTGTTCCTCTCTTTCCTTTCTTTTCTGTCTTAATTTTTCTTCCAACATTTTCAGTTGTTCCCTCTTCTCTTCTTCAGTAAGCGATTTCTTTTCTTCTGTGCTTTCAGAAAATCTATCATGCCCAGACTTCGTGGCATGAAACTCAACTTCTAAATTAGATTTAAACAGCTTCCCACATCTACAAAAATAGTTTGTAAACATAATAATATCCCATATATTCTTTCTGATAAAGTAATATTTATATACAAAAGATATAACGTATCAATCTGAATACATAATCAAATATTCCTACATTTAAAAACTTATTTTTGCATTTCAACGTACACATCACATTTCATGGATTTAGCCGTCTCAGTCGTGGATACCAGTTGATTGCTAGCACTAGCGACATTGTCCTGTATTGGTGTGTCAGCAGCTAGCGCTGGGGCACTCTCGCCTATAGAAGGTTCGGGTGCTGGTTCAGCTTCATCCGAATGAGCTAGCAACCTAAAATAAAAAATCAATAACGTGATTAATAACGTGATAATTTATACTAAAGTGTTATGTGCATACCATTCCATCGCTGGTTCCACGCCTTTATTACCGGTGATCTCCAAAGCCTTCTCACTGTGCAACAAAATAATCAAATATCATCACAGGTTAGACTAAAACGATGTAACGTTTATTTCCGAACTTACGCCTTGGATATACTAAAACCCATATCCACAAGAATATCTATAACGCCCGACGACATTTCGCGCTGTTCGTTGATACGTTCAACGTCAATATATCACTTTGAAATGTCTTTCAGATCAAGCTGCGCTGTGTACTCCGTTATCCGAAAATTAAATGTCACGTCGAATCGACGCGCTACTTATAGGCCGACTTGCCGACCAGACTGAAAATTACTTGTAGCATGGCGATAGATTCGTTAGCGCCAATTTCAAATGTGGAGCCAGGTTTGACAAGATGATTAATAACTTTCACAGATAACATTAGATAATAATGTATCGCAAGATGTATTCATCAATTATATATATATATATATATATATATATAAACACGTTATAAAAACAAACATATTAAAATATAATATAAAATGTTGAAAATATTCAATCGTATTTTGAATCAATTTTATTTATTTATTTATATATATATTCAAGTCCGCACAATCGTAAACCCAAACTTCAAGTGGAAACGCAATGTTATTTATTTTCACATTAAATATCGTTGTACATTCAACAAAAATATTCAAACGCTTTCCTTATATATGTTTAAATGTTTATTGGTAATACGATAAAAATTATGGTTCTAAATATAAGAGCGAACAGGAGACATAAAAAGATAATGAATTAAAAAAAAAGTAATAAAGAAATTATGGCAAAAGAAAATATATATAATACACATCACTTAAATAAAACATTGTACTTCATAAGTGAGGAAATGTCATTAACAGTAACATCATATATAGTCTTGAATTAACACAATTGAACATAACACAATTGAAAATTTATTATTCAGCACTGGGACATTTTCAATCAAATGCGCTTTATTGAGACTGTAATTATACTTTCAACAGTGTCCAAGATACGATAGCAATGTAAAAACATGAATGAAAATAGTATATATAATAGAATATCTACTCCAAAATCTCTATATAATATTATTTGCCTGTAGATTGTCAATTAAGCACGCAAGAAAAAAATGTAGATCCAATGTATCCAAATAGATCCAAATGTAAAATCTGCTGCTGAGATTTATAAGGGTATTGTTTTTTTCCTCTTGTTTCAAGAAAAAGAGACATATTTCTAAAGTATATGATAAAGAATTATAAATGTATAATAATCTAATATTCTTGTGACGCTTTGTCGCCTTTTCCAGAACCACCAGTACCAGTTTTCTTCGGCAACAGGACTGCTTGAATATTAGGCAGAACACCACCTTGAGCAATGGTCACACCGGACAATAATTTATTTAGCTCCTCGTCATTACGAATAGCCAATTGCAAGTGACGTGGGATTATCCTGTAGAGGATAAATGTTTGCACAAATTAAACAAAATAAATAATGACAAATAAGTACATAAATGATAAATAAATACAGAAATAGAAAATGCGGAAACACTTTACATAGTAGTAGTATGTAATCATATATAAAGCTCTTCTTTTTGTTTATATTATGTGTGTATAAATATACAAATATATTATTTACACAATTTGTGTCAAACAATGTTAAATACACACATACTTATACACACTTAACAAGTTTCCAACCAAAAACAAAGATTAATACATATCAAAATAATAAAACGTGATTGATATTTCCTTGAAGTAAATAAAAAAAAACGTAGCGTTATACGCGTTATACATGTCGGATATAACTCGTATATATTTCAAGGTAATGTCGAAAACGATCGAGAAATAATTTTCACAAATTGATCAATGATGTTATTTCCTTCTATGAAGATAAGGATACGAAAGAAATCGAACGCGAGATAGAAACAGGAAGTCGTAGCACGAAGCGCGAAAGAGAAAAGGAGAAAGGTAAACGGAGAGACAAAGAAAGCTAACGCACAAGAGGTAACGAGAAAAAGAGAGAGAGAGAGAGAGAGAAACGCTGAAATGAAGGAAGAGCTTGCCTAGTCTTTTTATTGTCCCTGGCGGCATTTCCAGCCAACTCGAGCACTTCAGCCGCCAAATACTCCATCACGGCAGCGAGATAAACCGGCGCACCGGCGCCGACACGTTCCGCATAATTGCCTTTCCTGAGGAGACGATGGATCCTCCCCACGGGAAACTGCAGCCCTGCCCTGCTGCTGCGAGTCTTCGCCTTTCCCTTGGTCTTGCCTGGAAAGAGTTAGATCGAAGATTGTCATCGCCGTTTGCCGGCGTACAGCGAAACGAAAGAAATTCTTTTTTTTCTTTTCCTTTACTCACCGCCTTTGCCGCGTCCGGACATATCTCACTGAATCGAATCCGATTCTTCTGTGTATGAGAGAGAGAGAAAGAGAGAGAGAGTCTATGAACTGGATATGTCGACACCGAGCGCTGAAAGCCGAATGAAGCAGCGGCCCGCGCAACCAACGGTTACGCGCATGTACATTCAGATATTTTGACGGCGATTGTGTCAGGAAGACGTTCGTTTGCGCGGGAACGAGCGCGCCAAGACACGTCGTTAAAAATCTCTAGTTATCTAGCGCGAATGTTATTTTATATTACTAGAATCACTAGAACCATTGCAAAATATTGTTCAAGATATGCAACCGTGCATAAATATTCTTCTCATAGGGAGTTTAAATATTCCGCAAATGGAACGAGGCAACGAATCTGGGTATCGATTCTGTAATTCAAGTTAGAGTGAAAATTACATTTAAATTACAATTATAATAAATAAATTACATTAAAAATACAATTATAATCAGCGAATTTACTAGAAAATTTATAATTTCATTGGTCCAAATCTAATATCACTGCCCAGAGTATCGATTAGCTGTACCATGTCCGCTATATATCTCATGAAATTGGACATATTAGGAGAATATTCGAACCGCGTGCAATCTATTTCCATAATACAGAACGCAATCAATGTCAAAAATTTTTGGCGCGAATACTCTGATAGCTTGAAGGTTAAGTGGATAAACCATCGCTTCTCTACTTTCTTTACTTAATACATCGTGATACGTGCGACGATCATACCGGTTAATTTTAATCGAGATAATGAAATTTACTACTCCTGAAATTTCGTATCACAATCGTGACCCGGTATTGAGTGTTGATATACAAAATGGTATATGCAAAAATTTGAAAGGAGAACCGTTTTGGAGAGTGGCGACTGGAGGAGCGGACTGTCACGTTTTGGTAATATAGAAAGATTATATATAAAGACACTATATATCATATATATAAAATTGCATTTATACATAGAAAAAGCATTGTTTTAATTAATATAAAATTAATAGAGTAAACATACTGATAAGAATAGATTTATATAATCCTATTAAAACTACCAAATATTTTCTATATTTTCTGAAAGGCAAAAATTTTTTAATAATATCTTTCTAAAGAGTACAATTAATTTTATATTATAATATAGTCAAAAGTATAATAAAATTGAGTTTGTATGTATGTATGTATGTGCAGAATATATTTTAAACAATTGTGTTTAAGCATAGATCTGGCATTTAACAACAACCAAATATGGCGGAGCTACTGTGAATTTTGCAATAGACTTGGATCGTCATCAAAAGGCAGTAAATATTGTGAGATTTTCCCCATCAAAAGAAATTCTAGCATCAGGAGATGATGGTTAGCAATTATTATATCTATATGATATTATTACATTATTTTTATATTATTTTTGTTTTGACATATTAATATTAATATTGATTTTAATATATAGAATCAATTATTATCTTGTGGAAAGTCAAGGAGAGAGAAGGACGAGATTCTTCTCCACCTTCAAGCGATACTGAAAATAAAGAACAATGGACTTCTTGGAAAGTATTGAGAGGTCATATTGAAGATATTTATGACATCAGCTGGTCACCAGACTCTAATTCTTTAATTTCTGGATCTGTTGATAACACTGCTATATTATGGGATATTAAAAAAGGACGTAAAACTGCGATATTATCAGATCATAAAGGTTTTGTCCAAGGGGTGTCCTGGGATCCCCTCAATCAATATGTATGCACTATAAGCACAGACAGGTATGTAATCCATATTATGCCAAACATTTTATATATTTCAGTTTTGTATTGAAAGACATGTTTCTTGTTTTTTAGACATTTTCGTTTAATAAACATTGCTACAAAAAAAATTGTTCAACGAGTTTATAAATCCACAATTCCAACACCATTTGGTAGCCCATTGGAAGGGAAGATGGTACGTTTATTTTACGACGACACATTTAAATCATTCTTTCGCAGGCTGACCTTCTCAATAGATGGATCATTGATTTTTGTTCCCTCTGGAATAATTGAATCACATGAAACTACAGAAACTATATCAAATGCGACGATTGTGTTCTCCAGGAAAAATTTGAAAGAGTCAGTATCAAAGTTTCTGATTCTCACAATATCATTTAGAAAAAATTTTATCAATTTTAACAATGTGTTTTTTTAGACCAATAATGATTTTGCCTACAATGAATGAGTGTACTATAGCAATACGATGTTGTCCAGTATATTTTGAATTGCGAGAGAATGGACCAAATGCGCTGATAACATTGCCTTATAGGATGATATTTGCAGTTGCAACACAAAGTTCTGTATTAATTTACGATACGCAACAAACTTGTCCAATTGGTGTAATATCACTTATTCATTATGGTAGATTGAATGATCTCTCATGGTAATTATCATATTATTAGTATCTAGTTATTACATACATCTGCTTAAATTACTTCTAATATTCAACTTTTTTTTTCTCTTGTAGGTCCAGTGATGGTCAAGTTTTAATTGTATCCTCGAGCGATGGCTATTGCTCCATAATACAGTTTCAAGAAGGTGAACTAGGTAAAATTTATAAAATGAAAAATCCTGTAAATACAGTTTTAACAGATAAATGTAAAAATTCTGGCAAAAACTCAAGAAATATAGACAAAGACAGTGTAATCAAAAGCAGCATTTCAACATTTGATGTTGACGATTGTGCAATGGATATTGATATTGTAAAATCTGATACAATCGATACAATAGTACATCAACCTGAAGAACAGAATAAACAGAAATTGAGTGAAGTAGTAGATGGTCAAAGTATTAAATCAGAGATCAGTGCTTTACAAATAGACAAGAAATCAAGTGAGAATGCAGAAGAAACAGAAGATATCAAGTTAGTGTATGAGGAAAGTAATAGTAATACGAACAAAACTAAAATCAGGAATACTCCACCAAAACCTGATGTTGCTCCTGTAAAATGTCATAAAACCCCTAGAAGAGTAAAATTAATAACTTTATCGAGTCCAAAAGAACTTAAAAAATAATAGCTCTTGTGTACACAAAAATTTTTTTCTGAAACTTATATAGTTTAATTATGTAATTATTTTTTTTATACTGTATAGCGAATGCCGACCACGAGATCGTATATATTTCTTCAAGATGAATATATTATAAGAAATATAAATTTTATATTATAAATAATGTGTGAAAGAACGTTTTTTTTCCATACAAGATATCTTTAAATTCGAACGAAGTTTAAAGAAAAGCATTCTTTTATATATATCATACTATTCTCGAGAAAAGTTTATACTAGAATATAGTAACGCACTCTGCAGATGTGCACATGCATATATGTATATAATTGTCGCGAATACTGTAGTAGTATAAGCTGATCCGCGTTGCCTATGAACTCCGATGCGAATATCGTATATAACACTATTAAATGCAAAGCAGAGTGATCGTACTATCCGCGAAGTCAGCCAGTGATCGAGTCGTCACACGCTCCGACACGTTACAGAGTATATGCAATAAAAAAAATGGTGAGTACTTTGTTTTTTCGTCATATTTGCATTAATATCGAATCTATTTTTTTAATTATAATATTTATCACATAAAAATATATATATTTTTATATTTTAATAAAAAGATCTTTCGTTTAATTTAATTCCGGAATCGGAATAAACATTTTAGAGAAAAAGAATATTACTCTAAAGTTTTTATTTTTTACGAAAAACACTTTATAGAACTAATACAATTGCATTAAAGTTAAATATACATATTTCATTCTTCTCTTTCTATTTTATTATAGTTTCTATATCTATATCTCTCTGAAATGGAGTCTTCTACAAAAATATATATCTACATAAAAACGAGTAAAAATCACGCGTGATGAGAAATTATAATTATAATATTCTCAAAATTTCTGTGATTTCTAAATTGTTTTCTATATCACGGTTTATATTGTTAATTACAAGTTGCATAAATATTGCAATCAACATAAGTTTTTTATCAATTTGTTACGCATTTTGATGTGCGTATTTATAAACATTCTAATAATAGAAATTGTATATATTTGTATGATAACATTATTCCTCATAAAACGCATAATCCATGTGTTTCACAAAGTATATAGCTCGAAAAATATATCGTACGTGTATCATACAGTTTTAAATATTCGGTATATACATACTTTAGGGGTAGTTATAGCTCATAAAATCAATTAAAAGCTTTTCCAAGTTATTTAAATGTGTGCGAAAGAAACTTGAAGAAAAATAATTAAAAGATCAATCGAAAAATTCACATGAGAAAAGAACCCCTAATAAAATGTATTCATCTTAATAAATTAACAAATATTAAAGACAATATTTTTTTTAATACAGTATGTTTTTTCATTTTCTTTTAATAATATTGAAGTCTAGAAAATTAAATGTGATCAGAAAATTAAATGTGATATGGTACATAACATTTTCAAGAATATACGATTATAATTAATAAAAATCTTGAATATTAAAGAAAATAGAAATCGATCTTGTTTTTTAATAAAGTTTTTAATTTTTATATTATAAATAAATTTCTTTTTATATTATTTTTGTGGTTTTATTACCTGTAGTTTAAATAATATGCTTGGAATATATACACATATATTTTCAAAGCTACACGCGAAACTTAAATTATATATGAAGTATCGATTCACATTACAAATGTTGGCGGCGTAATTTTATATTAGTAAAATCATTCTTTCTTCCTCTACAATACAATCCTATATAATCCTAATGCTTATCTATCTAAATTTTTTTTTTTTTTTTTTAAGTTTTACTGTCATATTTTTTAAGGATATCAAAACATAATATTTTTTTGCGGGCCAATATTCTTTCAAAACTTTAGATATTTTATAAATGAATGATAAATTTGACGTTACTCACACACATGTGAAATCATCTTCTGGATGAATCGCGCAATCAGGCATCACATATCAAGTATGCAGTTTGATGTTCGATTAAGCTGCTATGGTTACAGTATGTCAACCTGTAAAAAATCGATTTTTACTATGCAGATATAGGATGTATAATATCGCAAGAGACAATACACTATCTATGTGTGTGTGCAAGTCAGAAAGTAGGGCGACTATAGGCATGCCGATAGATGCTCACTTTTAGGACATGTTTGAATTAATAACGAAGGATATGTCGTGCCAAGGTGGGCATTTTTCTACCAAACGTTGTTGACAGATAATGTCTCTGCTTTAGTCGACGACGTCTTGGCCATCGATAATCATCCCTTGTCGAACGCAGTTTCTTGCGGTCAGTCTCGTAAAATTCGCTCGACAGATTTCGCTTAATCAAAGTATTTAGTTGATCAAAGATTATTCGTAATCGATATCTTATTGTGAAATGACTTGTGAAAATAATACAATTATTCGAATATTTATTGTTTTATGAGTAAAATTTTTGTTATTTTAATTTCTAATTTTATAAAAATTAAAATGAATAAATGAATTATTAGATATGAGAATCTGTAATCAAGCAATTGAATCGATCAATTACACAGAGTAAAGTCGATTTTTCCATGAATTTATATTGTAACATTGTTTACATACAAAATGAGTTTTGATATCTCTTTCTAAATTATCTATCTTTTATAGAATAATTATCCAGAATATTTGTGACAGACATTTTGTCAGAAAGTGCGTGAATTTAAAATATTTATATAAACTACAATAGTATATAATTTTTTTTAAATTTCATGGATCAGAATAATGTTAAGAGAGTATCTGGAACAAGGAAACAATTAATGAATCAATCAAAGTGAACGAAATACTTCCGCGTAACTTGATATCATTGTATGACTTGTTTTTGTGAAATGTACAATTTTTTGTGAGTGCCTATGTCGGTGATTGTTCTAACTAATATATAGAGACGAAGTTTTTTTAAAATATGGCGAAAAAGGTAATTGATACAACAGATTTTATAAATGCTAGTATTTTTTTCGTTTAATAATCATGTGTATGTGCACATTACATTGTCTTTCTCTACGAGGCTACAAACTTATAGTCTGTCATGAATTTTTTAAAGCTACTTGAGGTGGTAATCATAACTAACGTAGCGTAGTAGAACGAATAACATAATTTATACGATGTAATGGAACAATTTTATCTTTAATTTGTAATGTATCTATAAGATCGTTACGGATATCAGTAAATATTTACGGCAAATAATGATTTTTCTGAAAACAGAAGCTAATTATATTAACTTTTCAATTATTTGCTAATGAATTATTTATCATCTTTGTTAAAAGAAAAAAGCGAAAGAATGTATTTTTTACCAATTCTTATATTTTCAAAAAATGAACATTTTATATAAAAGATAAAGAACTGAACAAAAAAACGTCAGGCCAATAAAAATGGTTGGAGCGTAAATTTTATTGCGTATAATTTACATACAGGGGATACTGTGTAAATATATTCATCTATTTGTTGGCAGCGGGAATGCATATCCATTCATATAGGGCAGGCGGGTGTACAAATGGGAAATGCTTGTTGGGAGCTTTATTGTTTGGAGCACGGTATCTATCCGGATGGACAGATGCCCAGCGACACTACCGTACGTCATGGGGATGATTCTTTTAACGCATTCTTTTCTGAAACAAGCTCTGGAAAACATGTTCCGCGAGCGGTTTTGGTCGATCTCGAGCCAACGGTAGTAGGCAAGTGTTCCCTTTTCTTGAGCGTTCAATTCTTATAATTTTTTTTTTTTTTTAACGCTTCGCTTGCATTGCGCATTAACGGATTGATAGCGATTTAAAATGATACAAGTCATTTCTTTAATACTTCAGACGAAGTTCGTTCGGGTACTTACAAGCAATTGTTCCATCCGGAACAGATGATCACCGGCAAGGAGGATGCGGCTAATAATTATGCTAGGGGTCACTACACGATAGGTATTTGAATATATATTTCTCGTTATAATTCCTATATATCTAATCTACAATAACGCAAAAATTAATTACATCGATGTAATTGCAATTAATTGTTTTTATTAGAAAAAATAAATAAAGAACTGGCTTTCAAATCTCGATAAATAACTTGCTGCATGATCTTTTAGAAGACTTTTGATTAATATTAATATATATAGGGTATCCCATGACTCGAGGTCTATACATTAAGAGCATGTTATTGAAATCATTTAGAGTTCAAATTGTTTAATAAACATATGTCCGTAAATGCTTTCTAACAGAATTACAATCATTGAAAGTTGTATATATATATATATATATATATATATATATATATATTAAAACATACACAAATTTTTTTCACATAGACAAAACACAGCATTATTATTAATTATTTTCATAATTTTCAGGAAAAGAAATTATAGACATTACTTTAGATAGAATACGCAGACTAACAGAGCAATGTAAAGGTTTGCAAGGCTTCTTGATCTTCCATTCGTTTGGGGGTGGTACAGGATCTGGATTCTCGAGTCTGCTTATGGAACAATTGTCCGCCGATTATTCGAAGAAAAGTAAACTAACTTTTAGCATTTATCCAGCCCCACAGGTAATATATTATCCTCATTAGAAGATGTTCCAATTTTTAAAATCCGAAAATTCGGATCCTTCTAAAAGATATTCAAGTATAAATAATCTGCGTATATATACGTTTTTTCTTATTTGCAAAATGTGTCTATTTATCTAATAGATAATTTTGTTTTTATTTATACTACGAAATTATTTATTCGTTTAATTATCTAAGTAGAAAAATTCATCTCTCTATGTTTTTTGTAGGTGTCAACTGCAGTAGTGGAACCTTATAACGCGATTCTATACACTCATCCAACATTAGAGCATAGCGAGGTGGCTTTCATTGTGGATAATCAGGTCCGTATAATTATTATTGAAATTTAAAATCGACGTTAAATATCTTGATAAATTAAATGTCTGTTTTACATATCTATATAAAACTTTTAATCAACCTCAGATCGGATCTATTAATCTACAATTCCATTATTAATGAAACTATTACGAAATAACAGTAATTTCTCTTCGGATTTTATCAGTAAAAATTTACATATTCTGCCGAATGTCTTTTATCACATATAAAAGTCACATATAAAAGAAAATTTATTACAATATCTTTATCTATACATGTATATATGCTGATATATTTTAAATAGTATTATAATAAACTCTTGTCTGTCTCTCTTTTTATAATTGCGTGTTATCCACAGGCCATTTACGAATTATGCAGAAGGAATTTGAACATCGATCGACCGACTTATACAAATCTAAATCGACTGATCGGACAAATAGTCTCGTCTATCACTGCTAGTTTACGATTTGACGGAGCATTGAATGTCGATCTCACCGAATTCCAGACAAATCTAGTGCCTTATCCACGTATTCATTTCCCACTCGTAAGATCAAAAATCCTAATTTTCATACATAAACACGTTTATAACATAAAACTCAAACATTTTGATTATTTGGTCCATAAAGATGTTTTAATTATATTCAAATTACTGATGAGTTTTATCGCACTTATATTTTAGGCCACTTATGCTCCCGTTCTGTCAGCGGAAAAGGCTGGACACGAAAGAGTGACTGTTGCAGAAATAACAAATTCTTGTTTCGAACCGAATCACCAAATGGTGAATTGCGATCCGCGTATGGGAAAGTACATGGCGGTGTGTTTGCTGTACAGGGGCGATGTGGTGCCCAAGGACGTTAATGCGGCGATCGCAATGATAAAACGGCAGAAACACGTGCAATTCGTCGAGTGGTGCCCGACGGGATTCAAAGTGAGATTAAATATGAACGAGAGCAAATAAATTTAAGAATAGAAAAAAATATAAAAATTAAAATGTAAAGAGAAATATTAAAAAATTCTTTCTAACTTTAAATTTTAATTAAAAAAGTTAAAATTAAAAAAAAACTGCAATTAAATTACAATCATCAAATTGCTAATAATAGGTGGGAATAAATTATCAACCGCCTACTGTTGTACCGGGTGGCGATCTTGCACGAGTAGAAAGGGCGGTATGTTGTCTCTGTAACACAACGGCGATCGTGGACGCATGGGCTCGACTCGATCATAAATTCGATCTTATGTATGCCAAACGAGCTTTCGTTCATTGGTAAGTGAAAAAAAGACTAATTGTAAGATTCAAATCTAAATTCTACATTAATATTAATTACGTTTATGTTATTCTTCTTGAAACAATATATTTAGGCAGCACTCTCCTTTTAATATTTTTTTTCAACGTGTTCATAATACTCTTAACACTTTAATTTTTATATATTAAATTTTCTCAATATATCGAATATTTGTTTCAAATGTTAAAAAAGTAATACATTTTTAATATAATGCAAAAAGATTCTTTAAATGAGGCTCTTTTATATCCAATCTTACAATATATTTATCGAGAAACGAATGCATAATAAACTATTTATAGGTTCGTCGGGGAAGGTATGGAGGAAGGTGAATTTTCGGAAGCCAGGGAAGATCTAGCCGCCTTAGAACTTGATTATCGTGAAGTGCAAGAAGACGCTGTCAATACTGAGGAAGAGGAAGAATATTGAACTCGCCTCGTTATATTATGCATTGATTCAATACTATTATAATAATGTGTATATTATTATATAATATTCTGATATAAAGTCTTTAGTTTATATCGTACCTATCACTCTTGTTGGTGATATAATATATATATATTCGTACAAAAAAATATAAGAGATTGTATCCGTATAAATACATTGTTTATACACATTTCTTCTATCTGATACATTTTTTTCTAATAAAAATGTTCGTTTTGTAAACTAACTCTACACATTTCACATATCAATTTTGAATCATTTTAAATGCACTCCGTTTAATTATTTCCGCTTCGAAGCGTTTGATGGGCCAATCAGGACGAAGAATCTTATGCTAAAAACGGAAATAGCATCAAGCGCAATCTTTTACCCTCACTAGATTATATGATTTTGTCGGAAATGTACCGACATTTCGCATACGCAATATCAATTATCGATATATACAATTTGTTAACGAGTTTGCAGAGACTTCTACTAAGGTGACGTTGTTGTAGAAAAGCAGTCTGAAAAATTCTGCTTTCAGCAGATTATTTTTACTATTACTTTTGCATTAATATATAATTGATATAACTGACATTTTGCAAATATGTTACCTGTATATGTATTATCGAAGTAAGTACTTATAGGAAAATAATAAAAATATTGTACATTAAGAATAATACAATTTTATTTATATATTATATATATAAAATATATTTTTCATGTATTGATTATATGTAGTTGATAAAGTAATTTATTATGCTGCATATAAAATAATATATAAAGTAGTTTTTGTTATGCTATATAATTTTATTTTTATATATTGGAGAATGTTATATTTTTTGTAGATATAATATAAAGTCCTTAAATGGAGCGTTATTTCAATGGCGAAATATTACTGTTAGATTATGTTCGTCATCATCAGACTCATCATCATCTGATTCTGATTCTGACACTGAAAAAGCCAAATCAAAGAAAAATATTAAAAATTCTGCACCATCAGATAATAGGAATAATTTAGGAAATTTCTTAAACAATATGATACAAGTAAATTATTTAATGATTTTCAATTATTTTAACATTTATTAATTTAGAATATTATTTTAATTAGAATAGCTATGATTATGGTTTTATTATATTTTTAGCAAACTATATCTACAAAGATAGCCAGAGATACTGGGACAGTTAAAGATACTTGCTCAGAAAACACGGTGTGTAAAAAAAATTTTTATTTTTTAAAATTATGAAAATCTCTTACTTTTTAAAATAAATTCTCTGACATCTTATTATATTTAGAAACAAGAAACTACAAAAACGGAAAATGCAACAGATTTAACAGAGTATATAAATAACATGATGAAGGTAAGTTGTATCATTTTGAAGTAAAAAATTAATGCATTCAAAAGCGGTGTAATAACAACATATATTACTGAGAGAAAATATAAGATAATAAATTTTAATGAAAGCATTTGTTATTCCATTTAGGCAAGGAAATTGGAGAAAACCATTGATGTTGCTATACAACCTAAAAAGAAATCTAAGAATTCATTGAATAAAGCCATGTCGTATGGTAATTTCATGTAATAATAATTTAAGAAATGGGAAATGCAGACTTTGCTGAATGTATGTAATAAATAAATCATATTTGTTATAGAAAAAAAATTAATAAGTGCAGCAGAAAATGTAGCCAGCACACTTGGTGGAGATAAAACAAAGACTACATCAGATTTACTTCAGAAAGTTCTTGCATCTAGAGTAGAAATACTGAGGGAAGAACAATTGGTTAAGACGTATGTAAATTAGCACAGAATACAATAAATCATATATACTACACATAAAAATATATTTCTATCTGTAACTTGTTAAATTTCTTAACGACATTCTTGAAATTTTTCGATATTTAATAGGAATTTAAAAGAGGACGCTAAATCGCCAAAACGCGAAGAACAACAAACAAATAACAAATATTCAGAAAAGAAATCTATAATACACGCTCTGCTCGAAGAATATAACAAGCAACCAGTGGTTGAAAATAGTATAGCAAAACAATTGTTAAATAATATCAAAATATCTGAACAAAATAATGATCTAAAAAAGTCACGTGTCAGGTATGTCGTGCAGAAATGATATAAAGTATTATTTTACACAATAGATTATATAACATTAAATTATCACATTCTTATGATATACTAACATCATTTTTAATCGATTGTCGTATGATAGACAAGACATCGATTTATGGAATGGGGAGCCTAGTCGTATTTTTGAAAATATGGGTATCACTTCGCAAAATATACCAGAATTGAAAACTTGGGCAGCATTAGAACAAAGGGAGTTTAAAGCATTGATGACTTACCCACCTGCCAACATATTTCAAGAATTGATTCTTTGGACAGAACAAGGAAAATTATGGAAATTTCCTATCGACAATGAACAAGGTTTTATATACACCAGATATTTTTTTTTCAATATTTAAAATTTAATTTAATATTCATATATATCATAATCCATTTATATCATATCATTTCAGGAATGGAAGAAGAACAGAATATTCATTTTTCAGAACATGTCTTTATGGAACGTCACTTGAAAGAATGGTGTCCTAAATCAGGACCAGTACGTCATTTTATGGAATTAGTATGCACTGGACTTTCCAAAAATCCATATTTAACAGTTCAAGAGAAAATCAACCATATTATGTGGTATAAAGATTTCTTTGAATCAAAGCAAGACTTGTTGCAAGAGCTAGGAGCAATTCAGAAACCATTTCCTGATAAAACAAAAGAGATTAAAGAATAAAATATAATGTAAATATTTGTGCATTATTCTATTTTCTTATTATCAAATAAATTCTTTCCTTTTATAAATCCATAAACCATGTATGGTATATAACATATTATAGTATAATGAAAAATCAGTAATTGGTTGAATTAGTTAAGCATTATAATTATTATATTATATATTCTCATATTATTTATTATCATATTTATATTATTACATAAAATATATTTTGTTTATATTTTTATTATAGTTGTGTAATAAGTACAGTTTTATTGTTAATATGCTACAAAAATTATGCACCTGACCATGGTTCCTCATAATCTTCAATCAGTAAATTTTTATCACGGGACAATTTCATTCGTACAGAATTAGATGTAGGAGTCATTGATAGTATCACAATTCTATTTACAATAAGAAACTTAGGATTATCCAAATGTCGATGTGAAACTATATCAATTTCATCTCTTACTCCCACCTGTTATATCACATTTATTATGTTAGTTGTGTCAAATACAAAAATAATATCTTATTAAGTTGTTTGATGAATTATTCTAGTTGTCGTACATAAATATATAAACTTACCTCCATGGATTTTTTGAATATTTTGTTACCATTTACACGAAACTTGCTTGCATAAAATGCTTCTTCTACTTTACTAAGAACAAAAAAAGGAATTTAGTAATACAAAATAATTTAAATATAAATATTACATATATATAATTAATATAATAATTTTGTTAATACATCAAATTAAACATACTTGCGTGATATTCCAAATCCAGCTTTGGAAATGGTATCTAATCGAAGAGATGGAACGTTTATTGTGAGTATTTTTGAACCAGCAGACACCTCTTCGTTTTCCTCTTCTTCTTCTTCATCAGAATCCTCATCTCTACTTTTTTTCTACAAAATTTCAAAAATATTTTTATTTATATTAAAAGTCTTTAGTTAAAAAAGAAAATGTAAATAAATACATTGTAATTAAATTGTTATTATTAATTACATTATCGACGGTTTTTCTTCTATTAGATTTGAATCTTTTTGCTACGTACAAATTATAGTGATTTTGTATATTGTATTCCTTTGTAGTGCTATCGTGTGTCAAGAGATTTGATTCCAGAAAGTTTCGTATGTAGTAAAATGTACGTGCATTGTTGCATATTGTTCTCCTAATAATATTAATTGTTGCTCTGGACAACATAATATGTAGTTTAAAATTTTTTAATAATCAAATTTCTCTACATTGATTAGAGATAACCTGTCACAGGGGAACAAAGGCAATATACATGTCTTTTGTGAGATATTGAACATTGAGATTAGTATATATCTAAGGTCTGTTCTTTATACAGGTGAACTGGCTGTACGAGTTCAAAGTCTAATAGTACCAATAATAGTAGTTCAGTAGAGATGCGTTCAAAAATTCTACTTGTGTGGTAAAGCAGAATTGAATTGACCAATCGGGATAAAGAAATGTTTGCTCTTTTTGTCCTGATTGGTCAATTAAATTCTATTTTACTGCGCGAGCAGAATTCTTAAACGCATCCTAAGGCGCGTTCCACTCAACGACCGCAATGCTCATGGTATCATTTTATTCTTGTTATTCACCGAAAGTTAAACAAAGATAGATGATGCTCGCGAGCGTTGCAGTCGTTCAGTGGAACGTGCCCCTATGTTCTCTTACTTTGTAGAATTTTCTATCGCAACCAACGGAAGTCTGCGACTTTTGAGTCGACTTAATCATTAAATCAAAATTTTCTATAAGTTTTTCTATCACATACATGTTGATTCAACAATTGCAAATAGCGAGAATATTTATAATTTAGAAGCCAAGTTCGAGAAAATAGATAAATACTTTTTCTAGACTGGCATTCCCTTTAGCTATAGAAGTACAGAATATAGACTGCCAGTGCTCAAGGCCATTCAAACTCCTCGTCGCCAAAGATTAAAGGTATCGACAACGAGTATTCATAATTCTAACATCTTCAACGCTGACTGTATTAGAACATCATGCCAAAGAATAAAGGTCAGTAAGATTGCGTTGCGTTTCATATTTATCTTTTTTATCTAAATTTTATTCGCAAATATTGATTATTGCAATTTCTATCCTGCAATGTGGTTAAGTTTAACTTAACCTATTAACGTCAAGATTATTTCAAAGACGAATTATAGTTTGCTCGCAAATTTCATTGAGCATTATCATGTTGAGAATGACACTTTGCCTGCAGGAAAGGGAGGTAAAAATAGAAGAAGAGGAAAGAATGAAAACGAGACCGAAAAGAGAGAATTGGTGTTCAAGGAGGATGGACAAGGTGAGAGTGCAGTGCGGGGAATATAAATAATGTTACGCGAAAAGAATTCGCGTTTTATTTTGGTGTACTCACAATGTTTATTTTGCGCAGAATACGCTCAAGTGACAAAAATGCTGGGCAATGGTAGACTAGAAGCCATGTGCTTTGACGGAGTCAAGCGACTGTGTCACATTCGAGGAAAGCTTCGGAAGAAAGTATGGATAAATCAAGGAGATATTATATTAATTGGTTTACGAGATTACCAGGATGCTAAAGCGGACGTCATATTGAAATATACGGCCGATGAAGCACGTAACTTGAAAACTTATGGTGAATTCCCAGAAACTGGTAAGTGGTATTTTACATTATCAATACTCAATGTATGACATTTTATTGTATATTTACCTGATATAATCTATAGTGTTTTCTTATTAATGTGAAATTGTTTTTAGTACGTATCAATGATACAGTTACCTTTGTGGAAGATGGATTCGATGAAGACATTGAGTTTGGTGATGAAATTAGCGACAATGATGAAGATGATGTTGACAATGTAAGCTCTTTCATACATGAAACTATTTTATCTATACAAGTTATATTATTGCTATAACTTGTTTGTACTTTTTGATTTCTCTCATCTATTTTACCCCCTTTCCCTGCAATATCCAATTAAAAAATTTGATTCATTTTATTTATGTATTATGTTTAATAATAAAATACGCTATTGTACTTACAGATCTGATGACCTGCATTGTAATAATAAAAAAAAGGTATGTCATAAAAATGCATGGGGACATCTATTCATTTCACAGAATACTATTATTTGTCAAAGTTTTCTTCTATCGAATAGCTCATCTCTCTGTATGTATTCCTAAATAAATTGTCAGTTTATGGATAACGTGTTCCAATTTGAATAGTTATATTTGGTATTTATAAGTTTTATAGGAACATGAATTCTCTTTTAATAGAAAAAAATTATAGTTGATATTTAACATATATTAAATTTAAATTTTGCATTATTTCGAGTACACTATATGCCAGATTTGCTAGATTTATATTTGTACAGTATC
Organism: Polyergus mexicanus; assembly: GCF_030449975.1. Taxonomy (NCBI): domain Eukaryota; kingdom Metazoa; phylum Arthropoda; class Insecta; order Hymenoptera; family Formicidae; genus Polyergus; species Polyergus mexicanus. Next base: position 12,163,445 of record NW_027223324.1, read on the forward strand.
AATATGTATGACCAGTTTCGTGACCATTTCTCTGTATTTTCTATATTTCATATATTATCTGCCAATAATACACATGTATATCGTCATTTAAGCAGGAAATAGGAATGTACATCATAGCGAGTACTCTTTTATATGTTAAAATGTCTCACTCTAAAATATTCATCGAGAAACGAAATAACATACAATTAGAGATCTCGTCCTCTGTCAGATTTTGACAAGATTTTAGAGCCAGTACAATTATTAGTAAATTGCTAAATTAATAAATTAAAAGACAACTTGGGATAAGTTCCTAGTGAACAAAAAAACTTTTTGTCTTAGCGTGATTATTATTATAGTTTGATTGATTACACACATTGGTAATAATGATACAGTCATTTGTTACGATAAATAACGTGTATCAGATGTGTAATTCTCGGGACATACGTTGTGTTATGTATCTCAGTGCAATTGTTCAATACATGTTATTTGTTACATCAAAAGGGGACTATAATGTGTACTACATTTCGACAATTAACATCGGCTGTTAACGATGAAAATGTACAATTAATCATTTTTATGTAATGAAAGAATCTGGAAAATAATATTATTGTTTATTTATGTACAATTAAGCGGAACAATAAGATACATTTATAAACTCGAATTTTTTTTATATGTTAAATAAAATTGCGTATGTTTAACAAATTCTAAAAATTGAAGAAATACTTTTTTCTCTTTTCAGAACCTATCTTTTCCTTATAATTAAAAATAAAATAAATAAGATACCATAATTATATAAAATTTATAATGTAAAGAATATATACTTACGTAAAATTAATTTTTTCTATTCACATTTGAAATGCAATTCTTTTAAGATAATGCTAATGCAATTCTTCTTCTCTCCTTTATGGCTGGTTAGGCTTCTATATAAAATTTGTTTGTACGCCATTTGGTGTTTATATGAATTATAATCGATCACTAGTTAATGGTGCAACAACTAGTGTGTGAAAATGATCCCCCAGAGGAAGATAAGTTGCAAAAAAATTTTGAATCTAAATTGGAACTTGCGCGAGAATGCGCTTAAACACGTTCATATCCAACCAAGGCTGTTACGGATCTAATGCTAATACAATTCTTAAAAATACTTGAAAGAAAAGTGTATTACATGACAATTGATTGGTTATTTAGTATGTATTCATATACGAATGAAAGGATGAAAATATCTCGTTCTTTCTTTTTTTATATTTCTACTATAGAGGACATCGTAATTCTGATGCAACATTTTATTTATTATGCCGCTGATAGTTCTATCACACAATATTATATAATAAATTATAGTCTCTTTCTCCTTTGATATCTTGACACCATGCAATGCCATTGTAATGATAATACGATTATAATATTAAAGAGGGACATGTAATTAGTATAAGGGGAAGTATGCGTGATTACTTGATGTGTTAAGTTGAAAATTAACTTGTACAAAAGTATGTGCAAAATATAAAGCGTTAGTTCAATATTGGTACATTAATGTTTTGATGACGATAAATGACATTGATATTAAATGCAATACATTTGTAATATATATATATATATATAGATTGACAGCACTAGATAATTCAAAATATATTGCTATTGCACATAGAATATATCATCTGTTTAATGTTCTAATAGTAGTCTTGTACTTTGCAATAATATATAATAAAATGTATATTGCATGTATAAAAGTTTTTCTTCCATCATGAGATAATCTTCCATCATCGATAACATTAAAGTACCAGCGTTGTCATGGCATTCGTAATGAATTATATATACTAAATGTTACGACAATATATAGGAGCATATCATATTTTATTTTGATGCGCATGTGATTGTGCCTTTGGTCCTTAGGTCAGATGGGCTCTAGGCAAGTTCTATTAAACGTAGTATAACAGTCATTATAGACAATAATTTATAAACTTCAGATAGCATAATCATATTATATCTTTCAATATATCATATATCATACATTAATAGAATAGCTTATTTAATTTTCGTTTTAATATATTTATATATTATATGATTTTTTTCTTTTCCTCCTCTCTTTTCTGTGCTTCTCAAAACTGTGTCATACACCAAAAGCTAACACTGGTTTAGAATATTAAAAATGAATCCAGATCCGCAAGGTTTTAAACAATGTAATCTCTATACATCGTCATGTTGTCAACTTTTGCTATTTAATTTTACGCTGTTTCACATGGCATGACAAAACGCTGATAATGTAACCCTTCCAAGCTTACAAATTAACACATAATATTTGTATCCAGAGGCTCGCTATATAAATAAAATATTCCTGTTAGCATCTTATAATTATTACAATCGTATCCATAGTACATTTATATATATATATATATATATATATATATATATATATATATATAAAAGTTACGCTAAGAAATTATCATATATACAATTAAAAATTGTTAGGAAATATCCTTTAAACAAGTTAAATTTATACATTATATTCCGATCCATAAAAACATTTATATTTCTCACTGTTAATCAAATCAACAGTCGGTGAGCGAAATAGTCGGCACTTCTTTTCTAGTTCATTTTTTTTTATTATGCCTGAATTCGCGACTTGAGTCGAGTAACAATAAGAAATTTCCAATTTCCTTATTTTCGTTTCAGAATTTATCAATTATGTCCATTGTCGAAAGTATCAATGAAGAATAAATATATATATATATATATATATATATATATATATATATATATATATATATATATATATATTCATTCATTCATTTATTGCCGATCTATTAAGCGACATATTGCGCGATAGATATACAACCATCCTACAATTTAAATGGACTATTCTTGCGAGAATAATACTAATCTAGATGATCGCTCGGCACGATCGAGACGATCTTATCCTCTGCTGCTGCACTTCCATCAGTTCCACCATTCACATTTTTTTCGCCTATCTTTCCCTCCCTTCCATTTCGCATTATAGCTTTGAACAACACGAGAAAGGCGTTGTACATGGACGGGTTGGCATAGTGAAGACTAGCGCGGATCGGCTAGTCGGACTAGCAACAACATACGTAGACACATCATCGATCGCGAGATTACAAACGCAAACAAGTAAGGTAACCGAGCGGAACGGAAAGGCAAGCAAATCTGAAGCATAGGCCATGAGCAGCGTGGTAATAAATCATCGTGCATGCTTTTATGTAGCTTCAGAAAGAGACAATATCTCAAAGGAGCGCGCGATGGACACGTCTTCATGTGCCTCTGGCTCTATATAATCGAAAACTCATCGCTCGACGCCCGAGGACACGTCAAGTTGATGAAGTCGAGATGCTTCATTGAAAATTAATTACGAGAGAATCAACTTCGAAAATACCGACGAATCCTCTCTTTTATTCATTATGAAGGTTCGAAGGGCAGCAGCGCGTTCTATTCCTAATGGTCCTTTCTTTCTTCTGTCATGAACGTATCCATGATCTTCTGCATAGATTCGCGTAAGTCATCCGTACCACCAGCTCCCACGGACGATACTGTTCTCGATTCCGTATGCGTAGTCGTTATGCTGCAAAAGATGATTCTCTTAAGATTATGTTTATCTAGATGTAAAAAAAAGAAATAAATATATGTCTTTAACTAATATTCAATGTAAATAAAAAAAATATATATATATAACAGAATAAAAACAATTAAATTTTATCACTATTAGGAGAGATATAATCGCCTTGGGGGAAAGAAAAAAAAAAAATGTATATATACCTTTCCTGTATGAGAGGATCCACCTCGATCGTTGTCGTCTCCATGAAGGATGGCTCGCTATGTTGCAAAAAGTCAGATTCTGCGACAACAAAGGAGAACAAATCAAACATCTTGTGACATTCGTAACAGATTTCGCTATTTCGTTGCTGCGTGTTTTATATAGAGAACAAGAGTACGAATCGTATATATCTCTCAAATTTTACATCATGCCCAAAACAAGGGGATAAGACTAGACACATATAAAAAAAGTTACAACATTGCTAAACATTTGACGATACATAATATATATATATATATATATATATACGCATTTTCACTCAATCAGCCAAACTAAATGCAATCCTTTTATCGTGATATCTTTTTTTTCCGCACGTGGATATATCTCACAGCAGATCTATATCTCCCGCGTAATTTATAATATATCTTTATACAACTTTTACTGCATCTACTATACATTTTTTTATACTGTGATGTTAATTACTTTTATATGTGTATGCTACAAGCTGTATATCATTAAACTCAGCCGAATTCCTATGTCTTAATTGTAATTTAAATTAATTATATATACATATATATATATATATAAAATAATAATATCTCGTATGTATAGAATGTGTTTAATAAATAATGTTACAATCGACGAGGAGATAATTCTTCGCTATATTTTTTCATACTTTTCTACAGGAAAGTGTGTCATTGATTGTACTACGATTGCTCTTGAATCTATGCTGTATATTCTCATATATGCGAGAAGATAAAAAATATAGTTATACATGTTCAGAGACTCTGAATTCTAAATAGCAGTTTATCGAATTCTTTTCAATTTCAATAATAATTAAGGATTGATATACCCATATTTTTTACAGACATAAATAAAAATACTAAAATTAATTATACTGAATTTTAATAAATTAAATTAAATTTTATATCTCTTTCACGTTTACTTAAAGTTTTTTACATAATTTTTTGGAAATGTATATATAATTATTCTGCTATTTAGGATCGAAGAATTAACTGCGTTTCATAGGAAGACAGCACTGCTTAAAAATAAATGCTCGTTGATCTGTATTTAATTAAATACACGACGACATTATATTACTGAGCAATATTCTAAATACTTTTGTCAGTACGGTTGTGCTTGAGCGCAGCGAGCTCGTGTAAAGCGCTGATAAAAGCCGCCGAACAAAGCATTTAGCAGTTAGTCGTAAGAGATGTAAGTATTCAACGTTCTCGATACAACAAAAGAGTACTACGGTAAAAACTGAAAGTGGACTCCTTTCGATTCATAAAAATTAAAAAAATATATTTCGATGCGTTTGATACATACATATATAAAATGTGGTACTCTCTCTATAATAGAGACGAGTTTCGATATACGGTATAATATTGTTTCAAAGTGTGAAGCAATGATGATTTTTTTTTATGGAAATAAATTAAAAGATTCTTAATCTTACAAATATTTTGGTACACACTACATCGCGCGTAATAAGATATAATTTTTTTTGGATAAAGCATCGTCAAAGTATTGTCAGGCTAAATTCGAAAAGAAGATATTCTTACGATTATTAGATATGATAATTTTCAGCCTACCGTCCGCTGGTTTTGACCGTAGTTTTGCGATCGTAAATGAAATGCTCCATGAAATTTTATATATAGGAGCCCGTACTAACTACATTAGTTAGTATTGTTAGACGAACGGTCAGATAGAATGCTAGAATATTCCTAGTGCGAAAAGGACGACATCTTTGCGGATTTAAATTTTTTCAGGACGACGATACAAAATCATTCTACTTGAGCCGATTTTCACACGCGTTTGACATATTGACAGGAAATATATCATAGGGATTATACACAGGGAAACTCATGTATTTAAGGATGTTCAATTAGTGTACTTGAGGATGTTCAATAAGTATGTGTCACGCGATAATCAACGCACAGACGTGTCTATGTTTTAAACTAGCGTATCGCTGATAAAAAGAGGGATTATAAGCTCGAGGAATGAAAAGATGACATAAAAGCATCTTCTATTTCGATTCTTCTTGTTCTCAGGGATTGAAATTGATATAATTTCGTTAAGTCTAATTTTCGATGCAGGTAAAATTGAAATCTAAATTCGCCCCGGAAATATATCGATTTTAATCCCTTTTATACTGCGACATACGTTACATTTTTATCGAAAGGAATCGAAAGGGAAAATTCAGTAGAATATTAAGAAGCTGTAATACATCAGTCGGCGTAACGCAACTCGCTCTCATTTTGGGAAAAAGAGAACGAGAGAGCTATCTTAGTGCTATTTTTGAGAAGTTTGTCGTATATTCATTTGTATATCGACAAGATCCAGAGAAAGCCATTCTCGCGCACACTTGTGCTTATACGTGTAAAATACGATATATATATGTACATACACTTAAATTACTTACATGACGATTCGCCTAACAATCCTAACGTGACTAAAAACACGACTGTTGGTCCCTCTACACTTTAGCTTTATCTTGAGTTGCTTATTGTCAGAAGAGAGCTAGAAGGGTAAAAGTAAACTATAGGATGCTCGAAATAAAAAAAAGAAAACAAAAAATGGAAAGAACTAAAAAAGAAAAGAGTAGGAGTTCGTTTCGTGCACAACACTAGATATAAAACATATCTTTCTATCACGATGAAAAAGTTGTTGTGTCCCCGATAATAGAACACTGCTGCGACGGATGCGAACTAAAGTCAATAAAATGCTAAAAGATGCAATCATGCGGGATATCAATATCAAAATTCATGCATAGAAACTGCATTACAGAAAAAAGAAAGCTTGCTTCTTCTTGCTTATACGAATTTACCTGTCTTCGTGTAGTAAATCAATTTATCACGCGTACGTGATGTATATTCGGTATCCTACAGAAGATTAAATCTATATGTGTGTGACAGAAGGCTGTTTTATAAAAGTATCATTCGTTGCGCGTTACAATCATCGCCAGGATTATTGAAATCATTGTATTATATACATTATTTAGTTGACATTTCACTTTCCACGAAAGTTATCATAATTAAAATAATTTTGAAAATATTGCGATTGTATTTAATGTGGAGATAGACTCCAGTATTACAAATATGCAAATCTCACATTTAATAAAATTTTCTATCAATAATATCGCATATTTCTGGGACATTGCATAATTTGTAAATATTTATATTTTTTTTTATTAATTAATATTATATAATATATATATAAGTTCCTCTCCTCTTCTAATATACCACTTTCATTACAATCGAAAATATTTTTTAATCATGTATCTCTTTTCGAAAATATATATTTTTTCAAATAATTACGTTTTTCTGATTAATATGTATTATAACTTTAAGAATTTTTGAGTTTTCGTTTATAAAAATGCTATAAATCTATTTGCAAGAATAATTATTATAATCTTAATTATATCATTTAATGAAAATTTAAGCCTTGAGAGAGATATGCATTAATCAGGAAAACTTCAGTTTTCGATTGTGTCACAAATTTGAAAACAAGATACAATATTAAGTAGCATGATATAAATCGACAACTTGAATCTCTATTCTGATATTGTAAAAGCTGTGTGTTGGCCTGATATATATACCTTTAAAAAAAACTTTAACATTACTAAAAGTGATATAGATACTTTAGTAAATGTGAAGGATGGTCGTACCCGGCTTGCTTCGGGACATTGTTAGACAAGATGTAGATGACACGTCGAAACATTTGTGGCTCCAGAGCAAGTATAAGCGCTATTAGAAGCACCAGCACAGCAACAGCTATGCTCATCCAACACACGCAGCTGGCTCTACCGGGTGTCTTCGTCCTAGTCTTCGCTTCTATCGCATTGCTCGAACAAACTGACGGTACCATACCGTGTGTTTCTGCCATTTAAAGATTATCAATTGCCATGAATTATCGTCGGAAACGTTAAATTTTGATGAATTGATTGATTGATCTGGATGAGAGACGCTCCACCGCCGTGATTAGTATAATGAATAAGCCAAAAATAATACCGAAACAGCCACATATTTTGTGTGTTGATTTGAATAAAGTTTATTGTTGATGAATGAAGATCAATGATATTATTGAAAAATTAATTTTATCATCATTTTGTAACAATATATATATATATATATATAATAAAATTTGTCAGCTTCTAAACTATTATATTATCAATTCTAAATTATCGCCAAATTGAAAGCTTCCAAAAGATACGTAAAAATTAAATTCCACTTAAATTTTACGAATAACGAGAATAATCCCATGTAATTTTTTGAAAAGCTTTTCACTTTTCTGCTTTTCTGGTCCATATTGTTTAATATTAAATAATGTTTAGTATATGTGCTGAATTTTCATATTTTATGAAAATTTCCTAACTGCTTAATGTGTGTAACACATGTTATATCATTCTATTCCTCTATAATTGCAAACTCCCGGTTTAATTAGCGCTACTTTGGTCAAATTGCACGAGGAATTTCGCAATGAATATATGTTAGATTTTTCTCTTTATATGTATATCGCTTTAACACATCGGCGTGTGATAACGCATTCAATCATACCTAGCTGATTGTAAATGAGCCTCGAATGAAAGTATGCTATAGTCCCAGAAAGCCCCTGATCATAAGATTCCATCCATCCTATAGCCAATACCAACGAAAAAAAGGAAGAAAACGACATTATCGTCAAATGTTTCCCGAACGAAGCAACATTTAATTACATTAATCGCACACGTCATAATTCCTCACCTATTACGTATCTACGAAGAGGAGTATTTACGCACTTTATGCAGACTTATATGACTGCACTTCACAAGCTTTATTTTTCCTTGCACGGGTTGTTTACTCTTCTATACTATGCCGCCGACATAGAAGATATAACACAGCAAACACATTATAGATCATGCATTTCCCAAGCAAATAGATTCCGTTTTACTGCTTGAAAACATATTCAAGTAATAATATTTTGAAGAGTCGAAGTCCTTGCCCAATTGAAAATTAATATAATCTAATTATATTTCGAGTTTTTGCAAGAACATTGATTATTTTATCAACGTTTAAAAAAAATTTCAACTTTTATAAATATTTAATAACTATTATTTTTGCATTTTTTGAGTGGGAAAAATATATTGTAGTAAACTGAGAAGACATATTCTATATAAAAAAAAATTCAAAGTATAAATGAATCAACAGAGGATTTTTGACTGTCTCCTGTTTCAATTTCAAATTTTCATCCTTGAAATACTTGTAAACTCAAAATATCTATATAATCTAGAATTCGAGCAATCATCTCTTAATTCTATTTCAGTGATGATAATTCTAATCGTTCAAGCTCGATTACCAATGTAATTAATTCATATAATTAATTTTCTCCGTCAAACAATTGCAAACATCAATACGTGTTTTCAAGTCACAATTAGCAGAAAATACAAAAAGGTTTGTAAAGGATACATGCAAACAATTAAAGCTCAGCATGCCACTATAATCTATATATATTTATATATATATATATATATATATATATATATTTCTTTCTTCTATTCGGGCTCGTTCACAAGTATCCGAGAGATAACCGGTTAGCGAGGAGATTCGGGGTAATATGTACATTGCTTACTTAGAAGATTAGCTGTTAGAGTGCGGTACCTTGGTCATCCTCTAACGGGGACAGCTCCGCACCTTCGTGCAGTGCTACATCCGACCCGCTGGAACTGCCTAACGTACGCCTCTTGCTCGGGGATCGTCTTCTAGGTTGTGGTGAACCATCACTATCGGTGTCGCTGTGCATATCGTGCCTCGAGCTACCACCATTCTTGTTGTTGTTGTTGTTGGCAACAAACACATCAACGGCGCCGCCGTTGCCAGAGCCGGGCGATGTGTCTTGAGAATATTGCGCCATCGTTTCCCATTGCTCACCCGTCGTCGAAATCCAAGAAGTTGTTTCTTCAATCTCAGATTTCGTTAATCGCTCCCGAAGATTCTTTAAGGCATAAGCTTCCGCGTCGCCGAAATCATCGTCACCATCATTACTGGTAGAGATCACTGTTCTCACCACCTTCTCGATTCTTTCAGTCTCCGGCATCGTCTCTTCCATTGTTATCCGTTGCACGGTCGTAATCGTCTGTACATCATCGGATTCAGACCTGTCGGTCTTTATCATAGTGGTGGAAATATCTGGAAACTTGTTATCGCCAAAGTCGAAGATCTCGCTCGGTAGAGCGTTAGCGACTTGGTTTATCCTCTTGACAACCTCCTCGCGTGTCATGGGTTGCAAAACATCATCTTCCGAGGTCAAAGTTACGGTTCTCACCGTTTCAACGACCCCACCTGTCTTCAGAAGCTCCTCCAGTTTTTCAGGATCGATTGATGAATCGCTAGTTACAATTGTAGTTGTAGTTCGTTGTAGTTGTTCTTCTGTTGGAAGAGTCATTTCCACTCTGTTGTTTATCATAGTTTCGATCATGTTGTCCGGTTTGATCGTCGGAATTGTATCACTGAGCGATACGCTGTTTTCTTTCGCTGTTTCCTTGATCAGTTCTCCGTCCGTGTATTCCCTGGTAACGTATTTAACGGTTCGCGAAACCGCTTGTGGAGCTATGATACGATCTTTGGAGGATTCTAATGGAACGGATTCAAGATTATCGCTTGTTTGGGGTGTACGAGAATCGATTTTAAGAGGGATCTTGCTCTTTAGATTACTGTTCTTGCTCGATGATTGCGCTTCTTGCGGTTTGAGCGGCTGCTCGACTGTTTTACGTATTCGTGAGGCGTCACTAAGTTCCAGATGGAATTCGGGTTTGATAGACGGCTTGGTGGTGGAGTGACGCGGGGCGGGAACAGGTTGCTTTGATGGAGCAGAAGTAGCATGCCTCTCTACAGTCCCATCAATCTCAGCCGAATCATGCCCTGACCCATCCAAAAGGACATGGACAAGAACAGGAACAAGGACATAAAGCACATTGATACACACTAAGAATTTCAACTCTAGTCCAGTTGCCAAAGTTGGGCCCAAAAAGAGATTCGGAGCGTGTCTGCTTCATAGTACGTATGTATACGCGCATACACACTAATAAAGAAGGAGCGACTCGCGCTGGTGCACCCACACGCACGCATGCACGCACGCACGTGCGATGGGTGAAAGGGAAAATAATAAATCGTAAAATGCGCTTCGCGTGTATGATGCGTGTGCGCGTGCACCGTTATTCTATTCGCGTATATTTAATTTTAGTTAGTATCAATATTGCAACAAAGATTAGTCTGTTTCGGAAACAAAAAGAGTACACTCATTAAAACGATGTTTAGTCATAGCGCTTGAATCTTACTAAAATGTACCATCGTGGAAGCAGGAATAACACGCTTTTGAATATTATATGTAATAAAATAAAGACACATACTGCTTTGATATTCACAATAATTTTTTTCGAAACTATAAAATTAATAAAAAAGAAAATATCTAATCTATATTTTTTATCAATTCTTTTCAAGAAGGATTACTTCCCTGCGGGAATTGTATATCATGATTTATTGAATATTCTAGACTACTGATATATCTAGACTACTCGACGAATGTATAGTATATACAAATTAATTTCGATAATAAACGAGAGTGAATTGCAATTTCGCAGACGAGAGCTATCTTTCTTCTTTGCGTGTAAATATATCGGCAAGAAGAGATCACGGTAACTATTTAGTAAGAAACATGCGCACAGTATCGGTTAGTGTGAAAGCGTCGGCAGGTGCTAGCTATGGAAGATAAAGCTAAATATAAATGAGGGTACCAAAAACAAAGTCTGCTACCGTTATTGATCTTCGACTGAAGATGATGATCCGTATACGTGTGAAATCTTTTATATTTTACTCGAGTTATTTTACATTACCTGCTTTCGTCGAGATGTACGACGCCTGTTCTGCCAAATGTTGGGCTTGTCTCGCAGCCTCTTCGGTTACATCTGAAAAGGTCACACAGAGCACAAATTGAATTCGCATCGAGAATCGACAAATATGACATTGAAAGCAGTGATTCAACAAAGATTAGATGATGAATGATGTTTTCCCTGTATGGCATACCTCGGTTCATGCTTCGCTAGTTGTAGTACTCCTGTTAATTTCAATGAAACATATTACTGTATAATCGTAAATATGTGATCTCTATATGTTATATGCTATAAATGAGAAAAAAGACTGATTGGTGACAAAATAAGATTTCCGATGTTCAGTAAATAGTACTTAGAAAATTATCCATTATCATGATAAGAGACATTATAAAATATGGCATAAAACCTGAAAACATGCATTTCAACGAATGTTATTCAAATTAATGTTAAAATGTCAGATATAACTGAAAATAAGTACAGCAAATAATTAAACGTAATATACAGATATATCGTTTATTCTTCTCGATATCGAACGGATGTCTTTGAATCTTCTTATTATAACAAGTGCTGTTCCTGATTTAAATTTCACATTTCAAATATAACCTCATAATTAAATATATATCTCATTTGTATAAAATTGATTCCAATTAACAATATACCCATTCGATATATATAAAAACAAACAAATCCAAAACAATACGTAAAAAATTATAGTAGGAACAAGCAATAATATGAATGTTTCGAATATTGTCAATCGGTTCTACAAGTTGTAGAACAGAATTAGTGGACTGTAAATGACTAAGATTAGAGTGTTAGGTTTCATTAATGAATGACGAAGGTGCATGAATATATATCTCTTTCTTTTTTTCTCTCTGATGTCACGAGAATATAACTAGTAAAACTGAAGTTATAGAAAAGCGTCAACTTAATCATTAATTATGTTACACACAGCTGGTATATGTAATATATATAATATATATAGAGATATATGGATATATAACGCAAGATTATTGCAAGATACCTTCGGTTCTACTGTCAGTGAATTCGGCGAGTGAATCGGGTGGTGGTGGGGTCGTTCGCACAGACTTTGTCACGACTGTGGTGACGGAGTGCCGTGTGCGAGGCTCGGGATGCCCTATTGTAGTTACTGTCTCTACTACTCTACATAAACCTGAATCGTCCAACGTCGTGACGACGTCGTTAACTGTCATTTCCTTGCTTGGACTAATCTTTTGTGGAATGCGAGATATTCTTTTATCCCTAACTGTCTCAATTAAATGCTCAACATCGCCTGACATCTCTGGTCTGCCAATTATCTCGAAACTATCTCGTACAACTACTTCCTGAACACGCTCGTTTATGGACTTAGATTCTAGTTTATCACCGGCTTTTCTTGTTTCAGTTGCTAGCGGTTTTGTTACTTTGCCCATCTCTTTGGGAGTAGATGAGACTACATCCGCCGATGTGCCTTCCGCATCACCTGGCGATTTAGACCCTTTTTGAACAATCCTCTTCTTTGATGAATCTTTAACGACACCGACAGATTTGTCCTTTGCGTCAGTTAACAATTTGGCGGAATTATCTTTCGCTTGAGCGTCGCTCTTAGCACGCGCTTCTTCAGCAACTGCTTCCTGTTTGGTTTCTTCCAAGAATTCCTTCATGTCATCCGTTACGTCTTCTACTGCATGTTTAGCACTCTTTACCATGTCTGATAAAAAACCGCCAGCCTTCTGTTTAGCTTTTTTAGCTTCTTTCGTGGTCTTGTCCTTGGCAATTTCCGCGGAGTCTGCGATAACGTCCGCACTGATTGTTAGCTTTTCTTTGACTGCTTGTGTGTCTTCTTTCGCTTCATTCACGATTGCGCCTTTGGCACGTTTAGCTTTCTGCGTCGCGTCATGGCTAGTAGATTTAATTTTCTCGCCGGCTTGCGATATACCTTGTCTTATCTTATCTCCTGCCATTCTTACAGTAGAAATCGTTTTTTCCTTCGCACCTTTGCCGGAAAGGCTCTTCTCCTTGACATCTCTCGCGTCTTTCACAGCTTTATCTGTGACAAACTTAACCTCGTCGGCAGCTTTGTCTTCGAGCTTTTTCAATCTCGCTGTCGCTGCCTCTTTAGCAAGCGTTTCATCGGCAGTTGCTTCCTGCTTGGTTGATTTCAAAAAATCTTTTACATCATCGGAAACCTCCTTTCTTGTATGTTTTGCACCCTGGATAACTCCAGAGAGAAAACCTGAACCTTTGTCTTTTGCCTTTTTGGTATCTTTTTCTAGTTTCTTCTTAGTTGCTTTGGTACTTTCCGCGACACCATCAGCACTTGTTACTAACCTATTTTTCACGGCCTTCGTATCTTTCTTCATTTTCTTACTGACACTTTCCTTGACATCTTTTATATCATGTAAAACATCTGTGGCTTTAGATTCTATTTCACCGATTTTTATCGTTTCAATTGCTAGTTTATCGATAACAGCCTTCGTCGTCTCTACTACTTGAATTGTATCCTCGGAAAGTTTATCTTTGACATCAGTCGTTACATCTTTCGTAACGCTCTTAGCGTTGTCAACTATAGTATCTTTTTTATATTCTAGTTCCTTCAAACCAGCTATTGCTGCTTCTTTAGTACGAGCTTCCTCCAACTTCGCTTCGTGCTTTGTTTCGTCCAAAAATTCTTTCACATCGTCCCTTGCGTTTACAACAGCGTGTTTCGCACCTTTAACTATTCCAGATAGAAAGCCAGACCCCTTATCCTTAGCTTTTTTCGCTTCTTTAGTTGCCGTGTCTTTAATAGTTTTAACATCGTCAGCTACAGTTTCAATTTCAGCTGATAATTTTTCTTTGACCATTTTTGCATCGTCCTTAATTTCCGTAACAGTTGCATCTTTCACATCTGAAACTTCTTGCGCAATGTTCCGTGCTGTCGAATCTAATCTTCCACCAACTCTTTTCATTCCTGATATTACTTTATTTTTGGCAGCTTCGTCTACCTCAGCAGTTTTGTGAATATCTTCCGATCCTTTCTCCGCAGTTTTGTCTTTTGCATCTATGGCAGTTTCGTCTTTAGCATTTTTTATCTCAGCAAAAGCTTGATCAGCTGTATTCTTAAAGTCACTAGTAACAGTATCCTTTTTATATTCTAAATCTTCCAATTCTTTAATTATAGTTTTTTTCATTTGATCTTGTTCTAACGATACATCTTTTCTCATTTCATCCAGAAATTTGTTCATATCGTCGGTTGCGCTTTCTGCACTCTGCTTTGTATCTTTAAATATACCTGAAAGAAAATCAGCATTCTTGTCTTTCGCTTTATTTGTTTCTTTTACAACTTTATCTTTTGCCGCTTCCGTCTTATCCGCAGCAGCTTCCGTTTCGGCAATTAATTTTTCTTTTTTAATTTGAGCATGTTTTTTATCTTCCTTTGCAATTACATCCTTCGCATCAAGATCTTGTCCTACAATTTTTGTCTTTTCGCTCACTTCTTTTAAGTCATTTGTTAACTTATCGCCTGCATCTTTAAGATTATCAACAGCTTTATAAACATCATCAGATAATTTTTCTGTCATTTTATCTGATGAATCTTTAAAAGCTAATTTCACTTCATTTTTTGCATCCTTTATACTACTAATCGTACCGTCTTTTTTATGTTTCAAATTTTTCAAGCCTGACTCTGTTACATCTTTAAAGTGTTCTTCTTCAGAAACTGCTTCTTTCTTGACGTCTTCCACAATTTCTTTCGCGTCATCAGATATATCTTCAGCGGTATGTTTTGCGCCTTTAAATATATTCGAAAAGAATCCAGAACTTTTTTCTTTAGCTTTTTTCGTTTCTATAATTCCTTTATCCTTGATTGCTTGTGCATCCTCTGCAACAGCTTCAGCTTCCGAAACTAATTTTTCCTTCGCAACTTTTATATCATCGCTAACCTTTTCCGTAATATTTTGAATACCACATACTAAATCCTCTGATTCAACTTTTTCGCGAATCTTCTTTGCTTCCGCTGCTAGTTTGTCATCTTCTGCTTTTGTAATAACTACTTTCTGGATGCCTTCAGATATCTTTCTCGCTATTTCATCTTTTTCATTTCTTATTACAGACATTGCCTTCTCATTAGTGTCCTTAATATTCGACATTGTTTTATCTATAATATCTTCAACAACGGCAATGTCTTTCTTGTCTTCTATATCTTTCAGTTTTGTAGCAGCAATTTCTTTAGCACGCGTTTCTTCCAATGCAGCTTCCTTTTTCGTTTCGTCCAGAAATTCTTTAACGTCGTCAGTGGCGTCTTCTACAGCATGTTTTGCACCTTTAAATATACCGGAGAAAAACCCATTTGTTTTTTCTTTAGTTTTCTTCGCTTCCTTCGTCATTTTATCCTTAGCTCTATCTGCAGTTTCTACAACGGCATCAGTGCCTGTTGATAATTTTTCTTTCATTAATTTTATATCTTCTGCCACTTCTTTAATCGTTGTATCTTTAGTGTCTTTAACATCCTGAATAACATCTATTATAGTTGCTTCTACTTTCTCACCTATCTTTTTCGTTTCCGATGTTATTTTCTCACCAGCTGCTTTCGTAGTATCAGCAACTTTCTGAGTATCTTTGGAGATTTCTTCTACAATTTTATCTTTTTTATCTTTAACAGTAGAAATTGCTTTATCCTTTACATCTTTCGTATCAGCAATTTTCTCTGCCGTCTCTTGAATTTCTGTAACCATAGCGTCCTTTTTATCTTTCAAATCTTTATGATCCGCGGCAAGTTTTTCTTTTGCGCGTTTTTCTTCCAATGTAGCTTCCTTTTTCGTCTCATCCAGAAATTCTTTGACATCGTCAGCTGCATCTTCTACAGAATGTTTGACGCCTTTAAAAATACCGGAGAAAAAGCCACTAGCTTTATCTTTGACTTTTTTCGCTTCTTTTGTCGTTTTATCCTTAGTCCTGTCTGCACTTTCTACAACAGCATCAGCGCTTGCTGATAAATTTTCATTCACTAATGTTGTATCTTCTTTCACTTCTTTTACAACAATATCTTTAATATCTTTAACATCCTGCGTAATATCTGCAGCAGTTACTTTTATTTTCTCACTTATTTCCTTTGTATCCGATGTTATTTTTTCATCAGCTACTTTCGTTATATTGGCAATTTTCTGAGCTTTTTTGGAAATTTCTTCTACAATTTTATCTTTTTTATCTTTAACATCGGAAATTGTCTTATCTTTTACATTTTTCGCATCAGCAGCAGTTTTCCCTGTAGTTTCTTGTATTTTGGTAATTACAGCATCCTTTTTATCTTTCAAATTTTTGAGACCCGTGGTAACTTCTTCCTTAGCATATTCTTTTTCTAATGAAACTTCTTTTCTCGTTTCGTCTAAGAATTCTTTAACATCCTCAGTTGCGTGTTCTGCAGTATATTTTGTACCTTTAAATATGCCCGAGAAAAATCCACTTGCTTTTTCTTTTCCTTTCTTTGTTTCTTTCGCCGCTTTATCCTTGGCATCCTCTACACGTTTTGCGACCACATCAGTACCCGCTGTTACTTTGTCTTTAACTAATTTTATATCTTTTACCACTTCTTTAATCGCTGTATCTTTAGTGTCTTTAACATCCTGAACAACATCTACTACAGTTTCTTCTACTTTCTCATCTATCTTTTTCGTTTCTGATTTTATGTTCTCACCAGTTGCTTTCGTAGTATCGGCAACTTTCTGAGTATTTTTGGAGACTTCTTCTACAAATTTATCTTTTTTATCTTTAACAGCGGAAATTGCTTTATCCTTTGCGTCTTTTGTATCGGTAGCAACTTTTTCTGCGGTCTCTTGAACTTCAGAAACAACAGCATTCTTTTTATCTTTTAAATCTTTTAAAGATACCGCAGATTTTTCTTTAGCACGCTCTTCATCCAACGCAGCTTCCTTCTTCGTCTCATCCAGAAATTCTTTGACGTCGTTAGTTGCATCTTCTACAGCATGTTTGGCGCCTTTAAATATACCGGACAAGAAGCCACTAGTTTTATCCTTAGCTTTGTTCGCTTCTTTCGTCATTTTATTCTTAGTTCTGTCTGCAGTTTCTGCAATAACATCAGCGCTTGCTGATAATTTTTTTTTCACTGATATTGTATCTTCTTTCACCTCTTTTACAACAATATCCTTAGTATCTTTAATATCCTGCGTAATATCTGCCGTAGTTGTTTCTATTTTCTCACTTATCTTCTTCGGTGCCGCTGTTATTTTTTCACCAGTTAATTTCGTTGTATCGGCAACTTTCTGAACTTCTTTGGAAACTTCTTGTACAATTTTATCTTTTTTATCTTTAACATCAGAAATTGTTTTATCCTTTACATATTTTGCATCAGCAGCAGTTTTTTCTGCAGCGTCTTGTATTTTGGTAACTACAGCATCCTTTTTATCTTTCAAATCTTTAAAATCTGACGCAACTTCTTCCTTAACATACTCTTTTTCCAATGAAGCTTCTCTTTTCGTTTCGTCTAAGAATTCTTTAACATCCTCAGTTACGTGTTCTCCAGTATGTTTTGCACCTTTAAATATACCTGAGAAAAATCCACTTGCTTTTTCTTTCCCTTTCTTTAGTTCTTTCGCTGCTTTATTCTTGGCATCTTCTGCATTTTTTGCAACTGCATCAGCATCCGCTGTTACTTTGTCTTTAATTAATTTTATATCTTCTGCCACTTCTTTAATCGTTGTATCTTTAGTGTCTTTAACATCCTGAACAACATCTATCATAGTTGCTTCTATTTTCTCACCTATCTTTTTCGTTTCCGATGTTATTTTCTCACCAGCTGCTTTCGTAGTATCAGCAACTTTCTGAGTATCTTTGGAGATTTCTTCTACAATTTTATCTTTTTTATCTTTAACAGTAGAAATTGCTTTATCCTTTACATCTTTCGTATCAGCAATTTTCTCAGCCGTCTCTTGAATTTCTGTAACCATAGCGTCCTTTTTATCTTTCAAACCTTTGAGATCCGCTGCAACTTTTTCTTTTGCACGTTCTTCTTCCAACACAGCCTCCCTTTTCGTCTCATTCAGAAATTCTTTGACGTCGTCAGTTGCATCTTCTACAGCATGTTTGGTGCCTTTAAATATACCGGAGAAAAAGCTATTAGTTTTGTCTTTGGTTTTCTGCGCTTCTTTCATTGTTTTATCCTTAATTTTGTCTGCTGTTTCCACAACAGCATCAGTGCCTGTTGATAATCTTTCTTTCGCTAATATTATATCTTGTTCCACTTCTTTTACTGCTACATCTTTAGTATCCTCAACATCCTGCGTAATATTTGCTACAGTTACTTTCATTTTCTCACTTATCTTTTTCGATTTTGCTGTTATTTTTTCACCAGCTGCTTGCGTTGTATCGGCAACTTTCTGAATATCTTTGGAGATTTTTTCTTCAATCTTATCTTTTTTATCTTTAACGTCGAAAATTGCTTTATCCTTTACATCTTTCGCATCAGCAACGGTTTTCTCTGCAGTCTCTTGTATTTTGGTAACTACAGCACCCTTTTTATCTTTCAAATTTTTAAGACCAGCCGCAACTTCTTCCTTAGCATATTCTTTTTCCAATGAAGCTTCTCTTTTCGTGTCGTCTAAAAATTCTTTAACATCCTCAGTTGCGTGTTCTGCAGTGTGTTTTGCACCTTTAAATATGCCTGAGAAAAATCCACTTGCTTTTTCTTTCTCTTTCTTTACTTCTTTCGCCGCTTTATCTTTGGCATCCTCTATACTTTTTGCGAGCACATCAGTGTCCGCTGTTACTTTGTCTTTAACTAATTTTATATCTTTTGCCGCTTCTTTATTCGCTATATCTTTAATGTCTTTAACATCCTGAACAACATCTATAGTTGCATCTATTTTCTCACTTATCTTTTTCGTTTCTGATGTTATTTTCTCACCAGTTGCTTTCGTAGTATCGGCAACTTTCTGAATATCTTTGGAGATTTTGTCTTCAATCATATCTTTTTTATCTTTAACGGCGGAAACTGCTTTATCTTGTACATCTTTCGTATCGGCAGCAACTTTTTCTGCGGTTTCTTGAACTTCAGAAACAACAGCATCCTTTTTATCTTCCAAATCTTTTAAAGATACCGCAATTTTTTCTTTAGCACGCTCTTCTTCCAATGCAGCTTCCTTTTTCGTTTCATCCAGAAATTCTTTGACGTCGTCAGTAGCATCTTCTACAGCATGTCTGGCACTTTTAAATATACCAGAGAAGAAGCCACTAGTTTTGTCTTTTGCTTTCTTTGCTTCTTTCGTTGTTTTATCCTTAACTCTATCTGCTGTTTCCACAACGGCATCAGTGCCTGTTGATAATTTTTCTGTCACTAATGTTGTATCTTGTTTCACTTCTTTTACTGTTGCATCCTTAGTATCCTTAACATCCTGCGTAATATCTGCTGCAGTTGCTTTTATTTTTTCATCTATCTTGTTCGTTTCCGTTGTTATTTTTTCACCAGTTGATTTCGTTGTATCGGCAACTTTCTGAGCTTCTTTGGAAACTTCTTGTACAATTTTATCTTTTTTATCTTTAACATCAGAAATTGCTTTATCCTTTACATCTTTCATATCGGCATCAATTTTGTCTGCAATCTCATGTGTTTTGGTAATTACAGCATCCTTTTTAACTTTCAAATCTTTGAGGCCTGCGGCAACTTCTTCCTTAGCATATTCTTTTTCCAATGAAACCTCCCTCCCCGTTTCATTTAAGAATTCTTTCACATCCTCAGTTGTATGTTCTGCAATATGTTTTGTACTTTTAAAGATGCCTGAAAAAAATCCACTTGTTTTTTCTTTCTCTTTCTTTCCTTCTTTCGTCGCTTTATCCTTGGCATTTTCTGTACTTTTTGCGACCGCATCAGCATCCGCTGTTACTTTGTCTTTAATTAATGTTATATCTTCTGCCACTTCTTTAATCGCTGTGTCTTTACTGTCTTTAATATCTTGAACAACATCTACCACAGTTGCTTCTGCTTTCTTACCTATCTTTTTCGTTTCCATTGTTACTTTCTCATCTATCTTTTTCGTTTCCATTGTTACTTTCTCACCAGCTGCTTTCGTAGTATCGGCAACTTTTTGAGCATCTTTGGAAATTTCTTCTACAATTTTATCTTTTTTATCTTTAACAGCAGAAACTGTTTTATCCTTTGCGTTTTTCGTATCGGCAGCAACTTTTCCTGCGGTTTCTTGAACTTCAGAAACAACAGCATCCTTTTTATCTTCCAAATCTTTTAAAGATACCGCAATTTTTTCTTTAGCACGCTCTTCTTCCAATGCAGCTTCCTTTTTCGTTTCATCCAGAAATTCTTTGACGTCGTCAGTAGCATCTTCTACAGCATGTTTGGCACCTTTAAATATACCGGAGAAGAAGCCACTAGTTTTGTCTTTGGCTTTCTTCGCTTCTTTCGTCGTTTTATCCTTAGCTTTATCTGCAGTCTCTGCAACAACATCAACGCTTGCTGATAATTTTTCTTTCACTAATGTTGTATCTTCTTTTACTTTCTTTATCGCTGCATTCTTAGTATCCTTTACATCTTGCGCCATATTTGCCGCAGTTGCCCCTATTTTTTCATCGATTTTTTTTGTTTCCTTTACAATTTTCTCACCGCCTGTTTTCGTAGTGGTAGCAATTTGTTGTGTATCTCCAGAAATTTGTTCTACAATTTTATCTTTTTTCTCTTTTACTATAGAGATTGTTTTGTCCTTTGCATCTGTCGCATCAGTGACAGCTTTGTCTGTAATTTCTTGAACTTCAGTCACGACGGTATCCTTTTGATCTTTTAAATCTTTGAGACCCGCTGCTACTTTTTCTTTGGAATTTTCTTCTTCTAATACAGCTTCTTTCTTTGTCTCATCTAAAAATTTTTCAACATTGTTAGCCGCATCATCTACAGTATGTTTTGCACCTTTAAATATTCCAGAAAAGAAACCGCTTCCTTTTTCTTTAATTTTCTTCGCCTCCTTGGCTGCTTTGTCGTTGGTAGATATTGCGGCATCAGTAGCCAAATCAGCATTGGAAGATAGCTTTTTTTTCATAGCTTTAGCATTTTCCTTTATTTCCATTGTAACCTCTTTTTTAATTTCTTCGCCAGCGTGCGCGACGTCTTTTGCAGTGATCTCTATTTTTTCTCCGATCTTTTTTGTATCTGTTACCTTGTCGGTAATAGCTTTCGCGTTATCCGCTGTCTTTTCCACATCTTTTGAAATTTTGTCTGCAACTTCTTCCTTCTTTCCCTTCACAGCAGATATTATTTTATCTTTGGCATCTTTCACGTCAGTCGCAGCTTTATTAGTAGCATCTTTTGCGCTAGCTGCTACACTGTCCTTCTTTTGTTCCAAATCCTTTAAACCAGTGGTTGTCCCTTCTCTGCCTCGCGCTTCCTCTAAGGCAGCTTCTTTCTTCGTATCGTCTAAGAATTCTTTGATATCATCGGATACTTCTTCCACGGCATGTTTCGCGCCTTTCAATATTCCTGAGAGGAATCCTGATCCTTTCTCTTTTGCTTTCTTAGCTTCTTTGATTGTTTTATCTTTCGTAGTTTCAGCGCTATCGACGATATCATGTATTTTTTCCTCTACTTTTTTGCCAATCGTATCTTGGTCATCCTTGGCAATTTTACCAACATCTTCTGCCGCACTCACAATGTCATGTTCAATTTTTTTCTCATCTGCTATCAATTTATCGTCTGTATTTTTTGTTTCAGTTGTGATTTTATGTTCCAAATGTTCTGTTTCTGTCAATTCTCCTGTAATAATCGGCACATTTCGAGAATCTTCTAAGAATTTCGCTGTTACGTTTCGTAGATCCTCGTGACCATTATCCGGCAATTCGAGCGACGGAGTCTTTTCTTTTGATCTACTCCTAGAACTTCTTGCTTGTTTGGGACTTCTAAATATACTAAAAATACCGCTTCCCTTATCTTTTTCAACGACTTCATCCTCGTGGATGATAGATTTTTTCTCCACATGATCGATGAGCGGAGTTTTTGTAACTGTTTCTGATATTTCTCCAGTTGGATGCTGTAGATCTTCTGCCATCTGTTTCGTATTTTCCAGAAATTTTGCCGTTGTCAATCGAACTTCCTCGTCTCCACTATCAAAGGAGGTATCCTTCGAAGAGCTTTGTTCTCGGGATCTGCTTCTTTTCTTGCTTTTCAACTTTGGACTTTTAAATATGCCGAAGAAGCCACCGCTTTTTTCTTTGATGTCGTCGTTTATTTCTTTTTCCATTTCGAAAATTTTCGGTTCAGCTATTTCAGATTTAATCTCTGAAGCGGATTTCTCAGCATTTCTTTTTTCTCCCTTTTGATCTTTATTCTCATCCATATCCGCTTTTCCGTTTATTTCTTCGTGAATAATAGTTTTCTCAATCTTCATGGTTTGGACAACATCGTAAGATTTGCCGATTTTATCAGCGGGAATATCAACGTCGTAATGAGTAGTCGACACAAAAGTCTGTATCTCTTCATTAGGGATGACTTTCGTATCATCGTTTTTATATGCAATTGGTGATTCATTGAAATCAGCAATCTTTCGTGTATCGTCTAAGAGTTTCTTTGTTACGATTCGGATCTCCTCGTCGCCGCTGTCGAAAGATGTTTCTTTCAATTTGCCAAGTTTCTTCTCCTTAGACTTTGGACTTTTAAAAATGCCAAAGAAACTGCCTTTCTCCTTCGCCTGTTCTTCTTCCTTTTTATCATCTTTACTGTGCGATTGCTTATCTGTTGTAGTAATTGTCTTTTCGATTTCTTTGCTCTCGATATCCTTGGCTTTCACATCTTTCATTGCAGCTTTTTCTACTTCTTTCTCGATTGTACTATTAGGTACTTCGGCTTCTTCCGCCTTTTCCTTCATTTGTAATTCCAGCAACTCCTCCTTTTCCTTTGCAAGCACTGCCAGTCTCTTTTTCTCTTTCTTCGCAATTTGCTCTGCACTTTCTTTCGGTTTTTCAACATGGATAACTGGTATAACCGTTCCATCGTCATCCTTTTTAGATTTGTTTTTAAATAAATTCGAGAAGAAGCCCGTTTTATCTTTACTATCATCGTCGCTTTCAGTGAACTCTACTTTTTTATCTTCCTTTTCTGTTGGTTTAGGGAGACTTTCATAAGGCACGTCCGCGGCAATACGTCTGGAGTCATTTAAGAATTCAATGGTAGCCAATTTTACATCAGGCGCGACAATGATTTCTGGAAGTCTATTGTCAAAAGACGAATCTATTATTTCGCTAGAAGAAAGTATTGGCTGCTGTTCCGAAACTTTCGTTACGATAGCCTTCGGCAGTTCCTCATCGCCACTGTCAAAGGACATGTCCTTCGAACCTTTCTTACTTTTCTTTAATTTAGAACCTTTAAAAATATTCGAAAAAATTCCGCTGCTTTTATCCTTCGTTTTCTTCGTTTCTTCGTCTGGTTTTTCGTCCGTACTGTCTGCCAGATGCTGTACATTATAAATATCTTCATAAGCTGATGGTTTCATTGATTTCGCAACAGTATCTTTATCCTTTTCTTTATCTGTTGCTTTATCTTTATCTTTTTCCTTACCCATATCCGCTTTTACTTCCGACATTTTCTGGTCAGTTCGAGTTATACTTTCTACCTGTATAGTTTTATGCGTAATACCCGTAGGAATTGCGCCTTGAATCAATTTTTCATCAATTTCCTTACCCTCTTTAGATAGTTTCTCCTTTTCGCTAACAACATCTTTCTTATCCGGTAAAACAATTACTGTTTCTTTAGTGGTTATAGTCTTAGTTGGCGTCTGATCAAACTGTTTTATTATCGTACTCTTAGTAACTACTGTTGGACTTACTTTCGGATCATCACTAACGGAAATTGCTGTTTTTGAAATACTAACCCTAGGATCCGGTTTTTCACCGTGATATTGCCTAACCATCGGTGGCTCGATACTAGGAACTTGTTCGGCAACTGATTTTTTGAAAACTATACCTTTCGGCTCAGCGGCCGTTTTATCTAATTGTATGTTAATTAAAGTTTGCCCTATCGCATCCCGTGCCTCTTTACTGTCCCGCGCATCATCATCATAAACCACCGACCACCCTTCCTTCGCTAACTTCCCCTTCTCTTTCTCTGCGTCTGCTATTACACCTGTTAATTAAGTATCATATATTTTAGGCATCTGTATATGTGATAGAAAATAAAAGAACACAATTTTATTGTCAATTTCGTCATCATTAGTGTAAGCTGGCTCGCTCTTTGATTGCTTTTTTCATTGAACTGCGGTTAGAGTATTGTAATGTGGTTTGTGCGTGGAGTGTATGTGCTGTGGAGCAGCCATCTTCATACTATCATCATTATAAACAAGGGAACTGCGATTCAAGAAGGAGAAGTAACATTAATTATTACCAATAATCAACATATGAAATGAATTTTTTGCTTAAATGTTTTTCAATAAATTATTTTCAAAATATTTCGCAAGTAGCTTGCAATTTCAAAATATGAGAGTGTATGCCTCTCTTGATTAATACTATATATATTAGCTATAAAACAATGCTGAAGGTTCTAAAATGAAGCTGTTAGAATATAAACGGCAGTAAGTATATTCAGCTTCACAAAATCTCATAATTATTATTTTAAATAATACAACATTCGATTGCTATTAGTATAATGACCTAGTAATTTTTAATCAATCTATTAAAAACATAAATGAGAACAGTATTTTGATGGCTATACAACAATGTATCTAGCGATCTTTTCAAATGACAGCTGCTCCGTGCGCGCACACAATTGGGCCACACAACATTGGCCATTCATGCAACGCCAAATAATTGCAGCGAAACCTTGCTGAAACAAATTAATCCAAAAATGTCGCGGAATAGAAGGATATTAGTGAGGATGTATGTGATTAAATGAGATATAAAAATTATATTGTATAGTATATAGACAAGAGCTGCTTGTATGATATATAGGCGCAATAAAATAATTCGTTATATATTAAAATAAAAGCAAGCTTTTCTCTAGTAAAATTCCGAAGAGAGAATCCATATTGGCTTCCAGAACCTGTGAGTGGAAGTAACAGATGGCATAAAGATATAAGTGTTTAGTGCTGATGTACATTATTTGCACTCTGCAGAACGTACAATGTTCTTTGTAAGCTGAGACGTCATTTTATGTATTGACAGGAATCGTGTCCAGAATCATTGGATTCTACTATAGTAAGAATATTTCTGTATTAACGTTTGCAACGTTTCGCTGAAATAAGATCCTGTGCATATATCGTGTTGATTTAATACTTACATAAAAACTACAGATTATTTTATGTAAATGACAATAAATTACGAATAAAATTTAATATTAAAACAATATTATCAGCATTAAAATATACCTAATTAGAAATTGTATTATTGACATGTATAATCTGTATATGTAAGTTCATATAATCAGATATGAATTACGTATATATCGTGACATAATTATATAATATATAATGGCAGTTATATCATTTATTAGATATTAAGATAATTACCTATAAGAATACAACGAAAAATTCATTGAGATATTAATTATTAAGAGAAGAGAAAATAATCTCGAATATAAACAAATGTATAAAAACATTCGAGAAGAATAGTTCAATATGTATTTCTTGCATAGTTCGACACTCTTATAAACGAGTACATTTCATAACTATGAACACGATATTATCAGGGAAGGATATAAGTATCTCCGATCTAGCGAGTTCTTATAGCGAATCTGGTAGCAAAATGCAATTTATCGATAAATGGTTAATAATCGAGTAAATTGATTTCCTAGGATCAAGCGTGCGCCCGCAGCATTAATCCAATCATGCTGCTGAGCTTTAATTAAATGCGTAGTCTCGCATTTGGCGATGCAGTTTCGCTAAAATCGATTAATTGGCTACCGGTTTTGCCAGAAGTAGTAATGATAGTAGTAATAATAGTAGTAAGCACGGCCCCTCAACCCACCATTCATTCCAATCGCGCTTTCAGTCGCTCACTTACCAGAGACTATCTTGTTGGCGTCGGCGATCACCTTCTGGCGTTTTTTATCCAGATCATCCAGTTCGTCGCGCGATTTTTTGCTCATCGTGTCGGTCGTGTGACATTTCTGCTCAAGGTAATCAGCCATCATGTCGCCGAGCTCTTTCTCATCGCTCGCATATTTGTCTTTGATGGGGGTCGAGGTTCCGTTGAATACAGTGCCGTTTGTGATTGTGATGTGCTCTTTAGCTGTGAAGTGCAGAAAATGCGTAAACAAGAAGATATGAAGAGGTAACATGAGCTGATGTGAAACGTTGCATGACGAAACGTAATGTGACCACAGTAAAATTGTCCGGCAAGGGTTGACTAACACATTTTCTAGGTAAGCACGAGTAAAAGTGTGCTTGCTATTTCCATGTACTGATACAATCAATAAGCACACGTTGTGACTTTACGTGCATTATTCATTCGAGGATTGTGAGTCGTGACGTCATACTTGTATTGCGTATAATAAAAAAATGTGTAATGTATTCAACTATCTCTGACGAATTCTGAACTGTATATGTAATATAAAAACGCAATGCAAGAGCGAGTATAATACATAATGAAATTAATTTTATAAATCTTATTAATGTACTTACATTTATCATGCGTACTTCCAGTGATACTAAGGTCCTCGACCGATTCAGATTCCTAGAATAAGAGAATTGCGTTTTATTTTGGCAATTGTAAGACTCCTACACTTATGGGAATGCAGTTATTTGAATAAATTACTGTTAGGTATAAACGTTCTAACTGTTACATATAAACGAGCTATAATAAGATGTAAAGTGGATGAATCATGTCTTTCTTAATTGTATTCAGTAGCATTAAAAACGATAAAACATAAAATAACATTCTTTTTCAATGATGGTTTAACGTTGCATATAGATTTGATCTCTTGTAGATTTTTAAAGATTTGCATAAAATGCGCACCTTCATTCTATCCGGCTCTTCATAATCAGGATCCATCTTGGGATCCATAGTTGCATCACGGCGAAGCGACGTGTTTCTCGACGGCCCCAATTCCTCTTTTAGTGAATCAAATCCTGGCTGATCCAATCTTACCCTCGCTACAGCTTTTTCAACATCGTCGGTTACTAACTCAACATTAAAGATACATTTGTTCACTATGTCCTCTCGTCCAATCTTATTAAGAGCCTTTTCTAATGTATTTCCTGTATGCAAATGAAGAATAAAACGTCACGTTTTAATCATGATAAATTAAAAAAAAAGCATATTTTATTAATTTATCTTACATTTATTATAATATATTCAACATTCTAAAACATTTTGTATGTGTTCAAAATATGTAGTATTGGAAGTATTATGTATGTGTGTAATAGATTTGACATATAAGGATATATATATCCTTATATCAATACATACATACACATACACATACACACACACAAAATCAAAATTTATAGTCAATTATACACCTGTTCGTTTTCCATCAATTTTGCACAAACCTGAATGTATTGCACACTGTGGATGAAAATAACAACACCTCCGAAATATTAACAGAAGTTCACTTGTATAATGATTCTGATTTTCATATTCTTGATACAAGGTTATAAACATTGTTATTTTAAAATGTTTGTATTGAGATCGACCTAAAGTTTAAAAATATTTACGCAGCACTCTTGAGAAATATATTACTTCATCAAGAAATGTTGAAAAATATCTCGAATAATTCAGATTCAGATTAAAAAATTTCGCCAAATAGTAAAACCAAGATACACAAACAACAAAAAAACCGGCTAAAGACACTCAAATTTTAATCACTTTTGCTGTGCGACCGAGAATCACATACTACGGAATCACGACTGCGTGTTACTTTTACCGATTGCAGAAACGCCACAAGAGTTACGTGCGAGTCAATGTCATTAGCGGGAAGAAGAGAGGGAACGAAGCGTGTATGTGAACTTATGTCAGGCATAATAATGCACAATGAGATCATCATCTACGACGTTCCTAGGAGAGATTCTTCGCGCCTGACTCAACTATAACGCGCGTGTCTAATTAATTGACCTTGCTTGAAGAAACAGGTTTTTTTTAAAGGTTACCAAGGCAGTAGCTCTCATTCATCGAAAAGTCACACGCTGTGCTCGTGTGTTGAAGGTAATAAAGATAAATAAATTGTAGGATATAATACAATATCTGTAGAGAGACTCACCTGTAGCTTTGTTTCCGTTGTTTTGCCAAATTTTGAACATAGCAGCGGCCTGTTGTGCGGGTTTATCAGGATACTCTTGCTTTATTAAGGCTACATCATTAGGCGGGATGTTTAACTCTTCCGCTAGCGGTTCCCAATCTTTATCTAATAGATTGGCGATGTCTGTTAAACGAATAGTCGCTCTATGTATGGCATCTGGTCTACCTAAGAATAATACATAATTCAATAATATAAATTTTGATAAAAAAACATTGTTATTAATTAATTCTTTTTTTTTCTACTATATTATTTACATACTTATTCCGCCATCGCGCAAAAAACTATAGTTCTTTGATAACTCCAATAAATCGAGTTCAGAGACTGCAGTATCCGGAGAAATCTTCTCTGGCAGTAAAATATTTAGCGTGCAGATCGGTGTTTGCGGCAATTCACCCCTCGGAACTTTGGGCTCACTCATAAACATAATTCGCCCCATCATATCCGCGGCATCTGGATCTTTTATTCTTGCGGTGAATGGAACTCTATTTTCTTTGAAAGC
The DNA here is from genome assembly GCF_030449975.1 of Polyergus mexicanus. Lineage (NCBI taxonomy): Eukaryota > Metazoa > Arthropoda > Insecta > Hymenoptera > Formicidae > Polyergus > Polyergus mexicanus. The sequence continues at coordinate 12,192,759 of NW_027223324.1, forward strand.
TCTAAATGGTAACTGAAGCTGTTCGCCAGTTTTCAGTACAGGCACAAGATTTCCCGAGAATTCCATATACTGCGTTTTTCCCTCTAAAACCTATAGCACAAAATAATATTTAATAATGCCTTAAGCATTTGAATAGTTCTGTATTATGCGTTTTAATAATTAATTTGCATTTTTATCGCCAACATTTACCTCAACGTCCCTACTTTTTGCGACTTCCGTAAAATGTTCCTGATGCTCTAAAGTTTTGTCTTCTTTGTCATCCGTCATACAGAATACACGTAATCTCGCTTCCAATGGATCTATCCGTTTTGCAAACACTACAAACCTATCAAAAAAGCGTTAAATAATATAATTGTTTTCTATATAATTCGCACACTTATGTCATCACCTAAAATTTGTTTTACGTAATTTATATTAACGTACTTAGCCATAAAGGGTACATGTGTCGCGTGCGTGTAAAGTTCCGTGGCCATTTTCGTAGCCTCGGATATGTTACGGCAATCCATCAACCAAAAGCGAGCGGAAACTGTAGTAGTGAAGGAGACGCAGTCTTTCACAAAGGTTAACGGCGTCGAGCCTGTGACGTCCTCCCAGACTGCCCGAGTCTGACCCCCTGAACGACATACATGCCAAGTCCAATAACATTATTAAAATATATCCGTGTTGCAAATACGCAAATGACATAGATGAAATATAGTGTAGTATATTTTCGCGCGACCGAAATTAAATACTGACGATTAATGACCAGATACAAATCAGTGTAAAAATAATGTTGAATGTACAACTATCAACCCGAGAAAAAGTTTCGTATTTAAAATGGTCGCTATAAGTGCGTTATTATTAGGTGCTTCTTCAATGTGTGAGTAATATAAAAATAGATATGTGATTGATGGAATGATAATGCTTGCAAAATTAAGAAGAAGCACTATTCATGTGAATGGTGTAAAAAGCAGTTGTAAAAATATTATATGTATGGGTTTAGTATAATAATTAAAGAATTTATACATGTATATGTATGTGTACACGCACGCACGCACGCCCACACACACAGATGCACCCCCCGCCCCTCCCACACATACATACATACAATATTTTTAATAATACGTATGTACGTATGTACGTATGTAGGTATGTATGTATGTATGTTTGTATGTATGTATGTATGTATGTATGTATGTATGTATGTATGTATGTATGTATGTGTCTATAAATTAATGTGTTTGTCATTAACATATGTTTTTGATAAAAAAAACGACTTTTAATAAAGTTGGAATAAAAATTAAGAGCATAATTAGATACATATACTTGTTTTAAAAATAAAGATTATTTTTTATGAATATCGTAAATATTGTGTGATGCTTAAAATAGATTCTTAACAGATTGTGATTTAAGATAAGCTTGAATATTGGTAATATTCAGTGTATGTGTAATATTGTTATAATAACAACATTAATCCTTTTCTCTCTCGTTTATAAGAGTGGATATTATATAAGAAATATTGTAACAACTTAAAATATATATATATATATATATATATATATATATATATATATATATATCATGAGCACAATTTCATGTAAATTACAAATTACTAATGTCAAAGCGATTACCAGTCAAACAAATGTGCTGAAACAAAACCTTTAAAGTTAACGCTTACAACGGGCTAGGTATATATAATAAAATGTTATCTACTTTAATTGATAATCCATACCTAAATGACTCAATCCTAACAATATGCAAGCATTAACAATGAATTACAACAAGATATGTATACAATAATATGATACTCAACGAAATTTTTCTATGAGACATGCAGCTACCATCTCCCTTTTAAATCTCTATCCGAAGGTCCTCGGGACATTTTCTGACAATATGGATGTAAATAACAAAAAATTGTTTAAAACATTCATGTAATACATGTCATAACAACATTGATCCCCGCAACATTGACATACATAAATTAATTCTCTTTGTATGAACACTTAACGTTGGAACATTTTTACATTTGCTAGTGCAAATCACAAATTGTATAAATCATTGATTATACTGAACACAAAAAACTTAAAAAGTGCTGCTAACATTCAAGCAACTTTCTCGTGAAATATACGATATTTTAGTTCGCTATCCCGATGACCTGAGAACAGACGAGATAGCCTATCGACTGTGTTCATGCCTGCTAAACTACAGTAAATTGAGATATTTGAATGCGCAACAACGTAAGTTCGACAAGAGCGTATATGTACACCAAAGGTGTATGCGGCGTATAATATTATATATTAGTTTCAGCCGTTTATCGGTAAGAGATTCTCCAGTAAGACGGTACGCTGCTCTACAATGTTACGTGCAAGCATATATTACCAGTTATGCTGCACAGGAGTCTCAAAGTCGGCGCGTCTCCAGAGTACTGGTTGATCATGCCTTTATTGGCTGCCTGTGGCACTGGGATAGTTAAAGTTATCGGTTTGTGGAACTTTCTTCGTCTCGGTTCCACGGTAACGATCGGCGACACAGCTACTCTATTTCCGAGTAACTTAGCCACGAGATCCGCCGGTATAGGATGTGCCTGTACAAGAATAAAGAACAGCTCTTATATTAAATGCGATAAATAAATTATAAAAAAAATAAATATACTTATTAAAAATATTTCTAAATTATTTTACTTTTTTAAAGAATAAATAAGCAAGCAATTTAAAAGATTTAAGAAAAATCTTCGTTTATGGAGTATAGTTAATTATATTTAAATATCAAGAATGTAAAGAGTTAATAAGAGTAGATGTGATAAATTTAATTATATCAATAAAGGGAAAGGAAAAATACCTGTAAACCGACTCTGATTTTCTTAGTAAGGGCTGCTTGCGGGAAGACAGCTTGTACTTGTGGCACAGCAGACGACGATACAGTACCACCCTCGGGACCGACCGCATGGACCTCTTGCCTGATGCGAGATACTACCGCGAAGTAATGCGGAAAATCTACGGTGAGTATCCTAACGATACGAGACGTTTGGAGATCTTCTAGTTGGCTTAGCTCTAAAAAAAGATATAATTCAGAGCTTGTTATACATTTAAAAATATATATACACATACGCACACATACACGAAGGAATTGTTTTTAAAATGATACCTTCTCCCTCAAAGCTCTCGTTAAGCACATCTTGAACAGCCTCCTCGCTGGCTTCCAAAGTGTGCTCGCGCCAGGTCTCTCCATTGTCCGATCGTAGAATTACTATCTCCCGTTCTTTTCCGCGCAGCGACGCGAAGTGCGGTACCTCTATGATAACAGGGCTACGCATGAAAAATTTCTTAATGTTTGACAAAAAGCTGTCACTGAGAATAATTAATAAAGTATGTTATTTCCCGCTAAACATAGTGCATATGTACACACGTGCGAATTCTTTATTATTTTATATTCTATCTGAAAGAATTACAACCGTTTCATCATAAATTTCCGATGTCGTGTATCTAATATGAGCAACATTAAGGAACGAATCGCGAAATATGATGTAAGCGACGTACCCTAAAAATTTTGCACCCACAGGACCCAACTCGAGGATGCGGCTGGCTAACGCTTCTCCCTCCATCAAGGGTGGTGGATTGGTCAGTTTGTCCCTCCTTAAATATCTGCATGTGACACGCATAGGCATCGCGGCTTTGCGTGGCGGAACAATCACGCGGACGCCGCTGTGCCTGCATCCGCGCATTGCGCCGCCTCTCGCGTCCACCAAAAAGGAAACCAGAAAGCTGTAGAGATTTAGAAAGCGCGTTACTTGGATTAACGATATGCTATCAAGAACTGTCAAAAATATATCGCGAAAAAATAGTTGCGATATTATGTATATATGTAGGTTGTATACAAAAAGTCAAAATATTGTATATCCTTTTGTACATCCAAAATATATGTATCTTCGACAAAAACTAATATAGGTGTATGTCTTGCTTGTTTGAAACTTTTATAATAATTTACATTAATTTTATTCTATGCAACAGGAAAATAGAATGTATAATATATTATACATTGTAGCTTTTACTTGAAAAATCCCGTATTAGAAGATGTAATGTAAAAGAAGAAACAATATAATAGATATCTATAATTGTTATAAAGACATTTTATATTCAAATTTCACAAAAATCGTAATAAATTAATATTACATTAGAAAATGCAAACTATTATGTGTTTAATATAATTTTTTATATTAATATCAGTCACAATGCATTGTTGTCAGTCACAATTGCCGACGCGAATTAACTAGTATTAAAAATATTCCGCAAAGCCAGAAAGCATAATTCTCGAAATTGTACTATATATAAAGCGTGACGTTGGTAGTTATATAGCGACTTTATGAGATTTTGTAAAAATCTTGAGACAATGCGCATCAGTCGCGTTAATGATGCGATATCATTAGTTGTGATATTATCTTTTCAAAAGTAAATGGATTCACATACTATGTTGTATTATCGTCATTTAATTATTATGTGTAAATGTAATTACTCTGATATAATGCAATTATGTGAAATAGATAAAATTACGATAATGAACTGCGTATAAAAGATGTACGGCAAAATAAAAAGAATGGATAAATAAAACAGCTATCTATATTTAAGTTTAATCTCCATATTTGCATAAGACGACAAATATGAGCTGTATGAAATATATGTGTCGCAAAATAAGTGATAAATAAAACAGCTACCTACGTCAAATCTATATAGGTGTTCATACTAGGCGTTTGTATTGGATGGGGTGTAATATAGCCGTAAGCGTCAAATTAACGACATTGAAAGTGTCTAATCTAATTCGATTCAAACGAGAATTAGGTCCATTCTCAATCGCTCTCAACTACTACATAGTGTAGCAATGCTAGCGCTGAGAATTCCACTCTGATGAACCTATAAATTATTCACAAGAAAATTATGCAATGCGGATTGCACAGTGAATGCATTAGTTTGACAAGGACGTTTTCAGGACGTTTAACGCATGTATTGACAACATGGTTATTATTACGACTATTCGAATATGAAGTCAATAACGATTATCTCCGTAAAAAAAAAAAAAAAATTTGTTTTTTTTTTTTTAATGATTTTAAATTAAGATTCAGTAAAGCATTTGTATAAATTATGCGATTGCGATATCTTTCATCGTCGTGAAGAGCTCGAGCAGTATAAGAAAATTCAAGTATAAGATAATTAAGAGAGGCGTATCTGTCGTTTTATTCATTATACCCATATTTTTCAAAATAAATTTTGCCGATTCTTGAAGATTCAATCATATTTAAATTCATGAATCATCCTTTAATAATCGTCGAACAAAGCTATTCACTGAGCAATACGACGCTTCTGAGAATAATAAGAATCAGCAGCTACAAGAAATTGATGAGTGATGAGTGTAGTGCAGCGACAGATAGGCTGTGAATATGACAAAGAGAAAAACTGAAAAAAATCGAGGGAATAATGAATACGGCAAACTGCAGAAGCTAAAATTGAAGAGAAGATCACTTACTTTCTCCATTGTGGAATTCTGCGAGAGTAGCGCAAATAAAATAACAGAGAAGATCGGGAACACAATAAAAAACGCGTTAGTATTCATTCGTTCATAAACATGATGATGAGATGACATAGAAAAAGAGAGAAAAAAAGATGAGATCGTGATATATCGCTAACGCTAGCACATTTTTACATAGATTTTTGAACATATTCGATTATTGGATTTATAATTAGCACGATGTTACACTGATTCTTGATAACTGTATATCAAACAATATACCAAATTTTTTTCTAATTTTCATTTTGTTTTTCGTAAAAAGTGCTTCTAGGTTGCGACGATGATGGTTCGAACACTTCGAAAACCTGCACTCATCACACGCAAACACTTTTCTATTGTACATGATTACGAAACGAGCAGCAACAATAATAATTATGTATTATAGTAGAGAGACGCCACGCAATATACCATTCACACTTTGCGGAAAAAAGATATATCTCGCGGAAATAACTTAAAATAATGACGCATCGAAATCTGTTCGTTGAAATTGCAATCTTGGCAATTGCATAAATTAATAATTCTCAATTTGTGTATATAAAAGTAAATTAATTTTTTATTCTTTTCAGATTGAAAGAGACAAAGTTGTTTAAAGACAAAAAATTACTGCGTATTTTTATTAAATACGCTATTATGATTAGTGCAACAGATTCCGTCACATTTTTATAAAAAATAATATAATTTTAATTGTTTATATAATAGAAAGAAAACATCCAGCAGCTGTTGCAACAATGAACTCTCCTCTACTTTCTATACAATTTTTTGGACAAACGATTCTTTCTTTCATAAATATGCTATAATATAGCATGCTCGATATCTTTTCCTATTTTCATTTCTTCTTTCAAAAGAAAATTGCACTTATTATATCGTTTAAATTTTATATATATATAATCTTTTCCATTTTAATAAATATTGTTAATGTTTTCATTATCATTAACAATTATGTTTCGCATTTGTTATCGTGGAATAAAGTAAGATTTGCTGGTGTGTACCTGTCCCTCCACATTCCTTGTCCTTTCGGCGCGGTATTGAAGGCTGCCAACGAGATGCATAAGGACTCTAGGGATTCGCTATTCTCAGAACAGAACCGATTTAAATTATCCGATTATAATGATCTCGTGTCATGCTCATGCTGTCTCATTTGTACAAATTGCATCCTTTTTTGTTTGCAGTCATTATATCCGTTTTAAATCACTCGGGAAAAGTGACCTATGCTTTTTTCAAATGATGCCACGTGCAGAATTGACGAGATGCTAAATCCTCATACGTTGTGTTAGATAGTATAATAGAAATTAACTGATTTACGATGGTTAAGATTTTCCGCGTGAAAGGAAACAGGTTCGCAAATCCCTTTATTCGATCTGTTGCGGACATTCTTCAAATTCATTTGGTCAAATTAGCCAAGTGGTTAGTATAAATCGCAATAATAAATGATATCATTCACAATGTCAAAGAATCGTTCATCCAAATAAAACGTGAAAAACAACATGCTCAACACTAAGTAATCGAACTTTGCTACAAGTAAGCAGGCTGTAACGAGAACATCAAGCGTTCTTATCGAGCTGGCTGAATGACTGTAAAGTATCGCGTCTTATAGCGAATGTTAAGTAACATAACAGACAATATATATACTATAGAGTGTTGTGATCTTATGTGATTATTGTATTTTAAAATAATTACTCATTTAAAAAAAAATTATTGAAATAAGAGCATATTCTTCGTGTGTATAAAAGATTTTAGCTAGAATTTGATATACATGCTATACTATTTTCTTTTCTTGTGCCATAATTGGACATATTTATATCGAAAAAGTCTAATAGTAGCATAATTTAAATGTATTGATTTATAACACTTGTAAACCTAGCGCAGACGTGAAAGATGATGCACATACTGCGTGTGATTTCAATAGAATATAACCATTATAATATTAAGTAGATATTAAGATGAGCTATATATCAATGATCGTACGCTCATAATAGCGATGTATGGTATACCTTTATAGTTTTTATATCCCATATAAAAATAAATATAAAATATGCGATCATACATGTACAAAATTTTCATCTAAATTCACAAGTGCATTGTTATATTCTTTTCAATTTAATACCTGTTATCATTGACACGCCATTTGATCTTGATAATGCGACAATTAGATAATAATAATTCATTTATCGTAATATTATGAGCAACGATAAATAATCTTGATTTTGAAAACGATATTTGAATAAAAGCATCAATTATCATATATACATATATTGTTTGTGCCTATCACATTACCAATTCAGAATTAAGATAATAGAATTAAATGGGTAATTTATCGAGCAGCCAATCATCTGTTAGGTTAATCAGAGCAGAAAACTTTCACCAACACACATATATTGTATCACACTATAATACACATCATTATTGTTTCGTAGTATCAATACAATGTCAATCGCGATATGTACACGGGAGTACAAGGTCGTGCAATATTACAGATCACATTTCTCGTAATATTGAATAACGTTATTTTTACATTGTCCCATTCTAGGTTTACAATAGATAAAAGTTGCTGCGTGCAAAATTGAACCAAAATTTTAACATCAATATATTTGAGAAATTCTTTTTTTACGACATCTTACATATTACATTATATATCACGATATATTCAAAATTGGAAAAAATGAGTACTATATATCTTGTTTAAAATATCGAAACCTGACAATATTTAAGATTGATAAGAAAATTATAAAAATTTAGTTTTTATAATCAAGACAAAATCGATGATTGCATAGTTTCTGGAAAACTATGATAATCTTTCAAAATTATTTCTCGTATTAATAATTTTCAGTTTTATATATATATATATATATTATTCTTCATTCTCTCTCTCTCTCATAGCTATTAAATTATAAAAAAACATGCATCAAATTTTGAGCATGTCTTAATTTTAATGTCATTTTTTAAATCTCAATATTGTAGTATATTTATAAACTATATTCACGCCAAACCATGCAATTATCATTTGGTCTCAGTTATACTAATTATTTAACTTTTTTTCTGATATCTCGATGAGCAATAAATATTTTCTTTAATATTAAATAAAATTTACAATATATATATAAAGATTTGAAATTTTTTGTATGCACATATGCTACATTATTATCTTTTTTAAATTCACATAGTTTATATCAAAAATATTATAAAACTTAACATTTAAAACAAAATTTGTAGTAAAACTCGTAGCAACATAATTTTTTAATCCAATACTAAAATTTGTGTAATATATCTTTCAGATTTATACCGCGATATTCAAGTGAGATTTTCAAGGAAATCTTTTATCGACATTTCATTGAGAATGGAATTTCATAGATTTACCCAATCTTATTTTAATTTCAAATTTGCGATAATAGATAAAAATAGATACAAGATACTACATACCCGACATGTATAGGATGCCTGTTGATATCTACATTATCTGGCTTAAGATTGGCCGCGTTCGTACGTTGATAATTCTCTTTCGTAATCATATCTGTTATGGTTGGCGCTAGAGAATATATATATTATCATGTTAAATTTATTTTCCAAGAACAATTTAATCCGATAAACATGGTGCAAAATAATTGAACATTTGTTTTTCAAATCGCATCACAGCATGTCTTATTAAACTATAGAATTTATATAGCTATTACTTTACTTTTTTGTGTAATCTAACAAAATAGTTATGTAATCATCACCAAAATTGTATAAATAATAAAGATTAAATAGGTTTTATATAAAAAATTCTATCATGTATCTAAATATAAAAAAATTTCATCTGTATTTAATTTCTCTAATAGAATCGTCTATAAATTAATGCGAAAATTTTGAAAGCAAAAGAACAACAATATATAAAAATGTCTTTTTTCAATAAAAATATTTAAAATGCATGAAAATACGCGCTTCCGATATATTTACTTACCTCCGGAATGTCGATTATCTCTTTCATCGTCCGTCACGTTCACGCGCATCGAGTCATCCCCCATGGATTTCATGTCGTCAACAGTCATGTAGCGGTACTGCTGTTGGTCGCTGAGCATTGGATCTTCACCTGTGATAAATATTAGACGAATAAAATAAGCGAAGATAGCAACGAGTATGCGCGTAAATTGGCGAGAAAAGTTGTATTCTCTAGAGTAATCAAGTGAGAAAAAATATGTGAGCCTGCAAATAAAGAAGAAATCATTGCCAAGTCAATACCATTGCAATCAAGCTAAAGAAGCGAAATTCGTATTGATGTATTGTAAGGCACGCAATTTGTCCAACTAATAATGAATTATGATATTAGAGTTTCCGCTAAACAAAACTATATATAATTCATTTCTTAACGCTTGCGAGTAATAAGACAAAGCGTACGAAATGAGAACGTTATCGAATGGCAGATTAAATATATTCTAAGCCATATATGATATAAATTATTTCAATAATCTTTTCGAGTGTTTTAAATCGCAGACATCACTCATTAATCCGAGAGCAAACACAAAACTGCAACGCAATTGTAACAGTTATTTCTAATCCTATGAGAGATTTTCTAAGACACATATAATGTTACTTTTTCAGAAATTTAATTCTAATAATCTTTAACCGTTTTCATATACGATAAAAATTGTATTGTTGTGTAAAATTTAATAGTAATCTTCTCTCTTTTTCTAATTTATAACTTTAAATATGCAATCTTTGAAGTCAATTAAATCTTTTTTCTTATCGATTTATTAATTAACTTTTTAGCTTCATATATCAAATATTTCTCTCAAAAAATTCTACATAATATTATATTTTAAATATATAAAATTCCTTTAATATGTATTTGACACATTTAATAAAATGCTCAACAGATCTGCCATTTTTTTACCAATTTTATTTAAGAAAATTTTAAATATTACAGCATCGTTTATCAACGACAGGATAAACGTCGTTAAATCACGTCATACCTTATGTCAATTGGGGTCACGGTTGGATACATCCTACACCCAGGGGATGTACTTATAAACGAGCGCAATTTAGCGGAATGCCAACGTGTACGAACCGTATCAATTTTTTTATACGACTGAGAGCAACTTTTGCTTTGCGATCCCGCGTTATCAGATATTTCAAGAATGTAGGCTGCAATTATCTAATAAACGGTCAGCCTACAAATTTGCCTCCCACATCCCTCTATCGTACCGTTAGCATGATCATAAATTAACTCCATATAGTTTAATACTGATCGAGATTGTTTTGTAGTTGGAGTAAAAGAATATCTTGCATTAATTATTGCATTAATGTGACAAAATTATTCTGATATCCATAAGATTTTTTTTTTATCTTAATAAATAATATGTATAAATATTTTTCATAAATAAATAAATTATAAATAAATTATATATAATAATATATTACATTAAAAAACAGATTTTTCCCCAATAATACCCTAACAATGTGAAATTAATACTTAATATTAAAAAATACATATTTAAGTTCCTTAATTAATATAACTACTTTCAATTAATGTAATTATTTCATAAATTACTGTCAAGCAATTCAAATTTCATTCGATATCGCTCTTTCTCAGTGGAATGTAACAGATTGGTACGTGTGTGTATGTATAATGCGAATATCTTTGGCACGTCGACGTCGGCGTTCTCGAGGATACTCTTGATCTACATTTCACGACGGTTTCGGAGCAATTCTACAATAGAAAGATCGAGTGCCGTTACCCCCATTCTCTTATGGTTCGCCCGTAGTGACGTCACGCGCTATCCGCGGAACTCGCAATGCAAACGCGGACTGGCTATATAATACTCCTACAGGAAATTGTAACGCAGAAGTGCTAATTTTAACGATGTTCAAGGACACCTTGAGTCGAGGAGTCACGGCGATTGCGCGCTCTACTCGTATCTCTTCCTCTTCTCCTACTATAAAAGACGCCGCTTCAACCTACGCGACCTTATAGACAGTGACCTATATATCTTCCTTTGCTGCAAACTACCAATTAGCGAAAAGACAAGCTATACAACGATCATGTCGAGTCTCATTTAAGTGTAATTAAAACGTTGACGCGTGCAGCGTCATGTACCAGAATAGTGTTAATCGTAATCGGAAGGAAACAGAAAGAGAGAGAGAGAGAGAGAGAGAGAGAGAGAGAGAGAGAGAGACTATGTTTCTTACAAACATGACGACTAATCGGATCGGCGCGTCGTCGTCAATGAGAGATTCGATAACAAGTTCGGGGACGAAACCGCGCCGGAAAAATTTTTTTCTTCGATCGCGTAACGCGACCTTTTTATACGCCCGTCATATTTATATCGTTATTTCGTGCACGCGACATCTCGATCGTACGTGTTATTAGCCTGTTCATGGTGATACAATAAAAATGTCGAAAATTTGTTCGCAATAATCCCTTTTGAATTAAGTAATTATCAGTGTATCGCGTCTGTGTTCTGCTCATATCGCAAACAAGCCAGAATAAATAAACTTACGAAATCTTACGAAATAAGTTACATGCATCAGCCGCATGATTCATTTTAGACTCATAGATTCAAGATTTAATTTAATTAATCTTGAATGGATCAAGACTGTCGTTTTACGACAGTTAAATGTTTTGCATGACATCAATACATAGAGAGAGAGAGAGAGAGAGAAAAGTGGAAAATCTTATGCAATCATCAAGTATAACATATTTACAGCTTTATTAGAATTAACGAAGCGTTTATTAACGCCTTGGGGCTATTAAAACAGATTAACGGAATATTTTCTCGCGCAATGGCGTAATGTTTATTATTGCCGAAGTTCGTTTACCGGACAGCCGACCCGGTTGCTCGTCGCAAGAGCAACAGCAATTAACCCGACTACGATGATACTCGGCGACTTTACTCGCGGCCGTATACTACGGTTGCGTGCGTAGGCGCTAAAAATACACCGAAAGAGAACCGAAAGTCAGGGATCATCTATCGAGTCACGGAGATGCTCCTCTTTTGACGTAAGATCCGGCGTCCTTGATCGGCACGCCGATGCAATATCATTGTTTACTCCCTTATGTCATTAATGACATTGTCCGCTTCATTGTCGCGTCCGTGTAAAATGGTAATGGCAGTAATGTAGTAATATATCACCAAGTCATATTTCTCAGATCGCCCTTGATTAATCGCGCGCGTCTATCGCGACTGGGATACATATACGTAATCCCCGGAACCGTATCATCTCCGTCATCGCTCTGAATTTGCTCGGAAAGACAATGATAGTTGAAGTATACCTGATCCCGTTGCACGATAAAAATGCGCGTCCGCGATTCGCCTACTTCGGGCGAACGACGTCGTGTCGGACGATGCGTTTTCCGTGGATGCAACGTGCTGCACTGAGCGCGCAACGCGGCGCGGCGAAACGCATGCTATACGCGTAATAATGTTTTTTATGCCTCTCTCTCTCTCTCTCTCTCTCTCTTTCTCTTTCTCTTTCTCGCGACTGGCGATATCTCGCGATATAAAATCGAATCTTCGTGGCTGACTTGGCGCGTTCGTTGTTTACTCGCGACGCATAATCGTACACGAATTATGCTTCCATTTGAAATATTCGAAGATGATCGAAGGTCTCTTGAATCCGCATTATCCATACAATGAGAATGAGTACAAACAAAAACCAAGTTATCATTCACGCACACAAATGTGCTATGACTTTAAGAAAATATAGACTTATACGCAGATAATGCGACAATTAAAATAATAAAGCGCGTCGAGTTTTAATCACTGCCACAAGTAATTTTTACGTCGCTTACGAAACAGTTTCTGTTTTTCATTAGCAAACGTAAAATTGTTTCAGACAGGAATCTCGCATCGTACAGAAATACACACGAATCCAAACAACAGTGCCATTCAGTGCTAAATGCGCGCTGAGAACGTTTCTCGAAATCAGGATTGATTTTAAGATTTGCGATGTGTGCGCCCTAAATCTAAAATTATTGTATAAAATTATATAAATTTCAGCCGATAATATTTAAATATAATTTTAACTTTTCAATGCTTAGAAAAAAATCGCTTCTGCAAAAAATTGATATAAATTATACCGCATTGTTGAAAATGATTTTTCTCAGATTTTTTCCCAGTATATTATTTACTCTTTTTAATTTTTGCGAGAATCTTTATTACGAGAACGTGGATTCTAGAGAGTTGAGGAAAAGAATTTAATACTTTTTCTGGATTAATTCGAATCGCAATCCTCAATTCTTAATACGACGCAACATTCTACGGATGAGATCGATTCTTCAAATTCTTCGGAACAAGCATCTCGTTCTCGCGTAAGAACACGACCTCGATATCGCTCCGATATTTGCGTACGCACCACGCCCAAGGATATCTGTCATTCACTACGACCACGATGCGCCCTCGATCTAGACAATGAGCCATAGAGCACGAGCGTTTAGCTTTCATTAACACTTACGAGCTTAAGAAAACACGGTCGCGTGGCGCTTCTGTTATCTCTTCGTAAGCATCGATTATCACGTAGTAGCACCGGAGGCGTCAGTAAATATACAATGAAGAGTAACACGTGACAGTTTACGTGTTGAACATATGTTGCCTCTAATTGTAAGGCGAGAATTTTTTGAGATATTTCGAGGAATATTAATGTCTTTTTAGAACTCTTTTGATCATCAATTTGAAATTCACTGTTCATATTTATCACAAAATCTCTATTATATATTATGTAGTTCGTGCATTTGTATATATATATATATATATATATATATATATATATATATATATATATATATTTATTTATTTATATTTATATATATATTTTTTTTGTATTGTTACATAAGTGTAAACATCATTAGAAAAATAACTATTTATTATTGTTTATATAAAAATAAAAGGTTTTTATTATTTAAAGAAGCAAAACTCTTTCAGAATCTATCTGTTTGTTTTTAATAGACTGACAATTTCTTTAATACATGTTATAGGATTATGTAATAAATAATAATATAATAATAGTATAAGAATAATTTTTTTCCTGAAATTGATTATTTATATCGCATCTTCAAAATGATTCTTGATGTCATTGTTAAAAATATATTCCAATAAATCGATATATTTATAAAAATAAGATACAAAAAGTATATGTTCAATACAACATATGTAGATATATAGATTTTGATAAAAGAAAAATTTGTATTAAAAAAATACATCAGAAGATTAATCATAATACTTTTTGAATGGATAACATAAAACATTCTAAAGTCGGTATAAGCTTGATAATGTTTAACTGTTGTAAGAATGTGTTGTATCATATGAATAAAGACTTGTGGAAAATCAGTATTTAATGTTTGTTAATATACTTAGGCATTAATGTTTGTTAATATACTTGAGCATTATAAAAACAAAGTCGCGTGGTGCCACTTGTTATCGCTTTGTAAATATTGCTTATCAGGAAAAGCTTAGAACCATCGGATTGTAAAAAAGTTCTTTATATCACTCTTACTCATCGTGATCACGCTAATTTCAAATTCATGATTTAATATATTATATGAAATAAAAGCAACGTGAACGCTCTTAAAAGATCTTTCCGATAAATTCCTATTTGCGAGTGACAACAAGTTAATTTACTATATCGTCTATAATAAATCTATGAAAAAAGAAAATTAAAAATAATTTCTTTCATATTTTCTTATAACAGAGAAATTTTATCCTGCAAAACTAAACTTTAAGTAATATTCGTTGCAAAAGGAATTATCCACGATGATCTAATCCTGTAAATCAAAGGAAATAGAGGCCTTTATTGTACTATATAAGCGGTTGGAGATTAAAAAAATAAAATAAAATAAAATTTTCGACATTTTGCCCAGCAGTTTCTGCTCGCTCGCGCGAGTGATTAGATCGAGAGCGTTGCATCCGCGCAAACCAACGGCTGCAATGTTATAAGCGATGATATATAACACAACAGATGCACGATATTTACATAATACGTCGCTGTTCCTGTTGCCACACCCGCACGAACAGCTGCGCATGAATCCTTTTTTCTTCTTTTGTCCCTTGGCCATGCTTATTATGATATGTTTTGCTCTCTCGAAAATAGATGAAATAATATGCGGCAGCGCAAAATTCGCTTGGTGCTCTCTTTCCTCTGGAGGAAACGTTCCGTATCCTCGAGCGTCGTTAACGCACTGATGCACTATCGCGTTGCAGCGTCCGATAGGCTGTCCGAAACTTCGTATGCAATGCGTGCATTCGATATGCAGGTGGCATAAACCGAATGGAATTATTAGCAGTCTTAGTTTCGGTCGATTATAGAGCGATTTCAAGAGCAATCACGTGGATTATCTTTCCTTCAGGAAACTGTTGATGTGTCTTTCAATTCGTTCCTTCGTTTTTCATCCCACGTGTAAACGGCTTATCGAATAGGCCGTGGTTCTTTACATTGAATATCACACAGTGGCTCCCGGTTGACAGGGTAAGCGGCGACTAAGCATTCACCCTATTAGATTCAATTCGTTTAATTGCGTTAAGCACGCGCGCTGAATATGCTGAATACTTCCTTTATTTTCGCTCGCGCGCTCGGCAGCGGCGATCGATGTGGGGTCAGGAACAGCGACTGCTCGAGAAGATTAATACAAGTTCGACCGGCACTAGAAGAACTAGCTCGCTAGGAACGTGACCTCATTCCGTGAATCACCAATTTTATAAT
Source organism: Polyergus mexicanus (assembly GCF_030449975.1). Taxonomy (NCBI): domain Eukaryota; kingdom Metazoa; phylum Arthropoda; class Insecta; order Hymenoptera; family Formicidae; genus Polyergus; species Polyergus mexicanus. The sequence goes on from NW_027223324.1 coordinate 12,208,962, forward strand.
AGTAACTACTTTCGAGCTTTTCCTATTACTTTATTTACCGCGCGACTATCCCCGCTGGAGCTTTTCGTCGCACCAACGAAAGAACAACGAAAACACGCAAGGATATTTTTTATTAGGCAATTTGCGTAATAAAATCGCAATAACACAATAGATAAAATCAAATTATAGTGTAGATGTCACGAAGATGTTTCGCTTAAGGTCAAAGTTCATCCTGCAATCTGCCGCGAGCGCGAAATAATCGAAATCGATCGAATTATTTGTTATTCGTTATGGCTGTTTTTTTTTCCATTCAATAATATAATAAATTTTTTATTCGATTATAATATATAAAACTGCAGACAATAAAATAAATTTCATAACTTGAGCAATTAACGATTCGACAAAGAGTTTAAATAATTCATTTGTTTTATTAAAAGAATCCTTTATATAATTTATAAAATTTATATATCACAGTGTTATTTCGCGAGCATCGTTAATTATGATCCGTTTAAAGTGCACTCGAATGCGCTAGTTTATACGAGTTTGTTTATATCTGTTTATACGAAATACATATTTTTTCGTTTCTAATTGTACACTTTATCTTTTTTTTGTTTCTCTCAATCGATGGCCGCTGCGCGCGTATAGTGTTATATAAATTTGAGATTATTTCGGTCCGGTATCGTGTATTTGGCGGCATGCCAGGGGTTGAACTAACTGCACTAATAACGCGGCACGATACGCATACTGGCTGTTACATAACAGGTAGCCGAAGTGGAGGGCAGTATGTAATAGATACAACTATGACGATGACGACGACGACAAAGCGCGTTGGTCGGTTGGTATAACGATCGCGCAGCTCATTATTATGTAAATTGCATTTACAGCGGTAGAAGCACGCCCTATTTCAACGCTGTTATAACGTATATAAAGTTGCATCGGTGCAACGGGAACGAATATCTCCCGTAGCATTGAATTCGTGGACTTCCTATTCTTGAGATCGTCACAAACGAAGATTACACATCGACGCAACGACTCGGTGCATTCATATTTTGCAAATGTGTGTTTTCGCGTAAAAAATTCAGGTGAAACGTCTAATATCTAGAATGTAGTTTATCAAATCATGTGCAAAAAGACAGAAAGATTTGTTTCTTAAAATTGAAAAAAAATTATCTCTTACTTTTAAAACAAATTTTCTTTGTGTAATCTCTAAAGTTTGCTCGTAAATGTCATCTTGGTGTAAAATTATTAAATTTTTATTATTTAGATCATCTCACGTTCTATAATATCTTATTTATGGCAGCAAATGCTACGTTAATCTCTATTTTTTTTTTTTTAGCATTTGCTCCATTTCCTTCATAGATTCCACTTTTTGCTGAATAGAGTTATAAGTAAGAATGTTGTAGGACAATGATAATAATCATATAAGTGATACGCACGTTGCTTTTTATAAATAAGATTGTGTTGATTTCGCTGAGAATGTGACTACATAAATAATAGTATATAATATGTAAATGCAAAATATTCTAACGATTGCATAATATCGGAGTAAATCAGATCAAAATATCCTATCTGTGTAGAGATAAAAAAAATCGCCTGTATTTAGATCTAAATTTGTTTAAGAAAAAGAAAATCTTTAACAAATACAATAAATATAATGCATCTAAGCACATTCTTGAATAAAGTTTAAAAAAAAATTTTTTTTTCAAAAGCTTTACTTAAAATAATAAAATGCGATTATTATATCAATTTAAACGACGCCTTTTCCTATTAATAGAAACTTTTTAATTTTATGGACAAGATATATAATTAATATAATCATAGTATGATTTAAAATACAACTTGCTACGACCATTGATATAATTTAGTATACTTTAATGCACTACTATGATCGAAAAAAAAAAACAATTCTTGGAGAGGACAATAGGAAGACGAATGAAACAATAAATATGATAAAAATAGCGGGCGAGGGATGGTTATGTCTGTGTGAGTCTCTGTATGCAAATTCGAATAAATCGAAATGTACATGAAATATACATGAACGAATGGGGAGCATAATTCTCGCTTTTACGAGAGATACGGATATGTAAATTTTGCCAGAGAAATAATAATGATAACTAATAATGATACTACTTTCGACGTTATATGACACCGTAATGTTACGATGCTTTAATCGTCAAAAATAACGAAGCAGCTACTACATCTCCAGAAGAGAGAATGACAATCAAATGTATTATCTAATGTATTACGTCGTTCGGAACAATGCTAGAGTATGTATGTATATATATTTGCCGCAGTGATCTTCCGCGTTAAACGCGTGAAAGAGAAAGAAAAAGAGAGAAAAAGTGAGAAACAGAGTACAGACAACTTACGGGTATAGGTCATTTGGCCCTGGTAGTAAGAGGGAAGGTACACGTGTTGCGCGTGCGGAGGCTGCCCGTACACATTCATGGCTGCCGTGCCGATTTCATCACCACCTACATACATCGTATACGCCGTCGAGGTAAGGTCATGGTTTCATCAGAACGCTAATTTCGCACCATATACACTGTTTTTCTAAATTTCGCTCTGTCTATCACTGGGTTGTTAATGTTTAAAAATACTTAATCGCGATGCTAAAACGTGCGGAATTGAGAATGAGATACGCGTGTAATTCTAGTTTTTTAATTAAGTAAACTGGGAATACCACTAAATTACAAACCGGCATCAACTACTTCTCTGTTGATAGCTAGCGTACTACAAGTATGTCTTTCTATGCATCAACTTGAGTATAGATAACTCTAAGATAAAAGTGGGGGTTTATTTAAATGTCCCTATTATTGGAAATGAACTGCCGCGCTAAAATAAATAAAGTTTAATAAGAAATTTCTAAATCTACGAGTTATTTAGATATACTTATATTAGAAAAAATTAGTGCAATCTTTTAATTTTGCATATTTAACATCTGGAGATATAAAATCTTGTTTTATTAAAATAATGTTAGTAATGCCCAATTCTCTGCTCTTATTAGGAATAACTTTAAATTTTATATTGTTAATATATTTTATGATTATCTACTTTAATTTTGGAAAAGTTCTAATATAAAACAACCCAGTGAATATCTGCTAAATGCATGCTTTTGCAAAATGAAGATAATGCAACAATCAAGCAAATAATAGTTCCATTTAGCATTTTGATATTCATTTTGTAGCTTTAACAAAGATAAAGAACTAAAAACCTAGACCTTTGACAAATAAAACTAATTTAAGATTCGCGTTTGTTTTCATTTATTCTTGTTATTTTGTATAGTTTAATATCGCTGTGATATATGGATCGGGAAAGGATACGAGTTCCTATCAAAAGTTGAGTTTCACATGCTAATAGTATTCGTGTCATGCAACGCGCATCAAAAATGGTTTCTACTACTAATTTAATATTTCTATCTAATCTTCATGTATAATGTGTAAATAGAGGACAAAAATTGTATATCTATTTATCTATTATCATATATTAATATTTGTAAGTGCTACTTTTTTAATATTTTCATTTTTTCTTCATGCAATAACTTATCATCAATTTTGTTTAATCCTGACGTGCAATTGTTGTATTTACAAAAGCCTATGTCTTCATTTTGAAATCTATCCTATTTCGTCTATATATGTCGCGATAATTCGCTGCAATAACAATCTATATGCAGAAAGTATTTTGCCTTAAAAACTAAAAGAATTTATTAAATATTTTTATCTATACGCATTATAATAGCTAAAATAAAAGCATTGTTGTAATATTCAACTTTCAATTTCTCTTATATCTATTATTCCTGCATTATCTTAATGCTTAATGCAAGACAAAATAGTTATATAAAGCGGTAAGCTATCAAAGTACATGTTTACAAATGTTATTGCGATATCAGAAACAAATTTTTTTTTTAAACAGCAATAATAACATATGATCAAGATTCAAGATCATATGTTGTTGCATTTTTTAATGATAGTTTGTTTTTTCCAATATCGCAAATGTTTGTCAATAAATTAGCAGCAAATAGACATAATAAGCAGCAATAATAAAAGAATAATTAATGTTTCTACGATATCAAATATGAGTACTCACCCCCTTCGTCTTCGCTGTCACTCATAAATGTCTCCTGCATGGATTCGGGTGCTTGAACTCTGTATTTCTCTTCAATAGTAACAGTATGAGTTGTTGTAATGATAGTCTCTGTCACAACTTTTAATGTTTCAATGACGCTAATATAACCAAGCTTTTGTGCAATATCCAAAGCAGTCTGTCCATTCTGTGTAAAAAATATTTTATATTGAGTGTATGATCATAATACTCTGGTAGTGTTCAATATAGAATTTTAAAATTCGCTAAAATAAAACTTACGTTAGTTACAGCATTCGGTTTAGCTTTACTCTCTAATAGTAGATTAATGACAAGCGTATGTCCTTGTTGTGCTGCTTGGTGAAGAGGTGTATAGCCAGCATTAGTGCTGCTGTCAACAGCAGCACCAGATCTCAGAAGAAATCGTACCATGGCTGCTTGACCAAAATGAGATGCCACATGCAATGGCGTATATCCAGCCTAAACAAAAATATATAATCTATATATATGTAGAACATACAGTCACTATATTGAAGAAATTATATCATCTGTGATAATTTAATTATGTATAAAGTGCTAATAAAATGTAACTAAAGATACGATAATAGTCATTAATATTACTACATTCGTATTCTTTCATAACATGCATAAATTGGAGAAATCTTATCAATTATATTACCTTAGTTTTAGCATCAATCTGAGCGCCATTCTTCACGAGAATAGAGGCGACGTTCACTTTATCTTCTTGTGCGCATAAATGTAGAGGTGTAAGGCCATTCTGTAAAATATATAAATAATATACAAGGTTTTTTATAAATAGACAATAGTTAAAATTATATCGAGCTCCTTTTTTACCCACCTTTGCTTTGTGATTCGTATCTGCTTTATGTTCGATAAGAAGGGTTGACATATCAGTATGGCCTTCTTGTGCACTTAAATGTAACGGCGTAAAACCAGCCTTTGATTCTGCATTAGCTTTTGCACCATATTCTAGCAAAGTGGTTGCAATGTCCATCTATCATAAACAATTTGATGTGCCATTACACAATTATTAATTCATAATTCAAATTATATAAATATGTAATTGTACCTGATTTTTGCGTGCAGCGATATGCAAAGGTGTATGGCCATTTTTAGCCATAGCATGGGGAGAAGCTCCTTTATCGAGTAAAAGTAAAGCTACGTTCTGATGATCATAATGAGATGCTACATGAAGAGGCGTTACTCCATTCTGCAATTAAAAATATATTTATTAAAGAGTTATAAAATACTATTAAACATATAAAATAATGTGTAACATGATATACATGTATTTTTATATTAATTAAATTTTATTTAAAATGCTAAACTTAAAGAGAGAAAAAAATACATACTTTTCCCTGAGCGTCAACAGGTGCGTTTTTTTGTAATAACAGTCGAGCTACATTCATATTGCCGTATTTGGCCGCTAAATGCAAAGGAGTAAATCCTTTCTTGGTCGTTGCAGTAAGCGATGCACTATTTTCTAATAAAACGGATGCAACCTATGTGATAATATAAAAATGTTATAAAATATATATCATTATATGTATAATATTTATAATTTTACCTCCTCTTGGCCTTCTTTAGCAGCGATATGAAGCGGAGTATATAAATCCTTCGTTGTTGCATCTACGCCCGCGCCATGCTGCAGTAGTAACATCACAATATCGACGTTACCCAAACGAGAAGCGACATGAAGAGGCGTCTGTTCCTCCTACAAATAAATCGCACGCGCGCGCGCGAACACACTTCTTTACATCTATACTATTAAATAACAAATTCATCTTCTCAATAACTTAAAATTATTTATATTAGTTATTATTGTAATAAAGGTACTTACTCTTGCTCTGGCGTCGACTTGGGCGCCATTCCTAAGAAGTATCCTAATAATATCAGTTTGGTTCGCCCTGGCAGCTAAATGTAACGGCGTTTCACCTCTTACTGTCGGTATATCGGGGCTAGCTTCATGTTGTAATAAATAAATCACAATATTCATACACCCCATAAAACTCGCTACGTGTAATGGGGTTAATCCAGACTATAAAAAAACATATATATGATATTGTTATCTTATGAATGTATTGAAGGTGAAAAAAAAAACTTAAAAATTTCCCACCTCAGTCGTAGCTTCGATGCTCGCTTTGTGCTTCAGGAGGAGTTCGACTACTTTTATACGATTTTTCTTACACGCGATATGAAGAGGAGTAAATCCGTTGAGCGCTCGCGCATTGGGATCAGCATTTCTATCGAGAAGTAGTTTCGCTACGCGTACGTGACCGCAGTGTGCAGCTACATGCAGAGCAGTCAAATAGTCCACCGTCACTTCGTCCACGGGTGCACGGTGATACAATAAAATTCTCGCAGCATCGACGTGATCTCCTTGAGAAGCCATGTGTAACGGGGCAAGACCGTTCTGTCAACAGAAGCCAAGTAGTATTTCGACAAATAATTGAGAAACTTCTCATTTGCGAGATATATGCGTTTGATTATCGTTACCTTCGTTTTTGAACCTATGGGGGCCCCTTTCTCGATGAGAATGTCGACTACCTCATGATGGCCAGATCTGGCCGCACAGTGCAGAGGAGTTAAACCATCTCTCGTTTTTGCTTCGATGTTTGCTCCCTTGCTCATAAGGAGATTAACCATCTTAATCTTGCCCCATTTCGCTGCCACATGCATTGGTGTGATATTGTGCTATAATGAAAGAGAGAATATATTGTGTTTAAAAAATATGCAAATAATTTTAAATTCTCTTGTCCTACAAAATACAATATATACCTTTGCTGCGAAATTAACATCCGCGCCTCTATCGTATAGCAAGGAAGCGATTCGGTCGTTGCCATAATGTGCGGCTATGTGAAGCGGGGTGAAACCGCTTTTCGATGTTACATCGGGATTATGATCGTTCTATAACAAGAGGGAAATTGGAGAAATTATGCCGTGAAAACTATATATATGATTTCTACTTATTATTATAACAAATACTAGTCGCGACTGACACAGGACGTAACAATAACTTACTTGCAAAAGTAGGGCAGCCGCCTTGCAGTCGTCTTTCTTAGCGGCGATGTGTAGAGCAGGCAGTCGAACTTTACCACGAGTGTCGTTTTCTAATAGAACAGCCACTACCTTATCGTGACCCTGTTGCATAGCTACCGCTAATGGTGTAAAACCGTCCTATAAAAAGAGAAACATGCACATATTCAAGTATTAATAAAAGAGAAATAGATATTAAATAATAAATTATTAAATAATAATTTAGCTTTGAACATAAGAAACATATTAAATTTAATAACTGATAAAATATTAAAAAATTTAACAACGATAGAAAATACCAAAAATGGAGTATTTGACACGAACCTCGGTGGCTAATGTCTGATTCGCACCCTTACTGAGAAGGTACTTGACCACGGAGTCGTGGTTTTCCTGAGCAGCCATGTACAGCGGCGTGAACCCATTTTGCGATTGTGCATTAACCGAAGCATTTCGTTGCACCAACAATTGTACAACCTCTTCTTGTCCAGCTGAAAGAGGGTATCGATGTCACGCGAATAATATTCATCTCACAATATCATTTTGCGACGCGAGAGCTTGTAAGACTCGTGAAATAAATGTTTATTTAAAATCACTCGCGTCCTTGTCCTGTATGCATTTAATGAGCGACGAGACATGAGGCCTGCGCGAGAAGGGACAAGATGAGAAGAGGATGAGAATAATGTGTTCGCTCACCGAGAGAAGCTATGTGCAATGCCGTGTTTCCCTTTTTGGTAGCGGCGTCCACAACTGCGCCGCGATTTAGGAGTTCTCTCACGATTTCCAAGTGGCCGTCTTTAGCTGCCAGATGCAAAGCGTTTAAGCCATTCTATAATATATAAATAAATATAAATATATGTAAACGCATATTTTTCGAAATTTAAATAGTATATTGTTATGTAAAATCTAAAAAGATGATAGATTAATGGAACTTACAGCGTTAGAAGCATTGATATCTACTCCAGATTCCAAATATTCCAAGACCTTTTCGAGTTGCCCAGCGCGAGCTGCCCGCAAAAATGCAGTACTCGGATCGCTCTGAAAATAACGATAAAATATTTCATTATATATTTGAGAGCAAGATAACATCAGATGAAATTTAACCTTCATCATTCTTTCCTTCCAGATTTGTATCTTCGTTCTTTATATATCTGTTTTTTTTTTCTGTGCTAAATTGGCTAAATTTAAACGCACTTGACATCAGAACCACATGTATGAGGCAAATATCGGTCGAATTAATATCCGTTCGAGATATTCTTGTGCAACTAGCTCGATTCTTTTTTTCTCTCAAGTCACGTTCGATACGTGCTGCTGCTAATCGACCATCCCGTTTCCCTTTGTATAAATAACAATTCCAAGTGGAACAGTATTCTAGCGAGAAACTTGTTTGTAAATTCCATTCTTTTCAAAATTGTATGTTTGTAGAAGAAAATTTAAAAAGAATCTAATAGTCAATTAATTTGGTAAACAGATTGGTATTATTGTGATTTCGCAAAAAGAGAAGATCTCAAATAATTATCTCAAATATTTAATTGATATAAATAAAACGTCCAATATTATCCTCAGCTATGTTTATTTTTGGTCCGATCGCTTTATCAATCATGTTTAATAAAATCGACATTAATTCCGGAGAGTAGGTCGTGTTGACCGGCTTATTTCAGATCACATCGTGGGTTAGTAATTAATTATAGATTTAGAGCATGGGGCGCCGTACTGTCTGTAACAAGAGATGACGGAAATTCAGCTCTCTCTGTCGGTTACCCATCTCTCTCCCTCAATTCGACCCCTTCTTTCTCTTCCGATCTCGCATTCGATCCTTTATTCGGGATCACTGAGCGGGTATATATCCTATGTCGTTGTAATTGGTTCTACAGGGTATCGCTCAACCCCACCGGATGTGCCTTTTAACCGTAGTTTTTTTGACCAATGTTGATAATTATTATTTATCAATCATTTTTCAAAATTCTTTATATATACTATATATTTACAGAACTACATTTTTTAAATTAAAATTTTATTGAAGTATCATAAAGCATTTGAAATTGATTAAAGAATATGATTTTGTCATTTATCTTTTCGCTTTTAAAGTTTAATTCGCCAGAGATTCTTTGCTTTTAATTGCTCGAAAATTATATGGCTAAACATTTTCAATAAAGAAAAGATTAATTTTAAATTGCTCCAAAAATCTAAGTGAAAAAGAACAACCGATGGTTTTGAGATTATAAGTTAAGATATTATTTGACTAATCTGTGCTAGATAAAAGCCAAGCGAAGCTCGAGTACGAACCGAGTCAATGGATTTGATTAAAGCAATTGCACATTCTCTCTCCTCACGCAGAAAACAATAAATATCGAGATTGACAATCTCCAATTAATCTGTGACTTATTGTTAGTAAATATCCTAGAAATATATTCAGTGGCAGAAATTGTGCCTCAATATGACAAACAAATATAATTATTACAGTTTCATAATTAAAGTTATAAAATGCAGAAGAAGGAAATAATCCATTAACTAAAGTTTTAAAACACAATTTCGCTTTCTATAGTTTAAATTTATATGGATTAATATTAGCAAGATAATCCTTAGCTATTTAAATGTTTCATATTAAAAACATAAGATTTTTTAAACAATTCAGAAAGATAGACTTATGCCGCTTTGCATTTTACGATATTAATTTATGAAGTATAAAAATGTAAAATATTTTATTATGCTGGATGGTTTGCGATCATTATATAAAATATTGCGTGCAGAAATGATGCAAATTGTATAGCTAATTGTAAGGTGATGGAAGGTGAAACTACTATAGCGTACTTCAATTGTGGGTGGTTTTGTCGAGAAGCAATGTTTTATCGTCATGCGCTCAAAGTACAACCTGGCGATAAATCGATAGTCAGTTCCTTGCTGCTCTTGCGCTTACATGCGACATTTACCATTGTTTTTTTGCTAATATTGAATGTAATTTATACATAAATAAAACAATCATCATAATTTTTCTATCATAAATATTGTACATGCTCAAAATACCGAGATGATTATTTCCTTAAAAATATCGATTATTTATAATAGACCTCAGTTTTTAAAATTTATCTTATTATTAATTTCCACGATCAAGCAGAAATTAGAGATGTGAATAGAGTTTGTGTCGCAGTAATCATTATCGCGTCCAATCATATCGCATACAACTTTTATACGATCGTGTTCTCTAGTTATCAAAATAAAAAATTATTCATGTCAGCTTTAGTTTTGTCGCACACAGATACAAGTGCGGATCAACTATGCGAAAACTGACGTGTTGCACCGGTTTGTCAGTGTAATATTTTTCTGAATGGTCAACAGATTCCGTATAAATAAACTTCCACTGTATTCATACTGCGATGTATACTTGATCCATACCGGAGAAAACATATCCGAACGAAATGTGTAATACATGGTTTAAATGTATTGGAAAGTTTTCTGAATCAAAATTATTACGGAACGAGGAAAGTGAAGAAGGAATAGTTCTCTCGAGTTTTGCGATTTGATTTTCGTGTATCATTGAATCATCCAATAAATAATATGACCGTTTAAAGTTAAAAAAATAAAAAATAAAAGAGGAATATAAGATATATTAAGATCATTATCCGTGGTATTTAGATATTTAATGTATCCCATCAACAATATTAATTATTATTTTATTATACCTTATATTATTCCGTATATTATCTACTTAAGATAAAACACATTATTTATGGAATAATTCATAAAAATTTTGCGAGCTATGCAAATTTGTGACAACCTCGTATACAATAGAGAGAAAATATATACTGTATTTAATTCATTCATTAGTATGCAGAGGCTGACGAACGTGTTCACACGGATACATGCTAGTATGTATTGCGAATGCAAGGAATCTTCTGTTTCACATGGACTACTCCGGTAAGTCTTAAATAATTCAGTAGACCGTTAGTTCCTCATGATGAGATATTCCTTACCGCTTCCCCTACTCTCTTTTTCTCGGTAGTCTCTCACTTTCTTTTAAGAATTCCCACGTAGAAAAATAAGCGAGCATAGAGGAAAAAACTATAGCTATTGTATATATATGTTTGTAATAAAAATTATGGCACTTTTATTATTTCTTAAAATATTCTCAAAATATCAGTGAAATAATATTACACCCAATGAAAATTCGTATTACTGCCCAAAAATAAATCCCATAATATATATAGTCAAAAAGATCTCAACGCATCAAACAAAAAAATTTTTCAACTGCGCTTACTTATTACATTAAACAACCGTAACAAAAGGGTAGATTCCATTTACGGAGCGTGTAATGTGAATCGACATACTTTTCCTTAAAAAAAAAAAAAAGTAGCGCACGTCACTCCCAGAAATTGAAAGTAATCGATAAAGTGTATGCGAATAAAATGAGCCTCTTTATTCAATAAGTTCAGAATAAACTGTCAACAAGCGCAACTATAAATAAACGTCTATCGAAATTTATGGTTCAAAATTTCCTTCGTGTATGCGACAAATGCGCTATAGATATTTCTTCGCTATTACGGAAGGCTTCTTCGAGACGCGCAAATGCCACTTAAAGAGTTGTTGCGTGCATATTTAAAGTGCTTTAAGAAGGTCAATTGTACGTCAATTATGTAACATAACTGGTAACTTTATTACGATTTATTACGATAATCCATTGAAACATATAATAAAAAAATAATATATTATATTATTTTATAATATATTTATTTGTAACTCTAAAATGTGTGAATTAACTCACTGAGATGTGTTTGATTTTTCTGTGCAATTAATTACAGATATAATATAAGAAACATTTAAAATTATTTAGTTATTATGTAATTATGATAAATTTTAAAAGATGAAGAAAAGATCGTAGAATACAAGATACAAAATTCGAGGCAACTTTAATATTCTTCCTTTTATCAGCGATATAATTAAATAATAAAGTTTTTAAATATACCAGCAAGTACATTTTTTTTTTTTTTTACCGCGGATGGTCTAAAGTTGCGGTTTTCCACGGATAGACTTTAGCATAAATGTTTCAACGATCTCTGCGGTTTTCTCGGTGATTCAAAGTAAGGAACTCGTTCCCAGTAACTATACGCAAGTGTACTTACTTCACTTGCTGTCTAGGCAGGGATGCTTTAAGGGCTTCCGGGGCCTCTTAGGGAGCGTGAAAAAAGTCGCTTAACATAGAACGCAGACTACGACGTCACCGAGTCAGAAACTGCGCGCTATCAACTCTCGCAGCAATTTATAACGTATGAATTTATTTCGGACATTTAAAAAAAAAAAAACGCTGCGTCACGATATATCGGCGCGAATTATTTATAGTCGCAATTTATAACAGATCTTCCTTTCCGCGATTGCGACATCGGGGAGATAATTAAAGTCGCATTTTCATACAAGAGAGGATCGAAATACCGAGATGGAATGGTATGTTCTAAGCAAAGCGAATGTCACAATGATCCTGCACGCAAACCAACTGCAATGAGAAAAGACAAGGAATAATTTAACAGATAACTCGAGACTTGGGTCATTAACCGAGTAATAGCACGATCGTGCACACGCAGGCCATGACAAAGTTTAAAATTTAGTGGCTGTTAACGTTATATTCTCTATCGTTGTCGATCCAAGAGTCCGTTCTCCTTTTTTTTTGCGTCATATCCTTGACGCAAAGGAACAGAGTATGTACTTCCGGCTTGTGACAATAGCTCCATGACCTCTAGTGTTCGCCGTTTATTCATCAGAGTTACGATAAAAGCATTCTCTTCTGTAGTCGTCCTTTATCAGATGCAACTTTCAGATGCGAGTACTACTACATCAATTGTAATGATCGTAATGGCTATGCGCCCGCCTGCAATTTCTGGCGGTGCATCGAGCTAACTATAGACGCACCATGCGCCAAACTAACGAACAGCCATAGAATGCGTTCGAATGCGGCCGCGATAGTTTCGTTCTGACAAAAGAAAAGTAGGAATTGGCACTCGCAATCATCTACGTGATAAAAGAGATTGTATGCTCGTCAATAATAATAATTCAACTAAATATTTATGTATTCGAAAGAAGAATGAGCGTTTACGATTGTTATTGATGTAGATTTTTAAGTAAATTAGATTATTAATCTAAGTAAATTAGAGATAAAAATAAGTATGGATTAATTGAAATGTATTCATGTAAAATAATAACGTTTTTCAATAAATTCAATTTTCTAATAATAATTTTAAAATCGCGAATCTGTCACAGGCCATAACCATAGATGATAGTACAGCGGAGAGTGCAACGACCTGCTGCATGGGGATCAACGGACCTCGTGCAGGTATCACACTTTTTCCCTTTCACAAAGCATCCTTGCAACGGGCCCGACGAGCGCCACAAAAGCGTGCGATTAAAAAACCGTGACTATACATTTAAGCTCTATCAGCATATAAATAATAGTAGATCGTTAACTTTATAGAAGTTAGCCTTTCAATGAAGAATTGCAAAAAAAAAAGATAACAAAAATAAATGATTTCGAGAAATTTAATTCTTAAATGTATGGTTGTAGCAATTTCATGGAGAAAAGATAAGATGCTTTACGAAAAATTATTGCTTGTATAAACTTTTGATGAAATCGTGTCTTAATAAAATTTACTAATACAATATTAAGATTCATGAATATATTTAAGCACAACAAAATTCATATACAAATATTCGATATATGTAATTACTATATCGAAACAAATGTTTTGTTGCGAATAGTAACTTTTAATAATAATTTCTATTTAAAGAACGACAAAGTCCTATGTTATAAAAAATTGCTTACGTAATTAACGATAGTTGTTGAAGGTCTGTTCTCATTAAAACGTAGTCAAAGATATGTAGGCAATAAGGACGATATTACTCGTGCAAAGAACAGCAATTAAAGTCACGACAATGATAAAACGAGGCCGAGTTCATTGACTGACTAAAGATGCTGGCTCGAGCTTGATAGAGAAAGGATAATAAAAATGAAAAGAAAGGAAACGGTCCATGGAGGAGAGCAAAGGAAGATGAGAAGAGAAAGAACACGGAGTCAAGCTTTCTCGAAGTGTAACCTACGAGCGAACTACGTGTTTGCATTTTCCGATCAATGAAGTAATACGCCGGAGAAACGTCAGCTCGGTTAATAATGTCGTAATGGAAAATGCCAGACAATATTCAGATAGAAAACAAGAATATTATGTCCTTCTTAGATTACGTAGGCCGGAATAAATTTATACTTGACGTATGCTGTCTACTTTCAGAATGCTCCTCTTCGCAATGAAAAAATAATTGAAATTCCTACATGACGTTTTAATGCATCGCGTAAAGTGGAATAAATATAAGATTTTTTAGAGTTGCGAATTAATTAATTAATTAAAAAAAAAACACTAATCTCAAATAAAAAAAAATCATATTACAATATATCACGTAGACATCCTATTAATTTATTGTAAATCTTTATTCGTATATTTCTTTCTAAAGAATAAAGTTTAAAAAATATATATATATATATATTTCATTCGCTGCGTTTAATAATCAAAAAAACTTTAGTTCTCGAATGCGTTAGAATTTAATAGTCACGCGACGAAAATAGTTTCTCAACTTCTGCGAAAAGTTAAAATTAATAGCACAAAAAAATTTTCAGAATAATTTGCCAGTATACAATAAAAAAGGGATTCAACATGTACATATTAAATATCAAATTATAATAGTATATTTCGCTCACTATATTCGTATACCAGTAGTGGTAGGAAATCTATTCAATGATACTATTAATCACACGGTAATAAACAAATGAGAAATAAATTTCATGATATTAATGATGTTGCTCTATTATATCATCGCTCGCGGACATACTTCAGAAATGTAGATGTCAGACATGGAACTGGTGCAAGTGATTGCTATGACTGAGTAGTCAGACAATTAGTAGTTGCGATAATAATGACGGAGTAGAACGTTATAATAATCTCAGCTATATAGAGCGTAGAGACTTAACTGGCTGTATACTTTGTATTAAAAGTAGCGGTTTCATCAAATTAGTCAGCTATTATACTTAATAAATCGACGTGCAAAATTGATGATTGATAGTCATATTACGTTATTTCAAATGCATTAGGCGCTATAATTTAACCATTAGCCCTGTTAAAACGAAATATCGAAAAATACACTATTTATACGATACATCCATGATTAGTTTCTTTTATATTAAATTTATTAAAATTTGCAATTATTTTATAAAATTCAAAGATACAAATCTAGAACCCACAATTGAAATTAATTAAAACACAGATTATACTTTTTTTAAACCGAGTTTTTTCGACGTAATAGTTTGAACATTTACTGCGTTAAAAGTTTAATACCGTAAGATCACGACAGAAACATTTATTATATAGACGTGTTAGCAATTGCTGAGATTTAGTTACAATCATAAGAGTATAATGAGTACGCCTTCTCTCCAAAGACTCGGGATATAATAGGGATATCCCCCAAGCAATGCTCTGGATATTAATGTCTTGACTTATCAACGCCAATGATTAATGACAATTTGCGTCGGTCACTGACCAAAAGAGAGAATTAGAAGATCGTGACCAGAAGAAACATAGTCTTCGTGAAGTCTCATCTTCTACCCGTATCCCGGCAATGAATTCAAGTTTACCGCGTTACAAAACAAGTACCGAGAAAGATTATCTTTACGAGGACGCGATATCGTTGACTGGTCTCATTGGCTTTTCGTAAAAACATTCTCCATTAGCGTGTTTTAAGTGTTGGAGATTCTATCTTCGTTAAGAAAATACTCGATGGACGCGACCGCGTTCTTGCAGAATAAAATCGATTTATATCGAAAAAGTGAATGACGATGAAAAAGCAATTATGTATGTATATGTGTATGTATATATATCGGCAAAAAGTACCATAATCAATGTTGCCCATTACTAAGAATGTAATAACACTTTTGCAGCCATGTCGGCGAGGAACCGGCGATCTACGTTTAGCCGAGACGTCAACCCGCAACATGCACGCTGCGTGCTGGACATAACAGTTAAAAATAACGTCAAGGTGCGAAACGCACGATGCCGAAGTTCCGGCTTGTACAGACAAAATTTAAATTTTCTTGAAAGTCTGTATAAAAAAGATGGTTAAACATGTTCACATTAAAGTTATTATCCAATACGGTACGACTTTCGACATAAGAAAATGTCATATCTTATAGCATCAAGTGTTTAAAAACATTTTTAAATTTAAATATTAAATAATAACAATTAAATAATAAAATTAAATTCAAATTTTGAAATTTAATCACAAATAAAATATCACACTTGTATAAAAAATGAGAAAACGACCTATAATTTACAAGAAAAAGGAACTTAAAGCGCAATTAAATAGATATTTTTTTGTTGTACCCATATTTTTTCAATTATATATATCACTAAAAGCAGTGGAATTGTATATAAATGTACAGAAAAAAAAAACAATTTTTACAAACAATTAAAAATTTTTAGGATACTTCGAAATGCTCAGAAATAATTATCAATGAAGATGTTTTGCAATAATAAAATATATAATAATTGTTATCGATATAATCTATATTTCGTGTTATTTCTTTAAAACGAATGAAGAGTTAAGAACGGTAAAATTTTTCCGTAAAATTATGCGTCATATGACAGTGCATATCCGTCTCTATCGGTCCTTTGAAGAGTAAAGATGTAGAAACTCTTCCCCTCTTCCATGTGTATTCTTGGTAATTGCAATTAAATTTGTCTGTTTGGCTGGGAATCCTCCTGCAACGCGGTTCCCTCGAGTCCTGCAAGGAGATGAGGTTTCCCACGGGCAAAATTTAATATCGCGACCTCGTGATCGCGTTGCCGATAGGATTTCGCGACATTCTTTACTACGTTAACGACCGCTTTATGAGTACGATGTGCCAGTTATTAGAAATTTTTTCAACTTAAAGCATACTCATGTATAAAACATCCTTTCAAAAGAACGCTTTATGCATAAATATAAATTATAAATAAAAAAAAACTTGTAATAAAAATAAATCACATGTAACAAAAAAGAGAAAATAAAAGAAATATAATTTACAAGATATTTATGTAGAATATATATATATAAAACAGTAAAAGTACATTTTAACAGAGTCTTGTTTTGTCTTTCTCTGTCTCTTCTTCCAATATATCAAAATCTCTTCCATTTTTATTCATAAGTCGGTCTTATGCAATCACTGCGCATTACAGGCCGGCAATGACATCATGTCCAGCGTTACAAGCTGAAGTCATCAAGTGCCAACTCTGACCAATACTGAAGATTTTTTTAATGGCCATTTTGTCACGTATAACGGTGTGTATACGCAGGTAGATTAAATTTCTTAGCAAAGCAAACGTACTTGGTTTACGTCTAGAGATTAAACTCATTGTCAGAGTAAAGCGTGATGATTATTCCACGATTTATTTTCCCTGATGATTTTTTTATATTTTCAAAAATATTTGCAGATTAAATGGCGTATGATGAAAATAGTAAAAATATATTTGCAAATATATTTTGATAATTATATAATATCTCTTGTAATAAAATAATATTAGTAAAGTCTCGTAATAATAGATAGTTTTTATTATAAAATGATAAGGATTAAAGTTTGATATACTTGAGATACTTATTGTAGAACATTTTTAATAGAAATTTTAGTAGAATAAATAGAACAGAAAACAATTATGCGCTGAAATAACTGGCTTTACATATAGTTCGAGTATCAAAATTCTGCTTATTCCCTTAAGCAGTTTTGGCCGTGAGCTAAATATAAATAGAATGCGTTAACCGTTCAAGACTGCGAGAAAAACATTGATCGATTCAGAAAAGAGCACGTACTTTAATATAATAACTATTAATTAACCGCGGAAATGACTTCTCAGTGTCATATAAATATTTAATCGCAGAAACTTCCGTGATAGATTTCTTCGGATATTTATACTCCAATTATATACGAATAAAAGTAACGAAAATACTTTAAAAAATTTTAAAATTCCTAGAACAGAATTTATATTACAATAAAAGTAAAACAAAAATGTCTTCTATACAAAATGTATTTTACATAAATAAGTTCTTTATTTGACTGCAAAACATTTAATTTGCAAATTTTGTAATATCTGCACATAAATATTAGTATGCTGTCATAAGAATCAATAACACGATCATATAAAGTATACATATGTATTGACTTATAACAGACAATATATTTTTACTGTTCATATCTCTGTTTCACACACGCACGCAATCAATCTGTTTTATGGGCTATTTACTTATAAAGTAAACGTTAACTTCAAATATAAGCAATTTTATTATATAAGTGTATCCTTATATCTTTAAATATAAATATATAAAAATATCGATTATATATGTGTGTATATGTATATATCTGTATTATAAATTTGCTGCGCGCATAATACATTCGCAACGATTGAATTTACGACACGAATTAACCGGTTGTCCGAAGGGTACGTCGCCATGTGCCAATTTTCACTGCAAGCAAGGCAGAATGCAGTTCTGACTCATCCATATCGTCATCATGAAAAGTATACAGGATGAATGTTATTGTATAATGCCCAAAACATCCAAGCGCGATAAAGCGACAAACATCTCACGAACGCGTTCGCGCGGGAGATACGCTTCTTCGCTGTGAACGCTCTATCTATGCGAAATTATTTTCATTTTATTGTACGTCTCTGTAATGATCTAGATCTTCGAGGTCATATTTAAAAAAGGTATGTAGGACTTTTAAAAATTATAATATTATTCCAAGAATACTATCATAATTGGCAATGCGATAATCTCATTATTATTCAATAAACGTAATCTAATACATAATATATTGATTTGTAATATTGATAAAATTTCAATAAAATTCCAATATTAGATTTTTCGAATAAAATTCTATAAACGCACAAATCTAATTCACATTAATATATAATAATAATAATTTTTTAAATCATTTATATTGCATTAGTGTAACAGATATTAGTCTATTTTTCCTAACTATTCATAGAGCGAGATTTGATATCGCGCTTAATTACTGAGACAAGAACGAAATTTATATCTGCGTCATTATTAACAGCTCTTCGAGCTGTTAACAAACCATATATGCAATGTATTGCCATATATACAAGTGTCAAACAATTGAACCCTGAATCCGTTGTACTGTTATATCAGGTTCTAAGACAATCTCTAATTGTATCTTACGCGACGTAAGCGTTATATTCTAACGCGCCATTCGTTACGGTAAATTAAGCGTTGCGGGAATAAATTTAAGATAATGAAAATGTAATTTTATAATGTAACGTTGCTATTAATTAATGGTAATCACAATTTTTTGCACCGTCTATGTTTATCTCCATATATATCGTGTATAAAGACAAGAATAATAAAATTTTTTTTTAACGAGATTGATATAATAGCAAGGGGAAAAATCACTATTATTGAACATTTGTAAGAAATTATCAGAGCTAACACGCACGCTATGAAAGATAAAGAAAATTGTATTATTGGATTTGTATTATTTCAAGCGGCAGAATCCCCTTTCCGTTCGCATATTCGACCGTTCTTAATATACGTATATATGTCACCCAATGTTATCCAGTAACGTAATCTCTTTATCGCTACGTTCTTTTCATTGAGGCTTAATTAAATGTACTCTCGGTATGCCGGTGGAGGAAATGAGGGCGAGAGGGCCCCTGACTTCTCCGACTGAATGGGGAGCAAGTGGAGAGTACGGTTGAAAGGGTCGAGGTCGTTGGTATTAATGGCATATGCATAGCAGCAATGAACTAAATTTTAGGATCTTGTCATGGATACTTTTATCAAGCGGGAATAGAAACTACAATATATCCTTTCTTTTACACAATGCTTTACCGTAAACAATTTTTTATTGCGAATTTCTTTTAAGTCTTAACGGATTCGCTACTGTTGTATACTTCATATAGTATAAAAGCACATAGGTAAACTATACATACACTGCAAATGAATTCTAAATTTCTTTCTTTTTACTTTTCCTGTTGTCATTTAGATAATTATTAGAGATTCATTAAATAATAATAAAAATAGGATAATCTATTAGCTGCAGAGATAAAGTTTTGAACAAAATAAATTAAAATAGTATATCAATAAAGTTACACAGATAAACACATATTCAAATAATTTCTAATAAAATAATATATAATTTTATATATATATATATATATGGGACAGGCAAGATGGAGTCTCGGAAGCACGGGTCGATATGAACGCGGCAACCCTATTGCAGGAAACCGCCCCCTATTCGTTTCTCCGTAGTCTCCGTTCGCTCCTCTTACCTTCTTTGCTTGCCTCTTTTTCATGTGCACACTATCAATCTCTTTATCCCTTTATCCCTCTGCCTCTGTCCTTGATATCACTATCGGCATCGTTTGTTAATCGATACATGTCCAACTTTTTTTTAAAACGCACTTTTACTTGTAGATAAGTGAAAGCAAGAGGATTGATTACAAACGCGGAAGGAAAGTATGTTGTGACTGCAGTGCGATGATGAAAAGATTTTTAATTATTTGATAATCACATATATATTTTCGCTGAGAAAATAGTTATCGTATAAATATAACATTCTAAATAATTTTGTAAAAATTTCAGTATCTTATAAATATTGTATATAAAATTATTGACTGTTAAATCTCTTTAATCCGTTAATAACGATGATATCCATAAGAAATAGCGTCGATAATTTTGATTCGAGCGAGAAAAGCCACACAAATGTATTTAACGAATCTTTGCGCTATTAAATGTTCACTGCTTCATCATCGAGATGATTCAATGCTACCTTGACAATATAAAACTCGATTTATATTAACAGCTGACACGGTGACGTTGTAATAAAATTGTCAGATCTTCTCACTATATCAGGTAAAAACGGTCAGATTGCGAAAACATTCACGTATCGCAAGAAACCAACGCATTACCGAAATGGACTCGTTCGTGATATTTCGTGTGTGAGTATTTTTTATTCTCTGACCTTTCAATTTCTCTAGCGATGACGTAATCTCGCCACGTGCACGTATGCATATAAATAAAAATAATTACGTGATGTGATCACGATGGACATACGATGCGTGGAATAAAATTTGCATTAAATATGCGCAAAAAAAAAAACTCGTCGGTATCTATTAATTAATATTGATATTGACTATCTCTCATAACAAATATCGTATAAGTTATATCTGTATTTTCACAGAAACATAGGGTAATATTAGGATTTATTAAGGGTCTTATTTTTCGCTTAATTCGTCTTATCTATAAATGTGATTTCAAGGAAAATAGAGTTGTCGTCTATATAAAAATGCTATTATATAAAGACAAATGTGTTATTCATATACATATATGATACGGCAGTAAAAATGCCAGATGTTATACGATCAGATACTTGCATTCCGTCTCAGCCATTTGTCTCTGCAATTATCTATTTTCTCTGAATAATGATTTTTACTGGCATCACAATTGACAACAATTAATCCGATTTAAAGGATAGTATCAACGTAATATGTTACTTATTTTCTAGGAGTGTCTCTCTTTAATCGTAATTATATTTGATTTCGATTAATTGATTTTTTCGTCAGCGCACACACACATACACACACACAAAACACGCTCACTTAATGTTTCAATTGCGTTATATTCCCTTGATATCTTTGCGTGTACGCGTTTAATTCTTTGTGCCCGGTACGTTAAGAAAAAGTAAAATATGATAATATATTTAGCATTCCTTACTAAAGAAACGTTTTTTATATAACTTTAATTTTACATATGCTCAGAATATTTCGAAAGTTTTCACTTTATACTCTTTATCAATTATTTTGATTTTATATTTTTATTGAACAAGAAAGCATGATAACAAATGTAAAAAGTATTAGATTAATGTTTTTAAAAATAATTAAAAATTAATCTAATCGATTCGCAAGGAAAAATATTTCTTCAAAAAATACGTATAACGTGCGTCAAGGAATTTAAAATGGAATGGAAAATTTTATTTATCTCTCTTTAGAAACATAATTAAGACGCGAAATGCAGCGAGACAAAAATAACATCATCATTTGGTCATTGGAAAGAGATTTAAAACGTGAAAAAAAAAAATTAATTAATTAAAACGACGTGAAAAAATAAGTTTCTCTCTCACACACACTTTCTCTCTTTCTATTTCCCTCGACGTCCTGTATTTGTGTTATTATAGAAAGTAATTAGTCTACGCCATCGTGATAATTTTAGCCGGTTATAAATGCACTAGCGATTGATCTAACCCTCCTTGAATCTGATCGATGAGGATTGTTGCACCAAGTTGTGAACAGTTGTACTTTTGCCTACGATATCGATACACATTTTGATATTCCCACCATTCCATCGTATCAAAAGCGCAATAACGAGTCCTACTTTATTGCATATCGTATATATGTACATATAATCTATTTTATATACAAATATCTACTAAAAGTTTGGAATGTCATAATGAATGATATTAATGGAATTTTTCAATAAATAAATCAAATATTATGATTGCAAGAATAGTTTCCAACATGCATCATGTAATATTTTCAAAGTAGGTCAGTATCGATTATATGAAAAGCCAGCGTAAAAGCGTGTGTTATAAAATGTCACGCGGGAATTAGGGCAACAACAAAAACGCTACGTAGCCTATTCTATATGCTAGATACTTCTTTTATCCGGATAATTCTTTTGTTCGAATCGAAGCTGATACGTGCACTCTAGTAATCGAGAACAAACGTCTAGTCGGAACTATATGTAAATGCGACTAATGCTGCGTAGTCTATTTTTCAATCATTTTACATGATGATTTAATAATATTCAAATTCGCTGACAAAGAAATTCGAAAAATAAACTTTTATTAGTAAAATAGAATGAAACAAATGTAAAATAAATATGTGAGAATAATTGATTCATTATAGATAAACTTGCAACTTTTAGCGCGTCTTCACGAAAATTATTCTGTATATTATTAACATTCACGGGATACATAATCGCGAACGACGAAAGAGTGGACATTCTAATCCCAAGTGGCAAGAGTTGCATTAAATTATCTTTCGCTCGTTTATTCTCGAGTTTCTTGTGCGCAGGTAATAGGAAAAGAGAGAAGGGATAAGATTTTCTTTTTCCAGAATCGATGGGAAACCGTCAGCATAACGAGTTCATTGCCATATCTCTTCCCCTCTTAGACGAATTAGAGGGCTGAGACGAACCCTTTTCGATTACGAAAGCGTGGTGAGACACTCTGGTCCACGGCATTAAAGGGCGGAAAAAGTAAAGAGGGAGAAAGTATCGACGACGCGAAAAGGGCTATAACCCCTATCGAGTTTACACAGCTCGCTACTTATTGAGGGTGTGTTTAAAGAAGTGAACCAGCCGAAATGCGTATTCGAGTTATCGCACTTTGTCGACTGCTTCGTTAGGTACTTTGAAGTCTGTTAATTGAAGATCTTTAACCCGATTAGACATTTATAAGTAAAACAACGCTCTCAAGTGCATCGATAAAAAGTGAACATAAATATATATTAAATGTGAACATTTTTTTTTGCCAAATATAAATCTTATATTAACGAGAAGAGTAAAATTTAATTATATTCTATCTAATTTTGATTTTCACAAATACTAGAAGTCTTTATTCTGTAAACTGTTAAGAAAAAATATAATAAGTTATGCATACATATTATTTAATATTTTTAGTTCATTTTGCTTTTTTATAGACAAAGTTTCATAGATTCTAGAATTTTGCTAATGAAAAATCCATTTCTGATCTCTGTATACATAATTATGTAATCAATTACACAGTTAGTACTCTCTTAATTCATATAATGTACCTTGAATACTGCATGTCATGTGTATTCTCTAAAACAGACTAAAATTAAATTATTAAGATTATCTGCAGCATTTTCCGGAGCAAGCTCGCTAAATATTCATTTCGACTACTTTGAAAAAGATTTATGTGACATGAGTCAAATTTAGCGCTTAAAGGGTTAAGAGCCCAGCTGCTTCTTCGAAGCTGACACGATTTAATAATTAAATCAAGTCCACATAGTAAGAGTTGTATCGCTGCCCATTGTTAGCGACGAATAACTCTGTCCACCTTCGCTACTTTTAACGACACAATGGCATTTTACGAGATATTATTAAAGTGGATTCATCAATCACGGCAATTTCCGACATTGCTTTTAATGCTCAAGTACTTGTCAAGGGAAGAATGCTAAATTTCTATGGAAGTCATTGTCAATTTGAAATAAATACTCGCTACAGAGAATATAATAATAATTAATTTAAACTGCTTTTTAAGCTAACATTTTATAGATAAACATTATTTTTTTTTTAAATTATCATTTATTAATTCAATAAGAAACTTGACAAATAGAATAATACACAATTATTTTAAAATATTGGCTTATTAATTTTCTATAATCGGCAAAATTTATGTTTTACTTGATATATTTTAAGCATAAAATATAGTATTTTTCAATTATTATTAATTATCGTCACGCATATTATTAAAGCGTTGATTTTCTCCAGAATTAATGATATATTCTACAAACATTCTTGCTCATTTTTTTCTAAATATTTCTCTAAACTTTGTTTATGTAAAAATAATTATTTTTATATAAGAAAAAATCTTTATAATCTTAATTATAAAAGAAATGTTGAAAATAATTTGGCATATTTCATAGCTGTTATCCTATTATAATAAATCTATTATATTATATGCCAGTTGATGCTATAAACCCGATGATTTTGAATCGAGACGCGTCTCGAAGTAAAATTTCACGGTGACGCATACGCGCGAGCGTTTGTAGACCGTTCATCTAGCGTAAAGCGTGAAGCCACCTCGCATTCAAGCTTGAACGCCATTGCGGCAGCGTACCGGCGCGAAAACGTTTATTTTCAGTCCACTTTTACAGCAGACGGAAGGGATGCACATGTATTACATACACGATATACATATATACGTTAGTCGACGGTTTCGCAACGCGCGGTTTCATCCGGCGAGGAATCGACGAATGGAAAATAACGTATTCTTAATGGTCATATAATAGTTTCAATTGTAAAAACGGCACAATACGATTAATTCGTTGATCGATATACGGGAGATTGCTGCATTTATCTGATCGCGCCGCGTGAGTTATGCAAAATATTGTTTAAATGTTTTTATCGAACGCGAAATATTCTCTATAACTATCTTGGCGCACACTTAATTTAGCATATCTTCTCCTAAAATGCAAAACGATTATCTTTGCTTAAATTACATTCTTACATTTTTGGGGAAGACCTGTTCCAGAATAAAACCGTTTATCCAATTTTAATGACTTGTTTACTTGTTATATGAAATTAGCGCTATGATCACATATTGGATATCTTTTTCAATTATATCTCTAAGTATTTAGGGCTTTAGGGCGTTCCTGGCTAAAGTATTTCACGGAAGAGGGATGACGCATCGCTATAAGAAACGTGCGTGCCTTCATCGTCTTATTGCGAGCGATCAGAAATGTAGCTCATGTCAGAATTACATTTTTGCTTTTGTAAATCTCCGTATACACGTAACATCGTCCCCCAAAAGCGCATCGCGATAACGACGACGTCGAACGCGAAAAGAATTACCAAACGTAATAGTCTAAATCCTGTAATGCGTCACGAGTGACCTGGATTCGTGATCGCCGCAATATCACCTTCGTGTCCTTTATCGTACATGCGGGCATCCTAAACGATGAGTATGCGGCTTTAAATCCAACAGTACAGTTTTCTAATGCGATTAGTCCCATTGACATTTTTATGACGAACGTCTGGTCGCAACGCGATTTTAATTTCGACGACGAATCCTTCAACAAGAATTTCTGAAGAGAATTCTTAGTTTAAAAATTAGTATCCTATTCTGGCTGTTTAAATTTTAATTAACGAAAAATATCTTTCTCTTCTATCGTTTCTCGTAGCACAAATTAGATACTCCGAAATTTATAATCGCGAATGTTTTGGAATCTCCTACGTACCTGATATTCGCGATAAAACACGGCGACCTTGATTTACATGAGGGGAACACGCAACTACCAATCTTTCAGCTATACCGGCCATTGAGTCTCGGTCAATTAATCAATTCGCTTAGCATGACTCAATTACAAACGTAGTAATGCGACGGAAACATATTTTTATTTATATCAGAGAAACGCTCGAATCTTTCTTTCTCTTCCCAGGATTGATTAACCGTGGCCTCGAGACATTGTTCAAGGTTCGTTGGCGAGGGTTTATGATGAAATATTATGATGTAATTCTCCGCGAGTCAAGAACATATAATACACGAAGAGCGATTAAATGTTAGCGTATAAAACCGGATGATGAACGCATCGTAAGTCGAGTCAATGAAGTCTTAGCGATGTGCGACAAACTGCTGTTGCAGACTTCGAGGAATTTAAGCGATGCTGCAGCGACCGGTTTATATTGCTTATCGCCTTGAATATTATACGCCAACATTTTATTTTCGTGTTTCAATCGCCATGATAAAAGTTATATATAAACTTTAATTTAAATGTGAATCTTAAGCTTGTATTTTTTGAAAAAAGATCGTCATATACAAGTGTCAAAAAGAAATTATCATTTATTAGCTGTACTACGAAATAAGTATATAATCTATATTTCAATTATATTTTTTTACGCGTATTCATTTAATTCATAGATTTTCCTGAGATTCGGCAAAGTGAAAAATGATAATACGTTTGTGAAACTGAAACATCATACGACATCACGAGATCTAGAGAAATGAAATAATATTCGTTCCCGAATTACATTTGGTGAACATAACACGTACCGCTCTGTCACGACACATTTTTAAAGAATAAAGGAACGACTGTTTCCGTACGAGAGTACTCGTTAATTAACGTAAGAGCGACTTGATTTCGTCATAACATAATGACATATATATATATATATATATATATATATATATATATATATATATATATGTTTCTCATATATATATATATATATATATGCCTGAGAAAGTATCATATATTGTAAAAAATATTACAATATATAAGACTTTACATTTATTATTCGTTAATTTTATATATTTTTTTACAATTTTTTACAGCTACTTTTCTACCGGCTAATTTCATCTACGCTTACAAAAAAAATATGTAATTCGATGCAAATATATATACGTATATACATATATGACACACCACGTATCATAAAATACACGTAATTCTTTGAACATAGTTCTACAAATATATATTTAAGTACAAATGTACTTGTTACAAAAAAAAAAAAAAAAATGCCTAAATACAAGCGTAGTATCCAAAGTATTGGAAAGAAATGAATGAAATAGAATTAATGTATTCTGAAAAAATCAAGTCAAAAAATAAATTTATAATACTTCGTATTAATATAAAAAATTAATTATGACATAGAATTGAATCGTTTATTGATTCGCAATCTCCTTCTCTAAATCTGTGTCAACCGGTTTCCTATGCCATCCTTAGGTAGAAGATACTTACCTTATCCCCTCAAATTTTGTCACCGTACCAATTTGCTCTCATCTTTCTCGCTTAAATAAAATAAAATATTTCAACCTATATTACCTGAAGCTATTGAGATAGTTAATAGCTTTGCATTTTACTTAACTGATATTTTCCACATTGAATTGGTTTTAATGATGTAATAATTCACGCGAACGGAAAGAAGTTGCAATTAACGAAGCAGTTTGAAACTTTCTATCCGGTAGGCTTTTTTTCCTGTAAGATTACACGCGCTCGCCTGATTTAGAAATTTTTTGCCTCTCTGTCGAAAAGAAGCGGCAAGATCTTTGGTGACGTAAACACGAACACGTGTACCATATCTACTTGTGCTGTTGTCTTCACAGCAGCCTACGTCCTACAGTAACCGTGACCTTTGAGTCGCAACAATCGGTCGGTCAAGCTCGTCTTAATGATCGTTTTGCATGCTAATACGCTCGACGTAACGATTTGCGACAAAGGCATTTTTTTGCACTCTCGACGCCTCCTCAGGTACATCGTAAATAGAACCCCATAAAAATTGCGTGATTCGTAAACAAATGATATTGCGCTATTCGAATTATGAAATATTCAATAAAACATTATTCGAGTATCCAGTTATTTTAAATATGATATGGTTTATTGTAAAATAAAACTAAGAAATATCTAAATGTAATTATACAATAATTTAAATTTATAATTTATATTATATCCAAAAGATTTCTGGAAAAGTAAAATGTTACATAATATATAATGTATATAGTCAAAAAAGGGAAAAACTTTAAATAAAATTTCATTTAAGTGAATAACCGTAAGGTTCATTGATGCTACCGTAGATATCAACTACGATGCAGAATCAAATAATTTAATGTAATGTTTAAAATCATTGTGCAATGCATCGCTGTTGAAATATTTTTCTTACTAGCGTAAATAAGCCAATAGAGGGTTCGATTTTTATCGATATTATTTTTCTCGAGATACTCATTGTCAGATATTTAAATAATATATAATTATAATTATTTTTAAATAATAATTATTTTTCTCGAGATAGTCATTGTCAGATATTTAAATAATACCCGAAATAAACTGAATAATCATCTATTAAATAATGCTAGATATAGCAATTGCAACTACTATCGTGTTTCTCGTAGTTCTCTTTGAAATTGTTAGCAACAAATATTTTAAACGAAATTAACTCGTAAAAAGTATTAAATGCGTGAGTACAATTGTACTCTAAACCCTCTTTTCGTATTTTACTCACGCAATCGAAATTGCGAGCTGACATGCAGCAAAACAGCAAAATACGAGCCCGTATATACTATTATACCATATATACATACGAAGCCTATTATTTACGATAATACTATCTATTTCCCTTGTCTCGTCGTCAAAAATACATATGTTCGTGACGAACTAATGCGCACATGCAGCACTTTAAAAACTTTCGATGTTACGCAGCAAATTTAAAAAAAAAAAAGTATAGTCATACATACAAGTATTCCTACGACCTTAACAATATAACACCGCGAGCAATAAAAAAGTACTTCTATTATATTATAATAGAATATTATTATTGACTTGGTTTTTAATGTAATTTTTTTATAAACTTGATTTTTAACATTTACTTAACATGCAAAATTATGATAAAACAATATCGCACTACGAAGGACATCTTTCGCAATGTATAAATTAATGAAATGAAGAGATAAGTATGCAGCGTAAAATAACGGTAAGTTTCTTAATGTACTATAGATAAAATTGAAACACTGAGAATGATATAAGCCTAAGTAATTTTCTTGTCTATTTCGGCGTAGTTTTAAAAACAGTTTCTTTATCAAAAGAAAAAAAAAAGAAAAAAAAGCTCTTTTAAGTATTATATATTACATATACTCTTTATTTCTTTTTCTATTATATTTACTGTCTGTGCATTGGGATGAAACAAATATTAAAAAATATATTTACAGGGGAACGAATCAAACATCGCATTTATATAAAACTAACGTTGATTAAATAAACTTTGTTCTTCCACTTATGTCATTTTAAAGGAGAATGTAAAGAAAAGACGATCCTCCCCCCCCCTCCCTCCCCCTTAATACGCTAATTGTAAGATTTATACTACTCTCGATGCTTTTATATACATATAGATTAAGGAAAAATTCATGGCAAACTCACCTGTTTTCCGGCGCGTGGTAATGTTTCCACATTAGTACCGCCGACAACGGGTGCCTTCTCCGGTCCGCCGTTCTGCTGGCTGACGTTTATGTTGGCGTTAACATTGGCATTAACGTTATTGGCGTTGTCGGTGACGTTTGCGTTCGTGTTTGCTCCAGTTGTAACATCGCCGGCGCCGCTACCGCGCTTTCCGTCCTCGCCCGTCATCCTTCGGCCGTTCTGTCGATTCACCCTCTCGTCGTCTCACACCGTCGTCGCAGCCGCCGCCGCCACCGCCGCCCCCGCCGCTGCCGCCGCCCCCGTCACCACCGCCGTCGTCGCCGTTCTTGTTTCCCCCACCCCGTTGATACTTCCGCTTTCCCTCGTTAATTTTCCACGTCGGTCGACGGTGCGGTATCCCGATATCTGTACGACCGATTAAATCGATCAAAGCGTGGATCAAAATGCGACGATTGACGCTTAATCTCGATAAAACGCAATTTATTTCAGCCCCTTAATTCCCGCGGGGTTTCGTTTCGCGAAACACAAAACCGAAACTTATTGATAGAGCAATCTTGATTTATTAACAGACAGTATACGGGAAATATATGTAGATATCTCGTTCGGAATCTTACTACCAATGGATCTCTCCCTCCCCCCCCCTCTCTCTCTCTCTCTCTCTTTCTACCTCCGCCCCTCTATCTATCTATCTATTTATCTTTTTGTATCATATAATTTGTAAAGTTTATCTTAAATATAACCAAATATTTAAAGTAGACGTAAAATTATAGATTTAAACCATTTTAATTCTGAATGCATAATTATTAAAAAATAAGAATTTCTTTAAAAATGAAGGATAGAATATAAGAACGCGTTTCATCGGGCAACGATGACCAAATTAGTTTGGTTGTTTCTCGAGGAGAACGCTATTTTTAGCCTCTACGAAACGATACGGGTGGTATAACCGTACATGACAAAACGATCCAAGCACATCGCTATCGTCGTCCTACCGTTCGCTATTCGCCGAGGAAAAAGATCGATGTAGCGAATTTTGCTCAAAATGCAATCCTCTATCGTTAACATTGCTATCGAACAACACGAAAATTCGAAAGTACGTTTCGAAGATGTAACGTCTTTTAGATGCCTCGACAATAGAGATTTAGACATTCATGTCTTAGGATACACCTTTTTTTAAAATACTACTACAGAATATCCACAACTCTTTCTTTCATTTTTTTTTTTTTTTTTTTTTTTTTAAACTAGTCGCGTTCTAGTAATTATTATTTTGAACGGAATAACGACAATAGCGAAGGCCGATCTTTCCGAGCTTTTGGGCGGGAACGTGAGGATACCTCCTTTATCCAGAATCGCGAACGCTTCGACAAGGATCGATGAACAAACGAGAAGCCAATTTCATATGGACGATGAGATGACATCCGTTGTCGCGCGCGAATATTCACTGCAGCAAAATAACGAACGATCACACAGCTGGCGATCTGCGGGAACCCGAGAAAATGTACGAGGCCTAAAAGCCGCACACACGGCGCACAGTCGACGGTAGAAGCACGGGGAAAATCGATTCGAGCGTGTCCGTTGGAGTCACTGCGCGCTTCTCGGAGCCGCAGCGATAAAAGCTGCCGCGCGCGCGATCTTCCGGCTTTACAACTGAATATTCAAGAATCGGAATCTCGTTATGCAAAAATGCAAAATTATTTCGCGAATCTAAAAAACGATTCCTTCTTTTGTTCGCGGATTGATTTTGTTCGCGGATTGATTTTGTTCCATTCGCCTCGCACATATTTACTACGTTTTTACTTCAAATGGTCACCGATATGTATTAATCTGGTCTATTTTGTATATATATTTTAAAATAAAACAATTATGTAGTCATTAAAATATTACTTTGGAATATACAATGGTCGTCGCATTGGAAAAATAAAAATAAAGCAGAATTAAAGAAATGACGATACATATATAACTCGAGGTATCTCTTTATATAATTCATAATTTAAGAGTAAGACTAATTTTGAAAGATTTCGGAATGATTTTGGAAAGTTCAAAATAATTGATTTAAATATAAAAGAAGAGAATTTTTAATTACTGATTGAATATTTCACAAAACGTGGAAACGCTGGAAAAATTTATGTTCGTCGTAGCAAATATTCTATCATGCAATTGATATGGCGGAATAAAGTCCTTAATGACAGTAATTTATAGATGCTGCAAATTATCGAGATCGAACCGGATTGCGATCTATCGTCCAGTAGGAAACGGGAAAGCTGGTAAACGCGCAAAAAAACGATAATATACATATACATCATACATTCCGCGAGCGTCCGCAATTATTAAACCAGAATTCCAGAGTTGTCGTTTATACGCGCATGCACATATATACAAACGTATATATATATATATATATATATATATCTATCATACATATACGTACTGGCGTCAACGGTACCCGATCTGGTTCTTCGCGTACGATCGATCTCTCGAACTCTTTTTCCCGGCACTTCAGAGCCGAGTTTGCCGCGGTTCGATGATGCGCGGCGCCTCGAATCCGCACGATTATCGAACGATTACGTACATTCGAACGCTACCCTACGCGCGAGCGAGTATAGAAAGAATAGAGAGAAAGAGAGAGAGAGAGAGAGAGAGAGAGAGAGAGAGAGAGAGAAGGCACTAACCAGAATTACACGCAGGGTTGCGCGCACAGCGGATACCCTCAAGTCCGCTTGTATGAGAACCACCACGGCAGTATTTAACGAGACACTTTTCCCATCGAGCGCTTCCTTCCCCACTTGTCAAATCACACGGCGGCGCGCCATCATTTCTCGTTGCGCTGTCGTTGTTCTCGTTGTCGCGTTTTGCTTCCTCACATCGACCGGCCGCCGCGGACCGCGCGCGCGCACACAAGTATATAACTCGCGTCTCCGCGAATCGACGAAGGTACTGAGCGTAACGCAACCACCCTCTCCGGCACTCCGCACGGCTTTGATCACTGCGCAGTGCGCACGTCCGCGCCGCAGTCAATGGCGGATCACCGCGTTTGCCGCACTAGATCGCGACATCTACCGGCCGCGCCGCATACTACTAGTCATTTCCAATTTTTCAAACCGCCGAATTCTAGCGGACAATATATAGGGTGACGAAAATATCTATTGCCCCACCTGACAAAAAAAAATATTGGAATACTTTGCGTTTTTTAAAGTAAATATATGTATACAACAACATGTGATTTTTATGTATCGAGATTATGTTTCTTTGGTTAATTATGATTTTCATGTAAACAAAAAATTAATAAATAGATGGTATACTTAGTAATACAAGTAACACGTTTTCAAAATACTTTCTGTAAAGACGTTGTATTAAATGTGTTGATAATTTTATAGATATAATTCAAACATCTAATAATTTAAAATTTGAATAAAAGCGAGATAGCAGATTCTCTCTCTCTCGTCAAATATATATATATATGATTAATATGCAATTGTAAAATGTTTCGACTAAGATAAAGAAATAAAATTAAGTTATTGCAATAGATTGTCGAATTCGATTGTTCTCAATTACATATTATTTTTGAGTATTGTTGTAAAACGTACAAATTCGTAAATAAGTTTTTTTTATACTCATAAATTTGATTTTAACATTATTATAATTCCAAATGAAATACCATATTTATCATATGACGTATAAAATCGCCGTCAATTTAAAAAACACAATGTTAGCAGATTAATAAAATATGACTATATCTTTCACATTAATCAATTACATATCACGAAAATGGGAAACAGTCAAAATTTAACAATACATATATATCATAAAAATATATGTATATGTTCAAAGTAAAAAATTTATATCTTTCAATTTCCAAGTACTGTAAAATTAACTTCACTATCATGATATTGTTACGTATGATGCAATATAAATTCGATGCATAAAAAAGAATACATATATACGTATATAATAACATATGATACCCTTTGTGTACCAAGATTATGTTCCTTTGGTTTATTATGATTTTCATATAAATAACAAGTTTAAAAATAAACGATATACTATTGATACAAATAACATGTTTTCAAAACACTTGTTCGTGTTATTAAACATGGGTTGGTAATTTTGGTTGGACATTTTTTGTTGTTGCTTACTCATCTCTACATCAATAATGAAAATACAACATTAATATTCAATGCAAATATCATATACGTTCAATGCTCTATTATTATTAATGCTCTATTATATTCTTTGAATAAAGATATACATCATTTATACAAAGATCCTGTATTCTTAAATTTTGTACAATTTTATAAAAGATATCAATATCAATAAATTTAGTTGAAACATCATTTGCATATATTAATATCTTGTAAAACAATAACTATAATTAACAGATAATATAGAAGGAATACTAAAAACGTTTAACACACAAAAAAAAACCAATTTTAATCATTGATATAAAAGAGATATATCTATGAAAAATTTTGTTTCAAGAAAAAATTTAGTTTGCAAGATTTATAAGATATTAATATTACACAGACGATACAATAGACATATGTGAGAATGTAATAGAACGCGAAAATATTTGTTCATAATCGGTTTATATCGGTATATTATATAGAACATTATGGAACATATGACAAGAGAGAGTTACAGGTGGTTTTACAAAGCATCACCCATGTCTTATACATAAAAATAATCGAACATATATTCATTTTTATTTTACATGTATTTATGCGCATTAATCGGTATGTGCATGTTAGCTATATAACAAAATCGAATTATACAAAGGTTTGTTCTATATATATATATATATATATATATATATATATAGCAAACTTAATTATAATGCATAAAAACTACCTGCACATCTGTACTAAATTATAAATAATTTGCAATGGAAAAGATTTTTAATTATGTCTGATATTAATTCTCACATTAATCTGTTTTGTGTTTATATATACTACTATTCTTAAACAAACATATTATTAATGACGCGCTGCTGTATTTCTATTTTTCACTCCTTGTATGCCACTATTACATCCATCCACCTTTGCATGATTCTCGAGTTGCTTTTTAGTGAAGAAACGCGTACCACAGATATTACACTTTAATTTAGACTGTGTACCATGATGTATCATGGTGTGGAACTCTATACCCGTTTTGTTAGAAAACACCTTACCACAAAAATAACAAGCGTTATGTTTATGTGTGGACATGTGAGTGCGAAAACTTCGTACTTTTACAGATTTTAAGCATATGGTACAAGTTACTAGATTATCAATCTTTGGATGTAATCTAGACTTATAGTTATGATAAGAAAGATTCTTTACATTCGTATAAGCTTTTTTACATTTATGACAGGGATAACCAAAACCTAAATGATAACCTTCATGTAAGGCTTTAACTTTAATAGAAATTTTTTCATCACAAAATCTGCAGGACATATTGTTATGCTCTAAACTAATATGTTGTAATCGCGCTTTATTACTTGGAAATCGTTTGATACATAGGTAACAATGATACGCATTATCAAAATGTTTGACTCTCATATGCTTATCATATTCATTGAAATTATGTAAAACATCTTCACAATGGAAACATAATAACTGTAGTGAAAATTCATCAAATGGTCTCCCCTGTTTAACAGTACACTGATGATTATGGTATGAATTAATTGTCTCAAACTGTTCGTTACAATATCCACATACCGATAATGGATCAAATTTCGTCGTACAAACCTCCATTCCATTGTTTAAATGATCAAACTTCTTTTCATCATTTCGACGTCGTTTATTTGAAGATCGTAACTTTCTTTTCTTTTCCTGATGTATTTTTTGACTTTTAATCTGGCTATTCTGATATATTTCTTGATCTTCAATCTGGCTATTTTCCTGACTTTCATTTTTTCCTACACTCTCAGATTTATGTGCAAAAATATCTAGAACGTTTTGACATATTCGTTTTGATGTACCGATTTTATCAGAAACTTCATTTTTCAAATTTTTTATATCATTCTGTTCCTTTGACATATACCTTTTATTATCTTGTTGCGTAATCATTTTCTTTGATGTATTATTTTTATCAAATTCAATTTGTATATCATCTTCGATATCAATAATTACATCTTCATCTGCGACATGTAACTTCAAGAAGCTATGATCTTTACTGTAATTAGATAATGCGGATTTATCTGATTCTTTTTGTTTAACGCATACATTAACAGACTCTTTGGTAGTATGATCAGATGTGTTAGATATAGACAAATTATTTTCTTTGAAATGGATGTCAGATTTTTGAAGTTTACTTTCATTATTATCTTTTCCAACAATCTCATAGGAATCATTTAGTTTCTTTATCGTTATGTTAATACCAATTCCAGAATCACTACTGACACTTGTATATTGCGACATTGTATCTTCCTGTTTATTTAACTCACAGCTTTTTTTATGAATGAACAAGGTATGAGGATTTCGAAATGATCTTCCGCATATACAAGTAGTTTCACTACTCTTGTCCATTTCTCCATTGTATTGAACTGTTTGATTAATCTTGGAAATTTTGCCATTTTGTACATCATTTATGCTATTGCTAGTATTTTCTGCAGTTGTATCAGTTGACATTATGGAAGACAGCAATAATTTGTATTTCTTATTAAATGGCGAATTATGATATCTACATTTGACATTGTGAATATTTTCTTTAGTTTCTCCACGAAAAATGTGATTGCGTCTATGTTTGTACAAACTACGATCAGATGCATATATTCCTAAACAAATGTCACATTGATACGATGTACGATTGTTGTGTCTGGTATGAACAAAAGACACTTGTTTCTGTGTTACTGCAGGCCCATGTCGAGTAAATACATAACGCTCGTTGTTCAATTTTAATCTTTTCTTAGCATTTACATAAGATAATGTATACTTTCGTTTTCTCTTAACTTGAGATGTTTTATGAGTATCAGCTTCATTATCCATTATGCGAAAACCATCTTGCATATTCATCTTAGCAGATTGTGGAGATTTCTTGGAGGAAATATTTTCTAATATAGTTTTCTTATCCTCAGATGATGTTCCATTCTCAATTAATAACGAAGATTCTAGTTGTTCCACTACGCTTGAAGAACCACCAATTTTATGATAATAAATTAAATGTTTCCTTATAGATGTTACTTTCTGTTGACACAATGTGCATTTGACAAATTTCCTTAACACTGTAGATTGTAAAGCAACAGTTTTAGCATTTACAAATTTTTTCTTTGGACGTGAATCTTTGTCATTATTAAGATTTTCAAAATCACTACTTTCTTTATTAAGTGAAGTAACTAGATTGACTTTGTCGAAATTCTTTTTGTTAGATAACAGTGAAGTATTTTTGGCACGTCTACCTTTATTTAGTAATGGTATAGTAATCCCATGTACTCTTTCTGAATGCTTTCTTAAGGATCGTCTTTCCAAGTATTGCTTACCACATATAGTGCAAGGATATAATTTTTTTGTTTTTTGGACAGAAAACTTGAAAGGTAATGGCACTGTATTATGATTTCTCAATGTAGGTTGATCCATGATAGGTGATACAGATTGTTTGGCCTTATCTGAATATTGTATTTCTTCCTTTTTATTTTCTTCATTGTCATCATTGACTGGCTTCTCAGTTTGTATAATCTTTATCATTTGTAACGTTTGCCAAATTTTATCACATCTTTCTAACAAAACAATTGGATTTTTTATCGTAGATACAGATATTGGAGTGTAAAATGTTGATGGTTCATCCTATAATAAAAAATAAAATACATTATTTCTAAATAATTTTTATATTTTAATATAAAACTAAACAAAAAAAAAGACAGCGTATAAAATTATAATTATAATTATATAACATAAGATTCTACAACAAAACAAAATTTATATATGAAACATATAACCTAAAAATGTGATCTGAATTTTCCTACTAAAGAAATTAGTAATCACAATTAATTTTTCATTTATTGAAAAATGATCGGCTATGCAATATGCATGATAATAACATTTAAACATGTAGCAACGCAAAGTATCAGTATATCTAACTAAAATGATCAATCAACACAACATGAAAAGCGCGGTAAAGTATGGCTACCAATTTCGGCAAAAGTAGTATTTTCACACAAGTACTCTTTTCCAAAGATATAATAAATATTTAAAAAATTGAATAATATTCCGATTTTGATGCAGACGTGGCGTATATAAGCGATAAAACTAATCTATATAATATAATATCACACAAAATACTTTCAACTTACAAACACCGGTAGGTCCTCGTCGGTCGAGTTAGGTACATTGGAGCATGGTTCTGGTTTGCACTGAATTTCGAAATCGGTGAGAAGAGGTGATACTAGTGATGCTGTGTAATCGCTATCGTTATTCTTATCTCCGTAGATGGTGGTGATGTCGGCCATCTCGAGATAGGATACAATCTGTGGAGAGATGTTTTGGGTTGAGTATTCCAACAAGCACGTTGGCAATGCTATCTATTTGCGAGCCTCTGTTTGTTCTTGCCTGAGCGTCTTCTCATCTAATAAAAACCCTAAATGCCCCTTTCTCTGTACCTTTCTCTTTCCGTACCTCTTTACGATCGCTACGATATCTCTCTCTTTCCGTCGCGTTATGACCTTACGTAACGCGTCTATTCATCCGCATTGGACAAACAGGGACACATTTGTGCTGAATGTTTTAACCCTGCCTAACGCCCAACCTCGACCCTCGACTACTAGCACGATAGTTCGATGGTCACTGGTGAACTGATGGTATTGCTGGACAGTGCTGGATGTGGTACTGGCCCAAAGGGCGCCGCATAGCGTTACATAGCAATTGGGCCTGTTAGCTTCGACTACACACACGCTTTCGTTCAGCTTATGCTTATAGTATCAAATATATTTAAGCTTTAATGAAAAAGGAAAGATAGAAGCAGCATATGTAGAATGTTGAAATACAGACTTATTGTTAGTGGCATAAATTAACAAGGTTAATTAATTAATTGACATCTATAATGTCAATCAATTGCTTACAAAGCTGATTAATCATTCTTTATACAAAATTTTTTTAATACATCTCTAATTTCCGTATATTGGTAGTATGTACATATATCCCGATATCGATAGATTATGACATAATCAATAATTATCAAACTTCATTAGGAAAAAGCAGAAATTAAGATGTTATAAGATTATCATTAGAATGAGCAGAATGAGGTTTACTTAAAAACGTAATAATTTCTGCAATTTTACCATATATTTTAATTGACGCGTACACAATTTACATGTCCTAAGAGCCAAATATCAAATCGTCATATAAACGATTTATAAAATGTGGATGTAATATGATTTTTCTAGATTTCTGTTATAAAATATTAACGGAATATCAAATAAAAAAATTTAGATTATCGTTATTCACACATTAGAATCGTATGATTGTAGTCGACATATCTAGCAAATCTTGGATTTTCGTCAGCTGATAGTACGCTAACAGTTACATACTGACGTCGTTTCCGAATATTGATTTAAGAGAAGACACTTCACGCAGAAAAGAGACACTATACGCTATTACGTAGACGTAGACGTAGACAATCAATAAAGAGTTTAACAAAAATGCAATTCAATCTGACAAAATTGTGGATATATTTTAGTAAGATTTCCAAAGAGCAGCTGTTAAGAACACAATTTCGACCTGATTGGTTTAATCCTTCATTAAGTGTAACTTTTCCTTATTTCCATAGTTTCAATTACTTAATTGTCATATAAATGGTGTCATGCGAATTTTTCATAATTTGTTTAACAATGTTTAACAAGGAGTAAGCAAAATTTATTTATCGAAAAATTACTTACACAGGCAACATGGTACCATATTTAAACTAGGCAATACATTGTTAATTAAATAGTTATGTATTGGAAATATGTAAAAATTTCTAAAAATCTATAGTTTTATTATAAAATGTTATTAAATACCATCCAAATAGAATTACTAGAGGTACAATCATCTTGTTTGACCAATACTGCTACTAATATATTAATATTGGCACGGGATAAAACTAAGATATTGATGGATCTGCGAGAATAAATATATTGTAAATAGTTTTGGATATATATTTCGTCAAAGACACAAATAAATTATGTGAACATTACAAAAAAAAATATGTAAACATTACAAATGTTCTCATCTAAATCGTTTTCTATTTTTGTCAAAATATAGACGTTAAAAAAAATTTCACTTTATGATTGGCAAATTTTTAAGAAGTAATGGGCATTTATAGTTATTGTTCCGCCACTGTATTCTACTACGTGATTGGATGATACAGACTCGAGAAACTTGGGCGAGTCCATGTTTGGAGATTAGCTAAAATTTTCGTAGAATTTTATATATATTTTACTTTATTTTCTATGTACTATCCATATAGGTATTTGTAATCAGCCTTTTCCTGTGCAATATCATTTATTTCCAAGAACGCAATCAGCTATTCTACGTAACATAACCCAACCACACACGTATCCACGATATTGTAGCCTCTACAAAACTTGGGATTCGTATCATATGTATATAAACTGCGTCCCATCGTGTAATTCGATTCCGTACTGATAGTGTGTATTCATGATTTATCGCAAAACCTGATTACCTGATACTTTGATGAACGATTGATCCAATACGCCGTTGTATAACGTAGACAGACTGCACCACCGGATTCTGAATGAAGCGTCGGTATCCGTTGTCTTCACAGACTCATGCGCACTATAGACAAATTTTTGGAAGACAAAGATAATGCGGGGCTAAGTAGAATAGCTTGAAATATTAATATTCCAGCAGTATTTGACCGAAAGATGACGAGAAAGTTGCGAACGTAGCATTTTCAACCGCTCTGGACGAGTCCACTTTCACACCTGGCACATAGCAGATCAAGCAGCTTTGTTTCGACCAGCTACGATTTAGGGCCTGCCTATAGCATTAATACCTGAAAAACTGGCGAGTTGGGCGATTCTCTAGAGGGCCAAATACTTCACTTCCCAAAAAGTATATTAAATTATCAATTAATTGAATTCTGCCGATAGCAATGTATAAACAATGGTTGAGAAAAACGCATCTCTTCAAGCTCTACTCAGTCCTTTCTGGCACTTTGTGTCAATAAGTGTACAAATGATGGGCAATGAACGGCTTGTAGCACCTTTATCATCGACGGTTATACGATCGATCGCAAAAATGTAATAGTTTATAAATACACTACTAGACACATGCAAAGTATTATAAGTAATTCTCATTATATTTTATACCAACTCTGCCGCGAACACGTT
Source organism: Polyergus mexicanus (assembly GCF_030449975.1). NCBI lineage: Eukaryota > Metazoa > Arthropoda > Insecta > Hymenoptera > Formicidae > Polyergus > Polyergus mexicanus. The sequence continues at coordinate 12,250,095 of NW_027223324.1, forward strand.
TCCATTTTATAAGGTGTTTGCGCTGAGATATATGCACGAATAATGCATCCCGAACATATATATTCGTGTAGACTACTTGATATAAAAATTCTCCTATCTCGCATCCATATAATTCATTCAAAGCTAATCTGAAATTAAAATCGTTTGAACATAGCGCAATAATTATAAATAGAAGACCTGTATATATCCTTTACATGCTACGCATCAACTGTAAACCTTTTTCTAGAGTTGTTTTTGTTAAAGCAAGCCAAATTGTTTTCTTCTTGATTTGCATTGATATATATATAAAAAGATAAAAAAAAAAATAGCACAATATATTAAAATAAAATAATGTTTTTCTAACGTTAGAAACGCGGACAAACGCATAATAGTAAAAAATTGTATAAACTGCAAGTTTTTAACAAGTGCACACAATGCAATCCATTGATAGTCAGTTTGAGAGGCTGGTCAGTCCCAACCCACATAAGTAATCGCACACATGAGCGCATGTACGTAATTTGTATTCATACGTAACACAACACAATAGCATAATACTACGGCTTTAGATTCGCGGAATAAGTGATCGTCCGCCTTACTGCACATCGCGCGCTATATACGAACTTTGGATCTCTCGGTGGTTTCGAGTTATATATTATGGAAATGATGCGGAGGGGGGAGAGAGAGAGAGGGGGGGGGGGTCAACCCGTGAGGGAGATCAGGATCAGGATGAACAAGGTCGATGCTATTTAACGATATTATTGCGAGGATACAATTTGATTCCTGATAAAATTGTGGCACTAACGAGATTGTCATGCTATGCACTTCCGCCGGAGGACGCATATAAAGCCACATACGTTCCTATCTGCACGCAGAGTGATGTTGTTTGTCCGATTGCAAAATGCAACCACTCGGTGTATTGCTGTTGCTTCTCACCTGGCAACTCGTTGCACCGATACCGATTTTCGATAGAGGTTGTGTACAATGCAAACAATCGTTTACGTTAAATTGATCGTGTATACGGGAGAAAATTGAAAAGTAGCCAGTGCTACATTGAGATAATCAGTGTCAAAGTTGAATAAATTAAACGTACATTAAGTGTTTCAAGCTTTTAAAGTGATTAAATGAAGTAAATTAAATCTCCTCTGTTCTAAATCCTTTAATTATGATGAAAAGAACATACTGATAATTTGTAATAATGGAATTGTATCATTAAACTGATTGCGTCCAAGTTATTCCACTAAAATTCAACATCTTTAATCAATACATGAATAAATTTACAAGTATTAATCAATATCGATAAGATTTAATATGAAATAGTTTTTCAATTTTCTAAATTATGTCGTTTCATGTTAAAATTATACAAATTGAAAAAGTTCAATGTTGTAGTGAATTAAAATTATTTTGTATTTGCACATAGTATATAATAATCAATCCAGTGCTACTATAAACTTTTGATATTTTATTCAATCCAAACGTTTATCGCAGATGGTGCAGGTTTACATAGTGGATATCGATCAGCTGGATTCGGAGAAACTATACGAGATTGGTTCAGAATACTCAAAAATCGAGTCGTGGGAAAATGGCAAGAGTGGTTCGGTAACGACAATCCAACTCCAAGTTTCTCACCGCAGGATATTTTCAACATCGATAAAACTATAGAAACTCGAGTATCGGGTTATCCAGGTTTATTCTTGGATTTGTGTAAGCAATTTCAATCGTATGAAATTTTAGAGTTAGAATACGTAGTATTTCCTTGTAACTCGTTGTTACGTCATAAGGCTGAAATTCATGTTCGAGCTGAATGTTAAATCATGTGTTTATGCTTCGCTACAGAACATAATTGAAAGTATTGCGATTTCGACAGGAAAGTCGTACAGGAAATGCAATTAACATTGCGTATAGTATCAATTCTTTCCGAGATCTCTACAGTTGCATAGTCTCAAGCAATTTCTACACGATCTTGATTTAACATTCCTATTTTATCAATTTTTTTATGGTATTAGCTAGCATATCCTTCGACCCAAAACAAGATTGGGGCGTTCGAGTTGGTAACTGGTACATCATCCGGAAAGTTACAGGAAATAACTACAGTCCAGATAGAGATTCAGATGAGTGGGACACGAGACCTCTGATGCCAAACCTGCCATCACCTCCCATATTCGGGATCGATTGGACTCCTAATATACACGAATTCGAGATTCCAAAAGCTACGCAACTTCCAACGACTACACCGAGAATTGAATTGACCACGCCGCGACAACCGACATCTCAAACTGTTACTCAGACTGAATCAGTCTTAACTGAGTCTACTGTAACTTTTACCGAACCGATTCCACTTATTACCCAATTAACTGCAACTTCCACAGAGCCGATTGCAACATCGACCGAAGAAATTCTAACTTCTACTGAATCGATTGTAATAAACGATGAATCAGTTATGACATCTACTGAATCAATCTTAACATCTACGGAAACAATTACATTTTCTACAGAATCAATTGTTCCGTCTACTGAGTCTGCAGTGACTTCCACCGAATCAAATATATCATCCATCGAGACAATGTTAAATTCTACCGAATCAATCGTAACATCTATCGAATCTATTGTAATTGTCACTGAATCAATTGCGACATCAACCGAAGAAATTGTAACTAGTACTGACACCGAATTGTCTGATCGAACGTCCACCGATCTAATCTTACCTATCTTCAATAAGAAAATAGAAGAGAACGAGACTGTCAATACGCGTACTACAAAAAAGCCTCGTCCAGCATCCGCTGAAGTCATAATGTTTTAAAAACACATCAAACGAGATCCCATATACGACAAGATTCAACTTTGTTCACTTAACAAACATAAAATTTAAAATGAGTCTATTGTAAATATATCTTATAATACAATTAATTTATTTTGACAATATTAATATATGCCAGGAAAAATTTATAGAAAAAATAATTTTCTGCACTACAAGAAATTTAAAAAATTGTTTAAATTTTGGTATATTTATAAAAAGATATATATAAGAAAAAATAATTATAGAATTTCACAACGGACTCAGTTTAATGTGACAATGAGATGTGTTAGTTGAAGTATTATTTTGGTAGGGATATTGGCGCATCAATTTAATATACGAAATAGCATTAATTTTACATTATTTTTTTTAATAATATTAAAATGCGACAATTAATTTCTATCAAAAAGAATGCACACGTTTACTCCGCAAAATTTATTATAATTACAACTATGTTCCATAGTACAATATTATAATAACTTTTACGTCGGTGATGATTGCGGTCTTCATAATAGCTTGTAGTTTTACTGTAATATAAAAAAAAAAAAATTGTGTCCAGATCAATAGAATATTTTTATCTCTCATTTAAATTGTTTAACACATGCACACACAATATACACATAATGAATATTTTTAATATATAGACAAATTGCTGTAAAAGTAAGAAATAACATACAGCTTCAATTAACATATAAGGCATTAAATTCCAAAATAAAATATGATTAAATATGAAATATATAACACTCACTAGCATGTAATTAAATATAATTCCATATTCAAATACATATATTATTATTTAAACATTAGTGATTTTGTGTATTTTTATTTCATATAGCATGCATACAGAATGTATTTTGAAATAAAATAAAATTTGTTACTTTGTTAGAATTATGTACAGTTAAGTTACAATTACAATTAATTTATATCAAAACTTTTCGAGAAAAAAAAATTTAACTCTTTATTAAACTAAAAAACTTTGGTAAACTAAACATTTTTGATAATTTTCTAATTATTAGTTTTTTTTTTTTTTTTTTTTTTTTTTTTTTTTTTTTTGGTTAGAATAATTGTAATGACATATTCCAATCTACAATTTTTCTCTATATTTATTATTTTGAAGAAAATTTGTATTTTATAATAAAAGTTTAGTATTCATTTAATTTTTGATATTATAAATGACATATTAAACTTAAGTTGTGAATTAAATGATTAATAAGATTATTAAGATTATTAAGATGAATAATCAAATTCTGTACTTGCTATGAATTTTTTTAAATATATATTAAAAAAGCATAAGAAAAATTATTTACAGCATTTAAAGCATAAGATATAGCATAAAAATATGAATTTTTATATGAAAATGTAATTATATATAACACTACGTATACATTTCTATATTGCACAAATAAAATATTAGAATTTTATAATGATTACTAGTTTAACAAATAAATCACAAAGATGAAATTATACATATACATATGTATATGCTCTCTACACATAAATAATATAGATAGCAAAAGAATTATCAGCATGCTCCTACAAGTAATGTGCAAGTAACAAAAAACAAAAGTATTTTAGAACTTAAAGTTTTGCATGCTGACCCTGATCAAGCAAAAAGATATTCCCTCTCCAGAACTATGTAATGCAAATGATGATCATTTGTTTACTTCCTTCCCTAGAATGTGAATAATAAATGTATACTACTATGGCTACGTTCCATTTGGTGATTGCATATTCACAAGCATTATCCGTCTTTGTTTAACTTTCGATAAACAACAGAGATCAAATAATCCCATGAGCATTGCAAATATCAAGTGAAACGAGCTTCAAAGCATGCATAATAGAAAGACCAGATCAAAGGAAACTTTGTTTCTAAGAATTTGTCCATGATTAACTATTATTAAACTATTGTTATATATACATCACCAATAAAAAATGTTTTAATTTTCCATTTATATTTCCTCATAAATATCATATATTATGTATAAAAATGTTTTGCAAGATCTAAATATTATAAGGAATATATATCAACAAAAATAATTTAAACTAATCTAACTTTAGAAATCTTGAATTTAAGTTTTAAAAAATATATATATGAATAAAGTTGATTATTCAATATAATATATTAGTAATTTAATTATATCAATTATATAAAATTTGTTAAAGAAAATTTTATAAGTATATATTTCAAGATTGACCAAACATGATAATTTACCTTTAGAATTATTTGAATAAAACATAGAAAAAATTCCCATATCAGATAAGAAATATAATTAAAGCCAATTATAATTTTGACAATTAAGCAAAAGCTCCTGGCATTTGAAAAAATTATTGTTTCCACATGCATAAAATAAGTTTTTATACCAAGATTTAAAGAAAGAAAAAAAAAAAAAAATAAGATTTTTAAAAAATTATGTTAACATATTCAAGTAATAGAGCAAGACATATATGTTTATACATAACAAATACATTTTACATTAATTAACCTACCTTTTTAGACGCTGCTCCAACTTTACTCTTCTTAGTACCCCTAACTTTTTTCATTCTGTTCTTGCGTTCTTTACGTTGTTTCCTGGTTTGCTTTTGTTTTTCAAAGAGACCATGCCTCGCTAACCTATATTTAGGTTCAAATTTCTTTGCAAAGTCCAAAGTATCGTAAATAAGCGCAAATCCAGTAGATTTGCCACCGCCAAAGTTGGTTTGGAAGCCAAACACAAAGACAACATCTGGTGTTACTTTGTACATTTTGGCTAGTTTCTCGCGTATTTCGGTTTTACGAACCGATGGTTGGCCAGGATGGATTACATCTACGACCTGTAAAACAAAAAGTATATATCATATAGAAATTTATATGTCTCGAATGAATAATAAAGATGAATATTTTACAGATACTGTTCGCACACTCACCATTTGTTTTCGGCATAAAAGCCGATTGGTCATGAACTTTCTTGTTCTGATGGTAGCTGTACCTTCCGTCTGTAATCAAGAATCAAAACATGGCAATTAAAAGTTTGGTTCCTTGTTGAAGATCAATATATCCATAACTATATGAGAAAATATTACAAATTTTATCGACAAACTATGCAAAATATTCAGACTTAATGCAATTTATTTTATTATTATTAGATAAAGTGGCTCATAAGAAAAATTATAAGCAACTCTATTCATATATTAATAAGGTTATGCGTCTTGGGCCACATTTACTATTAACATTGATTTTGCAATTGGTATTTTTTGAAGATTATATATATAACACGTACTTTATTGGATGCCATTATTAAATATTTAATTAAAGACTATACGTTTCATTAAACGATTACTGCAGAATTTCTCGATACAAACTACATACCATCTTGCTCGACTATAGCGTACCGTTTGAGGACACTTGAGAAAAAGACACGCACGGAAATGCACACCGCCATCTATGACAACATGACGTCGACACACATCCGCCTTTTAAACAAAATAACTTTATTATTTATAGATACTTATATCTAATATATTATTTATACATTTCGGAGAAATTGCGGGAAATAACCGATTTTTTGGATATGAAGAAAATAAAAGAATAAACATCACGCGGCAAATAATATATATTTTTTATATTCAATAAAAACTTAGAAAGAAATTTTCTTTCTCTTCGAGTTTCGATGGTGAAACTGCATTACCGTGTGATCGAATCGACGAGAGAGTTTCTCAAGGAGACCAATACTGTGCATGTGGTGTTACCGTCGACGGCATGTTGGCAGCTGATTGGCGCTCGGTTAACGTCGAGCCACTGCTCCTCTAGGAAGTTTCGAGAACGAATACGAAGTAATATTGGTAGGAGACGTGGTCACTTGGCGCAGTTCAGTTCGTGAAACGTTATCGCGTAGCTACGGGAGAGAGAACGAACGTTGTGCGAAACGTGCGCGGTCATCCTTCATCGACTCTCGTCTCGCCGTTTACGCAGGTAAGTCTTCGCGTGGCTACGTGGATTTTGCGATTCTTCATCGGGAGATCCGAGAACGGTGCGGACGAGAACGAACAGGCTGCCGGAGTCGCGCAGATCGATCAGTGGCCTTACACGATTTTTCTATCGAGCGCATTCCCGACTGGCGTTTGCACGAGGCGTAGACTCGTCTAGAACTTCTCGGAATCGCGGCAGCCACTGCTATCGTACAGTCTCGTCGCGATTTCTTTCGATTTAACCGCGTAACGATATATATTCCGAAACCAACAGAGGGGACTTGGCGGACGGTCGAAGGTTGCAACGATATATTCATCGGTGCATACAAGCGTGAACGAACGTTCTCAACATTGTAAAATATTACGAATCGTCGAGAGTTGATCGCTAGGCGAGTATTACTTGCATTATAATAACGGGCTATGTAGGAAAAAAAAAATGGTAGACAATGTCGGTAAGTGTTAGCTTGTCGTCCCTACCCAGGCTGTATCGATAAACGACGCAACGAAGCATCCGCTGTGAGAGAGGAAAAGAAACTCGTTTATCATTCCCGCGCGCGAAGGCACACGAGGATTTTTCTCGCGATAGCAATAAACGCGTTCATTCGATTAGGTAGAATTTTTCGCGAGCTATTTGGCAATCGCTGCACGTTTTGCTATAACGTATACAATTTTCGCTGCTCGGTTTGTACGCTCGATATACTTATACAATAGCAGAAGGATCTAGAAAATGTAAAGACATCTCTTTGTTCGGCAAGCGGCCACGACGCGCGCCACGCCACAAATTCGCCTTTTAATTTCTCCGTTCGCTAATCTATTTAATCATATATTCTCAGCATTTAGACGCCATTTTGAAACTCACAAATCCGCGTGGACATTATACTCCTAGAATTTACAGTTTTAGCTTTGGCATATTCTCCATGAGCAAAAAAATTTTTACACAATCTTAATAATAAATCTTACAAAAAAAAAAAGCTAAAACAATTATGATTGAGATTAGAAAAAATAAACAGTTTTTAACAGTACTCCGATTTTCATACCTTCAATATTTCCATTCAATAACAGAAACAAAATCGTTCAATCGTCAAAGTCGTTGAATAGGAAATTCCGTTTTGTCAAAATCTTTTTATGTCGTCTATAAATTTTCATACGTTTGGAAACAGATTTAAATACGTCTCAAATGTACTTAATTTCATATGGGAAATTTCATTCAAGGCGCGCGTTTTGTTTATCTTAAATAGTAACTTAAATATTTATTACTATAAATATTTACAATTATCATAAATGATTCATGATTATATTATGCGTTGATCATGATTTGACTATATTTGTATCTGTACGCGTCATATAAACTTTGACACATATGTAATTATATAACATTACAAAAAAAGCAATGTGTTCAATTGAGAAAGATGGAAGGAGGAATATATGAATTAATTATATGAACCAACCAATGACAGCATATTTGTGCTGTTTTTAGTCACATAAATTATATTATGCTACTGCGATACTTATCTTATTTTTTCATCAATATAATAAATAAAATATATGTAGTCACCATATATAATAGTCTACCATTATTATTTTATCAGTTGGTTATGGAACACTTGTGTCTGACATTTCGACAAACAATTCATTGTGTGCATTTTATTTATTTATTTATTTTTTAAATATAAAACTAATATTTTGACTATTTCTTTTAATAAAGAAACTTGTTTATCATTATATCAAGTATCAGGAATATTTAATATTAATTTTGAATATATATATATATATAAGAGAATTTATTATAATATATTTTTTATTTTTATTAACAGAAACGAGTTTATCATAATACACATTGTTTAGCATATTGTGAAAATGGTTAAGGAGACTACATTTTATGATGTGTTGGGTGTGAAACCTGGATGCACGCAAGAAGATTTGAAGAAGGCCTATAGAAAACTTGCTTTGAAATATCATCCTGATAAAAATCCTAATGAGGGCGAGAAGGTTCGTTTTTTAATTTTGAATTTAGAATATTTACTAATTATATGTATTATACATGATAAAATTTAGGATTTATAAAATATTGCATATGTTTCAGTTTAAGCAAATTTCGCAAGCATACGAGGTATTGTCAAACCCTGAGAAGAAGCGTATCTATGATCAAGGTGGAGAGCAAGCTTTGAAAGAAGGTGGTATGGGCAATAGTGGCTTCTCATCTCCTATGGATATCTTTGACATGTTCTTTGGTGGAGGATTTGGTGGACGAGGTAGGGGAAGAGGTAGAGAGCGCAAAGGTCAAGATGTTATGCATCAATTATCAGTTTCCTTAGAAGAACTTTATAAGGGAACTGTACGTAAACTTGCTCTGCAAAAAAATGTTATTTGCGAGAAATGTGAAGGTAAGTATTTTACAGAAATAATAATTGTACAAAAATCTATCTAGAAAAGATGATTTTCATTATTTTCTGATTAGGTATTGGAGGAAAGAAGGGTTCTGTTGAGCAATGTACGACGTGTCACGGCTCTGGCTTGCAAGTACAAATCCAGCAATTAGGTCCAGGAATGTTGCAACACTTACAAACTATGTGTTCGGATTGCAAAGGTCAGGGAGAACGTATCAATCCTCGTGATCGTTGCAAGCATTGCAATGGAAGAAAGACTATTAGAGATAGAAAAATCCTCGAGGTCCATGTTGATCCAGGCATGGTAGATGGCCAAAAAATTGTTTTCACTGGCGAAGGTGATCAAGAACCAGACTTAGAACCTGGTGACATAGTTATTCTTCTTGAAGAAAAGGAACACGAAGTATTCAAGTTAGTACTACAATGGAATAATTATATTGCAATTTACTCATCAATGTAATTAATCATTCTACTAACGTTGCGATAAATTATTTTTCAGGCGTTCAAGAAATGATTTGATCATGCGGATGCAACTAGAATTAGTAGAAGCATTATGTGGATTCCAGAAAGTTATTCGTACTTTGGATGGTAGAGATTTAGTGATAACATCTTATCCTGGTACTGTAACAAAACACGGAGACTTGAAATGCATCTTGAACGAGGGCATGCCGATTTACAAGGATCCATTTACACACGGTAGGCTCATAATACAATTCATAGTCAATTTCCCGAAGAGCATAGAACCGTCGGTTATCCCGACACTGGAGCAATGTTTGCCACCGAGAGAAGAAGTTATAATTCCGGACAACGCTGAAGAGTGCTTGCTCACCGACTTAGATCCTGAACAGGAGCAAAGGCGGAGAGACACGAGACAGGTGTACGAGGAAGACGAAGGGGGTCCATCGCGAGTCCAATGTGCCACACATTAATTTGATTACATTAACGTTTTAATAAACATAGCCATTTCTTTCATTTCGAACTTTCTGTCCCATTCGCTCGATTTCGCGTATCACGTTAAAAAAAGAAATAACATAGAACTGGATATATAGGAAATATACAAAAATGAATTTGAAACAATTCATATCTGGATGCGCAGAACTGTGAATATACCACAGTTGATTCTTCAATGAGATCCTTACGCGATAATTAGGCGTTGCGACTGAATAGATGGATTATCACCTGGTGATGAGAGAAATCTCTATTATTATGCTGGAAGTGGATTGAAAGTACATTTTAAATTCTGGCAAAACATCTAAGTGAGATCTATCAGTTTCGCTTAAGTAGAGGATCATTAAAAATATGTACTTATCATTACACAGTGATAAGAAAATTTATTTAGTAATTTAACATAACGTTTTATGATGTCAATCCTGAATTACAAGCTATAATTACATGTATCTTCAAACATCATTATTATTCTTCACTATTTGACCCAGTTATATATATATATATATATATCGCTCCAATAATCAGCAGTTTAGCATTGATTGCTACGTATAAAGCTAGAGTTAAAATTCATATACATACGTTTAGTTCAAATTCGTGAATTATCCATGTATACTATTATTTCTGGTCCTTCAAATGTTAATAGTAGCATTTGATTACTACACAAAAGTTTTGAACGGTTTAAAAATTTTTATTTTTTACAGTTTTTTTAGAACTTATAAAAGTAATCGAAATGTGTCAATCGATGTGCAAACGATACGATTTTAAATATCTAGCTAAAGTGCGGGATAATATAACATCGATCCCCATCAGTGGTCTTCGAGAAAGAAATGAAACATTATTCCATATTCATATTAAATTAGTATATTTAATTTTTTCCTCAATCGCTTTTGTATACTGGCGTGTGACGATAATAACGGAAATATATAATTTTGTTTGCGAATAATGCAAATAAAATGGAGAATCAGGTTCCTGTGTATGTGTGTGTGTGGACGATTGCGCGTATTTATAAGCAGCTCTGTGCAATTATACGCTATTGGATCTAATAATTCACTTCTTTACATTAGCCCATTCTAAGATTTTATTGCATATCCTTATAATAAAATCTATGGTTGTAAAATTAGGAATTTTGAAAATTTAAATATGATCTTTTATATATAAAGCTATATTCATTTCTATAAAAATTTATTCCGTTATTTTTACTATAACTCCATCAACGCGCATGAACAAATGCTCTAGACTCTAGCCTCTAGACAATTTTGAAACCTTGTTGTACTATATTATAAATTAATATACTTTTGAAACACATACTCCCCCCCTCCCCCCCACATTCACATAATTTACTGTATACATGTACTCGCAATTACTATAGTGAATTTTACTAAATAGCCACATATGTCTCTCGTAACCTTATTTATTATAGGAAAAATTGGTGATCGATTAGTACTTTTTTTGAACATCTTAAATAAATTCAAAACTGTGAAATGTGTGTATGAAATTATCGATTTTACGCCCTTGCGAGATCCGTAACTCCTTGTATTTTTCATTATATCCGAATGTACTTTTGTGCCGTGAATTTTCTTTAATTTCCTGTATTAATTCATTGCGAACTAATATAAGTTAATTGTTGCGACGTTATATTATTTAATTCTTTATCAGTTTTATTAATGCTCTAGTAAAGTTTGTGTATGACTTGTGTCTTTCTAGTTTTAGAAAAAGTTAATTAAATGATTAAAGCGCAAGCTTGAAATTAAGTTTTATGATAAAAATGATAATTTTTTGAATATCTTAATGTTTTATTGATTTTTTAAAAATATTCGTAAAAAATAATGAAATAATGTGGAGCTATGTTTTTAGTATTTATAATCGATAATTATTTAATGAATAATCCTAGTTTTACAAATCTCTGATTATTCATTAATCCGTATTTTTAATCCTTGTAAGATATATCTTGTATAGATACATCTCCGACTTGTGAAACGTAAGCAATCATTTATTATTACATTGCTGATTTTAGATTGAAGAATGTGATAAATTCGAAAATTGTTATTTAAAAGATGAAAATTTCGGCGATTCAAATGAGAGAGAGAGAGAAAGAGAAGCGAGATTTATAAGCTCGTAAATGCGACCGCGAAATTAACGCGCGCATTATCCGATAGATAGCGGCACCATCGCCATCGCGCGTGTCGAGGACCGATGTTTTTAGCGATGTACTTAGTGACGTGCGAGTGGCCTCGAGAGATTGTCGTCGCAGAGGTTTCTGGGTATGCGGTGGGAGCCATATTTTTCCAATATCAGTTACGCGAAAAACAGCGTAGCGTACGGCAGATCATCTGGCGGGCATGGCATTTCGATCGGCGATGCCGCGCGGTGTCTGTGTCGGCCGGTGGTGAGTGATCGCTCGCGCGTTAATCGCAAGGACAACGAACGCAATCCGACGCGCGAGTTGTCGGAGCGTCGCGCGCGACCGTTGCTCGTCACAAAATATATAATAATAATAATCGACCGCCTTATACAAGCGTGCGAGCGAGACGCGAGAGAAACGGAGTAGACGCGGACCGCGCAGGTGTTCGGCTCGGCAAGAGGGTTAGTTAACTTAACCCGAGTTCGTAACCGCGCTAGTAGTAATGGTGAGATGGTGGTGGTGGTGGTGGTGGTGGTAGTAGTAGTAGTAGTAGCGGTAGAAGCGTAACAGTGGTCGTTGGTAGTGGTGGTCGCGGCACGAGGCAGTGGTAATGGTGGTGGTGGTAAAAGAGTGGTGGTGGTAGTGGTGGTCGTGATGCTGCTGCTGCTACTGTGACGATGACACAGCGTCACAACACGACGTTCGTCCGTCCGTGCGCGATTTAACCCGAATCGTTACGCCGGCGGTGTTTTTTTTTCTTCTTCTTTCGTACGGCGAGCGCGTTCGCGCCATATTACCGATCGAGCGCCGACTCGAGACGACTCGAGCCGAGTCGTCCGTCGTCCGGCGCGATTAAAGCGCGTATATACGCGGTCAGTGTCGAGGGAGATGGCACGCCGCCCGGCCGCGATATCGTGAGGCTCGCGAGATCGCGATCATTGTAACGCGACACGCGGACCCGCGACCTTTCGTTTCTTCACTTTCGGCGATCGATCGAGTGCGCGTCTTGGGAATGTAACGCGATACGGGACCAAGTGTGGCGTATAGTAAGTGAAAAACGCGACTCGAACCGTGACGTCATTGACACGACCTATCAGTGTGTTGACTCTCGCAAGGTAAAGTGAGGTGAGGTAATTTTCGGTAAGCGAACGCGCAGTGCGTCTTTCGCGTATCAATCACGGATTCTTCGCGCCGGATTTAACTCGCGATGTAATTGCGCGCGCGAAGCGACGTCAAGTGCGCGTGTGTGCGATCATCGCGACGCGGAATCATCGCTCGTCCATTTTCGCGCATCGGGGAGCATCGGGGAGTTGAGTGGGTGGCGCGGACCGTCACCTTGAGTCGCGAGACCTTGGCGTTCTCTCGTTCTCGAGAACGTAATTCCCTCCGATAGACAAGCTACTCGCCTACGCGCGTCGGGCCGCGCCGGCTACGAGTTTCGAGTGAACTTGGCAGGGACAGCCGTCACGTTGCTCGACGCCGTTTACGATCGGAACGAACATGCCGCGTAACGTCTCGCGACGCTCATCCGCGACGCGGCGAAAGGATTCGGCGTCCGGAAAGGCCGAATCGCGAGACCATCACTTTTGAGAGAAGAAGCCGACGATAAAGCGAAAGACGTCAGCCGGCTGACTCCGATGGCGGTATCTCGAATTTCGATCGCGTTCGCGTGTGTCTACGTATCATCATCCGCGATATTTTGACGAGCGTGCAGCTACTCGAGTGGGAAGGAGAAGGAAGAAGGAGCAAAACCGAGGAGCGAGGAACGGCTTTCGCGGGAGAAAGACGTCGTCGGCGCGTCTCGCGTCTCGCGCCATGCACGGCGATCCCCGCCGCGTCAAGAAGGTTAGACGGCCATTGACCGGCGAGCACCGGCGGTGTGTACTACGCGCGGCAAACACGCGCCGGTTTTGAGTTACGTACGACGTACGACCATCACCGCGCCGTTGGAGGATCCGTGCGCCGCTACACGCGATTCGTATATTATGTCGTGCTACGAGCGCCGCGCGGAAAAACACAACGGGACGTGGAACAACGGCAAACGCGCGACGATCTATCAAAGACTATCGTCGAGTGCGTGAGGATCGTGCCTGCGGAGGATGCGGCACCCGTGGATCGAGTATCCGTCGCCTGTGTCTTCACGTAGACCAACTACCACGTGCCACGTTGTGCCAGTGATGTCGTGGGTGTCGTCGGAGTCATCCGCAGCGCTGCTGGACCTGGACCATGGCCGGCAAGCCTGAGCAGCCGTCCACGCTCCCTGCTCCCCCGAGTCACGGCCATCAGCATCACCAACGACATCATCAGCATCCGCAGCAAGCGCAACAGCGGCGTCAACGACAACAATCGCATCATTCGCAGCAGCAGCAGCAGCAGCAACAAGCTTTACAGCAAAACAGCGTTCTAGTGTACGTATCGGGGGAGAACTTTGCGTACGCCACGGCGGTGGGTCAGAATGTCGCCGCGACCGCTGCTGCCGCTATCGCGGTCGGTTATCAGTCACAGCCGCAGCAGCCTCAGCAGCAGACGACGCAATACGCTGGCATTCTGCAGACGCCGCAGGTGGCGACGGCGCAGGCGGCTGCGACGACCTTTCCCGCCAAAACCGCCGTATACTGCACCGACGGTAGTGGCGGCGGCGGCCTCAACGTAGGGAACAACGTCAACATCTCTGCGATCGGCTGTTGCCGTCTGAAACCGTCGCTCGAGACGACGATGACGATGACGACGACGACGACGACGACGACTACGACGACGACGACGACGACGACGACGACGACGGTGGCGGCAATAACGACGGCAGCCACGGTGAATACCAACGCGGTTGGCAGCGAGTCCAAGCGAGCTTCTTCTCTCGTTAGTAACGAGGAGGACGAGGAAGACTACGCGATGCTGTATCGACAGGCCAATCTGGGGCAATCGACGTGCACCACGGCGGCGATGACGACGATGATGACAACGTCGCGCGAGAACAAGCGAGCGCCAGAGAACGGAGATTCGACGGCGGACGGTCTTGGCAACGATCATCCAATGGTATCCGGCGCCAAGACGTATCAGACGCGGCTCCAGCACGGCGACGTGTTCTCTGCGAGGATGAGTAGCGAGACGTATAACGCTACGACAGGTAATAGAATCGTCGCGCAAGCGAATCCCGGTGACGTAGGACTTATCGGCGACGACGGTTGCATCGCGTACGATACATCGACGTCCGGTAGCAACGGTATCGTGCTTCGAAACGGTGAGCAGCAGGCCTTAGACGACAAGGGCCGGCAGCGGGACAATTTCGATAATCAGCAGGCCGCTTCCTCGTCAGCGTCCAGCGCGACGGTTATCGCTGTTGGTGATATCGGTAGTGGTGCGGTAATCGGTGCTTGCGACTCGATACGATCCGACGAATCGTCAACGACTTACAGCAGCCTCAGCAGCCCTGATGAGGGTCAGAGTCATCAGCAGCCGGTGGGACAGCACGACGGTGTTTTGCCGGCGAATAACGATCATTCCGGAGGTGGTAGCGCGTGCGCGCAGCAGGCTGCGCGCCAGCAACCGCCGTTGCGTGTCAATGGCAATAACAATAACGGTAATAACGGTGTGCAGCATAACGCAGTGGTGTTGACAATGAACGGTAGTGCGGTGATTACGCAGCAGCAGCAGCAACAACAACAACAATCAGCGGCGATCACCGTGCCACTTGGATGGAAAAGGATATGCACCAATGGGGTCATCATTTACATCAGGTGAGTTTTCAATGTATACCGCTATTATTCATAGCCAGTGATTCTCAACTTATTTCGCGGGCTATTTCAGGTGGTACCATCGCGTGAAATAAGTTGGAAGGGACAATAATAAAATTTACGTGCGAATATGTATATTCGCGTAGAATTATTAATTGTTATATTTATATTTTTTTCCGCGAAATATTTTCCAACTTTTTGAATTATCCTATCTCGTTATAATTTTGACCAAGTTGGCAACCACTGGGCCTAATGCTTGCGTAATACACATACGCTCGAAACGTGGCGCCGATTTCTTGGAACGAGAAACATCCTCGTGTCCCTGATCTTTCCGCTTCACGAAAATGATTCGGACGTATAAAGTTAAAAAACGGGCCGCCTATTAACGGGCGCTTTTAATTCGTCTCGACTTAACAGAATGACTCGCCGATTCGAAGCATCGATCCGAAATTAAAGCGCCGCACGTGTAGCTTTAATTGCGCTAATGGATTTAAATTACGTTTAGTTTAAATACACAAGCAAGTGTGTTTATATTCCTATCGAAACCGATGGAATATGGTGTATATACCCAAAGATTGATTGATTTATAAAATTTGAAATAATTAATTATATATGCAATTTAATTCGATAATATGAAACGTGTTGCACTTTAATGTCGATTTGTCAAAACTCTCTTCAATGTTTAATGTCGGTTAACCATTTTTCTATGAAATTATTCAATCTTATCAAGTTTCTATGTTTTCGATATCATAATCGAGTATTATTTATTAATTCATAACGATTCACGTAAACTATACTTTTCTTATATCTACAATATGGAAAATCGAATTTGCGAATGGAATTAAGATGATTTCAATCATCGACAGTTTTTTTCCTATATCGCTACCGGCGATCGATTGATACGCGGGTAACTCCGAGCGACACGTTATTTATTTCATTTCACACTTACACGAGACGCCTCTAAAGTAGCGCGTACCGCTTCGAGAGAGACGGCAAATCGCGCGCGCGCGCGCGCACACAATTATCTAAGTTTAGATCAGTCAGCTGTTCAGAGAGATCTTAAAAAGGTCACAAGGTTGTTTTTTTTTCTCGAAATCTTTTTGACTTTTTGTAATCCGACCGTGCAAAAAAAAAAAAAAAGCACGACTTTTCTCAGAGCTAGAGGTTTCGGTTTTACATCCTATCCCCCCCTTCCTCCTCCTTTCCCCTCATCGCGTGGAAAGCGTAGAACTCGCCCTCCTACCTAACTCATTGTACTTTTATGGTTCCTTTGAAAAATCTGTTCAAGGGTCACTTTCATCTTCCGTCACTGTTCTGTTTCTTTCTCCTTTCCGGCTATCTTTACCGAGATGCGATACTAACGTTTCAGTTTGCCTCGCAAAGATGCAAAAACACGTTTACTCCAAAAATGCACAATAGAAGACAAATTTATATTTTAATGTTATTCGTATACAAGAGACACTGATGTTGCTTTTAGAATTCTTTCCTCAAACACAGCATGCGATATTTCGTCGCCAATTACTTTGCAATGTATGCAAGGTTAATATCGCGTATAAACGACAATCCGCTATGAGATGAATTTTTTTTTGTAAAAATACAACAAGTAGAAGAGAAATAAATTAATAAAGGAATCCATACACTTATATAAAATTACTGTAATAATATAGTTAATTAATTGAAAGATATAAATTGATTATAAATTGAAATCTATTGCAGAATCGAATAAGGAAAGTGCTGAATATATTTCAAACTCGACGATTTAAACGTTAAAATATTTATCTATTTAAGAGTTAAATCTTTCTCAACTTTCAAAATTCCATTTTAATATGTCGCGTTTCGCGTTGTGTACAAAAATTGGGAAGATCTTTCTCGAGGGGGAGGCACGATTGGTAGACAGGCTTATCCTCGACGATCGCGTAATATGATTTAGAGGATCAGCTGCGAGAAGCAGCAACCTTCGTCTTTGTATGGCGGCGGAAAGGCGGCTGATTCTTGAGAGTGAGCGCGAGAAGCGTAAAGGGCAACGCCTCGTGGCGTAACCGTAGAGCCGCAACGTAGGAGATCTGACCTGTTCCGTCTGTCCTAAAATCTCCTCGTTAAAACGATCCTTTCCGGGTTGGCAGGAGTCACGCTTTAAAAAACGTTTAAAGGGCCCCGAACAAACAATGCTTAGCCTTAAACGAATCCGATTGTGTGCGTGCGTGTGATTCCGACCTTTTTTCTCGGTCCATCGTATCTCTTCGGACTGAATTAGCGAATCGCGCGGTCATTCCTTTAGTTTCGCTCAGGATAGTATGTGAATTTTCTTTGCGTTTCTTTTTTGTTAACACGTGAATTTGAAAAAATAAATATACAATTAATTTCGCATATTGAGGAAAAAAAAATAGTTACGTATATATAAGTATGTAAGTATTTATACAGTTACTTAGATAGAGGATTTAAGTAAGTTATATATATATATATGTGCGTATAAAAATACAAAATTTTTAAAGAAAGTTACACAGATTCGTAAACAGTATCATGAATAATAAAAATGTACATTTTATTTAATTGAATTAAAAGTTGCAAAAAAATTAATTCCAAATTAATTGAAACTCTTGCAATCAAACGTTGCTGCTAAATTACTTGAATGTCTAATAATCTATGGACCGAATAGGAATCTACGATTGATTTCGGCATTTCCTTCGGCTCACGGAATGAAGCTTTTTCGAGATTTCTCAGCGTCATCGATTTCGTCGAAGAGTACTATGTATCGCAGGATGGTGAGAGAGGGATAGATGGGGAAGGGTCCAACGGGTTTTCTCGCGTACAGGAAGCGAAGGAAGGGGAGTGTATAAGCAGGAAGGGACGAGGAATTTCGTTGAATCGCGCGCGTTGCTCGTGCGATCATTGATTTACGGTGGTACCTCGTAAATACCGTCGGTGATGTACGATCGTGACCGCACACACGAGTCCTATTCCTCTCTTCTCCCTCCTGCCAGGCGCGTCTTCCCTCTTTCTTTGCCATCGACATTTCCTTTATGGAACGCACGGGTTTCTTGATTTATAATATGTATCGGTCCCTTGTCTCTCTCTCTCTCTCTCTCTGTCTGTCTGCGTACATGCCTCCTAGAGAATCTCTGAGACTTTTATCTCGCTGACCATGTCCAGGCGCCCTCCTATCATGCCGCTCGCTTCTTGACTCTGCCGACCGCAACGAATTTCTTTCCTCTTCGTCTCACTTTCGTCCTTTTTCGCTTCTCTTCTTTTTTACCACAGGGTGACTTGATCTGTTTGTCCATTGTGTCGGTCTCTTAAATATATAGACTGGTCACCTGCAATGAAATAGTAATCGGTATTCTTATTGAATCCTTTGACCTGTTACGTTCGATCGAGGTAAAAGACACTTTTAAGAATACGAGGAAAAATGTGAGATTAGCCTATGGAGATGTAATTAAAGTATTTTTAGAATTGCTATTATCTCGCCCAATTGTTCTGAATATTCATTACGATATATTTGCTTAGGTACTGCTGTTGCTAAGTGTCTTGAATCTTGAAATATAATTTTGCCAGAGTCAAAAGCTAATTTTAACAAAGATTTAATGTTTTTAGTTTTACGAAAAAAAAAGCATTGAACAAAAGATTTATATTGAATTTCATTATCTAGTTTATAAAGTAATCTAAAATTTTGTGTGACATTAACATTAGAAATAACGATATCAAACGATATTAACGATATTAAAAATAATGATATTAACGATATTAATGATATTAAACATAACGATATCATTATTATAATATGTATAATACCTTTTTATAAAGGTATGAGCATTTGTATGCCAGACGTGCCGCTAAATGATATCAAAATGATGTTGCGTAACGTCATTACTCGGCGGAGCACGTGCAAACGAACGGAAGATTAAAGCTCGTGATCGGATCCGTTGTCGCCGGACATTTCGAACGAATGGCAATCGGACCATTACGGTCGGTAGCTGGCTCCTAACAGCGGTTACTACTCGGCCAATTCCTTTTACGAATTTCTACACGATTCTGGCGTAACTCGTTGCCGGCTTGCGTAATGATCCGCTACACGCGCGCTCCGTAACCCTATTCTAGTACGATCATGATCCGCGTTACGATAAGATTCAATAATAACCGAGATAAGTTTTTTTATACGGATGTATAAAAAGAACAAGCCTTAAATATTGAATTAAAATTTAATGCGTACATATAAATATATACTATGCTTTTAAAATATTCTTTCATTAATCGATTTTGTAAAGTTGAGATTTTTCAAACAGTTGAGACTGGATAATTGACAAGATGTAAAGTGCAGCGCATAATTGTTTTATAATAATAATATAATGTGTAACAAATCGTGCTTTAGGTGCGCACTTTGAATCAATTAAGGGGAAAAAAAAAAGGAAGATAAGAACAGATATAGCGGAAGATTAAATCGCATTAGCAGAGATGAATTAAAATTATTGACACGCATATGATTGGAATCGTGAGATGATTGGTACCGGACGGATGGGATGAGAGAGGCTGGAGGAGGAATCGGTGGGATCCGGGGGTTTCGGGAGGATGAGAGCCAGAGCAGAATGAGCGATAGTTGCGCAACCACACCTCTACCGCCGCCGAGCGGCGATTACGCAAACGTGATAATTAATTGCCAGTGTTCTCTGTTTAATGACTCGTCAAGTCGTTCGCTAAACACGCCAAATTGCCGCTACGTCACGAAAATCGCTATACAGGTGCATCGTTGCGTGTCGAAACTGTTAATCCGATGTCGCGGCTTTGCGTAACCGCGGAGCTCTTTTTATCATCCTCACCGCGACGATTTTCTCGGTTGCCCTCGAATGAGGGCTCTCAAGAATGATATATTTATAATCCGGCACGCGTGAAAAAGAAACCTGATTTTATTATCAACGAGACTTTATTAATAATAATAGAATAACATATATTACATTTGGACAATTATTTTATTTTATCGTTATGTTATGTTTAGGAAAAGAATATTATATTATTTTTTAGATGTTGCGTATTATATATCTTCATTTATTACTAATAAAGTTCTTATTAATACCGACACAGATCGGGCTATTATTTCTTCTTACGCCATTTTCTTACGCTAATATCATTTAATCTCTTTCGACGTTGTGGTTGCCACGATTAAGAACAATAAAAGATTGGATCTCGGAATAATACCTCGTATAATAGACGGCCTTGGCGGAGTAATTGAAGTCGTATGATAGTCTCTTAGCGTTTAAAAATAGTATAGATTTATCTTGAAGATATTTAAGAGTTCATCTCGCGTGAGGAATTTAGAACAATTTTTTTAAAGAATATATAATAATTATATATATCGTCCGTTTTTTTTTTTTTTTTTTTTATTAAGACATCAAATTAAAATGTTATTAAAAAATACATTTCATTTGAGTGAAAAATTATAATAAAAGTTATAATAAATATAGGTAATATAATATTTTAATGTTGTTTTTTAAGTTTTGATCGCTGAAATTTATCTCTTATATTATTAATAATTGATTAGAGAACAGATTTATAATTTAGATTAGACGAGGTTTTATATTTTTTTTTTTCTGTCCAAATTTTCTTTATGATAAAATCCATATTAAAGAATTTGCTCTCGACGTCGTAGATAAGTCTTACGAAATATGCACTCTGTTCGCGCGACATAGAATTGTACTATTTTTAGCGATGCAGCATTTTATATATTGATTGATAACGACATTTTTCCTAACGATTTTCTTTAATGTTCGCCGTAACATTCGTGCAATCAAGTTTTCGAAATTTTGCTTGTATCTGATAATTAACAAAAAATTATAATCATGGCCAGGATAATCAATATAGCAAAAGAGACACATATTCTTAAAAGACATATATAACGGTTACCATCGAAATTAGCTCGAGAATCTTTTGGACCCTTACTTTTTCGAAGAATATGATCCCTGTAGAGGAGTGGTCTCGTCAATAGGTTCGCGGAAAAACTAGAAACAGCAACCATCGGGCTTTTCTTTATCATGGATGCCAAGTTGACATCTTTCCCATTCTATCCCAATCATTTTGTCTCCCTCTGTTTCTTTACCTTTGTCGATCTTTCATCTTCCCTGTCTCTTCTATTCTCTCTTGTGTCTGTCTTCGATTTGTGTCTCTCTTCGATTCGTTCTTCTCGACTCGGCTCTGCAACTTCGCGGGAAGCTATTGGTGGAGGTCGTCCGGTCATGCCGATGGAAATTCCCACGACTCGTAATTTCAACACAATCTCAAGCCGTCTCACCGCGAGGAATCTCAATTCAGATTACTCTGATTTTGGCCTGATTATCTGATACAAATTATTTTGCTTTATTGAACATTTCTTTCCATTATGTTATGTATAAATAATCATTTTAAAAAAATTCGCTGGTTTAAGTTATTTTGAGAAGAGGTTACAGCCGATAGAATTTTTTTAGGCATTCTTTTCTTACGATTCTTTGCACAAAAAAAAAAATTAAAGAAATGATCTATATATACACGATAGAAGAGAGAGAAAGAGAAAATTGATTCTAAGTAATAAATCTTCATTTATAAAAATGATTAAACGCCATAAGTATGAAATGATATGATTTCTGATATTTTATTTAAATAAGCCAAATATATGACTAGTACGACACAGAAATAAGAAATTATTATCTATCAGCATCTATGGATGGCATTTAACTGCTCAGCCTCCGTCGATTGAAGAATGCTGGATATTTTTGTCGCGATAAATTCATTTCTACTTGTCCCATTTCTAATCGCTTTTAATTGAGATATTAATAAAATTAAGTGGAGTAATTATTTTTGACGTTGTTGCAGCGTGCAAGTATATAGTTGAAGATCTCTCGCGATTTAAATCCAGCGTGATTGTCAATTATAATTTGTCGGTCGCCGAAATAACGTTTAGTTGCCGACCGACACGGTATTTTTGTCGAGGCCTTGGATCACTTTCAACACATTCGGTATTGAGTAATGGGTTAATTATAGTTTTCACTTGTTCCGAAATTCTGATAGAAATTAACAGTCGTCGAACAGCTGTAGAGCTGTAATTATTGTAAATTCAATCGCAAATTTTTTTTACAGCACAATTGTTAAAACTGATTCTTGTTTCTCTCCTTCGCGATTAGATCAATAATATTATTCTATATTATATCGGGAACAAGATTGATGATTATTTTAATTAATAACTTATCGCTCATCGAAACAACGATAATTGCGATTCTGCATCTTTTCATCTTAAACATAACTATATAAATTTATAAAAACTATATAAATTTATAATTGTTTTAATCGCGATTTTGGCGTTTTAAAAGGCAAATTGAAAGTTAAATGTTAATATATTACAAAATACCGATGCTAGATTTCATCGCGTATCTTTATTTCATATACATGACACGTTTCATTCTCTCGATTTTTTTTTTTTTTTCTCTATCTCTGGAACGACGGAGATTTCCCACGTATGTGTCGACGGACATCTTT
The DNA here is from genome assembly GCF_030449975.1 of Polyergus mexicanus. Lineage (NCBI taxonomy): Eukaryota > Metazoa > Arthropoda > Insecta > Hymenoptera > Formicidae > Polyergus > Polyergus mexicanus. The sequence continues at coordinate 12,273,492 of NW_027223324.1, forward strand.
TTCAAACTCGTCTTATATCTCTTTTTGGTTTCCCGTCGTTGAAGATCTATGCGAAGAACACACGCGGAACATAATTTATTGCGGTGCTGATTGTACGCAGTACGGCGCCGCGTGGCGTGTTTCCGAGCCGATAGCATCGGGAATACGCACCTGGTTGTGTTCGAAGTATATGTACCATGTAGCGTTTCGTAGCGATTAAACAGACACACTATATAAGCATTGTATTGATAAGCCACCGTTAAACATTTGAAAAATTTGTATTTGTTCGTGATTACTGGTAAAATATTTCTCATTCGCTTATTATTATTCTGTTAAACTTTTATATATTACTATATTTTTTAATTATGTATTATATATATGTACGTTAATACGATGGAATAAAATATAACCGCATACTTTTAGCATATTATTATAAAATATTGGTAAAAAAGGGAACTTTTCATAATAATGATCAAACGAAAAAAAAAAAAAAATCTATAGACAATTCTCTGGAGTAAATTTTTTAATTCTAATTCTTTAATGTTGATGAACATTGCATATTGGAGAGCTTATATATTAACAATATTATTCATAGTGTGTAATCTTATGCAACATGCATTTAATAATTTTCATTAACGATACAAATTGTAAAAGTTGTTTTGGATTATAAAATTAAATACTTTACATAATATATTACATATTAATTAATCTTTAAAAGTAATTAAAACAAAAGGCACGAAAGCTACCATATATATAACATTATCGCATGTCTTTATATTTTACAATGGATCTCTGTTACATTATTGCGAGCTATACAAGAAGAGGAGACAATCGCGTATTGTACGTCTTATCGCGATCGCGCTGTCGGCATAACTCGATTTGATCTTAAATTGTCGCTATCATCGATCCACGGCAATTTCGCGGGTCATGCGAACATTATTATTGCACGGTCGGAACTAAATTAAGCGCGTAGGAGCAAAGGTAATTTGTGCTGATAACGAGCCACCCACGTACGTAAGCCACCATTGAACGAGCGAGCAAGTAGCTCGCTGTGCAGATCGCCGCCGATCGTTCCTTGCGCGTATTAATTCTGGCATAACAACGATAGAAAGCCATTATAATCACCGTGATATCGATTTAACTCTTGTTCTCTCTCAGATGTGCAACAGGGATTATTTCGACCCCGCGGCGATCCCGGAAATTAATATTCTCCAACCGCGAATATAATACATATCGGCAGATTATCATCGCTCTTAAATTTGTTTTCGCGGAATTAATTTTAAACAATGATTTTATATTGTTTGATTGTTTATATTGGTACACCCGCCCGTGCACGCATTCTTTACATTCGAACCATTTGCAGAGCCATTCCGCCGGATTCATAAAATTTTCACGGCTCGCTCGAGAGGCGTGGTTGGAATAAAGGCACGTTTAATTTTAAGGCGCACTTCTCTTTCTTAGTACGACAATGAAACACGCGTTAAACTTTTTTAACACGCTCCCGATAAAAATTTATCATTTCGCTTGTATGGTACAAAGAAATTTTGACTCATCTTATTTCCTACTTATTCATATACAGGCACTTCTTCAACGTCGAGAGTATTCCGCAAACCGAGCAATAATTTCGCGAGACACATTTAGGTGCCAGACAGATGCGTTTAAATTTATTCCTCTACTCGACTCTATGCCAACGTGGCAGCCACTCCTTGTCCTTGTTACTTCGATGTTAACGGGCTTCGTTTAATTTATGTAACTCACATAATATATAAAAGCTCCCCGCGTGCGTCTGTGGAGTGCGCTTATCGCACGATAAGGCACGACGTATTTTCCTTCCTACTCCTACGATTAACTTTGGTAACAGTGCTCCGATGCCAATCTTTTTAATTTGTTTTCTTGGAAAAGAAACACTTTGCGTCAGCGCAGCGTGAAAAGTGGAGCTAATAGCGGCACGAAATGAGAAACGTAATTATCGCGCCGTCGAAAATGGGGCTACTGATGCAAATCTGCATTAAATGTCTACGAGCACACAATAGTCGAATGTTCAAAAACGAGATTTAATAATAATAAATAGTATATAGAATTTACTTTAAATATTTTTACTTAAAAAAATGCTTTTATGTACTTTATTTATTTAAGATTTTATTTTCTGTTGAGATGTAACGTGTCGCATGATAAGTTAGACTAAAATTCTACGTTTTTCCAAAATGCTAAATAACGCTTTGCGTGCTTTGCATGTCAAGTTCTATATTTATAACGAGTTATCTCACCTGACGATATGAGTCACGATATAATGAGTTATGATAATACGACGTAGAAGGCATTTCTGTTAATAAAACGATTTGACATTGAACTTATTATATATATATATTTTTTTTTATACATTATATGCTTACAGATAGCAAATTATCATTTTTATCTTTAAATAAAAATTATTTTCATTTTCAAACATCCATATAGAGATGCTGCATCGTATATCAATTCTACGTCGTAGACATTTAAAGATTATTCACACGTTTATGAAAGTAATTACATATTTATGAAAATAAGTTGAGATTATTTCAAATAAATATCTATATAATGACGCGATAAGGCATATTATCAAGACATATAACAAGACAAAAGGTACTTACTACTTCTTTTAAAAAGCCTTGACCACTGAATAAGATATATACTTATTTTGTTAAGAAGGTAAGATGTAGATATAATTGAGTTTTGGAATATATTTCTCCGAACGATGCGATTATACGCGCGCGAATTTATTTGCTCGAAATTAAAACCTCACGGCAGAACGCGAAATTTATTTTACACATGGGTGCCGAATATATTTATGTATGTATACACGTATAGTGCTCGCCGTATGAATCGCTTTCATAACTCGTAATCGAATTGCCCAATGTGAAAGTCGAACGAGAGGCAACTGCGCCTCGATTTCTTTTACTTCCACGTAGAGTTCAATTTGATCTCAATTGCCGCGTAAAGTATATCTCCGCCTTTCTCCTTTAGTATTTCGGCCATCCGCGGTACGGCAAACACGAGAAACGATTGTACATTCGTATCGCATCGCGTTAATTTTATTTTTACCGGGGCTCCTATTCTCGCTCCAATTTCTGCAAAAATTCTAAAATACCGGCTGCCCGATTAATTCAAACATTCCCGATCGTTATTTATCGCGCGATGAAAAGTCGACTCGCATATTGCTTTAAATTCGTATCATCGCTCTCGCTCGCAATGTTTCCAATATTAAGTCGGCATTTCTTCCGTTTAGCGTCTACCGATATTAACGGTGTAATGCTAAAACATGCTGAAAGTTCTCTATATATATATATAAAAAAAAAAAAATATATATATATATATATATATATATATATATATTGCGAGTTGCTGATCGTAGTTACTTTTTTATTGCCACTCTCTGGTCTATCTGTGATTAGGACGAGCGCCATTTACTAGAGGAGGGAAGCATCGACATAGAAGGTATACAGGGGGTAATGTTATTTAATAACCCGGAATAACTATGTAAAACTTTGCCATCTCTCCCGTTCTTGTTGGTTCCTCGCTAAAAACTTCGAGACTTCTCTCGCTCTCGTCGCGGCGACGGTGGCCGTCGTGCTTTTTTCCCAACAGTTTTCTCTCAAACTTTCGACGCGCGCGACATTTTTTTTAGCAATAAAAGAGTTTATTATCGCCACGCAAAAGTTGACCGAGAACACTTTCAAAGCAAAACTAACGGAACGGTCGATTATCTTGAATAATTACGTCATTGTTGATCGCTGGCGAATTTATATTTTAAAAATATTTCTCCGCCATAAAGTTTCGTGTTTATTAAGGCGCGAGCGTGCAATTGGTATATCTACAAGTCGAATAGGCGCCGCCATGGTTATATAATTAGCATATCGTTATTCGAATCTTCCTGACACGGAACGATCATTTAATTCACGCGCATAACATTAACATAAAACATTTGGCAAATTCTGTTATATTAATATATGTGTATACAATAAAAAGAAAGATGAAGATTTCATCTATATATATATATATATATATTTTTTTTTAATTATCTTCGATCTAACGCACTTTTTCAAAATAAAATGATAATTTTCTCATTCTTATCGAACGATATGTAAAGAGCGACGAAGGTATTACCGAATCCCACAAGTCGCTTAAATCCCGTGGAATTTATTCCTTCGCCATCGTCGGAATCCAGAAGGGAAAACGACGATCACCTCGAATGTAATTGGTGCAACGGGACCGACTTTGCCTCTTAATGCGTTCTCCGCAGTATTTTGATACGAGGAGAGGCCTCTCAGGAGTGAGTGAGTGAGAGAGAGAGGGAGAGAGAGAGAGAGAGAGAGAGAGAGAAACAGAGGAAAGAGAAAGAGAGACGGCGTGGTAGGGTATCGGCTTGCTCGGAACGAAAGGGGAGACGCGCGGGAGGGCGAGACGGGGGCGGAATAGAACCGGGATGAAAAAAATACGTCGTAAAGCCGGATTAATCCGTGCGCTGGTCGCGCCGTCGCCGCCACCACCAGAGCTCATTGATTGCATGGAATCGGTGGGGAGGGGGGGGGGGAGGTTGGAGGGGGGCAGGAGGAGGGTGGATAGTGGACGGAGGGGTTTCCTGCTTTCCTATTGTCACACACGCGGCGAGAGAACGCGCTGGCGCGCTTTCTGCCTACGGATAAATTGGCAAGTGCCTCGCCTCCCGCGCGTAATCAATAGGCGGATCGCTTTTATACGGGGGGGTGAGCGCAAGGTCGTCCCGATAGGAACCCGCGCACCCTCGCGCGGCCGATGTTTATTGTGTGGAGAATTATTTTTTTTATATAAAAATTGAGAATATATAATAAAATAATTCTAGATTCTGGGAAAATAGATTTAAATACTATCGTATAACACGTTTTTAAATAAGTATTATTATCTTTCACGCGAATTTACTTCTATTATATAAATTTAAAGTGAATGTTGTAGCAAAATCATCAACATATTCAATTTGACTTCCATATCGAGAAATGAATATTCATCTTCTTAACATTCTTGACATTGATAAAATACTTTTGAGTAGAACGCATATACATATAGTAAACACGATATCATAAGATTCATAAGCAATCAGAATCAGAAGAAGATACAGAAGATTAATAATCCGATCAGGATGATTTTCAACGCCACGTCATTGTTTACGGTATATCCACCCCGGTCGTATATTATGCTCTCTCGCGCGTTCCTAAAACTAAATGTCACCGTAGGCTGCAGTGCGAAGCGCATAAAGATTACGCATAGAGCGGAAAAGCGAACAAGCGGCATTTCTCCACCGCAATCTGTGCCAAGTATTCAATAATACGTGAAGCCGGGAATCGCGTATATTTGCCACGGCTCTTCCCAGAATAGGCTTTCCGATGCCACGTGCATCGGGGCATATTCATTCGCCGTTACGCGCTGCATGCTACACCGAGACAATCCGATTTCCGCTTTGTGTTTTCCGCCGTCGAATCTCGCGAATCGCAACCGCCGGCGCCGCGCATACACGGGGATCGTTCCTATCGCGGATGAGAAAAATTTGTCGGCCGGCGTCGACGTTCAATCGCGTTTGTGATTTTTTTTCCGCGCTTTTAAACTCGCGGCGTTTCTCGTTCGCGTGTTTTCGTTTACCCCCGCGCATGTCTATGTGTTGTTTCGCGTGTCCGTTTTCCGGTGCCGCGCGGACACAATCGCGCGTCCCACAAAATAAAACGCGTCGCTTCGACACGCGTCGCCTTCGCCGACCGAATGCATTGCTCGCGTTGGAAACCGGCAGCCCACGCCAATAGAGGATTACATTTTGGCGACTGGTGTAATATAATATATATATATATATATATATATATATATATCGAGGTATCTTATCGATCGGTGTCAAAGTACACTCTGCCCATCTGTCTAAACTATTTTCTATGTATTTTTTTATATAACTGCGCATTCTCCCCGATTAATTTGAGATTCATTATTTTTCGTTGAAAATATCGAATCATTTTAGGCTCGCAGGTCAAGGTGTAAAAAAAGAAGCACATACTTAACATAAAAAGACATTTATTAGCTAGTTTACGGTAAACTTTTAAATATAATTACACAATTTCATCCGTTGATCTTTCCTTCGTGTCAAATGACGCTATATGTCTTTGATCGAATTGCTTATCTTACGCGCTAACAATTATTCCTGTGTTTCGTATAATACAGACGATACTTGAAATTTATACAAGCGCGTGCTGCGTTAGAGATGTTGTCTCTGGAATTTTACGCGCTGCTTCCTTTTCGCGCTTTTAGCTTTACGATCGTATCGCGCTCAGTCTTTAATAAGATCGGCAGATTGCACACCTGCAACACGTTCCAAGGATCTCTACGAAATAACGCTCTTTAAATACCACGTTTTCCGCCGAGCGGAACCGCTCGTTTCCTCACTGTGGCGCATAACGTCACGCATCACGATTTGCGCACCGAGTACATATCTCGTGCGAGATACAATATAGATTCGCGTTTAAAAATAGATAAAGCGCGGTGTGATTCAGACGATGTAGGTCACACGCAACGCACGTCTCTGTCTGTCATCTTCTCTATCTTCGACTTTGTTTGACACGATGCACATTCGTCGAGTGCGAGCGAGCCGGGACTTGGAATAATGTCGTCGTTAAATTCGCGCCATCGCGAGGCCGTGGATGCGTAACCGAGCGTGTTCGTTAATTAAATGCGAGTTCTAAAAGTCGGTTTTACACACGGCGGATGCGACCTGCGCAAATTAACTCGATGCGGAAAGACTATGATATTTTACGCGCAATTGCGTACAAGATATATAATGATACATGGTTAATTTTATACATTAATTTCATAATTATATTCAGTACTTGTTTTTAAACTTTACAGATTTTATACGCTTCGAAGAAATAAATATTTTTATTCCTCTGCATTGTGCACAAGCATTACATATTATGCGACATTGAGTGCATCCGTATCTCTGCAACTGTATCTCGCGGATTGGCGGACGGTAACGCGATTCGTGCACGATGTCGGTAACCCTTGGTATTCTAAGATCGATGTTGCCGAAAGAACGATGCGATTGATATGCAGCTGCATGATTGACGTACGGGCAATCAAGGAACAGTATCGATCTAGAAAAAGAAGGGAGCTCTAAACGCGCATTATACGTGCGTGTTCTTCTTTATGTCCCTATATTCATATATTATCCCTAAAACATATTATATACAAATTTAGAAGAAAAAGATCAAGATGCTGAATATAAATCTGCGGAACAATATAACAATTTATATGAACGTATTGTCGAAATAAGAAAATTTGAGCAATAATTTTTCATGTTTGTCTTTTTAATTATACGAGAGATATGAAAATTATTATTATTAACTAATTTCTTTAGAAGATAAATTAATCTGTATTTCTATGTAAATTTTAAATTCCGAATTATAAATTACCGTTGGATTATAAAGATAGACCAATGTTTCGGTCGTGTGGTAATTATTAATGCACCTTGCCTCTTATCTTCAGCATACTATCTAGCCATTTGTTCACTATGACTTATCGTATGTTGTATCGTACATTAAAACATAGACGGTAGATTCAATCGTATCGAGATGGCGAGATTGCGGGAGCAGGAACGAAATTCTTCGAATTAATTTGTATTTCATCTCATGTATGGAACGCACGCGACTATTTTTTTCTTCTTTCTCCTTTCCTTTTTTTCTGATATTCGCACTAAGCACTCGCGCTGGGAACGGAATTCTTTCGACCGCAACGATAATGCGATTTTCGCTCGAATGCCGCCGCGACCGACCACCGGAAGATCGTGCGAGGAGATGCATCGCGCCGACTACCTCGAGCCGCGGAAATGGAATACGGTCATTAGCGTGTCGAGGGAGCGAAATCCAATTAGTCTCTTGCGCCGAGGCTTCGTACGGATACCGCGAAATAAGGGAAGGTGCCTTGCCTTCTCTCTCCCTCTTTCGCCGAATGAAATCGAGGAAGAGCGGAAAGGGGTGTATAGAGGCGGATGATAATTTTTTAAACTTGTGTAACTTATACATTTAACTTTTTTTTTACACATTATCGAGCATGAACGAGTGACGTATAGCGTAAAAAGGATGTCTGACTAAAAAAAAAAAAAAAGTTTGAAATTCGAGTTTCATAAATCTATACAGATCCATTCTTCGTTGAAAGGGAAGGAAACAGACTTTAGTTGTTCGCCTCATGTGTGCATTGACGGTTACGCTAATACGTCTAGTTGCGCATCTCGCTTCGCACGAGGCACGCATGCGTAAGCCGTCGATAAATATTTATTGATGTAACGTAAGACAAGCCGGTTGAATAATAATAGATGGTCTTTATTTCGCTTCTCGTCCGGCGCTCGTTCTCCTCTTCCTCTCCCCTAATTCTCCTTCTCTTCTCTCTGTCTCCTCTCCGCCCTTGCATGTGCGCGCGCATCTATATACGTGTTTATTGATGTAACCCGAGACAGTCGCACGCAGTTAACAGCCCGTAAACACAGAACGTACCGAGAATATACGAGTGTTTTTCGTGTTCGCCTCTGGCATCCACTCTCCGCCGAAGCCAGAGTGGCGCTCGAGATTTCGCTATGACATTAATCCTTGCAACTATGTATCTTAGCCACGAGGACCTCGCTTTTGAAATAATGTAGCCGCGGATTCTGAGAACGAATTCTGCTGGAAACAATGATAAAGCGGCCGAGAATTGTTCTACTATATATCCGAATGTCTCGTATACACAGTAGAATAACGTTATTAATTTTTTCGACTGCCAACGCGAAATATTTACTAGATGATTATCGGAAAGCTATTTATATGTTATTTATGATAGCCATTTTAATAAACTTTTTAACGCAATATTTATATATAAAGAGAATTTGACTCTTTACTTTAGATCAGCAAAGTAATATGACTCATCCATGCTGTACGAGTATTGATCTGGTCGAACGGCAGCTTGAATAAGCGTCGCAATTATGCGAACCGGAAATATCGATTGGCGGGCAGCGAAAAAAGCGCGACTCGGAGTCTCGGCGCCGTGTTTCGAGGCGTCTCACGATGGGGTTGCAACGGCAGCCACGAAGAAGAAGGGCGCTCGCCCTCTCGCGCTCGCTCTCCTTCTTTCTCGCAGAGTGTTCGCACAATAGACGCGATTTTATTCGAAGGCAGGTAGAGACGATGCAAACGAGAGAACGTTCTAAATGACGGTTTAAAATGCGACGATGGTTCTCTCCCTTCAACGATCGAGAGCTTTCGTGCGCGTTCTATCCGTTCTCTCTCTCTCTCTCTCTCTTTCTCTCTATTTCACTCGTCCACCGCGTGAATCCACATTTATCCACGCATCCATACATTCGCGCTGAATGCTGCCTGTAAGTTCAGTGATCCGAATACTCATCGCGGTGAAATCGCAGCCGGCGATGTTCGCAACGTGACGTGGCACGGGCGACATGCGTTATATTAGTCGGCGCGAGAGAACGTTCGTTCGGGAATGGACACAAAAATGGATGAGCTCGTCAAATGGAATATTCGAAAAACGCGAGCTTCCCGAGAGTAGTGACCCGTCGAATTTTGCGCGAGTTAATTCTGTCATTCTCGTGTCGATTTCAGCGAAGTTTTCAAACGTTGTTTACTCGCCAACGGTAAATTGTATTTTTGCCAAGTTTTATAATGCTGTTTACATGTATATATACATATATATATCTTACAAAATAATACGTACGTTTTTATCTATATACAAAATAGATATTTCATCTATCTATATTAAAAATCTATTTCTGCATTCTGCGTGCGCGCCTGTTTGCGTATAATATAAATTATAAAAATATATATTATTTAATTTCTCGCATTTAAATTTGTTACGCGTCAAATTTAATCGCGTTCTAGTCGTTATATGATTATTCGTCAATAATATTGTTTATTTAATAGAAAACGATATAAACGCCAACGATCGATGGATGCAAGGTGACACATCGTTGCACATTCGGAGCAGGTTGAAATATTATTTATAACGCTCTATATCACATTTCTGTTCGTTGAGTTTCTGTGTAACGAGTATTAATGTTATCGATTAAATTGTGCCTATCTATTCATAAAAGTTTCAACCTCTGGGAATCTTTAGCTTGTACATCGTGATTTATAGCGTCTATTAATCTTTTACATTCTTATTACGTTCTCTTTACTCAGTTACATAGATGCGCGAATAGAACGGTCAGTTGTTTTTATTTTATTTCTTATATTATCTTGAAGTAGTTTTAATTAGTTTGACTTTAATCCGATTACATGACACGGATATAAGAATATAATTTGTTTCGAATCGATCAACCACACGATAATTGTTGTAAACACGAATCTATTTTGTCGTAAAATTGTTAATAGAATTTATCCACTTAACGAGACTAGCGCGAGATAAAGATTTATTTCGACGGTATCTATTTTATTTTCGTAATTCTCTCTCCCGTTTAAGATTGAGCGATTAATCGCGCGGGATATTAATAAATACCGTACGAATCTGTTTCTATCAGTTGTGAGAGAGAAAAAAAAAAGCTATAACAGCTGAGTGGGAAACGACATGCTTTTGATTATGAGCAAAAGCGTATGTGGTTTGGACACTCATCGCGGAGAGGGTTGCTTATATCCGCGAACGCGCGCGTCGCGGTAATACGCGTCTTCATTTATTCATATCTTTCCGCTTCGCCGCTGAGAGCGCGTATCGATTTCAACATACTTGTATGCTTATGTCATCGGGGGACGAACTCTATCTCCGGGATCTATCTACGTCTACATAGTTGACTCGTGCGAGTGATTAATTAAGAAAGGTTAACGTCTAGGTGTCTCTATCTTCACGTATGCGTATCGCAGAAAAAGTATATAATAATTGACCTCGACATTACCGTGAGACTTTCGCCACGCGCTACTTTAGTTGTTCGCCGATGTCTATGTCGGTTTATTTCAGCTGGATTTCTCTTGCGGCGCGCAACCGGTTATCGAATTTAACGTAGCTCCTGCCCCAAGTAATTTTCCGCATGATCAGAAATGAAATCTCCGAGCTCGTAGCATTAATTGGTTATGATTTTGCGTTCCATCTCAACGAGAGCGTTCACTTTGCATCGTGATTTGCGATTTACGTCCGCGTGCGCCCGCGCCCGCACGCAAGAATGACGCAACTGTTTAGAATATTATAGCGTACAGTGTGCTTTGTTGCATTGCGAGATCTTATGAAATGGCTCTAATTTGCACTGATAGCCTTTAGCTCGCAATTTTGTCTTATCAACTATATTACAACTGCTCTTTATATAGAAGATACCCGGATCGTTTAGTGCGCGCTATACAAAAGCGATTGCAAAATAAACACTTAAACGGGGACGATGGCAATGTTACGACATCGTTCGTGCGTATGGATTATCGCGGAAATTGCAACGGAAAAGTTTGTCGAAATTTATGACACATTGTCATTTCGAGAACAATCTCCGCAGTCTCGTCGCGATAATTACGATAAATGACGCTTTATTATATCGCGGAATGGCGCAGTTTAGCGCGATAGACACGTGCTTCGCGTCACAAATCGATGCGACGCGCGCTGGTCTTTCCTCGTTAGAAAATTCCACCTGTACACGAGCGCTGACTCACGATGCACGGGTCGCTTGAACGTATCTATTATAATATAATTAATACTGTCGTGTATACAAAATGCTACGAATTTATCGAGCTATCTTTATCGTGAATCTTGGATCAATTTTGAATCGATTTTTTTTGGCGTCGATGTTATTTTATTTCAATTATTACGATCGACCTTTACTTTTTAATAATCTTCCTAAAAATCGTGACTTTTAATATGGAAATAAGCTGTATATAATATCCGGCCGAGTATTATCGTTGCTGATAAAAAAAGCGGCGCGCAAAGAATGCGCTTTTGCTCGCACGATAACGATCATCGACACGATGTAAACGAGAGAGGAGAAGAAGAAGAAGAAGAAGAAAAGGAGAGACGGAGAAAACGTCAATCCATTAACTAAACGCTAGGAAAATGTTATCGCTACTCGCAATGAAATAACCATCCGGCGGAGTACGCCGCGGTTCGATGTCATCTATAAGCATCATTATCATCTCATTTTTTTTCTCTTTCCAAGTCGCCACGACGATGGCGCTTTTTTGCCGATTTCTCGCATCTTTTCAACTCGCGATAACCGCGGACTCGAGATAACCGGAAGCCAATAATCCGACCGGCTGTAGCGGCGAACTTCGACGACTGTACTTATTTACTTACTTTATGCTATTTGAGTCTCTCTTTGTTTAGTTTTCTTTCTCTCTCTCTCTCTCTCTCTCTCCTCGTTATACTTTATATAGCTAAGTACTTAAGTATATTATAATTATATTCGCTTCGTTTGCCAATCTTGCAGCCGAGAAAGGGAATGAGATTATTCGTTGTTATGTGAATGATTACGTATAATCTTTCCCATGCTTTGTAGAAGCCCTAATTATGAGCCATTGTTGCGACAATTCACAGCACTTGATAGCGTTACAAATATTCAAAGTTATATAATTATAAATAAAATTGTAAAACTGCGATTTATATCGCAGGTACCACACAGTTGAGATAATATATCCCGTTTTTTTACAATTTAATAATTAAATTGTCGTAATAGAATACCATATAGCATATTTTTTTATCGGTGCCATTTTTCTGAAGCGCAGATGTGTTATCGACTACGCATTAGATGCTTAGCCGATCTTGGATAAAATTGGCGACGCGCGCGCGCGCGCGAGAGAGAGAGAGAAATATGATCCCCGGCAGTCCAATGAATCGTCGCGTCGCGTCGCGTCGCGCAAATCATCGGCGTAATAACGTTAAATCGGGTATACTCGCGCAGCTCACGGGGCTAAAGCCCGGTCGCGCTGTGGCACAAGGTGCAAGCAAAAGAGGGTTGCGGGCGGTACAGAGGCAGGAGGAGAGGAAGCGGTAGGAGGAAGAGGGTTGCGGCGGGGTTTGAAGGGTGAATGTGGAGGAGGGTGGGTTCTCTCTCGCGTGGGTGGAGGAGGAGGTGGTGGTGCAGCGGAGAAGGCGATCGATGCACCGTGCCCGGCCATACGGCGATGCCTGAGTCAGCTTTTCGCGAGCATTGGCCGCCGGCATTACGGCTGCGCTCGTTGTGCAGAATAGAGAAGGGCGCGGATGGAGAAGAGGGCGGTGGAGGTTTGGGGCCGAAAGGGGGTGGAACATCGAATCGTTTCCGGTAACCCCCCTCCCCCTCCCTCCCCCCGCGCGCGCGACGAGTATACCGGCGGCAGGCTGTAGCGGGTAGAAGTGACGTACCAAATGAATATCAACAAGCGCAGCCTCCTCCACTTCCTCCTCTTCCGTTCTTCTTTCTCTCTCCTTCTCTCTCTCTCTCTCTCTCTCGTTCTCACGGTACGTTCGCGGGGAAACGAATTTTATTTCCGCGGGCGTGGCGCGCGCGCGGACACGAACGACTGCTCGGATTCCGTTTTTCCTGCCCGCCGCACCGCCAGCTGCTTTTCCGAACCCCGGCTATAGCCGATCGAAGTGGCCCGGGGAGAAGACGTCGTCGAGAATTTTCTCATCGTGACGCACCATCCCCTCTCAAGATGAAGCCATTTATTCTGATCATACAGTAGCTATTATGACTAAATGTATAATACATGTTTGATATGTGTCTATGATTGAATTTTTTGTAATAAAACGCATCATCAAAGTTTTATAAACGACGAGGATTGAATAGCTCGTTTCAGAAATAACACGGCCGCGCACGCGTTGCATACAAAAACTTGAAGGGAAATTTCTTTATTTCAAAAAAATTATTACAAAATACAGTTCCGAATATTATTCGAAAGTACGAAGCGAATAAAATAAAAATAAAGACAGATGAAATACAAATATTATCGCGTGAAGTGAAAAATAATGTATAGTTATTGGATCACTAGGAAAATGCGCAGCGCGAAAAGCGATTCTATTAACATGTCAAATCCGAAAATAGTAATCGCGGAGGCAAATAAAGTAGACTCATTCGAATGAATATCGACAAACACGGAATTCTTTCTCGTACGAAGATCGGATTTTATTTTCGCGGGCGTGGCGCGCCGGAGGATTTTTCCTCGTCTGTCTTCTTTCATTCGTCTCTGGTTCTATTTCTTTCGCTGTTTTTCTGCCAATCCTTCTCTCCTCGATTACTCTCCGCCCGACTTTTTCATCGGCAGTCGTATAAACGATTCTACGAATCGATGCAAGGACGATGCCAAAGTCCGAAAAAACAACGTGATATATGAACGTTCGCGATCTCGTAAACTCACGACGGATTCAGAACTACTTATGATCAATTATTTTTGCTAGGTGCTTAATTCACAACATTAAATATTTCAACAGTCTAGAATTATTATTGCCAAATCCATATTATTTGCGCACATTCAATTACTATACATGTGTCAATAATTTTGAATTATATTTAACATTTTGTAAGAAATATGAAAATTAAAAAAACCAACAATTGTGTGCGTGACACAATTTTGAACAATTTTTTCACGTTTACCGAACTCTCCGAGTTCAATTTTCATTCATTTATGCTGACGAAATTTTTATGGGAAAGTTTGTTTAAAAAATGAATAAAAAACGCCGGGAGGTATTTGCTCGACACGCTTTCTGTGAAAATATTCTCCATTTTTTTTTTATCGGCTGTCGGATAACGCGATTCGATTTCGAGCGATTGGTCTTTCGCGAGTAAATTTCACGAAGAGCCGCATTATAACCGGCGGATATTCGGATATATCCGCGGGTGTAGCGGCGTGACAGATGGCACTCCCGGTAATTGCATCGGGGATATAACGCACGAGCCGGCGTGTTCGATCTGCACCTCCGCGTATCAATTGGTCCCACAATGCTAGAGGTGCGGAGAAATGCGGAGGGAAAGGAAGTCGGAAGAACGAGGAGGCGGAGGAAATTGTATAGGGTGATTCTAAAATATGTCTCCAAAGGCAAATGTATTTTTTCATCTGTAATTACTTTTTTTCTTAGGAAAAAAGTGAATTTTATGAAAACAGTAATTTTTTTTTTTTTTTTTATTTATTTAAACTCGAGGGACCTTTATTTTGATAGAATTTGAATTTGAAATTTAGTATTATATAAAAAAAAATTAGGCAGTTACGAAAATAGATTCGATGATAATTTGGTTTGGAAGAAATTTTGTTTTCAAATCTCGTGCGATATGTCTGTAAAATCTTGACTTAATTTAGAATCACCCTATATAAGAAAGTGCAGCGTGTGTCTGTGTGTATGTTATGCGTGTAAGAGAGAAAGAGAGAAAGGGTTCATACGCTCGAAACGCGGTCGAAGAGGAAGGTAGAAGGAGAAGCCAATTAATTTTGCGATGGCAAACAGTGAGACTGTCGCAACGTCGTTTCTGCAGTTCACCGAAGTAATTAAAGTTTAAATTGTTTTGAAGAACAATAACACCCGTTCCTCCCCTACCTTCCGCTTGTCCTGCTCCTATACTTTGCCGTGTCTGCTCTGGGACGACGTATCCTCGTTCTCTCCTCGTCGATGCCCTGCGACTGTGCTCTAAAAGGAACACGAGGAGGGAGGGAAGGAGAAGGGGATACATAATGAGATTCAGACTGAGACGATCCGGAAGTCAAAGGGAACATTTGTTCCGCGGATACTGGTCCGCATCTGGCCGCAACATCCGCAAACACGCACGATGTGTACCGGTGATTGTATATCGATTCCATTACAAGCCATTACGTACTATCGCTCTAATTATTCTGATGTAGCGACGGATCGGCTATTGCGTGTCCGCCGTTCGCTGGCGCTTGATAATTAAAGTAGTAACGAATATACGTCGGATTCGATTAAATCGAAATTAACCACCATTAAGCGTAACGACGTTGTCCGCAGGTGAGCCGCTTCTCGCACCAAGGTTTTTTTTCGCGAAAATAATTGACCGTCAGATTTCTCGGCTGATAGCTCGATGTTATATCGCACCTTGCGAAGAAGAAGGCAGTAAAAATAGATAGAAATAAAACAGAGAATGACCCTTGAAAACTGAAATTACAGGCTTTTATTTAGTTTTTCGTTACAGTGGTAAAAACATCATGTGCATCGCGTAATATATATTCTCTGTCTTTTAACTGTGTGTATAAGCTGTTTGAGCTCTGTAACTTTCTTTACCGAAAATTGGCTTATTGATTTATGACTTTGCAAGGTTTATCGTTAGTGGGTCCTTTTGGGCCGTTTTTCAACGCCCATAAAGTTTTATTACAACGGTGCGTGGCTACCGCAAAATGAGCGAAAGAATATCGATAATTCCCATGGGGCCGCAAAGATCATTACTCCGATTGATACGATCACGAGGATCGGCAATAAAAGGTGTCCTGCCGCAGGTGTTTTTAGACGAATCAGCGCGAGACTGTATCTCGTAAACTGCCCGATGACTAACGAATTACTGACACTCCAAGAGAAACATTCGAAATTGATGGTAATCGTCCATGAGAATAGGATCAAAAGGTCGACATGAATATAATGTTCTTTTTTAGTCACAATAGAAGAAACCCAAACTTATACAGCAGGTCAAAATTTTCCGGTTCTTTTTATTTACTCATGGTTTTCAACTAAACGTTTCTCCTGTCTTAGCTTTACATCATCTTAAATTACTTTCAACATATTTCTCTTTTGATTGTGTTAAGATATTTTTTTCGTATTAAATATATGATTCTGTTTTACGTTTTTTACTTTATTGATAAAAAAAGAAATTGTAGATCGAAACAATTTAACTATCTCTCAATAAATCACTGGCATCTCTATAATATCGCGGACGGGGCTAATTATGATCGCGATCAAGCCGCGCATTAAATCTCCTTCCGCAATAATTGTTAATGAGAATACGCGAACGATCGCATTAGAGTGCCAGTTTCCCCGTTTGTAATTAGAATCATCCCTCCGGGCGTGTATACGAATAGACAGGCCGTCCGCATTTCTGGATTTTGGGTCTCGCCCTTGTTCCGGTGTCCGCGCTTTACGCTTCCCCGGCTTCGCTCTGAGCCGTCTTTCTGTTTCCGTCGCTCCTATATACGGAGTTTAGAATGATTTTCCTCCAGGGTTTATAGGGAAATCGAGAAAGCATCGAGAGGAGAGGCGTGAGTGCGAGATAACGGATTTTACCGCGCCGAGGTTTTACGACGATACCATCCGGACGTGCGGGAACTTTAGCGCATTTTTTATAACGCTATAAGCTTTTTACAAGCGGAGAATTAAGTCAATGAAAGAAATATGGTTAGTGATATTCTATCTTCTTGACATTAATATTCAAGTGCGATTACGATGATTAAGCAATGTGATTTGATATCGCGAATCATTTATTTGTGACGTAAATTTACATCGAAAGGACAAAGAGAGGTAAATGTATTATTTAATTTTTAACGAGTATAGGATACATTTTATTAATTTTTATCGGAAGGGTTAAATCTGTCGATTCAGCATTGAATAAACCGCTCCGTTAGCGCATTGTTCCGTTGCATTGATCGCGTGATCAATGCGAATGATGCCAAATCTTTGGCAGCACGAAGTCGACTCGGCCAACACGATCCGATTTCTCCTTGACCCAGATCCAACCGATATATCGTTCATCGTATCGCTTCGCACTGCTGCAACGCGAGTCGTCTCCGTGCTGATAAATCATTATAAGCGCATCGGGGGTCGCGTTTATTCGACCCGCATTTAATCATGTCACGGTGTTTAACGCGGACGGTGCTTAAATCGAATAAACAGAGCTGCAACTCCGGGAATTATTTTATCAGATGCATGACCTTTCTCGCTGCATTAATCGGGAGATGCTTTTAAGACTGAAAAATTATAACGTTGCTTTAATTTAGACAATCATTAATATAAATGTGACTGTATATATGGTTTGAAAGAGAGAGAGAGAGATATTCTTTTTCACTTATCTATAATTCAATTACGCGCGTCTCAGTTTTAAAAATCGCTCCTTTTAAAAACCAATAAATTGTTGAATTGCCATATTGTCTCTTTCTGAATCAACTATTACGTATTTTATTTGCGAGTTATTCTTTCGCCCGTAGCTTCAAGATTACGAGAGAGCGAATCCGTTTCCTGATATAAATTTAATTTTCCCGTTTGCCGATCCGGCGCATCCGTGCGGCGCGCTAACAAAGCATCTCTGGTAGAAACATCGGTAACGCGGTCGCTCAATTCTAATATTAGCGGCTCCGGCTACCGGTCCAGATCAGAAAATTTCAACGCCGTGTGTTTCGCGCGATGCTGGTCGTCGCCGCCGCACGCGAACCCCACGATAATCAACGCTCGGATCTAACTATTCATAGCACGTGCACTCACGACCCCGTCGTTTCCCGGCACGTTGCCCGGTTCTAATCGTAATATATCCAGTTTCTGACCGAGCGGTACGTTAGGCGCACGTAGGTGCGAATGCGCATCGGAAATTTGTAGCTTAGATTACTTGAAATATCTTATCATATATAATGAGAAATATTATATCTTATTATAATCGTGAATTTTTTTCTCTAAAGAGGTGTGACGCATCTTCTATCTATCTCAATAATGTTTTAAAATTTGCAGAAGCAGACATATCGACGCCACGAGACCAAAAGAAATTAATTAGCCACTAACATAAGAATGCAACGCATTACTATCTTGGAGAAACGAAGCGACGCGCATGTTGATTACGCGGATAATCTAGCAGTGGTCGTAATGATTTGCCTGGCACGAAGGTTGCATTAAGCGCTGGCGTGCAAAGCGAGCGAGCGAGCGAGCGAGCGTTGCATCGCCGCCGGCGACCCCTTTACATCTTCGTGCTTTAAACGGTGCTATTAATCATCAATGGAAATTAAAAAGCGCGTCGTAAACAGATCTATCCCTCGTACCTCTCCGAGTATCGCGAATACAAAAATGATTAACGACAGTCGCGGTACACGCCGCGATCGATACGCAAGACAAAGTGTTTATTTATTGTCCACGCTGACATTACGCATTGAATGCGCTCGGTCGTGTCGCCGCGAGGTCTCATTCCGTCGACTAGTTCTCCATTTTTCCGTATGTATATTCTACTAATGGCATAATTTATCGCGGATAATGAGAAATATCCGCGAAATATCCGGAATAGAGAAATTATTGACGCGCCATTCTATTAGCTCGCGCTATATGTAAGCAAGCTTTCGCGCAAGTTAACGAGATTGTGTGGAGATTAGATCGACATCATTAGGCTAAGGCCTATAAGTTTTTATGAGATTTAAAAAAAAAAAAAAAAATTTCTCGCAGCTTGCAATAGTAACTTTCGTTGTTACATACGGATATCTTTTGTACGAATCATCTAAAGTATGAAAATTTTCTTGGAAAATTGTAACAATCTGTATCGTTGAAAATTTTTCTTATGAATTTTTTATTTATTTTTTTTTAATTTTTTAATCAAATTTAAAGAATCAGGAAAATAATAATAATAATAATAATAATAATAATAATAAAATTTCTTACTTTACATATTTTGTTCAAAATGGATTATAAAATGAAGCAGAATATAATTCGAACGATTATTAAAATTATCTCTTCAGAGTTTATATTTACCTACCAGACTTTTTTTTTTTCTTTTTTCATAGAGAGCGACATGTTGCGAACGACTCATCGTCAGAAGAGCTGGTGTCCTTCGCTATCTTTGGTCGGCAAAATGACCGAGTTAGATCCGCCACGGCTATTTACGCTTATCCTTTGGTATCGCGCGAGTTGCCGCTCTTTCAACCTGATACGCGTAACAGCGTATAAAGTCGGGGGTCTACGTACGTAATCATGTCGGACACGCGTGCGCGTAACATCGACCTTGACGTAGTATAAGTACGTGAGATTCTGCGATTGTGTGTGTATTACTCGCGTCGCTTGCGGGCGAGACGATGTATCCGCCAGATTCCCCGAAGTCTTTCATTATTGCTAAAAGCATCATTATTTTTATTATATGCGCGCGCACATGGCAACGACATTACGGCGCGGCAGATTGCTCGTCTCAGGTAATAACTTTTGCTCGACGTAATGATGGAATCGTCAGTGGTCAACAGGGGCATTTTACACAAAGCGGCCGATCGTCGACATGAGTATAAGACATGGCGATAAAGGCATGACGCGCGCACACATTCGTACGTACGTACATATTAGGGGGATGCCGATAGTGATCTTCGGAAGACACGGCATGAGAACGCGGCGTATTCGCGCCGGCATTATCCTACAAAGTGTCGATTACCCGTGACGATGATCTCGCGTACAGGCCACCATTACCACCAGATAGGCAAGACACGTTACGTCGTGACTGTCGAGGATAAAGCCCTCGAGATTCGCGCGAAATCGCGAGTACGTTCGTCATTGGTGCTCTTTTTTAACGTGCAGTTCTCGACAGTTTCGGCTTTAGGGTGAATGTACCATGAAGCGATAATGTATATGTTTTTGTTTTCTTTTTCTTCCCGCTCCTCGAGCGAGAACGTTAAGAAAGATGGAATTTTTTATATCGTCGTCTATACTCGGTATATACATGCTATCAAAATTCAATTACAATCGCTCACGCCGCTTCTCGGCTCTTTTATTACGTAGTATATTATGCGGTGTGACATTACGAACGCGCGATCGCGTCTATATATAGGATCTGCGCATTTCTATATATATTATACATTCTATAATTAATTTATTCATGCGCGCGTAACCGTGACTTTATCCGATTTATATATTACCTGTTGCAATTTCCCGTCATGTTTTTACATTAAAAAAATCAATTTTCGCTTAAACGCCCGTAATGATTCCAATCAATGAGTCCTATTAACGTTAATCTTTTATCGCTTAGTTTTATAATAAGATAGTGATACATGTCGATGTTTTATCTCGAGCTCTTTGCATATAAAAAAATGATGATAATAAATATCAATTCTTTGAGAGAGACTAAGCTGACCGCGCGCTTTTCATTTTCTCGATTAAAATCGTTGAATAAATTGCCGCGGGGTAATCGTGATTCAAGAGTCGTTTGCGAATCGTTTTTCGCACGATAATCCGTGTGACTCGAGTAACCCGATAACGGGCTCGTGTTCGCAACGATATACACGCGGAAAGTACTCGCCCGAAGCTGAGGACGATCGGGAGTTATGCTAATGAGCCCGGCAATTTGCGTTCCAGTCTGTTTATCGTCGTGCTCTTGCTCGCAGAACTGATTGTCTCGATTGGCAGAACGAGATTAGGCCGTTCAGTGCCAAGCGCGCGCGATAAGCCCATTGTTCGGCCTGTGTTTGGCTTTGAACAAAAAATCGTATAAAGAGTGCGCGCGATCGATTTTCGCCGCGTGTTTTTGGGAAAGCGAGGGAGGGCGTGGTTTTTTTTTTTTTTTTATCCGTTTAACAATGCGCGACCTCGTTATCTCGCGTCAAAAAAACGCGAATGGTCTTCTCGCAGAGCTGTTGTTACGCAAAGTTAATAGCTGGCATACGGCTGATTATAGAACATGTTTATTATAATTTACTTCGTACTAGTTTGCTTTACGTGTCCGCTCCGTGAACCATTAATTCGCGCACCTTTGCAATGAATCGAATATTTCGTGGGGGGGGGGAAAAAAAAGAAGCAATCTATATGACTCAGCTTTTCCCGATAACTGTATCGAATCCAGGAAAGATCGGAGAGCTACGCGCTCACGAGCTATTAATATTCGAAACATCATTCTTCGATACGCCAGATGCGCGATTGTAACGCGACTCGTGCGTCATCACGGACGCTATGATTGGGATACTATGTTCATTCGCGAATGAAAGAAAATCGCGATCAGCGAAATGGATACATAAACGATTCTCGCATCCTCATTTCAACGTGTCGCGCTCTTCCGATACTTCCCGCATCTCGTTACGGTCCCCTTTGATTGACGCGAGAATAATCGCGATCGACACTCGATTGTGCGAGCGTGTTTACCGGCGCATGCAATCTCCTTTCGCGCGCATAATATTTTTATCGTTATACGAATCGCGCGGGTGCATCAATCTTCTTATTCTCCGCCGTCTTAGCGAGAATACGCGTACGATTTTGCTCGGACGTTTTTGCCGTATACGACTGGCTGGCTAATGGTTTCCGCGATACGATCGAAGGATCGCCCGCGGTGTGTCGTATCTTTATAGCGCGTGCAATGACTTCTTCTGCTCTAGCGCATGCACCGCTCATGCACTGGCCTCATAAATCCGTCAACTAAACATCATTAGCTCGGTGTTATTGGTGCTTGGCCGCGACTGGCGCAGCAGTGGTCTTGGCAAGTTGCAAACAGGCCCAGCTGATGAATCGGGACAGCTACGGAAACGTAGCTTTTACCCCACGCGCGCGCGCGTTTCCATCATTTTGAAAGCGGAGGAATTAGCGAGGAATACGATAATGTTGAAAATGCGATTCTCCTTCGTATAAATTACATATACGTTGCACTTGTTACTTGATATCGCGCTAAGCGCTTTTACCGCAAACTTTCCGTTTTTCGAAACGTTAATCCGTTTTCTATCGTATATTATTCAGGATGATTTAATTTATACATGCTTCGTTTTTGGTTTCAGGTAAGAATCGTTTGCATTTGTGCAAACTACGAGATACATCATCGACATATTCGTATGTATTTTAATAACTTTGATCGCACGCTTTTATATCGTATAAAGAAAAATTGTTTCATATGATAATCATGCTTTCGATACGTTTAGAGTGAGAATTCTTTCATACAATTAAAAATTATATAATAATATTTAAACATATCTAGTTGGAAAACTTGCTTTTGTTAATAAATTTTATTTCATACGGTATACGCACACGCGAAGAAACGATATATTATGACAAGTACATTTGTATCAACCGCTTAAGAAGTTAACATTTTACGCGAGCACGTTTGTGCTCGTGATCGGGTGTAATTCCCCCCCCCTCCCCCCTCGAAAAGGAGAGTAGATTGTACGATGAAACCTGAATAGAGCGGGCGGAAATAAAGCGCCTCGTACTAAATCACCGAAGGCAATTCACGAGCTACGATAATCGCCCTTTGTCCGTTTTATCGCGGCGCTCTTTATCGCGCGATGATCGATTCGCCGCGGCGCGCAATTTCCCGCCCTCGCGCGGGTTGAGCGCGCGAAACGCACCCGCGACGTAGATACACGTGGTGGCTTTAACGTAACATTTATCACGCCGGCGATATGTTATTTACGGAGGCTTTTACCGTGAATTGTTGACGTCTTACGATCGGCGATAAAACGAACGATAAACTTAGCGCGCGAGGCGACAGAGCGCCGGCGCCCGCGAGTGCGAATGTTCGCAATCGAAAATGGAAGTCAAACAAGCCGAGGGAAGTCCGAGGGGATAGGAAGACGCGTTTTACGGTCGGCCCGGAGGCGCACTCTGAAAACGCGCACGATGATGTATCATACGTGACAGTTATGGTGCTCTCGCTTTACGCCAGTCACGGCGTGCGCGAGATCTTCTCGAAGCGCGCGTGCATCGCGAGCGTGCGAATCGCGATCTCGTTTTAACCCGCGGTTATCGCTGAATTGCGTATCACGAAAGGAGGAATTCGAGGCTTGTTTAAATTCGAATTTAAAACAGAGGATAAAGAGAGAGGCACGGGAATGAAGGAAGTAATTGTAATTGCAGTAGGAATGTTAAGTTGATTATAATCGAGACAATTATAAATCTTTTAAACTTTTTCTTCTTACACTCGCGCAATGTTAATAATTTTAGAAAGTTTTAATATATTCATTAGAGTTGGGAACAACTTTGGAAAGATGCAATAGCTTTCTACGAGATAATTTCTCATTAGGCGAAAGATTTTAGTATTCTTTTAATATTTGTCGAGCTATAGTTGCGACGATATCGATCGTGGAATAACAAATATTGGAATAACTACTTTACGATGGTATTATGAAACATATGGGGGATATTTGCGCGACTCGGTTGCGGTGGAAAGTAAGTTCGCCTCGGCGAACTATCGATTCCGTAGTATCGTAAGAAGAAGGCATAAAGCGAAGAACGTATATTTTATTCATGTTATAGTGTAAACATTTGCGTTAGACGTTTAGAATTGAGGAAAAATGAATATGGAGCGGAGAGAACGTTATTCGTCATAGTTTATGAAATTCCAACATTCAATATCTTAATACCAAAGTTTTGCGTTTATTAAAAAAATACTGTTAAAATAAAATTAAGTTTAAATTGAACGAGGAGAGCAATTTGCATTTATTTTCGCTTTCGAGGTAATTGGCTAAAAGCCTTTTTCCAATGGCTTGTAGAGGTTGAAAAAACCATTAGTCTTTCGACATTCCCGCTTCGAACGAATGGATTACATTTTACAAAAAATAACGCTGTATGCTTTTGCCAACTTTGAATAGCTCTGTGTATCATAAATCATAAATATCCGATAAATATTTACGATCGTTAAACCTCGACGCGACAGCTGGCGATAGATGCGCGATTCCGCGAGCAAGCGTGAACGTGCGCTCGCTTCTCTAACAAGCGTTCTACGAGCTGGAAACCGGGGTGACTCGCGCGAGTGAAAGCTAATGATTCGTTCCGAAGGAGAAAGTCGGAACTCTCGAACGAACGAGCGAACAAGCCGGTGACACGCGGTACGGACTCCCGTCAGTTTCGACTCGTTCGGATTGACGTTATAAGGAAATCGTGTCACGTGAGCCACAGCGTCGTGCGAGGAAATTATTCGTGCGGAATACGGCTTTGAAAAGTAGTCTCGGAATTTAGAGCGATCGCACGACGTCGCATTAAATTTAAATATTAATACCAAGGAAACAATCACGAGATCTCGGCAGAGTGTCAGATATACATATATATATATATATATATATCGAAGAATGATAATTCGTTGCCGCACTCGATTTATACGTTAATTTCGCGGTTTACCGATCGCGGCGCGATGTTGATTTTAATACGGCTCGCCGTACATTGCGAGATATATCATTTTTGGATGCGCGTTATACAAATGATTCGCCATTCGTGAAATTTATTTACGTCTGATCGGAAAAGCCAACTATACAAACTTGGCGGGGGTGCGCGCGCGCATCGTTATTTGCTTTCAATGAGCCGAGCGTTATTATGTTTCGCTTAGTAATCAAATCCGGTGATATCGGCGTATGAACGTGACAGCGCTTTTGGTCGCGAGCATAACGTAATTTCCGCGATTTTCAGTTCAATTAATGGAAGCGGGCATGTAGCCGATCCAATATTCGCGCGCTCCGCCCCGCCCTCGATTAATTCTTTTTCGATGTCAAACACGAAATTATCGTTAATATTCCCAACGCGAGATCGTTTTAATTTATGCATACAGCATTTATTTTAGCAATAATTTCTCGCGCTCCGTCGCTGCAAACTTAAACAAGACCATTCGTATGGCGGCGTGATTTATTATTACGAAATATTATATTATTACGAATAATTTAAAATATAAAGACATTATAAAAAAATTCATTATCTCTATGTTTCACAATTTAAATTTAATTAATTAAAAGATTATAAATTATATATCATATTTTCTTTTTATATGAATTTTTTATTTCATTAACAAACATTTCACGAATTATGCCTTTTAAATCGCCACGATTTTCCTGATTTCTCTCTTTGTCGTAATGAAAGTATAATTATATTATCCGATAAATATCGCGTTATCGTTTTCCGTGGATTATTTTTCTTTAGCGGCTAACGCGATATTATCGCGCTAAATAGC
Source organism: Polyergus mexicanus (assembly GCF_030449975.1). NCBI lineage: Eukaryota > Metazoa > Arthropoda > Insecta > Hymenoptera > Formicidae > Polyergus > Polyergus mexicanus. The sequence continues at coordinate 12,299,230 of NW_027223324.1, forward strand.
GAGAGACTTTGTTGTCGGTTGTGACGCGAGATCGCTTACTATATTTTCTCTGTAAGGTTTTAAGCGAGCGTCGCCGGACACCCGCGGATCGATCGTTGGATAAACCCAACTAGATAGACACAAAGCGTTGTGGGTAGAGTAGTACGATGCAACGGCATGTGAGAGCGCAGAGGAGCGCTCACATTCACCAATACCTTCTCCGGGCAAACAAAACGATGAACAAATGCTGGATACCGTACTGATCCGGAGCTGCAGGGGCGGATCGCGCGTTTTGCTTTTCCTCTTTTATTAACACTTCGATCACACGACAATCGCGTACGAATCACACCTGCGTTTTCTCGGGAAAAACAGAACATTGCGTCAGATATTAATGGTCTTTTTCACGCTCGATTCACGCAAGCGACAAATGCGAATACAAATGCAAATTATACAGTCGTAAATAAAGTCCATTACTATTTACGAAACGTATAATTTTTCAGAAAATACATGTGTCTGTATCTGTGTGGTAATTAAAGTGTTAACAACACGCATGTTTGTACATTTTAACAACCCATACGGTCATCAATTTAGTCGTTTTGCATTTTCGTAATTTAACGATAAATAATACGCGTGGGTGGAATCGCGTTAAATTTCGAATATCCATATAATTTTAGTTTAATGACATCATCGGCTTTTATTACATCCCCTGGGGCTTCCCCCGTTCAAAGCAAGTAACGCATAATATTTTTAGCGCAATAGTTTAACGAGAAAAGTAATAATGTGCGAGATGTCGTAGATCTTAAGATCGATAGGAATGACGATGATACGTAATTTAATATCGTTATATTCGGTTTATTGACAGATCACTCGTCGAGTTTTACGCGATGAGAAAGAATGTTTGAGGGATACATCGGCGGCAGGAAAAACAGAGATACCATATTTGCGACGAATCCGTTCCTGCGGTAGAGTCCACCTCGTGCCGGTGTCCGGAGTATACGGTGCTGCTCTTCCTCTCTCTCTTTCGTCGTTCTATTCCAGAGCTCGTTATTGAATTTGTGCGTCGAGCGAGCGAACCGACGATATCGCCTTTCAATATCGCTTCATTTGGCTCACGTTCATTCGATTTGCGCGAATATCTCTGACTGCCGACCGGCGACCGCCTATACCACTCCGGGCCCCTTACCAATACTCCCCCTCTTGTCGCCGCTCGTTGCGCGGCACCTCAGACGAAAGCTTTTTAAATATTAAATGTTATTCGGTATCAAGCGGAAATTAATCGGATCTGAGAGCTCTTGGTGAAGGCATTAGGGCGCGACGAGCAGATTCCGGTGATATTTAGAGCTGAGAGAGAGAGAGAGAGAGAGAGAGAGAGGTTGTGTTTTAATAAGAAATCAGTGAAATCTTCCGTTAAAAAGCATCCATGATTATTCTAGATATTAATTGGATATTATTTCTTTTCTTCTCTTTTGTATTATTATCACAAATTTATTACTATTAAAAAAGAATGAAAGGTTTTAAATTTCGATTAAAATTATTTAAAAAAACTTTAATTAAAAATTTTTAATTTTTAATGTTTTTTAAATTTACTTTTATCTCGCGAATGTATATTTTTTATAAATCTATTATTAAAATGACAAATGCGTGTGTGTGTGTATATGTGTATAAAGAGGGGAGGATCTATCTCTCATAATCTAACAAATGTAAGTAAATTATCTACATACATTATCTGTCTATTTAACACGACAAAGCAGCGATAATAAAGGAAATAACGGCGATAAATTAATGGTGGATATTGTATGCACCGACAGGATGGAAGCAAGATATGACGTCGTAGAATAACACGAAACGAATAAACGCGTCACAGCGAGAATACGCGGATTAATTATAGTAATTAAATAAAACAGTAAGAACGGTAGTAATTAGAGCATAAAAGTATGGGAAAGTCAGTTCAGTCGTCGCTCCTGACGACGACGACGACGACGACGACGACGACTCAGGAAAGTTATTCGACTCCGCATTCTAACTCGAACGTGGCGCACCTGGGCGATTTCTCTCTTAGACAATACGGAATACCGCTGTGTGCACTTTATCTTGGCCCTGACGAGGCGCTATCTTAATTATATATCGCGCGAGCTGACGATGCTACGCGATATTTCTCCCGTCGAAATGTATCGCGCTGCTAAGATCGCGATATTATCATATATTGTATCGGACTCGTCGAAATAATATGCGATGATGAATGCGACAGAGTGTTGGAAAATATTCCGTCGACTTTACAGCGTTAATTGTGAAACGCGAGAACGAGACGTACGTTGTCTACGTAACAATGAAGAGCGGGTACGTAATATCTGTGATCGAGTACGAGTGTATAAAGGCCGCGGGCGTAATAGCGTTCGAGACGCCGCGAATATGAACGTCGCGAACAGATCGCTGATCGCTATATCGTCGAAACGGAAAGATTTATGAGTCCGTAGAAACATAATCAATCTTTCTCAACATGCTTCATTCAAGGATTCGGATTAACGGATCGTAACGCGATTCGATTGGCATCTGTAATTACGTAGAAATATTCTCGCGGTGCGTTGATCTTCGCGTAGTGAGCGCGCTCGAAAGAGATGGTGTATTTATTAAAACACGCGGCTACGCAAATATCACGGAGCTTGCTCTTTCTGGTAGAAATGATTTCTTAACGAGGGGGCGTAAATAATTTGCTTCTTCAGCGAAACGCTCCGGAACTGGAGCGTTTCCCAGGCCTCGTTTCTTCGAGGCCTCCGATAATTTTGTCCTTGAAGGGCGAAACTTCATCGAGGGCTTCGTCGCTCGCTCGACTCTCTTCTCGCTTACTTTTTCCTCGCCAAGCGTGACCTTTTGGTCCCTTCGCTCAAAACCTACTTTCACCGAAATTAAGAGGCTCGCTCCAACAAAAATCATTTACGTAACGACTCACGCGCGGTATCGAGACAACGGCCCCGAGACTTTTTATACGAAGATGGTGGAGCTTGACGAGTTTACTTTTTTAATTTTCGCTTTGATGTTATAATTGCGCAATGAAAACGACATTTTTTTTTTTTTTTTCCTAATAAGAATTAAGAGATAAATGTTGAAGGACAAACGCAGGTGAATTTTACTTCTGCATTGTAAAGAGAAGATTTAATAAAAAGATTTTAAGAGAAAAAATACAGTAATAAAATTAAAAATTTTATTCGAATACTTTATCATCTCAGGTCGTCGTAAAAATTTAATCTATTTTTAAATTATAATTTTCGAGCATTGCGTTAAATGATATTATTTTCAATTTAAAATTGTGTAAAATTTATTTATCACTGTACACTATGATTTCACCGAATCTTTCGTATGAAAGAAGGTTTATCGCGCACATAATATTTTTATTACGTAATTTCGTAACGCGTTACTTTTGCCGAGATATACCGGAGCAACGAGTTATTTTTTGCCCACATTTCGGACACGATAATCGAATTGGCGACGTGGATTGACAAATTTAGGGACCGTAAAACGGACAATGGGATGCGGCGCGACGCGTCGCAAAAGTTTGGGAGACGACGACGACGACGACGACGACGACGTCGATGACGACGCGGCGTAACCAGATGTCTGCAACCGGCCATAAACGACGACCGAGCAGACTGTAGCTTTCTCCACGCCGTTGTACTGTCGTGATTTCACCGTGATCATACGATGAAAACACAGCGCGATCGTATATTTCATGTCGCTGACAAAAGTACATAACGGAGATCCATGGCAATAAATTTCTTTTGACGCTTTCGTAAAGACATACATTATATCGCACTCGTTATTTGCATATATATGGTATATACATATATAGATAAGATATTTTAAAATTACTGTAATTATCATTCTCTTGTAACATTTCGATAAGTATCGTTAATCTTTTTAATTAATATATAGTTGAATCGACGGGGCTCGTGTTGCTTTCGTAACTGCGTCTTTGTGTATATCGATCTCTCCTTCCCAAAGCACATTCGTAAATAATAACGTGGATTACAATAACAAATCGAGCGGTGATACACGCCGTGATCCTTTAACATACTGAAATCCAATTTATCGGAATGCAACGTGCATTGGAAATGGCGATCGCGCGATTTCACGTCGATCGAAATGCCAAATGGCACACGGAGGCGTGGATGCACTTTTACCAGTATTAATTCTGAGCCTATCGAAAACCTAATGATTTGAACGGTTTTATTTCGATGTTTTAACTTTCGTCGGAAGAAATTACATTACGCGTCTTCGAGAAATTGAGGATAACTAGGGTTAATATGATAAAGGAATATTTTTTATTGCCATTAATGATATAATTATTATCTGTCATTTCGTAATAAATTAATTAGGATATCTATTAAATATGAAGAATGTAATTATCATTTTCAACTACTTCATATACAGCGATCGTCATCGAAAAATATTTCCAGTTTACCTCTCCGTGTCACAATTGCCCTAATCAAGTCAATCGACTATAATCTTTTTGTTTACTCTTCTCTTTCAATACATACATATTTATATTCGTGTATACGTATTTGATATGTATACAATTGAATTTTTAAAATATATGCACGCGAGATAACATACTTTACAGGCTATTGGTAACGCGGTGTGTGGCTCGTGTGTAGCGCGAGTCTAATAGAAAAGTAGGCCAGGAACTTCACGTTCTCTGACACTTTGAAGTTCCTCGAATCGTTGAAACGATTAACTCGATATATACGATGCTAGTAAAACGAGCTTTATCGGGAACGTCTGTTAATCGCGGGAACACGCTCGGTCAGAATGGCCTTGGATATTATTTTTACATCACTTTCTGACATGTGCGGATCGTTCAAAGGTGGTATCATCATGACGGTATACAAAGATAATAAACAACTTAACGGGATTGTGAGATGTTATAGAGAGGTGAAACTTTTTTGTATGTGAGTTTGAGATGATTTGAAGTGTTATATAAACGATCTTAAAAGATATATGTATCATCATATAATAAAATCTTAATAAAATCACCAGCAATAGTATCGATATAAATAGTAACGTTAATTATTTGGAAATGTTTCAATAATTAATTAATAATAATAAAATAAATTATATTTAGTAATAAAATTATCGAAATTATTATGTGAAATTTTGTAATGCGTGACAGCTGCATTAATTTTAAAACCGCATTTAAGCGACGGTTTGATTTTGATGTGAAATGAAAGCGGCGAATATCTCTACGTTTTACATTTATATGTAGCATGCGAGCGCACGGCCAGCACAAAAGTTTCGCAAGCTTCAATGCTAGAAACTCTTAGTTAAACACGAGTGGGAGCCAGCTTATTTTAGTATTTCGCAATCCGGACGAAGACGAATTTATTCAATCGTTGAAACACGCGATACGTTCGAGTAATGACGCAGGATGTTGATCAATCGCAGTTTTCGCGGAAATGTCAGTGGGTAATAAAAGAAAAATATTGAAATCATGAAACATGTTATTCTTCGTGTTATAAATAAGCAAATTTTTATCGAAACGACTTTTTTTTTTTTTTTTTTATAACTAAGTTTACAATGAATCAACGTGTGATTCATATACGATTCTAAGAATATAAATTTACGTGTAACATAAGATATATCACAAACAATAAATTCAAACAACGTTTCACATATCCAAGCTTCTCTAGTTAAACTTGAAACCGTTTCTCCTTGCGTCTAAATTACGACTTCAATTTCATTTATCTTCTGTATGCACAATTCAGACAAGCACGGTTGACGCGAGCACGCGTCGTAATGTTGATCTCTCTTTGATTTTGTTGCATGCCTTTGCGACGGAGAGTCGTCGTTGTCGGTTAACAATTGCGCAAGCAAACCTCGTAAAACCGTGTCTGCCACAGCGAAGACGCATACAATGGCGGAATTCGGATCGACTTTATTATCACGCGCGTTGCATCTTTTCCCATATTTCTCGATTGCAAGAAGTCGATAATTGACAATTCGTAATCAATACCACGTGAAACGAAGAGATCGCGATAAAATAAAAGTTGATGGTAGGTAAAGTTGGACTTTGCTTTACGATCATGTTGGCGGTATATCTTTAAATCCTGTTTTACAATCGTAGAAATTCATGCATATTTTTGCATGTGTATTTATTACCGAATGTCTCTTGTGTGTGTGCGTGTGTGTGTGTGTGCGTGTGTGTGTGTGTGTGTGTGTGTGTGTGTGTGTGTGAGTGAGAGAAAGAGAGAAGGTAGTATAAAAATTTAAATGAATTATTTATAAATTATTATGTATTCATGTAATTTGTAATTAGTTGTTCTTTTCCATCGTGTTTGATCTACGTGTATTTTCTTGCCAGTCATTGATTACGGCAACTGTAGGGTATTATTTTTATTGAATTTTTTTGCTTATTTTTCTTGATTAATATCGATTACCTACTGAAACACAGGTATTATTGTTCTAGGTATGTTACAAAAATATCCTCTCTTCTGAAAATGTATTATGCATTGTTTTTGCATCGCAACAGGTAATATAGCTTCGAGTTGAAAAGAAATCGACAGAAATGTGTTTTTTCAATTTTATCTTGATATACCGATCTCTCTCTCTCTCTCTCTCTCTCTCTCTCTCTCTCTCTCTTGATAGTCCCGAACGAATGAACGAACGTGGGAATAAAAGCGTCGCGGTAGAATCTTGTCGCGAACCTCGCAAAAAAAAGAAGAAAACGCGAGAAGAGCGGGAAAGAAGATGAATGAAACGGGGGGAGGTCTGGGATAAAGAATCGAGTTCTTTGCTGCTGTATCGCCGCCGGTTGTGCATCCCAGTGAGACCGCTGGCGCGACCAGATGTGAAGGCGCATTGCTTTATTGCTCCCCCCCCCCTCTCTCTCTCTCTCTCTCTATAAATACTATAAAATATATTACTTACGATTTTACAACCGCGTTATTGCATCGTGAACATCGACGATCACTGATCTTATTGCCCTGTGGTACTTCAGGGCACGTTCACGATCGACAACCTCTCTAAAACTTCACGTAATACTCATCTGTCTTCGGTTTCCCGTTTCTGGCGAAACGCTCAGTTGGTTGCTTTTACGAGCCACGTGTGAGTTTGAGAAAGTCTGTTGTAGAGTTCTTTGATCCTTTCTGGTCTTAAGGAAAAAAAAAAAAAAAAAAAAAAAAAAAAACCGGTTGATTTCTCAGTTGGTGCCGTAAAATTTACGAGGATTTCAGATTTATAAGGATTCTTTGCAAAAAATTGCAAAAAAAAAAAAAAGACAAGGCATGTTTTATCATGGAAAATGTCACAGATTATGAACTCTCTTAGCAATTTATTATATTATTCAATTTTTTAGATGCAAAATTCTAAGATTAAAAAAGATTGCGCGTCAAACTGAGTTTATTAGAAAAATTGTAATATATCTATAGAATAATTATTTTTTCGATTAACGATAGAGTTCGGTGGAATTAGGATCACAGGCATTTTCATCTATGCTGCGATGTACATTTCAAATGCGAAAAGTAAACTGCCGATTGTGCGTAAACGAAGGTCGACGCACGCGATTGTAATGACAGTTGTAAATTGAAAGCAGTACCTTCGCGTCCCCTCGTCCGAGTCCATGCAAGACTATCGTGGATTTTTTTTCTCTGTCCGTTGACGAGCAAAGGCAAAGAACAAAGGGTATATCACCCTTCGTCGGTTCGCGTGCCTTGCTTCCATTATACGTATATACATGCACAGAAAGTCGCGTTGCACGAGGGTGCGAAAGGTGCGGGGGTGGCGCCAAGAAGGGCAACAATGCCAGCATGCAGTGACGCACGTATGTGTCGTGTGTTACATGCTTTTTTCACTCTTCTGCACATGTACACATACACGCACGCACGCACGCACACATACCCGTGCACATATACCCGTACACAAGCGTACGCTCACACGGTGAGCGATCTTCCTTCCGTGCACAGGGATGTATGCCTTCTATGTGACGAGAGGGTCGTATTTTATATCATCATCGAGAAGCGCGTGTTTGATATTTTCGTATTTTGATGTATGAGGAATATTACGACATGAGAAATATATCGAGATAAAATGCATAGATTTTATTGCATGAGATTTCGAAGAAGATGTATAATATTATGTGTGTTTATATAATTCAAATATCCTAATATACAAATTAAAGTTCTCTCTTTCTCTCTCTCTCTATCTCTGTTAAAGATTTGTTTTATATATAAATTTGTATGCTAAATGAAATTCATGATGCAGCTTTAAAATATGTTACTGATCTCTCACACGAGTGTAAACTTTGTACGCGGAAAGTTTTTTCAGCGTAGGCGTGCGTGAAAAGCGAGCCGAGTGTGAGCGATCGTGCGTCGTATCTCTCGTGCGACTGTTTACCTGGCGAATCAGAAGGGGAGGAAGTAGAAAGGGCGAGAGGTGAATAAACCGGCAAAAGCACGGCTTCTGCTTTGGCGAGCGCTCTCACCCATTGTATGCCGTCGAACGCGCTTTTCAAAATGTCTCTGGTACATGTCTGCCAGACAAACGATCCCGTGGGAAAAAGCGCTCCTCTGACTAGGAAAGAGACAGATATCACGAACCAGACGTGTGTCGGCTCTCCCGCTTTTTATCTCTGTCTCTTTCGTCTGAAGATGTAACGTTTACTTAATCCTCTTTATTCAAATCGTGTCGCTTTTAGACGGAGAAGAAACAAATAGATATACTACTGAAATAATTTACGAGATAATGTGATTATATATTAATAACGGAATAAATAATTGCTGCCGTTATAAATAACTTAATTCGATACAAAGCATATATGATGTCTAGATTTTTAGTACTTTTACGGTTAAAAAAAAAAAAAAAAAATTATAAATCTTTTTTGTCCAACTAATTCTTTTTCTCTATTTGTTACAGGTAAGATAATCTAGCAAACAAAAATCTAAATTGTTAATTGAGATTATCGGCGTAATCGGGCGCGAGTTTTCGTAGCAGCTCCAAAGTAAGTCTTTATTTTAAATCTAACTACGATTTTCACAGTGAATACAAATTTGTTTTAATATTTATGAGTCTTCGATGAACAATTGTTTCTCTTACTCGCGCTTTCGTCTCGTTATCTCGCGACGTATTCTTCTTTGAGAGCGTGTCAACGTGTCCAATAACAATAAAGCCGTTTCAATTGACACATATTACGCGCCTGTGCGTGCACAGGTACATACACATATACGGGAAGATCGAGCGTGTGGTCACGCTTGGTTCTACGCAATCTCATTGTGCCCGCAGCGTGATTAGCGAAACCGGGTCACTTGCAGCGCCGCGTGATATGATCATTTTGCATGTGGACCAATTTTCAAGTTATTGTAATTACACCCTGCGTCTTGTCATTGTTTATTCATCGTCGAAATTTCTACACGTCTTTATCGAACTTGATCTCACAATCGGTTTAAAATAAAGCTTATTACAACAGGTTCATCCTTTCTTCGATATCAGATATGTTAGATTAAAAATTTTTAGATTATCTTGAAGCAGAGTTTGAGTAAGATATTTTTCAAAATTATTTTCTCCTTTTTTAATTTCATGAATCCTCGCGTTAAGAATGACTATATATTAACGGTTGAGATATTTTCTCTCTCATTACGTTTATGCGATCTGGTCCATATTTATTTTATAATACGCATAATAATGTAACGTAGTGACCTTTCCCGGAATGAAGATTTCACTTTATATCGACCGCAGTGCGGCCTGCGCAAACTCGAGCTTCCTCTAGTCTCTTTACCTTGTTTCGTTCTTTTGTATGCAAATCATTCGACACCTACCTACCTACCTACCTACCTACCTATCCATCTACGTGGCGCTTCGTGTCTTATCTCTATTCTCACGAAAGATTCCCCCCGGGAATAAGATTGCGTGCAACATCATTCCTGATTCGCCTGTTTCGCCTTCGGCTTCGCCCTTCCATCCTTGCCAAATTCCTCCGAGAAACGTCCATCCACTCCTTTCCTCCCCTCCTCCTCTTCGCCTTCTTCTTTCTCACATCAGTATCGTCGGCCCGATGTATTTCTGACGCGCACCCTCGACCGATAACGGTCCATACTTCTCCTCCTCGAGCATCTTCAGAGGGTGGTGAAATATATGACAGGGTTCTTTGCGAGTCGAGATAAATGTCTGGAAAAATTATGACGCACGATGGAAGTCGTATTCCTTTAATCTGTGCAAAGGGAGCTTTTGTCGGACCATTGAATGCATTGATTATTCAGTATTCAGAACGACAAATTAAATTTCGCGTCCTAAATTGGGATGAGCGACATACGCGAATACTAACAACAGCGTTTATTTATCAGCTATTAATTGTTTGATCGATCAATCAAAGCTATATTTGTGAACTAACAATAAGTTAAATAATGCCATGGACATTTATATAGAATTTTGCTGAAATTTAATGTTTCGCATTATGCAGGTAAATTAACATTGTAGGATGGTCGTTACTTGCTAATTAATATTATCGCATTATACTAGCTATAATGTTTCTGGCATTATGTTATTAATACACGATCACGTGTTTAACAATTATCCGGCTTCATAATTACAACAGATTTGACATTGTAGCGTTGTAATCAAAGAACATGCTTTACAAGCATGGAATTATCATTCCGTTGATTTTTAGAATATTATGACGATTTATCGCTTTTATGAAATATGATTGTACAGAAATTATATTGCTTGGGTTCCTCAATGATCGTCATCAGGCGTTCGTTTTATTATAAACGCGTGTGTTAATATTTATTAGTCATTTATTATTTCTCTCTAATATATTTTTAGAGAACTTAGATTCTCTCTCAGAAATATAAGTTTTAAAAATAGCATTTTCGTTAAAACACTTTCTTTTATAATTAATAACTCGGTTTTCCATTGTAAAAGAATAACACTTTACTTAAATCTTATTGTTTCTTTTAACTTTCAGAATATGTAAAAAAAATTCAATTTTTTAAGTTTTTTTATTTATATTTACATATCTTTTAAAGCAATGTTATGCGAATAAAGAGAGCGGTGCGAGATGTAACGCGCGCGTCACGTATTTTATGTAATCGCGAAAAATTCCGCGGCTTTTCGCGGAATTCCAAGAAGGATAAAAGGAAAGCCGGGGGTGGAGGGGGGGGAGGGGGATGAGAAAGGCTAAGGGATCGGGGACGGTAAGCGTCTTACGAGCGGTGAAAGAAACAGTTGCGTCGCGGTAATTGCCGGAGCCTTTAATTAACAGAGCACAATGGTGGAAACCGTAGCCTGTTGGCACCCTCATTGTCTCCATGTTAGATCTGTTTTACGTAGATTTCCCGGGTTGGTGTCGTTTATCCGCGTGTATCTCTTTCTCTCAATAGTATCGGTCGATTATTTAACTGAATTATTCTTTATTCCTCCGACGAGCTTTCATCTTCTTTCTCCACGCTGTGGTTCCCTGAAGCTTCTATTGTTTCTTCTCGATCATATCGATTCGAGATACTGGTTCGACTGGTTTCTGTTCGTTCTCAGGATGAGAAGCAAGTCGAGCGCCGGGCGCGCTCTCGATAGGAAGGATAATCAATTTTTCTCGATAGAGTTTATGGTCGACCGCGTCAGACGATTAACGAGATAACTCGAATCGCGCTCGCCGCGTTTCATTTCTCTATTGTAGAAACAAAGTTTTCTTACCGTTTTGAGAAGAATAAAATCGTCGATAAGAGAAGCGTTATCTCTGCGTACCGGCGCTCTTTTGTGCGGCGTGTCAGTAAGTCATATTACTTGACATAGGGTCGATAACCCGTTGAGCAACTTGCCTAATCTTTATTGCGTGTAATGCCTCGTACGATCACATAATGCACTTTCCAACTCGTATAGACTCGATTATAAAAACAGACATTCGACGTTTTTATCGCGAATTATATATATAATCATTTCATATTATGTATTATTACTTATTTACGTTACTTTATGAGAGAGATTTTAAATAATTATAGACACGTTTGTATATTTGAACAAAATAATTAAATTATGATTGAATTCAAAATTACCATTTGAAATATACAATTTTACAATCATATTTTTAAAATTATACGATAGTGTTTAAAATATATAGTCGTGGTTGTTTCTCTTTTGATCGCGATTAAATACTCTGCGAAATGGACGAATTGTTCGAAATACCAGTAATTACATTCTAAACGAATCTCGGTGGTTCTTACCTCGGATCCTTTGGTGGGGGTGAAACGGATTCGTCTGTAAAATTTCTGCGTTATTCAGTGAAATGGGAGCATCTTAAAGTTTCCGGCGAGAGAAAAGACTGCGCCGAGGTATTCCCTCGCGATCCTCTGGGATAAGGGAAACCTGCAAATGGTTGTTGCTGGAATCGAGGACACTCAGTCGCGGATTCTCTCTCGACGGGGGATGGCGGTAATAGTATTAGGGTTAGTAGCGTATCTCGAGTGGTTTGGCCTCCATACGGTGACTGGAGAAGATGGCGAGGGCAAATGCGAAGAAGACGAAGAAGCAATCTTGACGCTAAGCAGAGGTGAAAAGGTAAAATCAACAATGAAATTGGATGGCCCCGAGAGATGTGAATCCGTTTCAACGAAGTCGCTTTTATTGGCTCGAATTGCTTGAGGATTCATTTTGGATTTGAATTTATATCGCGTAGGGCGGAGAAAAAAATCTTGGTTAAATATGATAATATTTGAATTAAAAGTTGGTTATTATTTTTTCGTTAATAGCGAATTTACATTTTTTCTTATACATATATTAATCCCGCAGTAAATCTTAAATTTATTTTCTAATTATATACGATATTTAAAAATAAGAAATAAAATAATTTAAATAAAGAGTATAATGATTAATTATAAATATTTAAATGTGGAAAAAATAAGATGTAATAGAATATGATTTTTAATAATGTTATACGCGGAAGATTATGTATGCTAGGGTAAAATTACGGCGTGAGAATCTAGTCGAAACTTTTGAAATCTGTCAGGAAAGTGAAATCGATTTTGGAAGAGATCTTTCTCGGCTTATGAGAGATGTGAATCCCCGGCGCTATTGAATCTCGATCGGTTCAGAGCGGCGCCGGCGTCTAGGCGTGGAAAATAACGTTAGCGCATCTCATTAACCTCGTTCGCAAATGGCGGGCTTAACTTCCGTCTCGTAAATCATGCTTCAGTATTATTTTATATTTTTTTATGAGTTGGAACTCGTCAGGTAGGATATTGTCGAGTCGTTCGCGTAATTACGTCGGGCTCGATGGAAATATCGCGATGAAAATCTCGTCCGAGCTTAATTGATTGAGAATTAATTTTGCGTTGAGGAAGAGCCCGTGAAAGGTGGTTCATTAAAAATGGTAATATTTATACCCTCAATTACCCTACCGTCGTCCCATCCTTCTGAAAGTCGCGGGCAAGAGCCGAGCTTTTTCTTCGTAAATTCAATTTTATCTTGAGTAAGTGGCTTGTTCCGGCAACGAAAGGCGGCTCGTCTCCTTGTATATCGACCGTAGAACGGGTAATTTCCCAAGAAGTATTCCAAGATATAATAGCGACGGTTTTTAATTGAATGACCGATAATGAATGTTGGTATTTATTGATTATTAATCCATAAAAACGTATTATTTAATATACATATTTGCATAGATCGATTTTTTCCCATACGTAGACACAATTCACTTTATAATTTCATCGTTTGCAGCTCTTAGATTATGATAGTACCTGTAAAGTGTACGACGGAGATGTAAATCTTCATCTTAAATTCAATGCCGGAGCTTGCGCGAGGGATTTAAATCTCGTTTAAATTTAAAAGACGGCTTCTCGAGAGCTTCGCGCATCGTTTAAGCGACGCCGGATGAAAATAGGACGATAACGATCTACGTTTTTCAATTATGAAATAATAATACTCGTAGTTGCTTCTTCTTTCCTCTTTCATCCGACAAAAGTATCGTAGATGCGATCTCTTAATGCTCCAATTAAATGGAATCTCTTATATGAATGCTCAGCATTATTATTTTTCACCGTTTCCCGTTTGCGATCTAATTTTTCTTAAATTCTCCCGGTTCTATCTCGGGCGGCGATAATTTGTGATAATCTTGAATTATAGCTCCCAGCTTTCGGCGTGGAAAAATACAATATTTGCCACGTTGTTTGGTTCATTGATGTTTCGTAATAATCTGTGTGTTACTCAAAGACCACTAAAGCGTTACTCGCTCTATGGGAATCCTCCGTTGTCGTTTATATATAGTTTATTCGGCAAACTCAGCATTATTATTTTTCACCGTTTTCCGTTTGCGATCTAATTTTTCTTAAATTCTCCCGGTTCTATCTCGGGCGGCGATAATTTGTGATAATCTTGAATTATAGCTCCCAGCTTTCGGCGTGGAAAAATACAATATTTGCCACGTTGTTTGGTTCATTGATGTTTCGTAATAATCTGTGTGTTACTCAAAGACCACTAAAGCGTTACTCGCTCTATGGGAATCCTCCGTTGTCGTTTATATATAGTTTATTCGGCAAACTCAGCATTATTATTTTTCACCGTTTTCCGTTTGCGATCTAATTTTTCTTAAATTCTCCCGGTTCTATCTCGGGCGGCGATAATTTGTGATAATCTTGAATTATAGCTCCCAGCTTTCGGCGTGGAAAAATACAATATTTGCCACGTTGTTTGGTTCATTTATGTTTCGTAATAATCGGTGTGTTACTCAAAGACTACTAAAGCGTTACTCGCTCTATGGGAATCCTCCGTTGTCGTTTATATATAGTTTATTCGGCAAACTCAGCATTATTATTTTTCACCGTTTTCCGTTTGCGATCTAATTTTTCTTAAATCCTCCCGGTTCTATCTCGGGCGGCGATAATTTGTGATAATCTTGAATTATAGCTCCCAGCTTTCGGCGTGGAAAAATACAATATTTGCCACGTTGTTTGGTTCATTGATGTTTCGTAATAATCTGTGTGTTACTCAAAGACCACTAAAGCGTTACTCGCTCTATGGGAATCCTCCGTTGTCGTTTATATATAGTTTATTCGGCAAACTCAGCATTATTATTTTTCACCGTTTTCCGTTTGCGATCTAATTTTTCTTAAATTCTCCCGGTTCTATCTCGGGCGGCGATAATTTGTGATAATCTTGAATTATAGCTCCCAGCTTTCGGCGTGGAAAAATACAATATTTGCCACGTTGTTTGGTTCATTTATGTTTCGTAATAATCGGTGTGTTACTCAAAGACTACTAAAGCGTTACTCGCTCTATGGGAATCCTCCGTTGTCGTTTATATATAGTTTATTCGGCAAACTCAGCATTATTATTTTTCACCGTTTTCCGTTTGCGATCTAATTTTTCTTAAATCCTCCCGGTTCTATCTCGGGCGGCGATAATTTGTGATAATCTTGAATTATAGCTCCCAGCTTTCGGCGTGGAAAAATACAATATTTGCCACGTTGTTTGGTTCATTGATGTTTCGTAATAATCTGTGTGTTACTCAAAGACCACTAAAGCGTTACTCGCTCTATGGGAATCCTCCGTTGTCGTTTATATATAGTTTATTCGGCAAACTCAGCATTATTATTTTTCACCGTTTTCCGTTTGCGATCTAATTTTTCTTAAATTCTCCCGGTTCTATCTCGGGCGGCGATAATTTGTGATAATCTTGAATTATAGCTCCCAGCTTTCGGCGTGGAAAAATACAATATTTGCCACGTTGTTTGGTTCATTGATGTTTCGTAATAATCTGTGTGTTACTCAAAGACCACTAAAGCGTTACTCGCTCTATGGGAATCCTCCGTTGTCGTTTATATATAGTTTATTCGGCAAACTCAGCATTATTATTTTTCACCGTTTTCCGTTTGCGATCTAATTTTTCTTAAATCCTCCCGGTTCTATCTCGGGCGGCGATAATTTGTGATAATCTTGAATTATAGCTCCCAGCTTTCGGCGTGGAAAAATACAATATTTGCCACGTTGTTTGGTTCATTGATGTTTCGTAATAATCTGTGTGTTACTCAAAGACCACTAAAGCGTTACTCGCTCTATGGGAATCCTCCGTTGTCGTTTATACATAGTTTATTCGGCAAACAAGTTTGCGCGAAAAACTTGCCATCGTCCCTCTTTATAAATTCAGCATCCCCCGTCTAAGCAACGGGCCACGCTCTTAAAATATTGTAGAATCTTGCGACGTGACGTGACGCGGCGCGAGAAGCGATGTAACGACGACGGAGAAAAGAAACTTTTTACCGGCGATCCGGAGCGTCGTCGTTGTCGTCGTCGGGACGTTCGTGGTATTACGTTGGCCCTATCGATAGAAATATCGCGACGATAGAAATCTCGGCTCGTGATCGTTCCTTTGTGAAGGGCGGTTGTAAACAGGGCGAGCTTATCTTCTTTTCCCTTTGGGTTCGAAGGTGCACCCTCTAACCGAAACCAAGCAACCTCGTCGATAAACCTTAAGTTCCGGGGACGCGGATATGTTCGCTCAGACGAGGTGAAACGAGAGCAGGAAGGGAAACGCCTATATCTCTCTTCGTATCTATATACGTATACTGTCGCGATCATAATATTTTAAGAAAAGCGAAATCAGCAATGGCTTCGATCATAAAAATTGACATCACTCGTCTAATCTTATACATTATAACGAAATGTTAGACCGTAATATGATAGGGAAAAGAGTCGTGGAATATTAGTAGAAGAGTATCTATTGTAGTATTAGTAAAAGTATTAGTAGAATAAAGAAATAATAGCAAAATTATAAAATTATAATAATAAGTGTCCTAAATTGAGAATACATGATCTATTATACGAGATATTACTATAAATCCATGGGGGTGGGGTGGGGGGGGGGTTGGTTTGGTACTGATTGTATTTGATAATGAGATATCGTAATTTTGCGAATTCTGTAAAACTCGATGTGTAAGCGCTCTCGAATAAAAGATCGTCGCGCGTAATCCTTTATCTCTGGGTATTCAGCGGCAAATGCGACAAGAGCGCTTTTGTCACATCCCACCGGGGGTAGACGAAAGCTCGTGATGGTGCGGTGGCATGGGATCGATGCCGGAATACGAAAACAGCCAAGGCTCATCCTCTCGATTCTCCTACCTCCCGTCCCCTCCTTACCATCACCCTTCGCCCACGCCGCGGTCGCGTATACATATAACCGGGCTCTTTTATCGGCGACGGTCGAATCCGACTGCGCCGTCGAGCGAGCGAGAAGCAGTGAAGGGGGAAAGAAAATATACTGGCTGCTGCAGTTTCAGAAAATGCAATTCCTGTATCACCGCTTTATCGCCATCCGCCGCCCGAGCGTAATTCCGATCGCGCTTCACTCAGCTCTTGCATAACCGCAAACTGATCGCGCCATTCCGCTTTCATAAAGGGGTAGCGGAATTAAAGGAGGAGGGGAGGGAGTAAAATTGTAGCGCAGTTTTCGCCCTTCGATTTTATCTTTTTTATCTTTGCGCGCGCGGAAAACAACGATACACGTGATATATATATATATATGTTATTTCGTCGATGATTCTGAGACAATTTATGCGTTTTCTCGATCCGATTGATTTGATTGACGAGTGCTTATTTCAATCTCGAATATTAGAGATTGATGAAACATCTATTGGATAAACGTTTATACGTGAAATTTTTGCGTTTGAAAATGATTTGGCACGTCGATCGTTTTATTCGCATTTTTTAGATTTAGTACATGATTATACGAGACACTCTGTATAGTTAGCGATTTCATCGTGCATAATCTTGCACGAGAAAACGAGTTAAAGAAAGGAGGGTTAGACAAGCGGAATGCGAGAGAGACTTTGACTGAAACTGTAATGAACTCATACCGCCTCGTCCACGCCTTCGTTCTCATCTCTTCTTCTCGCACTCGGCCCAAGCCAAGGGAATCAATAACTTCCTCGCGACGGAGTCACCCTCTCGTTCTTCCGCCCCTAACCAAAGAGAGCCTCTACCTATAACCCCATAAAACGTCCGCGGGAATGACTCGCAATACATTCACCGCGTAGCTTTTTGCTCACGAATTTCAGGACTGAATGCGGTAATTGATGGCGATTCTAAGGATAAATATTATCGAAACGCGTCTTGTGCGATTACCTAAGGATCTGCATCGAAACGGTATCGTCCGTTATAAATTTATAAATTGATAAATGATATTAGTTGTGATATTTGTCATATATATCGTAACATCGTAAATATCGTAAATATTTATTTCTCACATTTGTAAACGATATTATGAACCAGCGCGTTATTTATAGTCGATTGAAAATTATGTAGTTACATCACAATAAAGTAGTTTGATGTTTAAAAGCCGCGTCGTGAAATAATTTTAGTTATGGTAGTTTTTACGTCAATTCTGTTCTCAAATTACGGAGAGCTCTTGAAAATTGCGAACATGTGTTGGCTACGCTACAAATTGCAATTTCTAGCGCGATTGTTCGCCGCGATACGTAATAGTTTGCGTAGGAGTTAAAAAATGAAATTACAACGGACAAGTGTGTGAGTGGCGTTGTTAATTTATTAGATTCCGGAATGCGCATTCGCGTAATCTCATCGATCGGTGTTTGCCCAACTGAGTGCGCCCGTTAATCTCGCGCAAATGAAATAATGGTTTCAGGCTTTATCGACGGATAATGAATTTTAAATCGGATCAGCTGACAGCGTTAATGCCGCGTTCATCGTCAGCTATGCTAGACTGCATTGCAAATTGGATAAAGCATCTCGTCGTCAGAGACGCTTCTCTGAATTTAAATAGCATGTTCAGGCAAATGTTGCGGACATCATCGAGATATTTACTCTCTTCGAGAGAGAGTTTTCGTATTTTTCAGAATAAAATTTAAAGAGAAAAAGACATTTGAAACAAAAATATTGAAATGTGAGAGATATCTTTTCTTAGATATATTTTTAAAGTATATATATATATATATATATATATTCATAAAAACGCTAATTTCATATTAAAAAGACAATCACTTTTTTCTTATATTTACAATTCCCCCCCCCCCTCCCACCCCCACAAATTACTCCTCCGTCGAGAAAAAGAACTATCGATACTCGATCACATAAATAATGCCCCTACCAAAGTCTTTCAATTTCGCCGCGTTTTATTTCTCCGAAAGACGCCGGTCGGCTTTATCATTCTGATCTCCGGTGATATTGGCGCCGCTCGCTCCGGGATTCTATATCCCGACGGTTGACACAGCTCGCTACGCTTTTACGATGGGGCAATTTTGCGCGATAGGATCCCGGTAATGCGAATTTACGCGACCGCGCGCTTACACCGCTCTACGTAATTCCGTTTTGCTCCCGTTACCGCTCTTCTCTCTTTATTATGATCCTGGCAAACTGTCGGTACGTAATGATACTTTAAGAGGCAGGCCGAGAGAGCGCCGGAATCTCCATCCGCCGAATTCATAAGTATTTTCCGCCAGGGCCATAAAGTACCGCCGGCCATTCTCATGGACCGTGACCGATCAGATTACGACGGACGAATTTATCATTCGGCCGTTCTCCTTCCGCGGGAAGACAAACGGCGTTCGCGGGACGATTAATTCCGTCGGATTTGCATGCGAGACACGCGCGGACGAAATAATCACTTCCTGAAGTTGAACGAGCACGGCGATATGTACGCGTTTCCGACTACGAAACGTGTTTGTCGCGATAATACTTTTTTTTTTTTTTTTTTTGCGTTTGCGTTTGCTCGCGGAAGCAGTTTGACGATTACGAAATTATCGTTATCGAAGTGGACCTTGCTATCATTAGCCGCCGAACGGCGGCCAAGTACAGGCCTTTTTTTTCATTGTTTTTCTTGATCCACATTACATTTTACGATTCTCATATAAATTTTATCGCTGGCGGAGAACGTCATCTATATAATATTATACGTTGGGATGCTAAAATATTTATCGAAATAATGGCGCTTTGTTTTACGTCATTTGGTAGCGATGCAAATTTGTTAAAAGCGTAATGACGATAAATGATAATCGTTGCGCACGGTGGGCGCATTGTGGCATCGAAACGTTAGATTCTGTAAATGCGTTTAACGGATAACTCTTGGTATCGAACCGACGAATTGGTTACTCGGATTTGTACCGCGAGAAGGACGGATTGATGATAAATGGGAAGGTAAGAGGGTAGAAGAGAGGGTGGACGGGCCATGTTAACCTAGTTTCTGTCCAGTGATCAATACAACAACGTTCGTGCGCCGCAGCCTTATTCATCCAGAGCGTTTTACGCTTCGCTCATTTCTTTTAGGTGAATAAATCGCGACAGAATAATAGGTATTTTGCGTAAACACTATTGAAAACTGGTATTGTACGAGAGTATGCGTAACGTATATATGTTATATTATTTTAACGTATCCGTTGAATAATAAATATATTTTGACGCGCAACGCAAAGCGCTCAAAAATACTGAAAGAACGACAACGTGGTGTCGTATAGAAATGTGATATCGCGAATCATAAATCGTGTAAATATCTCGCAGAAATTGAACGATTCGAATAACTATATCGCGATGACGTTTCACGCGGTGTAATCGTCTGTCCGGATGCTCTCGCGCTCTCGCGAAGACAATATTATCGATCGTATTCTTATCTAGCGCCTCGCGCCGCTATTATCCGCCTCCGTTCTTCTTCTTCGGACGCGCTTTCCAATCGTGGCGATCGGAGACAATGGCCGAGTGATATCGGACCCCGAAGATTCTATTGAAAATCATCGCGGCGAAGACGATCGAACATTCGATAGTATCCCCATAAATGGTGAATTACACGGTGGATCGAGATACACGTAGCATCGCGTGAAATTCCTTTATTTTTTATTTCGAAAAGAATACGTTGCGTCCGTAAATTAGAATAGAAAAACGAAGGAAATTGTTTTATTCGAGATAATAAAACACGATAATTTTAATATTTAAGAATTACATATTATAGACTGAATTTTCACTTTTTAATCAATTAAATAGAAAATATAGGTATATTTTTACAATTACACGCTATGAACTAATTATTAATAACTTAAAATTCTCTTTCACCGTCAATTGCGTCGGCTGACGTTACCGTTTTCTCAAATTGCGAGCAGTCATAATGCAGAAACATTTACATACTGTCGTTCCGAAAATATCTATCTGGGGAAGGTGATGGCATTCACACGACGGCGAATGTAAACGCGCACGAGAGAAGCGGTCGGCATTTTGCGTTTTAGCATCGCCACGACGCGCCATTGCGATAACGATAAAACGGCAATAATCCTGCGCGAGCGGCGTATCCGTTCAGAATGCACGTCCGCGAAGGATCGTCCTATATATATAATCGTCCGCGGTAAAATCGCACCCCCTCCTGGCGGCGGCACCGCTTTTCCGCATCGGATATTTTATCGGCAAGGAGAGCACCTGGCGCCCATCTCGCCGTTATCGTTCTTTATTTGTTCATCGAGGCCGTTTCGAGCCCGGACGATTTTTATCGTTCGCTACCGCGCCGGAAATTTGGCCGGTTCTCCCGCATGTAATTCGACGTTTAAAGCGCCGCGTTATAATTTCACTTTGTGTTTATCTTACATTTGATATCGACTGTGCGCGTTTGCCCGTCAAATATCCGGGCTTTTATCAGACTGGAGTTTTTGTATTCATTTGAAAATCTCGCAATTTATCTGTCCGTAAAATATTTTAACCGGAAGAGTCTTTAAATCAAAAATGTACTCACTACTCGAAATTTATGTTATTTCTCGTTATGTCGAGAAAGTAAAAAATGAAGCAAAATTATATTTTTCTGTGTAATATTGTGCTATTATAAAATACTAACTAAAAATCTTCGACTAAGAATGAGATGGCTAAAACAATCATTTATATAATAATTGAGATAACGTGTTGATTTTTTCAAAAATATGATTTCGATAATCGTTCATTTGTTTGAATAGGAAGACTATATCGCTATCGAGTTTTTTTCCCCGATTGTCGTGCGATCAAAGACGTGCGTACAATCCTCAAATAAGTCCAATGAATCGGCTTTATCGGCGAGAATGTAACGACGACGATAAAAGTCCAAGAGACTACTTATGTTGGCGTGACACGGAGTTATCATTTCTGTAAAACAAGCCATACAAGTCGAACGACATCTCTCCTCTCGTGATTCTATCGTCTTGCTCGTTTCCATCGCGACGCGACGTACCGACGACGACGACGACGACGACGACGACGACGACGAGTCACGACTTGGTGAGTTTCTAACATGGCTCATATGGCGCAATATTGGCGGCGTACGAAAGGGGGTAATCATTTTCTCATGATCCCTCTCGTCCCCGCCGTGAGTATCGCTTTCTACGTACGTAACGGTCGTTTGTTCGTACATCATAGTCTCGAGTCGATAAACCTATTAACGCTAGTAGCTAACAATGCAATCGTTGTATTTTTCTTTTTTATCTGCTCGTTGTATATCAAAAACGCATAGCGAGAAAGTAAAAGTAAAGTTTGAAATATCGATCGATTTTTTTTTTTTTTTTACTCTTACAGCTTTTGTCTCGCGAGAAGACAACTTTTCGTATTCGATCATTTGTAACTTGAAAATTATTCGTGCGATAAAATGTTTACGTTAGGAAAAAATTAGTTTAAAATTAACCAATTTGTTTGTGCGCTTGTTCTTAAAAATACGCTCGTGAATTGTGAATTCGTGCAGGCGATTTGTGTACACGATACGTATAACTTATCATAATCCGCGTTAAGTCGCGGATGAGTGAATTCTCTTTTCACGAGGTTGTACCTTAAATTGCGCAAAAATACTAAATTAAAGGTTTAACGGATCATAAACGCGCGATACTGCCGACGAAATTGGATCTGCTTCGCAATATTGCAGTGCATTAAATCGCAGATTAATTTCACGGATGAAAAAGCAGCGCGGAAAAGATCGGAGTGGATTAACGATGTTATGATCGCCTTTGACGCTGTATCGCTTGGCGTGCACGTTCTCGTCGCGCTTTCGATCCCACAATTTGTGGGCGCTCTTTTCGCGAGAGGAAGTATCACGACGACGTATCACCGCGTTTCGTTGTAAGTGCATGCGCTGACGATGCAAAGGTGAGAGGAAAAGATACGACACAAGCACATCTCGGTACATATACGGGCCCTGGCTCCGATGAAGCCAATTAACTGTAACCCGCTGGATCCGCTTGCCAAGTCAGGCTTACCAGAGGTAATGCCCTACGAAGCCCTACGTCAGAGGGGGTTCCGCTCCGTATGTTAAGATCAGGCAAGAAATGCGCGACGATGCGCTTCGCGATACGCTCGATACCCACCGTCGCATCGCTCTATCTAAATACGGATAACGTCAACGTGGCACGGTAATGCCGTGGTATCTCGTGATTAATTCACCTTTCGAACGATAGCACCGTAGTAATAATGTCCGCGAACTCTGGATATCCGCTCGGAAATTACTTACGAATTACTCAGCGCAACTGATCTCTCCTTTCTCTTTCGATACATTTATTTATTTTCGATTACACACAAAAGTACGAATTGCTAAAAATACCGGCATCAATAATATCCGCATTAATCGGATAATCGAGTACTTTCACTCGATATAATCGCTACGCGAATATTACGTACACGATCGTGTGCCCTAGTGATCTTCTCGCGGAGTGCTGAAGGAGAGAGTATAGCACTACTAGTAGCACGGTTGAAGTTTGTATTGGTTAGTTAACTGGAAAATTAGACGTTCTACTTGGGCCTAAGAGGGTTTCGATGCGGTACATAAGTGCACGCGCGCAATTATCGACCGTGCAACTGAAAGCAGATAGCCGGCTATCCGATTTATCTACTCCCACATACACGAGACAGGCCAGGCAACGGATATCGCGTGCGGACAATGATCGCGAATTAGCGATCGCAAATTATTAACGAGCTACTACGCAGTCAGGCGTGACCTTCGTCCAAGTCGTCGGCATCGGCCTCCTTCGAGTGTCCGCTACATCGTATACGTTACGACGTTAGACGAGATGCGCGGATTTCTCAGAGAAATATCGATTACTAAACTTATTGTCACTCTTATAAAGTAATAATTGAATTTTTAATCAGATACAATTGAATGGAGACATTTTCAAGCCGTATATATCCGGTATAATAAAAACCTTTAATATGTTATATTAAGAAAAAAACTTGTAAAAATATTTTTTTAGCTTATAATGCGTGTAAGGAGAAAAAATACATGTCAAATAATGTCAATGATATTCAAAATTGATTAATGAAGCGGTAAAAAGTACCGTTACCTTGTGGAAAATAAAATATTAGATATACAGGAGACTTACCATTATTTATCTGTCAAAAATTGATGCGTTTTTTTTATAATGTACCTCTTTATTTATTTATAGTGCTTGAATACATTTGACATGTTATTAAAAGTTGTTGTGTAATGGGGGGGGGGGGGGAGGGAGGTACATGCGGGTATACAGCCGGTTCTATTTTTTTCCTTTTGTCTTTACAATTCTTTGTTCTCGCGTTGGAAGCGTCCGTATGACGTATCCGCACCTTGACGAGAAGGGTTACCTGGAGTACATCCAGATATCCTCCAGCATACTCGAGCGTTCCGCTATCGTCGTAAATTACGAATGACTGACAGACATCAGCGAGGAATTCTAAGGGGGGGTTCTCACAGCCAACAGTTGTTTTGTGCGGTGCAAGACCCTCTTGTACCTCGCTCACTTACTGTCCATTATTATGATGATAATTACGGTGCTATTATCCGGATAAACCGCGACGCGCACCGTAATAAACCTCAAACTTGTCCTTCTTAGGATAGCACAGAGAAATCGGGACTATTCATTACGAGTTACAACAACACGTCTTCGCTTTGATCGATCGGTTTTCTAATTCGTCGTCACCTGTCGCGTCTAAAATTCGTCATTAATCTTTTAAATAATGAATTATCTTTTTTACTATTTACGTTACACGAGAATTGATGCGAGGGTTATTAACCAGAATTAATCCCGATCGTCGAAGAGCGAAGCTGATAAATTCTCATCGTTTATCGAAGATATATTCGTCGTTGGTTTTGAGGCGGTTTGACATCTCACGAAGCGAAGAAGGAAGAATAGAGTGGATTTATAGCCGCGTCGCGGAGGTGGTGGTGCTCGTGAGATCAGCGAAGATGGAAGTAAGGAGGGAGGAAGAGGCCACGTAAGGTCGCGAGCGAGCGAGCGAGCGAGTGGCCATTATGCAGCAACAATAGCCTCATTGTCCACTGTTTGCAATGTGACATGCTTAAGAGGCCTAGCCGAGGCATCTCAGATGGTATCGCGCGATAATATTGTCCGGCATATATACTGCTCACCGCTCGCTTTCCTTCCTAGCTCCTCTTCTATCGTTTTCCTCTCGCGCTGGAACGTCTCGCCTTCCTCGATCGCCCGTCAACCTGGTGAACATATGAGCGAAGTGGTATGAAACTCGTAATGAAAGCTCTGATCGATTCGTCATTCGAACACGTGATTGACGAATGATTACATTAGAAAATCGAACAAATGTGCCAATTAGTAAAGTCGATGGAAGAAAGTATGAGAATCGGATAATCTTTTGTTGCTTGGTGAAATCTATCATGGATCACAGCATTTCAATATCGAGAATGTTTCTCTGCTCATATATATATATATATATATATATTTCTCTCCACATATATACCATTGTGTGAAATTAATTTGCTTTGATTTGAATTAAAATGTGATTTTTAAACGATTCGTCAAGTAGAAAATTTAAAATTATTATTATTAATTCTATTAAATTTTATAACAAAAAAAATGACACATTTTTCTTTAGAGGTCAATCATATTTTTTTTTTCATATTTTAGAAACGCCTGATTATAAATTATTCATCTTGACAATTACGCGATTAGCACTAGTCGCGATAAAAAAACTTTTTTTTTTTTATTAACGCATATGCAGCTTGTCTCGCGAAAGAATGACGAAGGTAAGGAGAAAAATCCTTCGCGCTCCGGATACATCAATTTGCATATTAATATAACCGCGTAAAGTCTTATATAAAACTTTTATGTTTTTCAGTCGCGAGTGTGGATGGTATGAGATCGTTTAAAAATCAAGGGAAAGTAATGGTAAATTTTTTCTTTACGACCAATTGAAACCGCGTTAACTGCAAATCCATATGCTCGCGGCAGCTGATAAAAGACTTCGAGCCCCCTTTTCCACCGCGTTCTCGTTGCAAAATGGCATTCCTATACGTGACAGTTGTGCCGAGCGCAACTGTGAAAATCTAGATCTCGTTTAGCAGCCTAGAAACGCGACTGCAATCTCTGTTCGCAACGTTCTCTTCGCTAACTCCCCATCCTTCGTCGTTAATAACTTCGCGGGAGCGCATTCAGCCGGCGAAAGGAGTGAGTACGGAATGTCGTCCGTGCAGGAAGTGCATGATCAATCTGGCGTTAGTCACCAGCCGGAAGTGGCGATATTGCGAGAGATGATCGACGCGAAGTCGATGAAAAAAGAAAAAAAGTAATTGTGAACGCGCGAGGGATCGACGGGAGGCTAGGAAAGTGCATTACGCGGATAGAAAGATTTTCCGGAAGTCGATCATGGATTGGAATAAATATATAGAGAGAGTATTCCGTTAAATATGATGATCATAATCGCAGTTATTTGCACACATATAATTTATTAATACTGTGCTTATACGCGTGGGAATAAATACGTTTTATATTATAATTCCAGTATAATTAAGTATCGCATTTTCTTAATTGAAGGAAAAGATAATATAAGGAAAAATAAATTACATATGAATCCACATACGAATATATAAATTTAATCAAGAAATTATATATAGTTGTCTATAACTTGTAAAGAAATCTAAATAACTTGTAAAAAACATTTAAAGAATATCTTTTATTAAAAAAATTACATATACTATTGTATTTCGTAAATCGTAAATAATTCCTTTTTCCACAGCACTGTCTAATTACTTTCTTTCAACTAATTTTATCAAATGCTAAATCGCATTTATCCCGTGATAATTCTCATTAATAGATTTGACATTGGTTCTTATTTCTTTCTTGTTTCTTTTTTCTCTCCCATCTTTCGCGTCATCGATGAAACGATTATCGTTAACTAATCGCTATTTGTGGCCAAACGAGCAAGCGAACCGAACAAGTTTGTCGGTAGGCAGGAGCCGTTCGTTATCGCGTGACGGATCGTCGTAGAGATCATCTAGGTATTTTCGACGACGGCGAAAAGGTCGCCGTCAGGATCGGTGCCGATGTAAGCGAGAGGGAGAACGCGTCGATATATCGCGTATTGCAAGAGCGCGAAGATTGTTAGATCGCACGAAGGTGGGCGGCCACGCGCGCTATTCTAAATAAGTTTAGCTCTGGCTGGGTTATTGGCCTGCGGTGAACCTAACGGCATGCCCAGCCGGCATGCGGCATTTGTGACATTGTGATTCGTCGTTTGGTGCCGGCGACGGGAGACGAGAAGTGCATCGAGTGCGGTCGACGCGCGTCACATAGCCGTCTCTTACAAAGAGACGACGTTACGCATTACGGTTCTTTCGCGCGCTGTTTGCCGATTCCGTGAAATACAACATGTATGCAATGTACCCTCGGTATCGCCGCGAGAAGCATCCTGGAACGAGGCCATAGTCCGCGATAACGGTAAAACACGGTACGCATAGAAATCCCGATGGAAATATATGTGTCCGATCACGGGCACAAACTCGCGCCGACGTGTGAAAGATCATCAGGCTCGGGCAGTGCCGTAACAACAATTCGATGTATCTCACTTAAAAGAATTTTCTAACACGTGGCTGGATATACTCTTATACGAAAGATCTCGAAAAGATATTAGTACTATTAAACGCGGAAAGAAAAACTATTGTACATCGTATTATAAAATATTTATTTTATTATATAGCAAACAATGCAATCTTTAGATTGAATTATTTTAAAAGTTTCAAGTTTTTACTATTCTCTCGTGGAATACAAGTCGTAGAAAAATAATATATCGTGCCATTTTTAATTTACTATATTATAAATGGAGGAGTCTCTTCATCTGACGTTTGTAACATTGGTACAGCGTTAGCTTTACGCGATATGCTTTTCGATTGAAACTTTCTAGATGGGACGATAGAAATGCAAGAGATATTTGTCCCCGCCGATTTGTCGGCATAGCATTTTATTCATCGGCGTTGTAGCGTCAGTCGAATCCGAGAAATCGTTTCCGGAATGGTCCAGCGTACCGTTGATCTAAAGAATATCTCACGCGTCGGCTATCGGCAGCCTCGACATATTACAATAAAATCATTCGGGCCGGACATGTTACTCCGGCGGGTGGTCTCGAGGATGCTGCAGGTAGACCACGGACGTTCTCCACCACCTCGATCGACCGCAAGAAGGACCGCAGCATCGTCGAAGCGCGGTCGGTAATGCCAGGAAATTAACGCCGACCCGATAGCAAACACAATTATGCGACAAAGCAAAGGTGCGCGGAGGCGCAAACACTAATTTGCGGCGCAAACAGACGTAGCCACCCTCTAAGCTGCGAGATAAACACCAAGGTGTGTAGACTTATCCGACTTAACGGCTATTATATATCTATTTACAAGTTGGCTACGATGTCTCGTATTATTTCATCTCTTGTAACGTGTTATTTTTCTTTTTTATCCTTATTTTTATTGTCACGGTCTCGTCGAAATTTCTTTTACGCCATTTTATTCCATATACTATTATTCTAGAATTGAGAATCGTATTTGTAATTTATCTTTGCGAGAAATTACTCTATACGCATTTAATAATTAATTTACTATAAATAATTTACTATAAAAAAAGATGTCTCGTAACGCGACAATTACAGACTCAAATGTCACGTCTCCCGTCGTTACGAGCGAAGAAACTTTATTGATCGCTAAATGGCGAAGAATGCTCGTAATTATAGGCAGGGATAAATCCCGTTTTACATAGATGTATAGAATATAAAGAGAATCGATATTGTCGTCTTGGTACTAAAATGGATCGTCAACGAGGCGTCTCCCGCTCTCATTGCGCGCTTCGTTCCACTCCGCGTCGCATTGCTATAATAAATGCACGTTTGCAATCTGGGTTTACTACCGACAACCCGTTGGCCCATTTTCAGACCGCTTTCCGGGCGTTGCACGCGCGCGTACGTTGCTGGCGCGTCGAGAAATACTCGGCGGTTTCGTTCCGCGGAAGCCAGGGGCTTTTGTTTTCGTCTGTTATCGTTGTAAGTCTCTCATCAACTGACTCGAATTTACTCGATGGAAGCGCGCGCTTACGTAGCACGCGCTTTGTTCCGCCGATATTACTCCGCAATTCGTCGCATTAACGGGCTGCGGGTCGTTTAATAAAAAGCTTTAATTACAGCTTTTTACAGGATCATTCGAAGCAATCAGAATTTCAGAATTATGCAATTAGTAGTCTTTTAATAATGAAAATAATAAATACTGAAAAAAATGCGAAAGTAAATTGGATGATATCGTGTGTGCGCAATCTCATATTTAATTATTACAACTATACCGATCATTTTTAGCGAGCTTTCTTCGCTTATACGATTTACGCGACTAACTATCGTAATACAATAGTAAAACGGATACTCACTCGTGCGTACACAGAATTATATCAATTTTATTCCGCACGAACTCTGCTGAAAGACAGACCGGTTTCTTTCTCGCGGTGTTAAATAAAATTTTTTTGCGGTTTTCACGCCGATTTCACTCTGGCATTCGACGAAGCGCAACGGTGCACTTCCGCATTCCCGTGTTTATCGCGCACGCTGCCGGTCAGCGCACTCGAAAAGAAATTTACGGCCGCGGGGCAACACTGACGTCGGCCGCGGCCGTAGATTAAACTCCGCTTCAACATTGTTCCTGAACTCTCATCGCTGCTCTTTCTCTCCCGTGATGCGCGATCCGCGACGTATCGCGGACGGGTCATTAACGATCCGATCGTTAAACGGATCCCACGTGCCGCACAAGGAAGTTGTTTCTGACCTTTAGAAACTTGCTTTCGGTACGCATAAATTTTACTCATCTCTTCCGCCATGTATAGCTTTCAACTAAAGAAGATCTTCGGGTTAAAGATCTCTTTGTAACGTCATTATTTCGCAACCGTACTCTCCTAAAACATATGATATATTATTTTTTGGAGTATCTTAATAATTGAAGTTCTTATTCGTCAAATATTATCAACATTTCCGTTACGGATATTTGAAACGAGTTCGTACATTTTCTTTTAAATTGTCGGACAAATGGATGGTTAATTTTATTCAGACGCGAGATTAACGATAATTTCGCGCGGTAGACGGTAAAATCGGAACGCGCGCGATTAATCGCGACGATGACATTGGAGCGAAGGTTTCTATTCGAGCGAGGTTCCAGATTCGTTCGTCGCGACGTTTCGGATTTAGGTCATGGCGCAACGCGATACACATTATTCTCGGATTCCACGCTTTCCTCGCGAGCCACTCGCCATCGTCGTTTTTCTCGCGACGAGCCTTTGCGCCAATAACAACCACGGTATATCCAGGCGCACGTTTGTCCGCCGCAACGCATGCACACAGGCGAAACATGCGTGCGTTAACGCAGCCGTATAGGCACATTTACTCGCGCGATACTAACCGAGAGTGTCAATGGACGAGCTTAGCGTAGCCGCAACAACTAATTGTTTTGTTCTTCTTGGTCTTTGTCCCAGAGGCGAGAATAAGTTGCCACGAGGTGCGATCGCGAATGGAGAAACCAGGAAACCAATCCAGCCGCATATCTTTCTGTCTAGAGAATATTTACACAATGTTTTATGAAACTAAATATTATTTTTAGAATATAAAATTTTATTTATATAACTTATGTCTTTCGTGATAGTATAGCATAGCTGTCGTAACATAAATTGAAATAAATTTTGAATAAGAATGAAACGAATATCCATAACTTATAAAGTATTCTTTAGACACCCCTTTATATTTAAAGCGCGCTTACAAAATAGTTTGTTTCTTCTACTCCGAGTTCTTCTTCAATCGTCGAAAGCTTTTCTGGATTCTACGCGACTGCATAATGCCCGTAACGTATTTCTACATGTATCACGCCGACAATAGCCGCTTCATAAAACCTGAAACTTTCGATCGTGCAAGGGCAACCACGTCGAGCAACGCGTCGACGCGAGGTAGAAAGGAAGAAAGAAGAAAGGAAACGGAGAGGAAAAGAGACGGGCGCCTTGTGAGGCGAGAATTCGGGGCTCGGCGTTACAGAAACACGTTTGTAACCTACCCGGACAGGTTTCGGCCGAACATTTGTAAGATAACCCGTCCGACAGCATACCCAACGATCTCTCTCTTCTCGGCCTAATTCTACGTCGTCTCTCTCGCGCGGAGAAAAGGAGAGCTCTCGTAATCGCATGCTTCCGATAAAGCTACACGATGATGATGATGGGGAGGAGGCCTTTTCACCTTTCGCAACTGTCACGTGTGACCCGTGTTACAGATTCAGGGATCGTAAGTAGGGATAGGACATTTCGTATCAACACGAAAAGTATAGAGAAAAGGGATTCGCGTTCGTCGATCATCTTGATATTGGGTTAGACACGCGTTCTTCGTATAGTATAGTTTTCATTAGAATGAAATAATATAATCGGAAATACGTCGCAATTTTTTTATACGATCTTTAAAAATGAGAAACGCTCACGTGAATGTAAATTTGCTTAGTTTATTGCTATTTACGATATTGTTTATTGTTTTCTAACAAATACTCGTACGTACGAGTTAGATGATCCGTTAATATCAGTGCTGGAACATTGTATTAGAGTAAAATATTATATAAACTTCAATATCGGTGATATTAGATATCGCATTCTACTCGAATGACGTTTATTTCTATCGGAATTGAATTACGAAGTTTCGAATTTCTAACTATAATGGAAACCCGGCTACTTTCCGGATAAACTCGATTTAGAGAACATACTTCGTTTAATCGGCAAATTGAATTTTACGAGTAATTGAAATCGGATAATTGGTACCGAGTGCAATCGACGAGGCCGGAATGTCGCGGAAAATTCGATTACACGAGCTCGAGCTTCTTCGTCAACCACGGTACGTGTTTCTTTGTATAACAGCGCCTAAGTGTCTTTTATTTCCAGTATCGAAAATTAATCTACGTAAAATCTCGTAAAATTTACATTGTGCTCTCTTTCTGTTTGATAGCATCATTCGTACAAAAACGAAATGACTAAAAAATTTATATACCTTATAAATATAATATGAAGCCTAAGAATATCTAATCAGGGAATAAAATAATTTAAAATAATGTAAGATTTTTGCAATACACTCGAGTAATTTTTATTGAAAAAATGTAATTATGTTATAACATTATATTTTCCAATACTGTATAATTTACGAACTTATTATTTCTTGATTATGCGATAAATTTATTAAAAGTAATAAATTTGGATTTAATTTTTTTCCGTCTTCCGTACAAATTTATGTAAATCCTGGAATAATAATAATCATAAAATAAAGAGAGAGAGAGAGAGAGAGAGAGAGAGAGAGAGAGAGAGTTCGCGCATTGTCGAAATATCGATAAGCGATGAAATGTGTGTTCTCGAGCGAACGAAATTGCTCGGGTACTTGTTTAAGGTTGCAATTTTCTCTCGACTTCACACTCGCACACACGCTGTTTTATAAATAATTGACATTCGTGCGAATCGGAGCGACCGACACCACGATTGCCGATCTCGATGTCGAGAGAGAGAGAGAGAGAAAGAGAGAGAGATCGCATATCTAAATTATGACTTACGACTCGTAATTTGCACGAGTCTGTCCGGTCATTTTGGTCATAAATCAGTCGCCTCGGAGCATCCTTATGCGGCGAACTCTGGTGTCCTCTTCGTCGTCGCGAACCTTTTGCCGTAGCGATCGAGTGTCCTTCGTGTCGTTGCACCGACACGTTGTCGGTGAATAATTTTTCATTTGCCCGAAACAGCTCGAGCATTAAATCCAGTTTCGTTGTACGCGACCTGACGAATCGCTGCCGCTATCGTTTGCGCTCCGACTCGAAATTGCAACTCGCTTAATCGCAAGCTTATTGCTCGTGTAAGTAGATGAAGTAAAGAATGATCTGTCATAACATTGGATTTGAACATCCAATAAAATGATTGGATATAATCCAATGTTCTCTCTCTATTTTTGCATAAGATATCTGATTACTTATTGTCTTACGCCTGCGTTTTTCTCTGACAATGTGTCTTCTCATCGACCATTCTCTCTTGGACTGGATATACAAGTATTCAGCGAGGTTTCCAACCGTCCTTCGATCTCGAGAATGTTTTTGTCCCTTGCAAGCAGAAAATTGGCCGGCGCGGCGTAAAACACGGGAGAGAAGAACGCGTCTCCCTTTTCTGCTTTTCGGAGGTCCGCGCGCGCGCGCGCGCGCACAACGCGCGCCATTATCATAATAACTGGTAGCCCAATAAAGCTGCGGGGCACCTCATCGGCCAGCGAACCACCCCGGTGCGTACGCACACACGTGCGTGCGAAAATCGTGCACGTTCACGGGCGCGCCAGCGTCGAGATCACGAAGACGAGCGGAGTCGGGAACTGGTTTTGCTCGACGACGATCAACGCCCGAGGCTTGTCACGATGCCTCGCGATTGTGCGCGCGCGAGCTCCGACAGGCCGCTGCTTAAACGAAACTCACACGGATCCGCCGATCGTCGCTTTATATTGTATCATCGATAATGCGATTCGACCGAGTCGGAGTAAGAAATAACAGCCGCGACCCCTCGGCATTTCGAAAGGGGCTCTCGCGGTATCTCGAAGCGAAAGTATAATTAAACGGTGCGCGAGCAATGATCGCGCGGTATTAATGAAGCTATTACAAGACATCAAGACCGATTTCGCTCTAGATTTAATCGGTAATTTAGGATCTCTCGTGTCGCGATATCAGCGTCTCGGAATACAACGCTCTCTGTAATGAACATGAGAGTTTAATTCAATGTGAAATCTCGATTAGATACTCATTAATAATAATTTTTTTCTAATTAACAACAATTAGATTTTATTTATTTATTTATTTATTTATTTATTTATTTATATCGATGGTATATATTAAATCATTCGCAGATCCTCATTATAAGAAAAATTTTATGCATACGACGACAAATCGATCGTGTAAGAAATTTTCCGTGTTAAATTATTTTTTACAAAACGTTGTCCGATTGAGAAACAGCTTCTTTAAATGCGGACATTGTTTAATATTTAATATTGCATTTTTTTTTTCGCTTTTTGTTTAGGAGCTCGCAGACCATACTTGCATCCCCGAAACAATTAACGAATCCTTGCTAATGAACAAAATTGTCGGGCGCGTTGCGGATCGTTCCACATGTAACCGAAAGGAAAATAGGATAAAGCGGGCGCTAAATGGGGCAATTATACGCGGGAATGGCGACGAGGGTGTACGGAGAAACGCGCAAAGTGGACTACGTGGGGTGGTGGTAATGACGGTATCGCGAGGATGTGCCGGGATACAGAGGAAAGCTCACCAGAGCCAGAAATTACGACGGCCCCGAAGAGTTTCTTGGTGCACTCTCTCCTTCTCTCTTCCCCCTCCCCCCTCCCCCTCCCCCATTTTCTCTCTCTCTCTATCTTCCCTCTACATCTGTGAACTCGACGCGGAGTTTCGTTGTCTCATCGCGCGCGCGTAAAAACGCTGCTGAGCTTCGTAACTTGATTTGACCCTTTGACGCCCGCGTATGCAAATGCAATTCTGTGCGTCGTAACGCGAGGATATCGTTACTTTAATTGCGCGCGTCGAGAGATGACCGACGAGTCGCGCAATTCGTAATATCACTCGCTTCAGGTGACGCACGTCGCCGAGCTTTATCACGGCGCGTATCTTTCGGAATAATTTGATACATATGAATATTTGCCAGTAATTTGCACACACGCCAGGATCTCGTCTCAGAACTATAAGATACATAGCAGTATTATGCAATGATTATTTCAATGATACATACTTTTGAATTTACACTACTATTTATGAATTATTAAACTAGAAATGTGAGCTCAATTTTACGAACGAAAATCCACACGTAGATATTAAATAATCTTTACGGAAATATCGCGATATATCATTCTTTGATATTGTCGAAATTGATTACGACACTCGATTGATCTCCGTTCAAGTTTATTGCTGCGAGCATTTTTTTTTTATTTTTTTATTTTTTATTTACCATATGCTCAGCAATGTTATCGTAATGATACCCCCGTGGCGTACATCATTGAGGTACGTGCGAACAATTGTTTGCGGAACACGCGAAATATCTGTCGGTGGACTGTAATAATCCACGCCGATAATAATTAATCTACCGACGAGACAGCCAACGTGGCGGGTGCCGGGTGCAAGGTTGACAGCGATTGATCTAGGACCTAATAATCATCTAGGTATTAAATGTCGTCCCGCCGACGTATAATTTCTATCTATCGCTGTATCACAGTGTCAACGTCAGCGATCGTCAACATTTCAACGGAAATCGCAAACGTATTGTATTTCTGAAAACAAAAGTATTCTGCGAAGAAAAGTCATGCGAATTAAACTCATATATTTTACCCAATTTACTACATATAATGAAGTAGAAGAAATTAAATTTTAAGAATAATTTTAAAAACATGTATAATATTATTTATTGAAAATGATATATGCATTTATTAAGGGATATCGAATCATGTTAGATTACAGCGTAATTATTGAGATTGATATTGATAGTTAGTCAAAGTCAACAAGCGACCAATTACTGTCAATTGTCGTAAATATTGAGCGCCGGACATCTGCTAAGTTTTAATTATCGTGCTTCGTCGCGACGTACAGTGATGATCTCAAGTGACAATCTCTCGTAATTGAAATGATGAAAGAAGCCAATCTGCAAAAAGGAAGCCGCTTGTTCGTTAACAATGGGGAAAAAGAATTGGCGAGCGATTATCCCATCATATCTTTTCTTATATTGCTACATCGCCTTTATTCGAGCTGCATTCTTCAGTTTTTGCCACGAAAATTTTTTTCCTATTTTTGCAAAATAATAATAAAAGAAATACAAATTAATCGCATTCTGGCAATGACATACAATGATACGATTTGGGATCTTTTTTATTATTTTCGTAATGTATCATTTTTTTTTTTTTTATACTTTGCAAATTCTTGCATTAGCTTAGTATAACAAAATCGTTTTACGCTTTTATACATTGATGCAGATTTATCGCGTACGAATGTCTCTTCTTTAAAAATGCATCTAAAGTCGCCCCTGGACAAGGAAAGAGCGAGAAGAGACGTGGCAGATGCTGCTGAGACGAGTGAAGAGCATCTCTCGAAGAGGGGAAAAAAAGTACGCATCTGCCGCGACTTGAGTTTATAACGGGTGTGTGATTACGCGCAATTACCAGGCGAGTATTTTCACAGAGATTGAGGAAGGCCGTGTGTGTTTGATGAAAGAACGAAAGAGTTAGCGCGGAAAAGAGACAGAAATCGTTCGAAAGATGGATATTTAGCGTGAGACAAAATCGGCCATATCATAAAAACCATGACTATTAAAACATTTTAAGCACATTGATCTTAATAACAGGTCCTCGTTGCCACGGCTACCAATCAATCGGCAGGTCCTATTTAGGGAGAGGATTCTAACATTCTCTTTGCTCTTTTTATTCTTCTCTTCATCATCCTTTCTGTCTTTCTCTTTTCCAATTTTTTCATTAAGTCGCAAAAAGTACGAAACTTGTAATGCCCGCACCATTCGCGCAATTTCCGGCAGAATATATCTCGCATTTCTCTCGCGAAGAGAAATTTTGTCTCGACGGAATTCATTTCTAAAACTGTCATCGGGGGTCTATGATTCATATTTATGGGTAAAGATTAAACTCGGCCGAATATAGCCGGTTGAATTCGAAGAATATCGTCGTCTCACGTTTCACCCATTGAGAATTTCGCGATAATTATAGACTTTATGGCTATTTTAGTTGAAAGTCACAGAATACGTATTTTCATATTTATAACGGAGTATAATTAAAAATAACCGCGGCGACTTTCGCTTAATATCTTTTTTATTACTGAAATTAATGCGGTTTTTTTTTTTTTTTTTTTTTAATCAGATCCCAAACCTTCCGATTTTTTATTTTTATATTATTTTAGTAATTCTTTTTAAATGATACTTTACTTAATTTTATTATTTCGCATCGTTAAAGCTAATTCTCTGAAAGTTCTTGATTAAAAATTTGAACATTAATTATTAATATGTCAACAGTTATTAAGAAAATAATCGATGACGAGTTTATCAAAATATTCGTAAATATAAAATAACTCTGTAAATTTGAGCTTTACAAAAATCGAATCTGTACGTAGGTTTTTATACATTGTCGTATTATCTTTTCAGTAAAACGTAGCAATCGGTTTGAAGTCAGATTCGCGAAATTGAATCATCGAAAGGGAGTCATAATTATTTTCGCATTTATCCTCCAGAGTTTCTTTCTCAGATCCTTTCTGAGAGTCTCGAGTGGTATACGAGAACATCGGCGGTAAAAGACTACCAATTCTTCTAGAGCGTCTCTCAAGCGGTCGAACATCTGTCGGAGTGGCTTCTTTGCCCTTACAACACTCGGAACGGTGTTGCGCGACAAGATACAGAATTGAGGGCTAGGAAAATATTCTGCCTTTTCTTGAAGGAAAGATAAAATTTTTTCCCTTTTTTCTCTCTGTTTGTCTCGAAGAAATCCACATCCGAGTGTCGCGAGTTTGTTGAAATTATTCCGTATCTTTATATTCTTGTTGCCAATCCTAGGTTGTTGCAGATTTGCAAGATTGTTTTTTTTTTACATCATTGAAGATTTAAATGTTACAGATCAATAAATATAATTTTGATTTCTATCTTATTTTTTTAATCGACTAAAAACTTTAATCTCAAATTAAAAAATATTATTTATTTTAAATCAGGAGAATCATATGTTTAAGGGTTTAAGCGGATAACGCGTCACAGGGTAGACATAGTGTCAAGTCTATCGGATAGAGGATCAGATTTGCTTCCCTTTCGACGATCGATCACTGGCTAATGTCGTGATAGGAGAGATCAAGGACATAATGGCACCCAACGGACAGGCTCGATAAGGCATTGCTGCCTCACGGCAAGATTTCGTGCACACGGTATATAGACTCTCGCCTCACCTTTTTGCCCGTTGAGGCTAGAACGAGAACGGTGGTGGGCTAATCCTATTGTAAGGGGTATAATTGGATCCGTCCACCCCTGTCCACTTCATTCCTATCCGCTTGTAACCCCTGCGCGGAACAATCTAGTCCAGTGCCAACTCGTCTTTCGCCAGAACTACTTAGCCCTTTGTCTAATCCGCCTCTCGTCCCTCGTAACTTCGTTATACGACCTTTCGACCGTGCGTAAAAGGCCGCGCGCGAAGAAGCGGGCATCTTGCTGAAAAATCAATTCTATTCGTTGAAGTAAACTGTCTTCTTGAACACATCTTGTCATTCTCTATGTAATTTTATTTTTTAATCGTATTTCGTAACACTGATATTTTTGATTTATTCGACAAAATAAATAAAGATTTTTATTAAGAGAATCTATTTTAAAATATTCTAAGAATTTCTTTAATTAATTTCTATTATTATTTTTTATCAGTTAATTGGTAATTTAATATTGTTATTTATTGTTATTTAATATTGTTAATTATCCTTTATTTTTTTTCTTTATTAATCTTAGATTTTCACTTTTGCTGTTATTTACCATATTATTTGTGACCGATTTAATTTCATTTTAGCTAATTAGCAGAGAGCAGATAATGATTTTACACTATTAATAATACTAATTATTTTACTTTGGTTTAATGCTAATGAGGGAAGACAGAGCACTGATTAACTAATAGCATTTTAACGAAACTGATGAAAAAGAGACCCCGTTCTCTTAAATTAGGACTATCCTGCCTAATAATTACATGGTTTATCCATTTAGACGTCCATAACGGATGTTTTACATACATCTTACGATTACGGCATTGACGTGAAAATCCCTTAATTTAATTACTTTCGATACCAGCTCGTTACTTTCTATATTTTGAGCATCTCCGAAGACCGCCCATGGTGTTCAGGCCCACCATAATGGAAGGACAGCGGGAAATTATCTAATGTGGATTCTTAACCCTGAACTAGCATTCAGCTCTATACACCATAAAGATAGTTTAAACTGCTTCCTTATACACCGTGTCCGATTCGCCTAATCTCGCGTGACCACATTTATTGTGACGCCTGTATCATGCTCCCTTAATTTCCATGTTGTTTCAAACAACTACTTTTATATGGAAATTAAAATAACTTTTTTTTTTAAAGATGTACATATATATAAACCTGTTAAAAGTATTTAAGGAACTATTAATTTAATTTTTTATTGATTATATTTTCTTTTATTTCACGGAGAGATGAAAGAAAATAATTTATTTAATAAAAAAAATGTTATTGAAGAGAATAATTATACTAACTGGTATGAGAAATGTATATTATGCACGGTGATAGTTTAATGTACTTATCAATGTGTAGCCGATAATTTACTACGGATACACGCAAAAGCTGAATGAAGCGATTATAAATTTCCGTCTTATATATTCTTAATTTCTTAGTTACAGTGGTTTTAATCGATAATTACGTGCGTTCGCGGCGGGAATATAGATTTCTGTTCTGGCAGGATAGAGAGAAAGCTGTTGTCGTTTGACGCGGATAACGTCAGATTATTATACGAATCGAGGGGCGAACGAACGTACCGATTAGCCGCGGGTCCGCGCGTTTACGTATAAATTATTCGTCACTGCTATAATTATTTATACGTCGGCCGTGCGTGTCGCTTCCACGAAGCCTGATTTGAATATTTTGAAAGTGGTCTTTCGTTTAGACATTGCGGACACCTTGTTATTAAAGCTACACGTTCGTTCGTTGCGGGAATAAAAAGGGGTTAACATACGGAATAAATTACAGAGTACACGTGGATCCTTGTATCCGCTATGTAAAGAATTTAAATTGTTCTATTGCAGGCAGTAGTTTTCGCAATTGAAATCTCCGTTACGACGACATTTGACATGAAACGATCCACGGCGATTAAATTTTCTATTTACCTTTTTATACTCGTTTGTTACTCGGAATAATGCGTGAAGCTGATCCTAATTATAATTTTTTTTAAAAGATTTTACGATCAAATATCGTATATTAAGCCCCGTATTTTATTCCGCGATTTTATCCCGCCCAGGCTTTTTGGAGATTGTCCGCACATAGAATTTCTATTGCACAATCTTTCGCAATAATGATACAAAGAGACGTTTATGTGGCCAGCGTGCTGTTTCAGGAAGGCGGGAGAATCGAACGAAATTAGAAAAATTAAAAATCTAAAAGCGATACGAAACACGTTTCAAGAATATTCGCAATATATTTCACGCGTTGGACACTTGTCAGTTTAATGCAAATTTTCGCTTTACTTTGCGGTAATTAATTAAATATTCATGGTCAATTGGGCGGGTCGTTGACTGTCACATTTATACTGTTTATCGCATTATTTCCACAGCAAATATTAAAACTTTTTTCTGATCTCATGATGATAATTTGTACGGAAATTTCTAGTCGATAGAAGAAAAATGGTTTTCGTATTTTTGTTATCGGCGAGCGATCTTGCTTAGTATAGAGCAATATCGATAACGACTACAATGCTCGTAAAACGAGCAAGATTATTTTATACCTTGCAAATGAAAAATCTGTATATAATCTGTGTATAATGTTTTTTGGTTTAGTTGGCGCATTTTTTTCATACCTTGCATTATTTACGACGTAATTCTTTATTTTTTTATTGTTTTTTTATTTGACATTAATATTGTATCATCATACCATTAATTTCTATAGTCTCTATTTTATGAGTAAGTCGGGAATGTATGAAAATATACACGATAGAAATAGTGACTGACACTACACAATTTTAGATAAAAATAGAATGTAATATTTTGTGATGTTTATCGTCACGAGTCAAAAAGGCGCTCGTTTATATTAATTAGCTAAGAACTTACTCGACTTCTTAACTGTCGAGATTATCGTTAAACGAACTATACTTTAAGTGTATCTCGATAGACGATATATAAAAATTGTCTAGAGAGTCATGGATCGAATCGAATATTATTGATCATAAAATTTATGTAAATTAATGTACATGTTTTCTCTTTTTATATAAAACACATAGAATGGCAATTTTCATACATTATATCGATCACATATACTTTTTACATTGCAAATTTACGTCATATGCTTTGCAGTGAAAACCAGAAAATAATAATGTAATATAAACGAATTCGCGTCCAAATAGAAAAAATCTGATGCAAGAGACTTAATTGCCATTTCATGGATTAACGTACGTGTGTGCACGACGTGTGTACGTCAGAAAACGCGAATGTTACCGCATCGCATTTTTATTACTGTTATTTGTCTGTCCGGTATAATCTCGGAATAACACGGCCCCGAAGGATTAAATTCAGGTTGGCTCCTCACCCACAAGGTCGATCTCATTTCGTACTGTCGCTCTCATATCCATTTAAGTCTGCCAGTTTCAAACAGTGGTTCCCATCGCGCGATAACTACAGCATTAAAATCCTTACATGCATAAAACTCTACGAATAATAAAATTGCAGGATCTTATGGATCTCCATTAATCTTGCCGAAATATTATTAAAATACGATTATGGTTACATAAATTAGAAATAAAATTTTGAAATATATATATATATATATATATATATATATATATATATATATATATATTAATTGTATTTCTAATGACGATATGTAGAAATAACTCTTCAAAATAAATATAGTGATAATACAAAATGACACGATGAAATAATAAAGATGCGCAGCCTTGATAAACGGCTCGTTTGATATTTTGATATAAACAACCGGTATGAATCAATATCGATTCGATGATAATCTTTAAAATAATTGATTTTGAAATTAATTTTTATTCTCATAAAGAATGATTGTTCTCGACTGAGGTTTGATGATAACTAAAAGAAGGGGTGCGGACAGTGAGGCCGTAAAAATAAGGGACGGCTGCGTAGCTGGCGATACCTCGTTACGATAAGGCGGCGAGGAGTTTAGGGCGATTTTCGTCAATGGCGTCTTGGCGTCGCAGACGTAGAAGATAACCTTCTCGAGGAAAGTTCCTTCATTAGCTATGTAATTAGCGTCGTTCTGGATTAAAGTCGTGTGTACACATTGAGATTGAGACAACGTGGTGGTCCCTTTGTCGCGAAGACGTCATTGTTGCACGGAACGAAAGAGAAACTTTAAACGAGCTGCCTGTCGCATCGCAATGTCTCGAGTCGCCGTTTAATAACGCATGCAATTACGCTGCAATTTACTTTCCGTATTTGCTGTAAAGCAGGAAAATCGCGGCTAACCTGTCGGATATGCGTGTTTCGCTCAGCACGGCAGCTCGGCGCATGTCGTCTTTTGCTCGCTAAATGTAATTAGCGAGACTATTTTTATCTCTTATTCACCAAACGCAATTATGGCTCGCTCTGTCACGCGGTGCGAGAATATAAATTTTTAACATGACTCATTAAAATAGTAATTTAATTATTCGCGAATTGCGCGAAAGCATTCCTAGGAATTTCCGATTTTTTTTTTCCCCCCCAGCTAAAATGACGATCGCCGAATTTTTTCCACGGATAAAATTGGGAACTTTAATAAGTCGGCGTAATTTTTACTGTAGTTGCAACTTTTATAAAAGAGCACGGCTCTTTTTGTAATTTATTCTTGATGATCATCAAAACTTTGCAGCAAAAACTTTATAGCCATAAGAGATGCAAGGCGACTATTTGGAAATAAGCCGAGGAACAATAACTGAAAATCCGCGAAACAACTGGATTTTAAGAAAATCGAATTTTTTTTATTTCTGCGATATTGGAGATTCTTGCGCTCAACAGTTTATTATTTTATCTCCAGCTGCGTTTGATTTTTATTTCGTACGTGGCGGAGAATAGGAGTTTCATTTTATAACTTTTTCGATATAGAACGGATGGCCAATCTGCAAGAATAAAATGTTTTTAATTTTGAACATGTTACTACGGAATGGAAAACTGCTTTTGATAATCTATCCTATCATACGCGAACACTGGACAAGATAGCATAAACTTTCGTGAAATCTTCTGAAATAGTTGAATCGTATTGTTCCTTAAGAAATGTATAGCGCTAAATGAGATCTTGCAGTGGCAAAGGAATGGAAGCTATTATCTTGAAAGATATTCCATATTTATTTGCCAAGAAAAAGTTATCGCAAATAATTTACTCTTGTCAATATTTTTAATATCTCTTAAATTTTGCCTTTATTTTTCTTCTTTTTTCTTTGAACAAAAAGTTAATGAATCCCTGATCGAATCTCGGCGAATAAAAAAGGCAGAAAAGGTAGAGAAGTCGTCAATCTACGGATAGTCGGCGCTGAAAAATTGTAATCGATCAGAAGAACGTACACACGTACATTGGTTTTTTCGTCACGGTCGATCGGCGAAGATCGCCGGTAATGGTGTCTTCCTGCCGCGAGGATTCGAGGATATCGCGGCGTGAATTTGGAACGCGGCCAGGTAGCGATAACTGGAAATCTGTCGGACAACTCGATTTCGTCGAGAGAGAAACGCCGTGGAGAAACTTGTTTACCGCGCTGATAATGGTATTCCGGCCGATGCATCGCCGGCGGTCGTGTTCCACCGGCACTGTTAATGGTCTTACGACGAATCGCAGGGATTTACACGGCATTACAAACGCGTTTGCGACTAATCTCTCTTCGCGTGTGAGACCGGTCGGTCTGTCGTTGACAGTAGTTGCTCTCGCTCCGCTCGCGCGCCCGCGCGTTACTCTATCTGCGGTCTCGGAAGCAATTTTCGCCCAGATTAGCGGTTTCAATCGTGTAACGTCATTTTCAATCAGCGACGCCATATAGATCTCGAGATTGCCAGTTGATAGTTGATAGTTTGAGTTAATTCATTTCCGAGAAAAATCTTTCAAAAATAATGTGTACTAAAATGTAGAGACGCGTAGAAATAAACCGATGGCTTGCAAAATTTTATGGATAAAAAGTATGATTGAAGTATGTGATGAATCTCTTT
This sequence comes from Polyergus mexicanus, assembly GCF_030449975.1. Classification (NCBI taxonomy): domain Eukaryota; kingdom Metazoa; phylum Arthropoda; class Insecta; order Hymenoptera; family Formicidae; genus Polyergus; species Polyergus mexicanus. The sequence continues at coordinate 12,343,345 of NW_027223324.1, forward strand.
TTTTCAACCAACGATTTAATCTCGATTATATCGATTACATTGTTTACCCAATTAAAGATAGATACAGTAATTAATTAATTAATTAATTACTTCGTAAAACACGCACGCAATAATTTAAAATTGACAATCTTATCTTATCTTATCTCTCTGTAAGGCTTTTATAGAAACACTGTTACGGTTTGTAACGATGCGAATTTTCTTCGGGACACATAAGTGTCTTACGTATCCATATGAGGCGCGTGTCCGGATCGATAAATTTTTCTGACGTAAGCGTAGTCCTCGCGAACGGGCGAGGCATTAAATTTGCTGCGTCGTTTATCTGATTTTAAACGACGCTGACGTCGTCTTGTATCACCAGGAGCGGCAGTTTCTACGATCGAGTAATTTGCTTTGCATAATGTGATGCCTACGCAACGACTGCGCGTTGGCCGCGGGTTGAGAACCCTCGTGCACTTTATACCAGCTATTAGTGATAATTTGTTAGATCGACGATGGGGCACGATCGAATACGATTACGCGTACAAATGTGTAATAGCTTCACAGGAACGTGCAAAACCGTCGGAAAATTTTGCCGTATGATAAACGAACTATCTTTTGAAATTGTTTAATTCCACGATTCCTAAAAATAACGTGCGATATATTCTTGAAATTTGAGATAACAATTTTTAGCTCCATTTAAATTGTCCAACAATCCAACAGGAAATAATCACGCCTTTTGTAATTATCTCTAATTGAAAAAAATTTTGCTTCTTTCTCTCTTTAACATTTTATACTAATTAAATATTGTTTCTCATCTAGACGAAACAGTCGTTGGGATAAAAAATGTGCAATTTTTCACATTGACATTTGACATATTTTTATCACGCCGCAATGAATATATGTTCGTTTCGTACGACGAGTAATGACATTGTTATGGTGAAAATTATGGCGAGAATCTTTCTGTGCCGTCGCGCAGCCGGCAAGAAATTATTTTCTTGCAACGCCTTCCACGAAGCGCGCGAGTCCTTAAAGTTCTCAGGGCTTCATTCCCCCTAAAGGCCGTAAGAGGAATCGTACGTACCTTTTGCGGCGCTTGTTCTTACTTAACGAGATGCGTGTTTCTCGCGCTGAGGATATAACCGGCCGTGGTTTTCTTACGATCGGCGAACGTTGTTTTGCGACTCGCAAGGTCACGCGAGTTCCAGCACCGAAAAATGTTCGACAATAAAACGCACGATGCACGAAGCCAGTCGACCATTAAGTATACTGTGACCATTTTTATTCGTGTCGTTTGTTACGGAGGAAAATATTGCAAGATCAGTCAAAACAGAGAGAATAAGCAACTTTATATATTTTAAATATATAAATATAATGTGTGTGTGTGTGTATAAAATAAAATAAAAAGCATTAAATATAATGCATTAATTACGCGAAAAAGGATTGTACGATGCGAGTTTTTGAGAATTTAATTTTATGAAAATATTATTTTTTTATTTTGAAAAAAAAAAGCGACATTATTTTTCCAGATATATTATTGTTACGTTTTTTATTTTGCGACATTATTTTTCCAGACATATTATTGTTACGCTTTTTATTTTGCAGGCTATTCATTTTTTTTTTTTTTTTATTACGAATGCTGCCGTTATTATTTTTATTATCGTAGTATTATTAGTATTGTTATCGTTGTATAGTTAAAACGATCTTAATTACGGGCGGTATCGTATCGCGCCATCGCGGATATATATACGGAACGATTATTGTTAGCAATCGAAAATACAATCGAATATTCCCATTAAATGTCAGCCAATTATCGCGATAATATTGTTTCATCGGATAAAGCGAATTTTCAATCGGTAGCATGTGCTTATTGGACGGTAAGCCGATGTAACGCGTGTAAGGTAAATCCCGTGCGTGGATTATCCAGATAGATTAAGCCGAACCGCGTACTGATTTCGATTACTTGACATTGGTTATTCGAAGAGCGAATCGGGCAAATTATGCGAAACTTGTACAACTCCATGGCATTCGAGCGAACGAACGGAATGAATCAAGATTCAATCTTTTATTTTTTACGAGAAGCGGAAAGGAGAGACGCGCCATCGCGGCCGCTCGAGTTCGCATTTATCGCTCTTTCCACGACAAAGTTTGAATATTCAGCGGCTTCAGCGCGAAGGGGGAATTGCGAATGAGAGAGAGAGAGAGAGAGAGAGAGAGAGAGAGAGAGAGAGTGAGAAAGGGAGAGAGAGGGTGATCCCGGTAGAAAGCGCGCTTCTGTATACAGGGACAAGGAGGATAAGCCGTGCTGAATCTGGTATACATCCTCCGGTTTAGCAATTAGCATCTTGTATTTCGGATCCAATGTTTCCGCCACGATCGCGGATCCGTAGGAAGAAACGGACTGAGTCACGACATTGCCCTTACCTTCGCGGGCCCTTACTATCTACCCTCGCTTGGGTAGACGATGTATAAACGTTATTGCATTCACGCGGAAGCCTCCGACCAACCGACCGACCGACCGATCGACCGACCGACCGACCAACCAACCAACCAACCAACCAACCAGCCAGCCAGCCAACCAACCCGCTCCTGCTCGTAATTTAATGGAATTATTCGTCGGAGTTACACGCCGTTTTATGCTCGCGTTGAAGGCGCCCGCCGCTCGTGCTCGCACGCCGGCATAAATATGTATATGCAAATGCGATGGCGAATAAAATGAAGAAAATATGGAATGATAACGCGCGATGTGCGTTTGCAAATTGTGTCAGCACGTCCGGAGAATCGCGCATTTTTTCGATAACTCGTCCGCCTTGGTTATCATATTTTTTCGCTTCACCTTTTCCCTCAGGGATTATCCGATACTACTGCGAAATAAATAACAGGATATATTCAATAATGAATTTATAAACGGAGATAAAAATGAATAAAAATATACGCGAATTTAAATTGTATTTGCGTCTAAATCTATCATTGGATTTCTCTCTCTAGAGTGCATCGGATAATCTTTTTTTATATTATTATTATTTATATCTATATTTATATTATCAAGTAAAAATACTTTAAAAAAAAAAAACTGCAAATCTCGTGATTCGCTTGACACTCCTAACATTTTTATGTACCTTTACTTTTTTTACGTGATCGGCGTGAGGGACCAAATTTAACGTTCTCGCTATTCTCTTCGCGTTTAGAACTTTAGGGGATACATTTATCGGAATAGTACGCTTGAACGAGCTCGGGCTCATTACACGCTCAGCCACTTTTTACAGTCCGATAGAAAACGCGCGCGTTGCACACGATCGGAAAACCAATATCGCCGAAAATTCGTGATATTTTATCTGCTGTGTTAGAATCGATTCTTTGTCGTTCGCGACAAACACGCGCGCGCACACGCCTTTTCGACACATTCGTTCGGAAAAACCAATGTAGACAGAACTCGACAGAAGCCCGACAAAACCCCGGGAGTAGAAAAGGTGGTCCCGGCTTTTCGTCGCGATCCACGGGTCTCATTTCCATGAATTTGAAATTACACGCGGCGATGTCACGAGCGTTCATGCCGCACATGGTGTATAGGGACGTTCTACGCGCAAATACAGACACGCGAACGCGTGCATGGAGCCAGCAGTCAGTTGGAGGCGCGTTCAAAGTCTCTTTTAGTGGTGCTTTCAACGCTTTTTCCACAGAAGCTCGCCTGCTCAAATATTAAAATAAGCGAGCGAGAGAAAGAGCAAGAAGTGGAAACACGCGCGGGCTTACAAAAGAGATTTTCCACTTTGCCTTGGTAGGGCAAACCCGCTGAAACTTGGACGAGAAAAGGAGAAAAGGGGTGCTGGAATGTGCCGAGATGCTTGTTCACTCCTTCTCACCGTTCGAGCGAGGGAAGTTTTCGTCTTCCTTCCGTTTCCTGTACAAGACATATTTACCCAGACGCAGGGTACCTCCTCACTACGCTGATCGGAATCTTTGATCTTGTAGTAGAGGGTGAAGAAAGTGATAGGGGGGGTTCATGTGAAGAAAGCCGTTGAAATCTGACCGCGACATAGTTGCTGCTATGCTGCTCGTACAATGTATCGCACAATCTGAATTACAATTTTTAGGATAATGTAGTCTTTGATTCCGTCAACTTTGTATTGCGCGCATCTTTATAATACCAAAATAGAATTCTGTAATGATTACGAGGCAAGAAAATTTAGGAAAAAATATTTAATGAGAGATAAAAAAAGCGACATATGAAAAGCAGAAAGAAAAATCTTAATTTTTATTTTCGTAATATCATTAGTTGTATTATTATTATTATTATTATTATTATTATTATTATTATTACAATTATGATATTTCTAGAAAAATATCTTTGATTTTTGAGCAGTGAAAATTTTATTTCATATTCTTTTTATATATAAACTATTACAATATATTTTTTCATTGCATTGTAACAAATTAATTTAAGACAGATGAAATATATATATATATAAAGAAACGCACTATAAATGAAGAGATTATTTGATTGTTGATTTTTCTTTTGTTACAGGTACGTTTATCACATTCCTCTCTCAGCGATACATCGCTTGTTTAGCGATCGCACTATTCTTACTTCAATCACGTATGTATCTTTGCTCTATGTCGCTATTAATAATGAATGAAGTCGTTGCGTATATGTACCTATATATATATGCTTTGTCCTGTTTGTTGAAAATTCACGCATATGTCATTTCCCTATTAGCTATTTAATTATTCGTCGTATTTTGTTCGCGTATCTTAGCGCGTATTCTTGTATTCCGCCTTTTTTTCGATGCTGCGCTTTTTCTTGACATTGTGTCGAGCGAAATTAAAGTCGGCGGGAAATAAGCAGGTGGAATGCGCGTAGTAGAAAGACATCGCGAGGTGGATGGCCTGGATGGAGGTTAAGAAGCGAGATAGAAAAGATTATAAGTGTCGCATTTCATTTGCCATTCTTTCCCCTTTTTGTCGTGCAGAAGAGCGGGCTTTTTACTCTCAAGCCCCGGTTCTTACGGTAATATCCGTAACCGAGTCCTTTCCTTGGAACTCGTGCTCCATTGCAGCGTCCGTCGTTAAATAGATCGACTGTAAAAGAGGACGATTCCGCTTAAATTGGAGTCGGCAAAAATTAAGATAAAACGCGCATAAACCGCGAGACGAAACTCGTTCGTCGTTATTGTTATTCCGAGACTCTTGCTTCTTGCGATAATCGCGTGAACGGATGAACCCTCGTGCGAGAACAGTGATAAGAGCGAAACTTATCGTACAATTTGTCCTCTCACTTTTACTTAATCGCTCAATATTTTAATGTTAGAAGTATACGTATATTGTTGATAAATCTTGGTATACATATACATCGCTGAGAGGCAAAAGAAAAAAAGATCGATGCGGATTCATAATTTTATATAAAATCAGATTTTTTCATCAATTGATACGAGATGATATTATCGTCATTTATTATATCATCTATTATATCATTTATTTATTCGTTTGAAAAGAAAGAGTTGCGTAAAATGCGTCGGTGACCGTCGCAATATTGTGTCGCGCGATTCAACGCGTGTGAGAAAATATCGTTTTTTTTTTTTTTTTTTGTTTCCCCGCGTGTTGTTTCGCCTTTCGCGCGTTGAAAAACAAATCATCGTCGGAGTACCGAAAATATTTATACGCTCTCGTCGTATGCGACACCGCTCGTTTGGTAAACACCTAAATCGGCCAAATAAACGTCAATGGAAACGTAACACTCACAATCAATACTCGGCGTGCTACCGTGGGATCGTCTTCTCCGGTTAATTTTTAGATATCGCTTTTTTTTTTTTTTTTTTAAATACACAGAAATATTCTCGATAACTGTAAAATTGTATACTCTCTATTATGGAAACATTAAAGTCATTATTTTTCTAATTTCTCTGATTTCAATTTAATTGCTCGTTTTTAGTAGAATTGTAATCGAAACGTGCTTATCATCCTGATATCTTTTATCTATGTAAAGACCGAATCTTTGCCGTGTGTGGCTCTCTCTCTCTCTTTTTCGTTAGTTTTCCTATTTTGAGGATAAGACAGGAAAAATATTTAATACGCGTTCGCCGCTTTTCGTTTTAAAGAGTGTTTTTATTGTGATTCTCTTTGCGATTCAGTGAGCGTGTCTCGTGTTCGCGCGGATCTTTTGTCGGCGAGAAAACGGGGGAGAGGGAAGCAGACACCGGAGGACGAGTCTTTCGGATGAAAGTCGACGGTCGCGGAGGCTCTTACGAAAGTTTTCCTGTTTTTGTGTTTACGCGCGAGGGGAGGCAAACGCGCGCGGAAAAGCCAGCCGACTGGCCACGAGGATACCCATAGATACGCCGGCCGGTCGTATCTCTACGGCAGTAAATACGAAGATTATCTAGCCTGTTCGGTGCAGGCGGGCGGAGGAGTCCTGATAGAAGGCTAAGTGCATTTGGCCAGCTTCCAGCCGAACGACCAACCGTACACGCGGCTTTTCTGAGCGGGAAATCACCGTAGCAACCTCTCTCGCCTCGTTTCGCCTCATCTCGCGTCTCGGTATCCTTGCCACCTGTCTTCTTTCTTCTTCCTTGCGACTCGTCGGTTCCACTCTCTTGTCCACCGTATCGGGTACAGCGGTACTCATTTGAAAATTGCCGAAAATAATATATTCGATTCTATACGTTACATTATATCGCGTTGAAAAAATTTCCAAAAATACAATTTTATATAAGAGAAGCGCGAAAGAAGTGAGGCATTTTAAAAGCAAGATTTTTGAATCTTGGATGCATAAAAATAATAATATATTTAGTTTTTAATATCCATAAAAATCTTTAAATTAAGCATTCAGTATACATGTGAGAAATTTGACAAATTATTTTCTCTTAAGTTGTGATTCGAAAACATATTTAAAAAATTTGATTTGATACATCGTTACCGGGAAATTCATTAATCTTTTTTGAACATATTTTTATCTTAAGAAACGAGAGTATATGTAGCGATAACAATATGTGTTTGAGATAACCTCGTGGAGAAGAAGATTGAAAGCCACTGTCCCGAGACATCGTCGTAGTCTTTCTAGCGTTCAATCCCCTCAAAGTTTTCTCTCCGGTCTCCACTGTCATCCCTTAAGCTAAGGTTCAAGCTCCGCTTGTCTATCTGTGTTGGTAAAAGTTTCTCGGGATCGTATCGGAGTTTTCGTATAAACGTTCGCCATAAAGGAATCTGATAGAATTCTCGAAGATGTCTCGCGATATCTAGCGATGTGATTTAAAACACAATATTCACGTGAATTCTACAACTCGTAGATCGATATTAATTTTTTTAACGATTGAATGTTTAAATATAGAAGAAGTTGACTCAAACACATGTGTCACACGTATGGTTTGTTTTTACATTTATAAATATATTTTTGCTGAAGGAAGGATTTATTACAAAGAGAATTTTTAAAAGAATCCTTATCGTTGTAAATCACATCGCTGGTACAAAATTAACAATGTGTGAAATAGATTTTAATGAATCAAAATTTGCTATAACGACACTAGGGTCTTTAATTCTCGTCGCATGCGTCTATCCCGAGTGTAAATTGTCTTTTGCTCCGGTGATGATAGAGCCTCCGTTTTATTTCGAGCTACAAACTCCCTTGTGTTTCGAAGCTTGCTTTGTAATCCGGAGGACAGTCACTTTGGTATAGAGCGTCTTGTAAAAACCACTTGAGTGGCGGAACGTGAAGGCGCACTGCTGAGGGATGCGAAAAAGCTTGCTGAGACACATTAGTCTCGGCGAGGGTCAACGAGTGAAAATAAATGGCCCATTACTTGGTCGTGAGGGTACCTCTACCACGATGTCCCTGTTATACATCTCTCTCCTCTGCGTTTTCTCTTCTGCCTCTCTCTCTTATTCTCTTCGGTCTTGGAATTTAACGGACCGACGATATACGAGCTAGCATGGAGAATAATAGAACATAAATACTGCGATAAAACGATAGAACCTGTTACGCCATTCTCATCCAGCCGCGTATGCATCGTAAATTATCTCGTTTATTATGGAGAAAAATTCATGAAGCATTAATTGATCTGATTAAAAAGAAAAGAAAAAAAATTTGTAATATTGATATGACGCGTGCCCGGAATCACCTTTTGCGAGGATTTTTCTCGACGAGATATCGGCCGAATAGATACGGCCAAAATTCTCATGCAGTCTCTGCCGGCGATCGACGATCGGATTTTCAAATCCGATGGTTTTAAACCGATATCCATCGTGTTACGTATCGGAAAAAATTCGGTTCAAGGTTCGTCTCGTCTCTCAAATATCGCATCTTGCTGACAGCGATGTTGCGAATAAAACATTGATATTTTAAAAAATTGAAAATAAAAATCAACAAAAAAAAAGAAGGAAAAAAAAGACAAAAATTGAAATAGACTTCTTATTTATTTCATTTTAATCAGTGTCATTTTGATATGTAGCTGAGATTATTAAAGAAAAGTTACATTTTAAGACTATGCATAATACCCATCTCATTTGCAAATGATTTATTTCTTATAACAAATATATCTGTGAAACGTCAAAATATTTAGAATCGAAATATGTTTGTGGACAATCTAATATATATACTCGCGAGAGATGCGACGGTCTGTCTGATTCTAATATTGCCAAGGTTACGTTGATGATAGCGGGAAGGGAGCATGACCGCTTTATCTCGCGCTGAGTTGCGACGAAATCAATGCCCGATGGGCGAGTAACTTTCAAGTTCACGTTTATAACCCTCGAGTAGAAGGAGAACGTACACGAATGAAGGAGCGATGAAGGAGTCGGAAGGGCGCGTGGGCGGACGGGATAGGCCTTGTCGCTACCTTAATTACGTTAGTCGCATTATGCGACGTTTCTCCCTTGTTTCGTGAGTCGCCGCCACGAGACCCCCGGGTAAACGATGCCGGCGTTAACGTCGGTATAAAGCCGCTACCCCAACCCGGTCGGCTTGTACGACACCGACGAATCGACCGTGGCGTATCGTCGGTACGGCGCCACCGTTTTTCCCTTTAGTATTCCGCGCTCCCCTCTACCGCCCTCTCGCTTTCTTTTATCGTCTGGCGTTAATTTAATTCCGCCAGGTGCGACGTTAATTTCGCAGTGAGTTCGTTGTCCATGTGCGTGTTTCGGGCGTAGCGCGTAGGGAAAATGGAAGGGTAGGACGGTAGTTTGGACACGCGAGTAATAATTTAGCTCGATATGAGTGATTAGATCGAAGGGTTTAGGACACAAGAAAGCGTGAGTCAAGTTTGTTTGAATTTGTAAAGGGTTACCTTGAATATCTAAGGTAAAGTAACCACGTTTTATGCCAGTCGTCGTGGACTTGCTTTACTTGTACTCTGGAATTTTTTAAATATATTTAATTATATCATATACTCTCTCTCTCTCTCTCTCTCTCTCTGTAATTTATAATTGATTGTTGAAGCATATTTGGGGGCGATGTCAATATTAATATAATTAATAATTTATCGATTATAATTAAAGTCTCATTAACGTCGTCATTAATAATTTCATCGAAAGATAATGTCAAAAATATGGAGACCAAATACATTCCTGATCTAATTATAAACCTTGTTAAATCCGACGAAGCGACAAATGTCTGGATAAATAGTCAAAGCTACCCCAAATTTAACCACTTGAGATTAAATAAGCTTGTACGCGCTACCTAAAGTCAGATTAAAATAACGTATTCGTGTATCGCGCGACGTTTCTCAAAGATACATGGCTCGTTTGTGTCGACTGATCTATCGTTAACAACTTTGCCTCTTTTCTCTCTCTCTCTCTCTCTCTCTCTCTCTCCCCCCTTCTTTTCTCGTACCATTCCCTTTGATCGTCCTCTTGCTTCCTTTTATCGTTCGGCGTTAATTTAATTCGGCCAGGTGCGACGTTAATTTCGTGGCGAGTTCAGTAACCGCACGGCTTCTTCGAACACGATGCAACCGCAATGGCGTAGATTGGATATTTTGGCCCTTCGAATTCCGATAAAATAAAGTATTCAAAGGAAACGCGTCGCAAGATGAGCGACAGGTATCAGGATTATAAAATGCTACATGCATTTTATTTTAATATCTACAATTATTATATATAGCTTAATGTTTTCTAAACCTCATTTACAAATGTGTTTCCTTCTAATTTGCATTTTTAATATTTAACAATAAAATTTTATGAATTACGTTTCTCTACGCAAATGTTAGAACGAAGAATACACATGTCTAGCCACTCACATTTTTAATTGAAAATTCTAGTAATTGAATTTCAGTACTTCTTTCCATCGTAATCTCGAAATTCGAAACATTCGAGATTTTCGTTCTTCATTTCAAGAATCGATAAACGAAAGCTTATCTTTCGACTTCTCCCCCGATCACTCTTGATCAATTGTCGCGTTCGCGTGATCCCGCAAAACATGTTCGACAGGGGAACACTGTCCGACAAGCAGACGAGCGATGAATAGAAAAGGAAGACGAAGAAAAAAGAAGAACGTAGAAGGTGTACACGTAAGTGGGCAACGCTTCGTGCATGCCAATCGTAGGTCGTATATCTCGTAGCACTTAGGACGATCGTATCTCGGAGGGCGCGCTTGTACAGCCGCATAACGAACGTAGGAACGATCCGAACGCAGCTGGAACAAGATGTTGAATTTTATTCCAACCGCGATATCGTATCGTCGGATACAAATTGCGCTTTTAACTTACGATGATGGATGACAGCGATCGTAACTACGAGGAGCGGATTCGGAGATCCGTCATCCTCATCTGTGAGCACGTTGAGCTCGCAGTTTTAATTTCGTTTTCAGAATTCGCGGTCTGTTGGAGCAGGAATTATATATGCGCGGATTAAAAATTTTATCTAAGAGAAGTTGAGCGTGTGTCCGATTCTCGTTTCACTTTTATCGCGTTTTCGCTCGCCTTTTTCATCGCAACGCTAGAAACGCGCCGCGTTTTCCGCACGAAAAGCCTACGCTGCGGTTTAACTCAAGGGTCAACTAAAAGCGCGCGAGCCTTTAATTAACGATTATAAGCTCCCACGGTCATAATTCAGACCACGAGTAGTATGGTACATCGACGAGAATCCGGCGTCGTTCACCCTTTTCGTTGCGTACCGTGCGGTCGCGCGGGTTCCTTTACCCTTTCGCCTCCCCCCCCCCCCACCATCTTTGACTTATGATTTTCGCGGTGCGGTTACGACTACAGAAAAACGAATGATCCGTTTCCAGCCGGCGACACGCGGACGGAAACCTTGCGGTCGTCGTTCACCGCAAACAGTGTTGAACGGTTAATACGGGCGATTGTATAGGCGTATGTAATATATCTTTACCGAGAACAAACCAATGACGCTTGACCAGGTATATTTTGAGACATAGCGCACATTGCAATTTGTAATATTTACACATTATCATATACTTAATTACATGAAAAGTATTTCGCTCGTTATTAATTGTACAACGAAATTTTATTTCAATTTAAAAAATATCGTCATTAACAATAATAAAAATTGAATAACATATGTGATTTCGTTATATTACCTTAACTTGTATTAAACACATTAAACACCCTTAGACAAGAGTTAAGTTTTATCTCGAGCAAATTGAGATACATTTCGCGAGGTTACTTATAAATCTCTTGGCGCTACATCGCGATGCTCGTGTCGTTCCGTCAAGGTCGTACACAGCAATCGTTTTCAAAAATTATTTCCCAGAACCTTGAGAGATTCCACGTCGATCGGAGGCTCACTCCCACGCGCTCGTACCGCCGACGCGTGGCTCGCAACCATAACTCCGCCAGTCGTTCAAGGTGAGACACATCACGCTGGAAATCGTGCATCATTCTCGTATCCTTGACTCGACATCGCGGACCCGCATTTCATGCTAGCGAGAGGGGGAGCAGCTCGTGGAAGTTTATCGGCCCCGATACACCGCTCTAGCCAACCTCCAGACGACCCCGGCGTGCGGAGGATAAAATAACGTTGTCATAGCGTTGTCCGGAGAGAGTCGTCGGGACATATGTGTCGTTTGCGCGCAATGGCTTTTGTAGATAACTAGCAATTTGCAAGAAGCGTCACTTTGTGAAAATCTAATTAATTAATTAAATGATCGTAGTACGCGATCGAAGCAGTTAGAGTTTGTCCGTAAAGTATTTTTTAACGCATTTAGTCGCACAATCGGAATTCTGATAAATTTTAATTAACACGGTAGTAACGCAAATTACGCGACAGAGACCATTCAGGATTTCTTTGATGAAAAGTAATTTCTTCAAAGTATAATTATCAACTCTTTATTGTTCTATTTTAAAAACAGTAGCGCTCGATTATTCTTTCAAGCAATGAATCTGGAATTTTAATCCTCGGCAATAATTTTCATATTCGCGTCACTTTGTATTGCTCGATGCCATGGCATTGTTGGAAATAGAATATGTATGTATTCTCCACGCTCGACTCTTATTCTCAATTTATTCTTACGCTCGTGCTGTCACACACGATGGACCCGCATTTTATGTCCGCGGCAACCGGCACAAGTTTATCGTTCGTAGAACACGTCGCTTAAGTTGCAAACGATTTAACGTCACGTATTCGATGTTTACTGTTGCAGAATATGTTTCTCTTGTTTCACCCAAGCTAATAAATTTATCTCTACTAGCGCGCTCGTTTCGAGAAGGATTTTAATCGCTTCCGATTCTCTTAAGTATTAAAATTTATGTCATTCATTCAGTAGAAATTCTTAATCCGCTCTTTCGATATCGATAAAATCATGATTTTTCTTCCTCCTTCTCAAATTAACAGTCATACTTTGCATTTTGCAAAAATAATAACATCTATATTAATATTTATTAAAAATTAAAACATGATGTTTCGCTCATGCTAGATAAAATTGAAGTGTTTTGTAAATTTTTTTTAAATTGAAAGATTTTTTTTTTTTTTTAACACGTAATTGAATTATTTCCTATTTTGCGTTAGTTACTCTTGTACAATTTTTATAAGATAAGGATATTATTTAGCGAAGGATGATGCATTAAAAAATTTGAGAAATTCCGATTTATGGCCTTTAAAAATCTGACATTTGGTTAGATTCTTTTGTATAGAGTTGTTATACCTCGTTTGATGCAGATTACGCACTTGACGCGACGCGCGTGTCATTTTTATTGTCGGCGTGACTCTCGTGAAAATTCAGTGAACTCTTGACCTAACGCCGCCATCAGGCTGCATTTTGCGTTCGTCGGCGGTTACATCGCGTTCTCGGTTGACGACGCACGATTTAACCTCCAGACGGCCCATCGGTGTCTCGTGTATATCAGATGACTACCTCGTTGCAGTTCTCCGTTGGGCTCGGTATATCTATAGATGCGAACACATCGGTGTTTGTTTCTTCACGGTCTGATTCCCACCACGCAGCCTCTCAACCATCACATTTTATCTTGCAATTGTAAAACGTTGCACATGCCGCTCATGATGTTATCAACGAGAACAATATATTGGCAGTATGTCATATCGTTTTCTGTAAATATCGTAATGAGAATTTTATTATACGATATCAATTATAAACGATCGACAAGATTGATTTGGCTAGATTTTAGGCACACAGAAATTATATGGAGCAAATAAATTTATCTTTAGATATCGCTAGACTAGTGTAGTATTTGCAACAATCGGCTTTTATTCGGCGGGATAACTTGTGAGTCTCGTCATACATTATCATACTATTAGCATCGATGAATTCGTAGAAGTGTCTCATTTGCATTTCGAACCGCTATACATACACGCGTACATATACCACGGACATCTCCATCGACCGGCGTATCTCGCTGACTATTCAAGGTCAACGGGATCTGCCACGTGGCAGTGACACATGTGTCGAGACTAAATAAAAAAGGCCATCCGAAAAATGGTCGACGAATGGTCTCCGTTGAAAGGCAGGGTGTAAGCTTGACAAATGATTTCCTTGTAAATGGAAGTGATTTCTGTGGAATCCTTCGCGCGACCCAAATTTTAATTGAATTCCGCCATAGATCTCAAATGATGAATTTTTTCGAATTTTATAGAAATGAAGATAAAACAGGAAATGTCTCTCCAAAAGTATTACTTTTATTATTAGAAAAAATTATTATTTTTTTTTTTTAATGGGTGAAAGAATAGAGATTTTCTCGCGCTAGATGTGAAAAAATTGAATAAACATGAAAATATTTTGCACGATCTTTGCTCATCCGCATAGATAGATGTATAATCGCGCGTATAAAAGATCGAAGAATTGATTTACCAATCCCGAGCGTTTGTACGAGTTTCCGGCATATAATGTACACTAGCGTGAATCGGCAATGAGTTACGACAGCCGCAATAAGTTTTTCGTCGTTATATGCGCCTACCTTTGAATTACGCTATTTGTTTCATAAGCCATTACTCGAACAACAATAGCCCGTTAAGATAGGCGCTGTTTCCTTTGTTGCCTGTCGAAGATAACCACGCGTTACGTAATGGCGCAATAACGCTTCACATTAATAATCGGGGAAGCTCGTAACTCGACAGAGTCAAGGCTAAACTTTTTTGCTTCGTCGTTCTTAGTCCGATATAAAAATAACATTTCCTGAATAATGTGGCTGAGCACACATTTGTTACGTGTATTTGTCGATGACTAAATGCGTTGATCGAAGATACAAACTTTTTGCGATTAAAGAATGTTGGGTGACCAAGTTTTAAAATGAAGTGGAAAAGTTTCTGATATTACAAATGAATAATATATACAATATATATATACACACACACACACAATATAATAATGTCACTAAAATTAATTATATTTAAAACATATACAAGCACATATATATAAATTCCAAAAATATTTTTTTTTGAAAACTAATTTAGCCTTATTATGAAAAGAAATTATACAAACAAATTTTTTATGATTTATGTAATAGTAAAATTTGTTGAAAATATTCCTTACGCGTTTTTATATTTATATTAGTTAGTTTTATATTAACAATTTAAAATTATGGTTATATAATATATTTCTAGATTTCAAGGAAATCTTCGCACGCTCATTTGAATAAAATTATTATTCGAAAAGAGATTTACTCTTTACACGTTCGACTCATTTTCATTACTCTCTGCTGATATCTTTGTGTGTTTATCCGCAAAAATGTATAAAATTCAATATTTTTCATTAAATCGCGTTAGCCTCAAGAGTGCAAGATGAATTATTAATGACTTGTCGTTGCGCTCGCGCGCTGTGCAAACATTTTTTTCTTAGATTTGAAATGAAAATAGTTATTTCGTTTTAACGACTACGCCTTGATCTAAATATAAATTAAACGGAATTGTGCGCGAGCACGGTACAACACGAAAAGAACGCTCGCGCGAGCGTTGCTCTCTTAAGTAACGATCGCCGCGAGATAATCGAGATGGATACGAGACAGTTCCCACGCTTGTGCCCGCTATGTTCCGTCGTTTCTTGCTCGTGAGGTGAAATTAGTGGAGATCGTTTACCGATAAGGCGATGCACAAATCTGCCGCGTAGCGGAGAGAACGATTAAACTGACCGCGGATCGAGCGATCGAGAAAACAGATGGGACGTCGCGTTGGTATGCGTTTCGTTGTCAAGCACACCGATCAACTATATGAAGGTAATGAGAACTGTCATCGTAATGACGCGGGAGACCCGCCAACCAGTTCGGCAAAATATATCCGGCGAGAGATCGTCTCGCGTGCGTCGTCCTCTTTTTCGCGGGACTGTATTTAATTGAAGCAGCATATTTTCGTCTCTCTCTTTCACGCGCGATCGGGAAATGATCTTTTGCATAGTCCCGAAGGCGGATTCTGCCAACACACAACGTCGTCGTCGTCGTCGTCGTCGTCGTCGGATTTATCCGCGAACGTTATTTTCGTCGTCGACCGTCGCGTCGAGACTGCCGCGAGATTGCATCCCCGTGCGAGCCGTGATTAATTATCGCGTGCATGCCGTTGATTGAAATACTTATAGCTGTCCCGACGGTGTAATACATATAAACCCGCTGTCCGACACTGCAATGCGTCACGGTAGCTACGGTGCGATGGTAATGTTTTTCACCCCGGAATGTTAATCACATTTTTTTTTTTAAACGTTGATACTACGCTCGTTGAAAATTTATCTATCATCCTTTTCTTGAGATCTGTGCTAATTTCTGACGTTAATAGATTCATAATTTTTTTCTATTTTATTATAAAAGATAATTTTATAAAATTATTTGCAAATATTATAAATATAAAATAAGGTATTTTTCTGATTAATAGTCAATTGGCTAAAATAGCATTCTAGAATTAATATACTGTATATATATGGTATATATGAATACACAAGGAAAGTTCGTAAAGCGAGATTATTTTTAATATTTAATATCGATTAAAAAGTGCGCTGGGGAAAAAAAACCACGCTTGAGCTTTATTTTACCACGGAAACCACGTTTGCACGCGATATCGCGATACGTATGTAATCGTTGAATACTATTTTTGTCGCACGTTTGCGATCCCATCGAGATTACGTCCAGTCAGGACGACTCATTATTACCACCCGCAACGGCTGTCGCGCATAACCACAGCTGCTTACGTATAGTTGCTGTTCCGCGAATAACGCCAAGTTATGCATCATTTTTTTCACTTTATAGCGCCATATCGTATTTTCGTTGCAATTGCCGCTTTATCCATGCAAATAGGAAGAGCGTCGCGAAACGAGTTATCGGTAAACGAGAAAACGAGAGCTGTTTTCCTCGAGCGGTACTCCGCATTCTCGGCTTTCTCAATTTTAAGGAATTTTATGCTTCGAGCGAGAGCAAGAGAGAGAAAGAGAAAAAATTATTCGATCTCATTGGGATAAAAGGTGAGTTTAGTGCCGTTTACGATTATAGATGCCAGTCGAAACGATCGGTATCGGTCGCTGGCTACCGGCGTTTATGCAACGTCAGGCGTGAACCCACGATAATACGGTAGTAATCGGACTGATATCTTTACGGCGATAAGACGAGGGAAAGAGAGAAGGAGAATGCACACGATCGCGCTATAATAAAAACGTAGAACGCGATCTACGGCACACGCATGTCAGATTACAAGCGCAAAATCTTGGCAATATCTTTTCCGGCGCCGTTGATCGTGTGCCTCGTACACCGGTTCGCGCGGGATATATCACGCGTTAATTAAGTCCTTATCTAGACAATTATCGCTCTTAATCTATTCGGACCTCGTACGTGCGCGACTGAATGAAAAGCGCGACGGAATAGTTGCACGTAACAAGGGAAGCGCTTTTCATTATACCAAAGTGAAGTTATTGTTACTATAGTTGCCTCATATTTTGTTTTTGTGTTAAACATGTATTATATATATAATATTTTTATAATTATATTTCTAGGAATATATAATATTGTAACGCTATATTAATTATTATGAGATATATTATCGCGCGGTAAATGGAAAGGCAGCATTCCGAAGAAGATATAAACGACGAGGCATTATTTAAACATCGATTTAGATTGATTTGGACTTGATTTCGCTTTCGAAACCGAGGACAAAACTGGTCGAGACTGTCGGCGACCGGTGAATATCCTACGGCAAGGGGGGAAAGGCAGCAACGGGGATGAGACAAGTCCTGGCCACGACAGCATTCCATCTCAATCAGAGAGAATATGAATAACAAGCCGCGGCTATGTGGGCCGCGATCCAAGAACGCATTTCCGAGAGCGGATGTACGCACGCACGCATTTGTACGCGATTCGTGCACGATTTATACAGTACCCTTCATCTTGGTTTTCCTCAACGTACGCTTCACTTCATCCGGAGGATCATTCCACTGGAATTCTCCGACGTAAAAGACATCTTTATTATTTTCCAAGGAGAAAAAAAAAACGAAAACAATTATAATGAAAAATTGAATATTTGAATACAATGGAAACATATTATGTTTGTTACACAGCTCGTCACTTCGGTGGCTGCTTAATCAAAATACAGTAATATAGCTGCGAATTTTCAATGTTCTTTAAGAGTTAAGACAACATGCTTGAAGCCCCACACTTTATACGATCCTTTGTATACGTGTTATTTCCATCTTCCTCTACCTCAAACATCGTGCACAGCATGCTAAATCAATGGAAGCATTATACGATGGGGAATCGTAATACAAGTTCTTTTATTAAAATGAATAAATCTATTTTCAAGTATGCGCAATATATGCACGTCCAAATTTGATTTATATTCTTTGGATATTTAAATATCTTTTCGCTTTTTCCCTTTCATTTATCTTCGTCCCACAATTAATTACCAACTTTTAACGTAATTTCATATCTGCAGATAGTGTACTTCCTTGGTCTACCGTCGAGGATAAGTTTACCAATCTCACCGGCTTCCGCCTTTATATTTTCGAATTAAATACACGTGCCATTTCCTCCGTGCGCATATTTCCTTCGTTTTATCACCGTTTAACCCTTCGTAAGATACTTACGGCTTGTCTCTCTCTCTCTCTCTCTCTCTCTCTCAATTATTTATGATTTAATAGACGAGGAAACTCTTTCATCTAATCGCTTACAATTGTAACTCTCAGGCAATGCAAGGATAATTTTTCAAACAACCAAACTTGTTAGATTTTTATATAATATATAATTCAATCACGATTACCTTTTATTATTATATATATTTTATATATATATATATATATATATATATATATATATATATATTATTCTCTGTAAAAAGTTAAATGCTAATGCGCTAGCCATCGTCGAGTAAAGTCAAAAAGAGAATTTTTCTTTTATTTTTCTGCCCGTTAACTCATTTTTGATTCAACCCTGCGTTCCACGCTGGTTCTTTGTCTCTCGCTCTCGCGTCATTACGCGCGGCCTCTCCTTTATACGACGAATTACTGGAGATTTATGCTCGCTTCGTGTCCCGGCTCGCGTATAACCGGCCAGCCAATTATTTTCAATTACCTTGGCCGGGCGCGTACCGGTTCATAATTTTCTAGTTCTCCATTTTCGGTTTGGCTTCGAAAGCAAAGTTGCGTCGGTTAATTTTTCGTTTTGTCTGGGCTATAGTAATTATCGCCGTCTGATATATCCTTTCAACAGAGTCGTCAATAACGAGAGGCAATCTCGACGAATTAATTTTTTTTTTTTTTTTTTTTTGTTTACAGATAGAAAGTATTATATTACGAGAAATTAAGAAGATATATTTCTATAAATATTTCTTATGTAAATGTCTATTTAAAAAAAAATATGTTTTTTTCTGTCGAATTTAGCACTTACCGTGAAATTTACAGCCGTATCTAAGACACGTGTTACTCTTGATTCTCTCGCGCACGGAATTAGGCGAAATTTCCAAAGATTGTGCCGTCTCTGAGATTTAGCTCGGCGTGCTGTTAGTATTCAACGCGCGTTGACAGTTTCAGGAGATATTTGCTGTCAACGCTGTGCGTGGCTCGCGTTAGCGCCATTAACGAGCGCTCCTCCGCATGGACGACGACAGACGAGGACTTGGATCCGCGTGGCATCATCGTTGTCGCTAATTGGTTACGCATCGCCGGAAATTGTAAAATCGGCATTGCCGCGCTACCTGCTTACGCTAACGGTGATGAGATTTCGCTGCGAATTTGTTTCCAGCCGATACCTGTGGCCGACTAGTTAGAACCGCTTTTTGATGGAAGATCGTGCCGCTAAGTGGTCGATCTGTGGTCGCGGATAAGTCTAGGTTTAGTTAGCACTTCTTTGCCTTTCGATGCTGCGTAGGTGGAGTTTTTTTTTTTTCAATTCAAGGACGACTAAATGGGTACTGTAAAACGAAGAGAAAGAAGAGAAAGCGCTCATTTACTGCGTCCAATCCGAAAATATTTTAATGAGAAAGATATTTGATAATAACATTTTATAATTTTGAAAATTTGCAGTAAGACACACTAATATCATCGATAATTATTGTATTGTATTAGAATTAAAATATTGGACATGATAAAGATTTGATAACAAATGCCACCTTCCTTTTCGCAATATGCGTCCTTTATCATCGATGTTAAGACAATCTCTATATTGTAAGCGTAAATAATGTAAGTTCCATCGATATTGCCTACGCTGTTGCCCTTCGAAAATATGTGCTAGATCAATGATCGAAAACTATGTTATGAATCTCGCCTCCCACGCGGTCGAGTCCATCGACAGAAATCGACGATCGAGATAAAACTTTAGACAGAGAATTTCGCTTTAAATATTTCTTTTTCTTATTCAAAGTTATATAACCACTTTTCATAGATCACGGTTGAAACGCTTTTATATTTTATGGATAATGCCGCTTATCAGTCGCGATATTTCATGCTTTAATGACGTGCCGCCCATACATCGTAAAACTCATTCGCCGCACGCGTTATAAGAGTGCACGCTCTAGAGTACCTTGCCGTTTAAAGAATTTTTTTCTGCGTTACCTCAAGCGTGTTCTAATTATTATTCCGATGCGGTGGCAGTTTCAGATAACACGTGTTACGGTCGGTTTTACGATCGACTTATACGACGTTTCCCGTTTGAAATTGATTTGTCGAAACCAACGGCAGTAGCGGTATCATTGTGGGTAACGCATTTCGTTACAAACACACCCGGTATGCAACATTTTTATATGGCGATGCCATAAAATAGCTATATAATATCTTACAAAATGAATTTTTCAGATTATCCCGCGTCCCTTTTGCCTCATATCTATCATACATGCTTTATGCCTATACGTCGAAGAAAATATCGTTACACGTGTTTCGCGGCGCGTATATTAACACACGCATGTCTGTTCCCATATCCCGATAATATTCCGGGGTAGCGTGCGTGTTTTTCATTGTCAATATTAAGGGGACAGCCATTGTCGGTAACATAGTTTTTTCGATGCCCACACGCCGATTGGATCGAGATGTTCTTGGAGATATTCGAAGACTGTTTTATGAAACTGAAGCGAGCGACTCCCACGCGCGTGATTCCAAAGAACGAGCGAGCCTGCGCATGATGTGCCAGATGATACTGATGCCGGTAATACCTACGTCTATCCATCCACGTTCGGTCGCAAGTATATCTTCCCATTAGTCTCTGCCCACACCAAGCAACTTCATGGCACGTGGGTCGTTGACTTTGACTGCTCTCTCTCTCTCTGTCTCCTTCTCTTTTTCTCTCTGGCGACGAGTTTGTATAGAAACTTATCGACGTGCTGGGTTCGCTCATTCCCTCTATCTCTTTCTCTCTCGGCATTAATTACGTACGTATGAGCTCGTTCGAATGGCTATTTCGAAGTCACGTCTCGTCGGCGTTGTAAAGTGCCCGAGCGGGGCTGTAAAACGTGTAAACCGCGAGTAATTTATGCGCAGAATTTAACGCGAGCAAAACTACGCGGATCATTTTCACACGTGATCGCAGGAGAAGCGAGATTAATTGACCATGGTGAAAAAGATTCACTAACTCGTTGCCGTTTTAATCATCGGCGGATTAGATCGAACGATTGGCGAATGGTATTCGTAATTAACGCGACAGTTGTAATCTGCCAATCTTGGGAATTGCGGGAATCGCGCCCATTTAAATCGGTGTGAATGGGAGATAGAGAATCGTTATGGATAATTGCGGGGAATATCTATATCGTAGATCGAAGTTGAAGTTTACAGTGATCGCGAGATTTATTTATCGCGAGAAACAGATTCGAGTCGCCGAGTATCGTTTAGGATACAGACTTTATGTTTTACAAATAAAGATATATAATCTTAATAATGAAAAAAAAAAAAAAATGATGATCTCTTTAAATTTTACTCGTCACGAGTGGATTCGATTCTTAATGTTTGCCCGAACGTTCTTGCGTGACTCGGTGGTGGCGGTCGGGGTGCGCTTACGAAGACGAACGAGCCCCTATTCTTTCGCGTGCGTTGTCACGTGCACTTTTTCTCCGAGACGTGTTACTCGTGAATCCGGCCAATTACGCTCCGTACACTTAACGAAGAGAGGGTGCAATTTGTTCGTCGTTCCGAGGACGACCATCTCCCCGCAAACGTGCGCGCAACGGCCCTTCCCCTTCCGGCTCCCTTTCCCTTCGCTCCGGCTTGTGTGCCGGCCGAACAACAACATTGTAAGATTGCCGTGACAACGAAAACCACTAAATGCCGCTTAAGTCATTGGATGTACAAGCGGCAGCGGCGAAATACCGCCGCGGCGGACCACCGGCCGTAATTGTACGGCATTCCTCTCTTCGGCAACGACGCGGTGTGCATCGTCATTATACAAGGGGGGGGGGGAAAGAAAGAGGGAAAGGGAGGATGGTGCAATTCGCCCTTGCAGCGCCTCCTCTTTACTACTTTTTTTCATCACTTTTGTAATCTGCCCCTCTCGCGCTCCTATACGCTCCTTCGCACCGCAAAAGTGAGGTGAACGCGCCGGGATGTTGCAGCAGCGGCAACATTCTTTAGAGCGGCGAAACGACACGTTACAAGATATAGGGGCATGGATTTTTATAACGATTGATTGAATTGTGTTCGAAAGATAATCGTCTATATTCTCGGAACTGTTTATTTAAATTGCGTTTTAATTCTATACGACATTTCTCCATTTTGCTGATTTTTAATTCGCATTTAATAAGTTTATTTTTTATATTATTTTATATAGATAATTTTTAATGTGGATTATATATCGTTATTATAGAATTTTTTTTATTAATGCTATTTTTTGTGCCTAGAATCAAAGTTACAAGTTTAAATTTAATATTTTTATAAACAATAAAATAGAATTTATATATATATATATTGAAAACATTTATTTTAAGAGAAAAACACATACAATATATGTATATATAACATATATTAATGTTCACGTGCACGATGTATCATCGTTGCCGAAGTAAGGAAATGGGTCATGCGCGATACTTTTTGTTTCGTATTTGACGTTACAAGTTAATGTAAATCGCTCAATTAATTTTTTTTCACTACTGGATAGACTCGCTGCATCGGTCTATATAATTAGCGAATAACGTGTGTTATTAAAACTCGATTTACATTCGTATAATTAGACTAAATGTTCTCTTTCTCGCGCACACGGTTCTGAATTGATAGTAGAGCAAATCCGTGCCTCGCAACAAATTGCTTTCTTTTTTTTATTAATGATGACACATGAATAACATAATGCCAATTCGCTTGAAATTACCTCCCTATATTTATACCAAACCGGTATTTTCGCGTGAGAGTCAGCATTTATATATTATTATTTTCACATTAGGTATCGTGATTAAAAATTATCAATAGTTGCAGACTCGTTATATTTAGATCAAGAGTGCTGATTTCAAGAAAAGAAATTCTCGCGTGCAAAGGACGATTCTTATTTCGTTGAATTCCGTCACACGTAGAGATTATTAACGTCGTCGAAATATCGCGACAAAATGAAGGACGTGAAATATTTCCTCGCGATACATATCGCATTTGTTCTCCCACGCGCAGACGACCATTTGACAATCTCTGGCGGCGTTTAGCGGCTAAACCTCCTATTACGGGCGCGTGGTGTGCAATTTTGTTGCCGTTCATTGGGACAGGCATGACCTATCGGCGGGAATTTACCGTACGCCAAAGGCGATGCCTTTTACGTGATAAATTATTGCTTGCCGCGCGCGTTTGCGATATATCTCGTTTACGTATGGACCATCGAACCGATTTAACCTTCGCTCTCGTTTGCGCGCTCTCCCCTTTTTCCGCTCTCGCATATAATCATCCTCTCTCCGTGCGCCACGACGAAGGCATTAATCGCCACGTCGAATCGTTATTATTTGCTCGTACGCTCGCAACGTCTTCGACAGCCATTGATAATGGCTACGTGGCGTCCCTCGGATCATGAAACTCGTAACAAGAATCGTTAAGATTCAACCGTGGCGTATCGTTAACGAGTCAATAGGATCCATCATTTCTGTCGTTATTGCGTTCCAAGTGACACATGTTATATCGTATATGATAGCTAACCGGAGCCATCGTGTTCTCTTTGACGTTACACCAGTTAAATGTGGTTTAGTCTACTTGGACTCGTACATCATTCATCGTTATATATATCGTGATATAAATACATTGCACACAACCACTTAATAAAGAAACTTTTGTACTTGGTTGAAAAATTTATTTTCGACATAATTAATAACGCATATTTGATTTACTATATTTAATGCATAGAATAATTTACTATCGCAATATCCTTATGTTTTACACGTGTAACAAGTATTTTCTATAACATAATAAATTTCAACTTTAAACGCAAATTTTCCGGTGCATTAACTCGGGAAGAAGTATGCCGGTAATATGGCATTAACACTCGCGAGCGCAAAAGAGTGCGGAGCCTAAGAACCGTGAATCAATCCGTTCGAGCGTTCTTGATGCGTTCAATGGATATAAATATGTGGACGACTCGCGCCTCTTTCGCTCGCGACTGAAGACAGTTTTATCGACAAAAAGAATAGCGAGCACGCTCTGGATAGATTTATCCAGCGATTCCCGTTTCTCTCCCGTTGCTTTACCAGACATAATGATTATTCCTTTTCGACTATATTTCACCAACTTGTTTTTCTCCATATCCATATAATTGTTTCTCAAACTAAAAATATCGTACATTACTGGAGAGTTGTATCTCGAATTGTTCTCGGCTAATGAAAATTTTCTAAGGAATTAATATGGCGTTTAATCTCTTCTCTCTCTCTCTCTCTCTCTCTCTCTCTCTCTCTCTCTCTCTCGCCGATTGTCTCTGGCAATTAATAGTATAAATTTAATTATCGTTTATGATAAATATTAGTTTAGTATTAGTTTGATATATAAAAAAGTGACACATTTGTAGAAAAAAATTATTAAAAGAATATATGAGAGAAATGATAGAGAATTTCAAACGTGCAAAAGTGAGTTACATATTTCGTTCGCGAAGCGATGAAAAAAAAGTTTCGACAGCACTCTCGATACATACGTCATCATAAATCTATCTGGCGGTTCGGTCGACATCGGAGCGAAAAAGAATGGTTATTGTCGAGCGATGCAAAACTCGCGTGTAATATCTGGCAGCGAGTCGTTGTCACGTAACACATTTAATTATGGCAGTCGGGAGTAATGTGCTTACCCAAGCGATGCGAAACATTGTCGCTAGGGTACGACAGACGCACGCGACATATTTCGTCAGCTGTCTTTCGTCTCGTGCACACTCCTCGTCGCTCGCAACCCCTCGTTTTCACGCGATGACAGCGACACGACAGTCTCTACGCGATCGGCATTAAGAACATCAGTAATTAATATATATGTGCGTGTAGTGTATCAGTCTCTTAACAAGGATTACATATACGGGACGAGTCTATTTCGCAACAAGAATTAAAGAAATTTTCCCTATATCATATATTTTTCATAATTAAATTCTATAGATATTTCAATAGTTACATATTGGGGTAATAAACCATTTTCCACGCTGTATAAGCAGCTTTTTTTATTCGCTTCACCGCGAACTTTTCGCAGACGCGTAATTGCGGCGCGTATCTCGCCATAAACGTCGACAGAAATCATTTATAACGTTGCCGTTGATCGACATCCGATCGACGTCCGCGATAAGCTCGGACGTTTCGTCGGTGCGAACGCAGACGGCTCCGGATAGCGCGCGTTGATAAGTGCAACGCGGACGCGTGCAGCGACGATAATGCATCGCGATAACTCTCGCACCCCCTCCCCCTCCCCTCCCCTTCCCCCCTTTATCCTCTCCCTCTCTCCCATGGTCTCGCCGGTTGTACAATGCCGTGGCCGTTCGGGGAGCGTAAACCCATTTCGTTCAATTCGTGGCGATTCGAGTGCGATATCGCTGGCGAAGGGGGATACGAGAGCGTCGCCGCGCCGTTTTAAATTAAACAATTCGCGTTAATTGGAATCCAAAGGGCATTAGCATGTTCGCGCGGCTCGTTCGCGCTACGCGTCGAGAATAATTTCGATCGATGATTATATGAAAGTGGCCCTAGATTACAAATATCGAATTAGCTGTAGTTTCTTTGATATCGTTGTATATATGCAAAGTTTTTTTTCTCCCCCCATTTCTCTCTTTCTCCCTTTCATGAAATTTTAACGTTATTGGAAAGATTAACACAGTTTAAAGAAAGTGTTTTAAAAATTTATTGAAGAATGTTAAGGGGTTAATTATCTTAAAGTAAAAGATACATAAGCATCTTTATATATTTATGAGCACATTTTGTTCGACGACTGCTCATTATTAATATATTTGCAAAGATTAATTCACTAATAGTTATACGCCTCTGCGTGTAATAAAGATTCTATTACAGATCCGTTGCAACGAGAGCGTTTCCGTAAGATAGAAATATAATAAAGTGCTTGACGAATGCGAATGGCCGTAAAATGGCGACGTAAACGCGATACGAAGCGGGAGATTTCCGCCCTTTTTATTTTCGTTTTCCATTTATATCGCGATATTTCGCACGAAATGCATTTAAAAGTAACGAGGTATACTTTAGGAGATGAAACATAAAATTGTTTTTTTTTTTCTTCGAAAAGAGAGAGTTACGTCTGCAAAAGTGTTTTACTGTGACACTCTGTGATAAGGACAAAAGAAATTTTTAAAATTGAAAGTTGTAGATTTTTACCGATTATTTTGTCGAATGAAATTAATGCGAAGATATTCTATTGTTATCAATCAGTCGTCTGATGTGTTTGTCACTCCGCGACTAGCCTAGTGTATCGAAAAAAAAGTTTAAGCGTTTGATATCACGACTCACGGGAGTATCGATTGTTTTAAGACGGGGGAAGTTTTCGTGTTTACCGATCCCCCGAGATGTGCCCCTAACGCTTCGAAACTTTTATCATGGCTATTGTCAAAGTCGTCGCGACTCGTCGAAAAAAAAAAAGACAGCAGCCGCCTGGGACAATTTGGGCCTGGACATATTGAAGTGGAATAATATCGTTGTTGATTTATTTTCAATCACGCAAAAACAACCGCACACAAAAGAGTCCGCGGTCACTACGAGCGTATTTATCTTCCATATTCAATCTCTCGCGCTCATTTATCAGCTGTCAGCGTTAGAAATCCCTTTATTGAATCTCTCTTCAACTTTTCGCCGGCAATGCCAGAAATGCAATCTCGGCACAAACAGCCTTGAGAAATTAGAAGCGCGTGTGAGTTATTTTCGAGATAATAAAACAATTTTTAGTGTCAAATACAAATATGTTGAATGCTACTTTGTCATTATTTAGACGTTGCTAAATTAGATTCTCCCCTGCGCAATGAGAAAGGACAGGGGATAAAGAGGATGATACGGAGACGATTTCGTCCTGAAGGGGCTTCGAAAAAGTACGAAGGAAACCTTAACGCAATGAGATTTATCGGTGAGACGCGGCGGACCATTATCACGGTTGGATCGAGTTTTCTTCTTCCGTAGGCCCGTTTTCTCCCCGAGGTCGTCTCAAGATGAGGTGTCGATGGGGAGGGAAGGACACAAGCTTTAATCCCACGGGAGAAAAGACGCCGCCGCCACTCGACAAGTGTCCCCGAACGATCTGTCTTCAAAGAAACTGCTGTGCCTCTTTTTGCTCCGTTTCTTCCTTCCTCGGCAACGCGTTATTTCTTTGTGGCTTATACGGCGTTAGCGTCTCTTTTTATCGGCCACAGAAATGCCTTTTTCTTTGCCTCTCTTGTGTATCACAATTCGGGCGTCTCGTAATTTCTAATCGCTTCGTCCGTTTTCTGTTTCGTTATATCACTTGTAATGTGCCGTAACATGATGCGATGCAATAGCTTAATAATAGATTTTCTAAAAAAAATGGAAAAAAAAACTTGGATATAAAAGGGCTAGTACAAAAAAATAAAATTAAAAATAAAATTTCTAATGAAAAAGCGAGATGCGATCTTGCATGCTTGTACGCGCGCGTGTTGAGAAATATATCGTCGACAGCGCTCGACGTACAATAAGTATTTTACGCGTTGTTTGTACACGTGCTTCGAGATTCCGCGGTGCGGAGTCTTCGCGGCTCATCGACGGATTTATTTTCGTACGTCCGCAGCCGCTCTTCGCGTTGTCACTGTTACATATAGTGGCACTGACGCCGAGGCGAGCTTCCTCGCGGTCGATGTCGAGAGCCCGGGGATCGGATATAGTGCCTAAATATAGGAATGAACAAATTATGAGACGAGTGACTAACGCTCTTAGCTGTTCTTCGCCGGTCCGTAGCTTCAGCGATTTTGCGCCGTCCAAAAGAGCTAATAAATTAATAGACAGGACAGAGATCCGCCTCTCTGTGTCGATTAACGTGCACTGCCCGTCCCGTACACGTTGTGTATGTGTTTTACTACGAATTGTATCGAGAAAGAAGCATTTTTGATATATCAGATATATAATTAAATTTTCATTGTTACAGATAAATTATCGAATCAATAATTTTTAATATTTTATTTTGCGAGAAAGGATTAGAGAAAAATTAGAAAGAACGAGATTATATTCCCATGATTGATTATTTTATTGACGATGTGGCATTAAATTATTGCAGTATGCGATGTATTTATTAAAATATTCATTAGAGATAGAATAATTTGGTAATTGCGATTCTTTAGCCTTTTTTTAAACTTGAAAAAATTAAATAAGGTAATCGCAATTCCAAATACGTTGCGTATACTCGTGTGACAAAAATTTATTATATTTTGACACGCATTAGCGACATTTTTAATTGACTCATTTATGTATAATGCGTTTATCTCAAAAAATATCCCGAATGTTATTTCACGAGAATAATTTTTTTACGACGATTAAACTAAAATTTTTCTACGACATTAAACTAAAATTCAAATTTTTATGGTATGTATCCGAAAAAAAAAAGAAGATAAAAAGTTTTTTCGTACAAATACATCTGCATACGCAGATTATTCGGTAGCTGTTATGTCTGGCATTAAATAGGGAGATACGATCTAATTGTACGTCAGTAGCGTCGCGAATGAAGAAATCACAACGCGTCCTTCGTGTTCGGACATCGAGGGATGGATTATCATAGAGAAAAACGCCCGTCCTTCCTTCCTCGTGCGTCAAAGCAGACCGGATGATAAACCTTACCAGCTTGCAGCGCCGCAGACGCTTAAGCTGCTTCGGGCTCGAAACGGATTTAACCGGCCACTAATGGTAATGCGACAGTGACACGTATATGTCGGCTAATAAACTCATGTTCGTCGACGTCTGGCGCGCCATGAAATTCAATCACATTGCGACGCCAATTGATTTCAATGCATGAGCGCGACGAACGCAGAATATTCGGAGCGGATCATATTAAACAAAAAGCCGAATACGCCGCATCTCTATTTAGGATTAATTACCTCATTTTGTCAATTTGTAAAAAAAAGAAGATAATAATCCACAAACGAGAAGAAAAGACTCTCTGGTTGTTTTAAAAGAATTATGAAATATTTTTTTGGGGAAAAGCTCGCGAATCTGTGGAATGCATTAAATTAGCAAACTCTATACAAATCTCTGTCATGATAATTTAACGCCATCTCTCAACTCTCAACATTCTCTCTAATGAATATACTAATCGAAACTGAAAAGAGATAATTTTTGAATCGCGATGACCCCCTCTTAAATCAATGACACATCGTGAATAAATATATATATATATAGATATCGCGTAATATATAAAACTATTTAAATAACCGCAAGCATCCGCTGCGGCGGTCGTAAAAACAGTAACACGGGATTCCACTATATGTCTCCGAGGAGAACGATCAGTGGCAGTAATTTCGAGGAATCAGTGATACATGTCTCGGTTAGACATTTGCGAGGAAGCCGAAGAGTAAGGAGGGAGGGAGGCTGAGACCAGAACAAGGAGAACGTCTCGTCGGTGACGAGGAACGGAGGAGAAAGAGATCGGACGGACAACGGACGGTCGTCGAACAAAGGCGTTGCTATTTTCGTATGAACGCCGTAGAAGGTCGTCTCTCATTGAGCCAAAGATAAAAGAAGAGAGACCGGTGAGAGGAAGAGAGGGGACATTGGTAGCGGACGATGATGACAGTGTGTCTTACCTGGCGCGGATCGTCGCTCGACATCGAACGGACCGGAGCACCGAGAGCTAGACCCTTAATTCGACAGGCGACCGGATCGAAGAAGAGAACCGAGGAAGAGAGAAAGTCGGAGTGACTCGGCTTTGTCTTGTCGAGGGGGCCTTAATGAGCCCCACCAGAATATGACATTCCTCGACTCGAACTCTTTCCGCTATGCATCACGGCTCGATACCCATCAATAAAGCGGTTAATGCGTGCTGTGAATAGACTGTTCGTATTTTCCTTGAACAAGATATCATGAAGAAAGATATAGATGTCTATTGAACGAACAATACGCTCATAAAAAATAAATTAACTAGGCTTTAAGCTTTAATGTAAGGTCAATTAAATCATAGTAAACAATATAAATTTTTTAATTTAGAATTTAATTTATTAAAAAAAAATTTTTTTTTACTTTGTGGATTATAACTTATTCTTGCGATAACATTGAAGTAACTTTATTATATATATTAATTCGCTTTCCTTTAGAATTATATATTTTTATATCAGAATAAATGCTACAATATGTTTACTTGCGAATACATCCGGGAATAGTTGGGATTTTCAGTGAAACGAGACATTGACGTTAACTTAGCGATAGCAAGTTGTATCCCTTCAGACGAAGAAGTTTGCTCGTGACTGATTCGAACTTTCCTGATTCGATCTGACCACGTCGTATCCGTGCGTGTACCGATAAGTTAACAGCGATTGCTGGACGCGGGAATGGCGAGGGATCCGAGGATCCGGTAGTGAGAGAAAGAAAGAGAGACAGGATTGCGAGAAAGGAAGAAAGAGAGAAAACGAGAGAAAAAGAGAGAAATGAAAAAGAAGGCGGAAGAACAAAAAAGGGGAGTTGCACCGGCGCAGTTGCATTCGTTTACTTTCCCTGCCGGCATGAGTCACACTTGAAAGGGTCTAATCTCACGCGATCGCGTCGTGTCCGGTGACCCCCGGTCGCCTTGGTCGCCTTCCCCGACGACTTGCCATCGCACGGCCTCCCTTTCGTTACACGCATTTAAATGACGCTGCTTTACATTTTTCTTTCCCAATATTGTGTTTCTATTTATCGGCTATCGTCGCCGCCGATCTCTTCCTGGCCTCGACAGCGCGCCTCATTTATTCCCGAACGTGTCACCCTGTGTTTCGCGTGTGGACTGACTCGGCGAACAACGGTGCGGGATGCATTTCTGCCTGGTAGCGGTTTTTTCACTATCTGATCTGTTATCAAATTCTCTTTTCTCGAACGACTTTGTCTCTGGTTAAAGCGAAATATGATTTAACTTGCAAGAACTTTAATACGTCATACTGACAATTTGTTAATTCTCAAAAATTGAATATATTTGATTATTATTTGTTACCATTTGGTAGATCAAATAATCAAGAGTATAATAAAAATGATTACTTCTTATCATTTATTATTTCTCAATATTGTATGCAGGAATTTTAGAAAGAAACTAAAAATCGAAATTTTACTATCTCCAGTTTATTTTCTCGAAACATTATTTATACAGGTATTAAGAAGCATTATTTTGATATGCGTATATCCGATAAATTATCTGCGAATGAACCGAATCATACTTTATTAAATGCATTCCGAACGTGGAATAAATTGTCTAGGAATTTCCCCGATCCTGTTTGTAACTTTGTTTACGGTCAGGCAATATCGTTTCACCCCGGGCTTTCTTTACGCACCGGCGATCGGTGCGTAAAGAAAGTCCAGGGTGAACTTCAGGTCTATCCAATTCGCCAGAGATACCTATCCCTCGGTACGAAGTGCCGAACGGAAGTTACGTAATTAATGTTTTTTTACCATGCTTTTTTTTCGAGACTATCCCTTCGCCGACCACCCTCGTGCCGGCAGACGACGATCCAGGTGAATCGTCGATATCCGTAGCCACTCACCGCATCGACCTGTTTCTTGGATCGTGCCGATTTCACGGTCGTAGATTGTTCGAGCGATAGCAGAAATTATTGGTCCCGCTAAAGATTGTAATATGTAACGCGAAAGAGAAATTGGAGTTTACTACTTTGCGGACGATATTTTTTATTAATTATATAAAATTTTTTATCAAACATTTTAATAAAATTTTTAATAAAGATTAACAAAATCCAAAAATATCAGAAAATAAAATTATAAGATTATATTTTTTATATGATAGTATAATTTAATTATACATTCGGATATAGATAATTCAAAAAATATTTACGAGAAAAAATTATTTAAAAATTATTGCAACATTCTCGTAAAATAACATTAAGAAGTGAAACGCTTGCAGGACGATCTGATGCGATTGTTGTTTGATACTACGGGAATAGGTAATCGCGTATAATTGTATAGGTTTGGTCGCGAAAAAGAAAAAAAATTGATCGATCGGTTACAGCTACCTTCCGTTATATACAGGATGTCCTCAATTTAAATGGCAAAACTTCAGGAGCGTGTAGGAGACCGAAAAACTAAGACGAGAAGTCTTTTAGAGGTTTGCTCGTTTTTGCTCCATTTTAGAGAAAATCGCAAAAATTCAATCTCTCATTGTCAGTCGCTCTCTTGAGTCGATTGACACCGAATAAACTTTCTGCTTCAAGGTTCCTTACATATGTAAACACTTGATGTTATTCTTTATGGTGCCAATCAATTCAAGAGAGCAATTAAGAGACCGAATCATAGATGCAGTACACCAGATATCACTAGAACAATGTCTAGCTGCAATTAATGAGATCAGTGCTAGATATAATGCTTGCATTGCTCCAAGAGGGCAACATTTTGAACAATATCTGCATTAAATAGACGATAACATAAATAAAATGTAAATAAGTCAACGAAAACTTGTTTTGTTTCTTTTTTTGCGATTTTCTGCAAAATGGAGCAAAAACGAGCAAACCTCTAAAAGACTTTCTTAGCTTTCTGGTCCCCTACACGCTCCTGAAGTTTTGCCATTTAAATTGGGAACACCCGGTATAGCTGCCTTGCAACTCGACACAATTTCGGATTGGATCTAATGCGAAGATTTCAATCGTAAAAAGTGAAACTTAGACGCTGTCCGATGTCCGTTGGTGGTTCTGCAAAATTATTTATCTCTTGTCTACGTCGTATAGCGTCGTGCGGTGATCTCGCAAGTACTTTTCCGATCAAATTCAATCTTCCAAGGTGTATATTTAAAATTTTATAAACAATAAGGTAGAGAAAGAGCTTTTTGTGCCGTGTTATTAAAATTTTATTCCATTAGATACATCGCGCAGTAAAGTATCTATTAATACCAATTCCGAGTATCTAACTAAATATCGATCAATGCTGCGTACACGAGATATTGATGAACGGCCGCGGTTTGAGCACGCCGGATCGGCTGTGAGTTACATCACTCTACAGTCTGATACAGTCGTGCAATTACGACAGTAATGTAATATCGTGGCTACGATGGCAACTACTAGTAGTAGTAATAGTTGTAATAACGATGGCGATGGCGATAGTGGCGGTAATGGCATTGAACGTGCCGATGGGGTATGTACAAGGGGTACGTTTCCTGTTCATTTTAATTGGGTTATTAACGGGTGCGAGTGTTTCCTGCCTCCTGTGACAAACACGGGGCCTTCTTTTGCAGCTGCCATCTCGTCAACGCCGCCCCGCGCCCGTGCCACTGCCGGAAACCAATCTGTTCCGTTTGTCTTTCGTTCCTCGCGCTGGCGAGCATATAAATATGCATCGTGCTACTTAAAATTGCGCCGAAAAAAAGTTATCGCCGATAGAAGAGAAAAGGGAAATCGTCGGGTGTGTTTTCAGGAAATAGAGAGAGAGAGAGAGAGAGAGAGAGAGAGAGAGAGAGAGAGAGAGAGAGAGAGAGAGAGAGAGAGAGAGAGAATTCGGAGATACGACGACATGTGGACGAGCGGCAACTTTTGCAAAATTTATTAATCGTCATTGCATCGGTAATCCATACTTGGTGTAACGGTGCTCATTATTGGGTGAGTAGCCGCGATATCGTATTAGTACAACATTAATACGCTTAATACGCTGTGTCGAATGTTAATGGGACGATAGGAAGGGATTAATTCATACTGTTTGCAGATACGCCGTACATAATTAACACATTGCGCATCTCAACATACATAATTTCAATTAACTTCCATGAAGCGTGTATTGACTGTATTAACATAACAATCAATTGTCATTATATTACAATGGATTTGGCGATTTGGATTTTCGGCATAACAATGAGATAAATATCGGGCTGTATGCGGAGGTCGATTTAATAATCTCTCCAAGATTTCTCCGCTACACTTTATTTATGAGAAATTATGAAAAAACTAAAAAAGTATAGGGGAAATAACGATGACTGTCAGAAAATGCGTTATTGGAGGAACGGACGGATCGATGGTGGATTTTTGTTTTACTTTTTCCGTCACTATGGCGACAACGGTAGTAGTTGTCATATTTCGTGCAACTGGCACGTCATTCGACTGGAAACTCGCGCACCGGCGTTTAACCGAAGTCTTAAGGGGCGCATGGATAAACGTGCTGCATAGCGCGTGTTGCATAGCCGCGTATGCACCGCGAACGATGCATATTCATGAAACGACGTGCATATTTACGAGCGGCTATTCTGTGGGATTCACGGTACAACTTTACAACGCTTTCGCGAAAGGGTGGGAAAGGTACAATTATCACCGTGCGCGAAAGAAAGCCGAAGATATCGCACTGATATAATTGCCGGTCGAGATTGAGAGAAACACATTGAATTACCATATATTCTTTTTTTTAACTCTTCGTATGAAAAAGAAATTTTTTTTATAAGATCTTTTTTTTTTTTTTTTTACGGATATTTAACGTGCCGTCAACCGAATAGTTACATATTTTTCGATTTTTTTGACACTTAATAAGATCCATATACATATTCACTTTATATGAGGAATCATTTTATATTGATTATATTGTAATATAATTTGTGTACATTTTCAGTAGTGTAAAAAATTACAAAGCTTACAATTATTAATGCTTACAATTTATTATATTATAAATTGTAATACTGTACCATATCGTAATTATTAATTTTGAAAATTGACGCGAGTCAGGAAGAATAGCGTAGATAATGCGAAACGATGCGGTATTTGATAATTACGTTAATACAAAGAGTCATAGCGTAGCTATGACATTAAAGGATCAAAAATAAAATTTCTCGTTATCGCACTTGGACATACAATTAAGCGCGCTGGCATAAAAATTGCCGTCATTCTCGCCGGGGGGGATCTCTTCTTCTCTTTCTCTCTTTTGTTTTTTTTTTATTTCTTTCACCAGTCGAGTCTCGCGAAATTTAGGTCAATTAAAATGCGCTTACTCGTGGATTTGCCGGCACACGGCAACACGTGCGCGCGCGGAATCATTACGATGCATGGACGTCAGAGAAAACGGCGTAAAAAAAGAAATGAGGGAGGAAAAGAGGAAGGGAGGGAGGGAGGAAAGTACAAACAAGTCGTCCGGTGAAACGACGTTATTAAAAGTGGCTAATTGCCCCGCTTTATTATTGCCGGTACAGCTGGATGGGCGAGAGAGGCTGTTTTTCATTCGCCGGAGTTAATTAATGATCTACGCAGGAAAAAAAGAACTTACGAGGCACTCGACGCACTCGTTAAAACGTTTTATCGTTATGGATGCTCGCGGAGCAAAACCCTGTCGAGTGTTCGCTCCGAGTATTATCCTTGGATGCGGATCAATGAAAACTACATAACAGGGAATCTGTGGAAACTTATGTAACGTTTCTCATCGTGTTATTTCGTTTCGATACATTTCGAGACTCGTTTTCATATTTAAAATATAACTTTATATAGATATTTTACACTAAACTTTCAAACTTTACTTCTTTTGTCGATATTTTTTATTTTTAATTATGCGTATTTATAAGATACAAAAAACGAATTTATACATATCTATATATTATATTTAGAAACGTATCAAAACGTATCTAAGGTAAGCTATCTGAACCCGAGCTTATGAATCATCTAAAATGAACTTTATATTCGTAGATGATATCGCGCGGTTGTTAAACAAAATATTCCCCTATTCGGCGCACGATTACCTTCAAGATTGCCTCGTCGGGCTTCGTGAAAAAGCAATCTCTCACGCATAATAGTTCGCACATGCGAGCCCTCTCGAAATTTGCAAACACGTAACGATGTAAAAGCGGCTTGGCATTGCATGCAAGCGCCTGTTACGTGAAACACGGGTCGTTCGATAAGGGAGCACGACTCGTTATCATCGATCATCGTTAACTCGGCAACAATTAGCCCCGCCTGGCATGATCGTACGTCTTGCCGTGATATCCTCGTAATTCTCACGATGATTACCTTTAAATGCTTAATTTCAATATTCTTACGCAATACTTAGGCGAATTATCTATCTACGCATTCTTCGTCGTTGCGCGGAAACAAAGCGATTATACAATAGTTTTCCATTATCGTCTTTCTCACCGCGTCTCTTCGTTGCGTAATATCTCGATTCGAATAATCGCGAATTGTTTGAGATCTTGGTATCTTCGCTGCTTGAAAGAATATTGAAACATATAGTTTCCCCCCACACACATAGTTTAATAATTTTTCTTTCTAACTCGTATGAAACTATATGATAATAATTGTGAGAATATAAAGCAGTTTATACGGATGTAATGGAAAGTTACGTTTCGCACAATTATTAATTTATTATACTCGCGCACACACTCATGAATTATGAATGAAAAGATGTGATTAAAAAAAAAAGATCTCAATGATTATGCAAATTTGTCGCTTTTTTATTATATGGATGATGGACGTCCTAATCGTGTAAATGTAAACGTATCGGAATGATGCTTGTAATCCGGAGCACATAAATTCTACAATAGTCTACTCGTGTGCAGACGTGCTAACACATGCAGCGTGATGTCATGCATCGTCTCCGCTTATTTGCGGTAGACACGTAATTGCTAGGCATTCAAGGCCAGCTTTGGCCGTTACCTCGTGCGATTTTTTAGAGAATCATGCTTGACAAATTGTCATTATACGCCACCTGTCATTGTTCTTCGTTTTATATTTGAGGAAAATGACGACTCACATGACGCATATTCATTAGCATGTCATATAGAACAAATTTGTAATTAAAGTAATACAAACATACGCTTAGTCACGCGCCGCGGAAATTAATCTCTCTTCAAAGAAAGGTCGGGAAAAATAATGTGACGTGATACTATGTATTTTGAAAACCGCCCGTGAAGCTACATGTAACTCGTGTAAAACCTTCGTAAATTACATTTCATTTAAAAATATATGCATCCCGACTGATAAAAAGGCAAAGTGAAATTGAACATTCCTTTGATTACCTCTCTTGAGGAATGTAACGTTCGAAGTGATACGAGCGTAGAGTTATAATCGCGAGAACAAGTTAGAAGCGCGCTCGCTAAAATATGCAGATCGCAAAATGCTTTATACCGGCGTATAACGGATAGCCGTGCGCCATATTCAAGAGATGTTGCGTCCGTTAATCGCGCGCTCGTGAATTAATTAGAGTGGCGCAGTATGGAAGATATATCGACAGCGGCTATCGTGCAATTTATCCCCTTCTTACTAATCATCTTAGTTACACATTCGCGCCGCCGATGCTCGCGTCTCGCCATCGATTCACAGAATTAGTCTCGGACATGGATCCTACAATTAAGTATGATTGTAGATATAACATTTTGCAAAGTCGTTCAGAAATACAATAAAAAATAATACGTTAAAGAAAAATATTGATATTTGATAATTATGTATAAAACATTTTTATTCGGAAATGTCAGATATAATAGAATGCACACCCGCAGAAAAGATTTCCGGATCTAACGCTATTACTCTTCAATCTATCATAAAATAGGATCGATATAGCGACAATCATATTTATTATTGAAAAGGGAATATTTTAATCTTAAATGGAAAATTCTTAAATCTAGAATAAAATGCTCTTGGTGCTATCCCGTTAATTTTCTCACAAAGATGAAAATGGAAATTTGTAGCGATCTAACATCAAGTTATTCTAAATGCAAGTATATATAAGCTTAGATTTGTATATGTTACTCTTGTCTCGAGATAGTAAGACAATCTTATTTAATTCGAGAGAGAAGAAAAGGAATTATTGATTTAATTTTAAAATTCTTTTATTTTTATACCGCAATTGTCTCGTTATCGGAAATCCTTTCTGAGAGTGCATGTAACGTCTCTCGATTATGCAAATATCATTTTTAAATTTTAGGTGCGTTAATTCTCTCTGTTTAATAAATTGTTTATTTTTTCAAGGATGTTAATTTTTCTCTTTCTTAAGCAATACTCTGTGGAATAAATGCTTTGTGGATCCTACGTATAATATATCTTGTCCGATGAGTGATTCGATCCTGGATGTAGTTTATTAAATGGGTTAAATTGGCAGCCTGATGCGCATAGAATCGTGAATCGCAGTTAGTTTGCGCTTAATGGAAAATTCGTTTTATGTTACGCCGGTACTAGTTGTTGTGACACGGCCGATTTCGATAAGCGACTCACTCCGGAACGGGTTTCCATTCGACGTGCGCGTGTACGCGACGCATGCGTGTCGCGTGTGTATATGTGCGTATACGTAAGAGCGCTACTAGTTTATCACGGCGTTTAATTTATCGACGAGCGCGTTATCGGGCAACACGAGCAACAATTTGCCGGCGCGTCGCTCTGCTGTTAATGTAATCGAAATGTAATCGTGGATAACAATAATCGAGAGACGCGAAACTTTACGTGGAGGACGGGTAGATAGTCGGTGTCGTCCCACGCTGAAATTGCGGGATGTTTCATTAACGTACCTCTCGCGCCCACGCAGTAATTGGAATTATTTTTACACGCGTGTGGTGTTTGTAGAATCGCGATATCACTGAAACGCATTCTCGACGAGATTTCCGAGCTTACACTGAAACGGATGTACGATGCTACTCGAGTAATTATGGCAGCCGTTTGGTTACTAAAATGCTGGATTATCAATAATTAATATACCTTTCTTTCCATTTATCCCGATCACGTCGCATCTCATATCGAGAAGATTAAAAATTTACAATCGAGAAATGTTTTTAACGGTTAAATTTAAGGAGGAAAAAAGAAAAGAAAAAAAAGATTGTATTATTCGTGAGCTTATACATTTTAAAATGATAGAAATTGATTATGCTTTATGTAATTTATTAAAAAACTGTATACTAGTCTTATTCATCTTTTTCTACAGTTTTACGAAATCTTAATTAACTATTTACGGTGAAAGTATGTTTTGTGAGAGTTCTGAATCTTGTCGAGTTTTACGTAAATAATTCTCACAATCGAGGACATAATCGAAGCAAGATATCCGAGAAAAGTAGGACGGCGATAAAAAGTCCGGAGGGTCTTCATCTCCCTCCTCCCGCATATTGCCTCATTATGGCGTCATAACGCAGAAACCATAATGCACCGTCGGCAAATGAGCGGTTAACCCCGATTTAGCGGGCGCTTGCGCGGCTGCCTAGCGCTAAATAATAAATCAATAATGCAAGCTAATAATACGCGGAGTCATGGGATTTACCGGGACGTACAGATGGTGATCCTTCGACTCGGGACCGAGAGAGAGAGAGAGAGAGAGGGAAATTGGAGGAGAGGTACGTCGACTCCTCGCATTCGCCATATGCTGCTGTTGCTGCTGCTGCTGCTGCTGCTGCTGCTACCTGCCTTCGATAATAATTATACCCCCGCTTCTCGTAACCCCTATAAGCCGCCATCTACCCCTCGTGACTACAGACGTAAATTATGTTGCGCTGGCGAAGCGTCTCGGGAGAGCAGCCGCTTCGCGAATAAGCTCGCTGATCATTACGCGAAATTAGCCAAGTACGATGCTGTTACGATTCTGTGCCATTTCGTTTCCGTTGCTAGTTTTGGAAAGTATAATAAATTACGAGATGATCCCAATGCGTCTTTATCAAAGCGAGGTGCGACACCAATTTACGTTTATTTCTTGAACAAACTTCCAAAACCAGATTATTCAACTCGTAAATGAAAAAAATGACGAGAAAAAAAAAGACATATTTTTTATTATAGTTTCGATTTCTTTTTTATCGTAACAATTCAATAATATTTTTAACGCTCTCTAAACTTTATTATAAAATATAGTTTTATTATCTGCATTAATACAATATATGAAATTTTTTTTAATCAGTGAGTTTAATTTTCGATCTAAATGCGTTTTAACGACAAAAGAAATACATTGATGCGATGCAATTATCTCGTATGATTACTAAAGTGAGAGAAACGTACTTTTTTTTTATATCGGTTATATAATTATATTCGCTCGGTTTACGTTTGTCAGCCGCTCATCCTCTCATGTGTTTAATGATGCTGCATTGCTACAGTATCCCTGGAGAGCGATGTTTTACAGACAAAAGCTCATCGGTCGTTGCGTGAAATTAGTGAAGTGTGATGCCTCGCGATTATCTACTTTGCTCTCGTTGTTTCATTCGGGTTCATTGACGATTAATTAGCGCAAATATCGTTTGAATATAGCAAGCATGCAATTGCAAGTATGTAACGTTGATATTTTTTATTACAGCTTTCTTGCTGTTTTTTTTTTTCAGTCAATAGCCAAAAATAATCAAACATTGTTCGCCCTTTCTTTATACAAGCACGCGTTTATTACAGATCCTTATCCGTGATATGTCATACGCAAGAAGGATTTAATTTTGAAAAATCGACAGTAGCTGGCTAATTAACTGGCATAATATTATGTTCAAATCTTGTAATTGTATTCCTTAATCTTTTTGTGCCTTCCGCCTTTCAACGTGACAACAATCGACAACAGGTTCCGTGAATGGTAGCAAGGTATACGAAGTAGTTTAAAATACGACAATTCTTTCGGGAAACAATTTTCCTCGGGGATAATTAATATTTAAAAACAGCCATATATATATTTCTCTCTGATAGAGTATTGTTTGCGTAGAATACATAGAAGACTAGAATACATCAAATTATGTCGCAAATGGATGCATATTACGTCTTGTTGCGGTGTATTCTGATGCACATTGGCGTATTTTGGCATCGTCGAGCTGCGGTCAACGTATACAACGAGTCGATTTGTCAACAGTTAATTTGCGCGTGTATACATAAAGGGAGGAGAGGACGAATAATGAGATCGTAGCGTTGATATAATTTCGCCGTTCTAGCGAGATAGAATTTCACAAACTGAACGCGATATCTCGCTTGTTGGATATTCCCGCATCGGTGCGTCTCTTTGCACATTAGTTAGAAAGCGATTCCCCGTAGTCATTTGTCGGCGTTGCGAGCGAGCATACGGTGCTTTCGCATCACGAGCGATTGATAAGCTCCTCGCGGAACAACAGAGTCCCCGCGATCTAGAGACGGCGTGCCGGAACCACCTGGGGCCATGGTCGTAAAGTTGGCGGTAAGCCTTGTTTATTGGCTACGGGCTCGGGGAAAGATCTCTTTTATTTGAGGAATGAGTTTTGAGAAAGCAAGGAAAATTCCATTTACTCGTGAATAAATAACGAGCGCGCGTGCGGCGCGAATGCCTATCGGAGTTCGCGGGGCAGGCGTCTTAAATAATTTTCCCGCGGAATAAAACGCTCCGCCGCGTCGTGATAAAGTTACTGTAACGGGACAATTTTACGGGGCGCGTATTTCACCGTCGCGATAACCTTGCCCGTATGTCCTCAATATAGAGATCAGACATAGAGAATCGCACGAGAAGTAACTTTGCGGCGTAGCTTTGCGACAGATCGTCTACGACCTACGACATCTGTCTATAGTTAAAAAGGTAGTTTATCGCCGTCACGAACGCTAAAATTATCGGTGCGCATGAATTTTGTAACTCGTTGCAATCGCGGTAGTGATGTACAGTCTGAAAAGACAAACATAAAGTTCGCGCATCTATCAATATAAATCCTCGCCAACTCTTACGTGAAGTCGATTGCCTGAAGAGTCGCAATCGCGCAATCGCCGAGCTGCGATTCGCGGGTATAGTC
The DNA here is from genome assembly GCF_030449975.1 of Polyergus mexicanus. Taxonomy (NCBI): domain Eukaryota; kingdom Metazoa; phylum Arthropoda; class Insecta; order Hymenoptera; family Formicidae; genus Polyergus; species Polyergus mexicanus. The sequence continues at coordinate 12,385,352 of NW_027223324.1, forward strand.
GATTGGCTTGCGCGATCGATCTTTCGCGCATCTATGTCCTCTCGTTCGCTCTCTGATCATTTATAAAATTACATTTTCAATACACAATTGTGAATGTTCTCGGTTAATCGAATTGATTTATTTGAACGGCAACGAACAAAATATTCCTCAAATATTAATTTAGAAATTAAAGTGTTATCGATCCGAGCTCTTAATTTATTTACAATGTGAATTTATAATATGATAAATCAGTAAAATTGAGTAAAAAAAAAAAAGATACATTTTCAAATGATTTCTGACCACATTTCGATTGCATTTCACGAATTGTCTACAATCTTTCGTATTTAATGTATATGAAAGATTGATAGTAGATAAAATATATATATATATATTTTTTTTTTTTTTCAAGTTCAATGGCCATAGTAACGAATGTATATGACTGTGCGATCTTATTTAAGTATATACATTTACGATAATCATCGTAAAAGTCGTTTTGTCGTTGAAATTTGCTGCGTTGTCGTGATATCCTTATCACGGTTACTAAATGTACATTGACAAAACTCGTTGCAAATGGTGCGAAGCTACTATAGCAAAGTAAAAAAAGTATACGACATTTTTCGTTATGCGCAATGAATATTTCAACATGATTTTTCAGCATTATAATAATGTTTGCTCACATATATTATTACTTAACTGGATATACATAGAGGGAGAACGAGAGAGAGTTCTCGTTTTATATTTGAATCAATCGTTGAATATCGATATTCCATTCAGCTGAATTACTTATCGATTATTTAATACTAATAATATTCTCCGTTTTATAAGCAGTCAATGCCATAGTAACCAACTCCCATATGCGTGTTCTTCGTTTAAATAAAATATTTGAAATTATAGGTTGGATACATCACTATGCCGCGTAACTACATATATTAAGTAAACTTTTTACCGCAAAAAGAGCGATAGGTCGCGTTGCCATTCGTTTGAATAAATAATGATTTAAGATAATCATATCGCATCGACATATTAGGCGCGAGTATGGTTGTACACTGTTGAAAATATACACGTAACGGAAGCCGTGCTTATTTATACGTTGCGAATCGATGAAAGCAACAATTTGGAGGGCTCGCTCGCATCCGGAATCGCGGAATTTCGGCCGATCCGCGGCGATTTCGACGCGCCCGTGACCGCTTTCGTATTCTGCGCACAAGACGATTATCCGATCGTGCAATTTATGCCGGCAAATGACTGCAATCTGCGCTCGATTCAACTTGTGAAACAATTCTCTCCTTCTCTCCTCTTCGACTTCGACTTTCGAATCTCTTACCCCTCCTTCCCTTCCTTCGTCTCTCACTCGCATGCAGAAAAGTGCAAAACAGCCGGAGGAAACGAGCGATTCGTGATCGGACGCCGTTAACGTTTCACTTTTCGTCGTCGAAAATTATTTGTTCCCCTAGATATATAGTGCTGTACGTTCTTTCGATAATATCATATCGCTTACTTGCCCGCGGATAGAAATTGTTTTTCGAAGCGTAAAGAACACAAATAGATCGAGGATACAATAATACAGCCCTAACATAGAACGGCACTAAATTATACGAAAAAAGAATCACGTCGAAACAATATAATCTCGACGAGTTTCAATATTAATTTTTGAGAATTAGGATTTACAGAATTTAAGAATTTACATGTTACTTAAAAAAAGATATATATATATATATTTTTTTTAAATGAATTTTTTTCACAAAAAACTTTTTTTTTTCTCTCTACAGATGATAGTTACAATATTATGCATACAATAACTTGTTTGATTAGAAATAATTTTATAAATTAATTTTCTCGATATACGCAAAGATTTATATGGCATCGTTGCATGAGCGTTTTTATAATCCAAGAAGCTTCGAAGAATTGAAATGCTGACGAAACAAGATTAATCGGAGTACTTATCACGTTGCCGCATTTGGCACGTTAAATTCTCGGCCGCTTTTATTATTGAACGGAAGGGACATTTAAATCTCGATGCCAGCGTTACTCAACGTCATTAAAGCACATCCTTTAATATCCTATAATTATTTAGGTTGCATAACGTATCACACATGCGTCGTATAGAGGATATCACATTTCAGCGAAATTTAATGAACGTTACGATCGATGGAGAGCGCCAACGTTGTTGCGATCGTAGTCGCGATTTCGGTTTGGAGATCAAAACCCTGCTGCGGAGCATGCATGAACGATGTTGCGAATCGATTATCGATTTTGGCTACGGCAGTAACGCGGAACATCACTCAACACGGACGATCTTGCGAATTGATTATTGATTTTGATGGCGTAGCGGAACATCATACCCGGGTAACGCGGACACGAACAGCGTTACGGGTCGGTTATTGATTTTGATCGTAGTCGCATGATTCGGTCTAAAACGCGAGCATGCCGATTAATTGCTTCTCTTTCTCGCGCGCGCGCACAAACACACACACACACACACACACACTCGCGCATACCATACACACGCAAGGCTGCTGATAAAGCGACACGAAATATAATTACTCAGCTTAACGTGTTGTAAGCGCGGATGATGGAACCGATTTAATTTGAGATCGTTTCTCTCGCGTTTCGCCGCGATTAATATCAATATTGTGCTTTTGCGCACATTATATTATTTGCGACCGCTTTGCGGCCCGTTATTCGCAATAATTAATATCCATTTTTCGCGATTATTAAAAACGAACATTCCATTGATTGTGCTTTGAAACATGTGCAGTCAAACGAAACTGTACCATATTCTTACATTATGCAATAATTTTGATGTTAGTGTCGAGGATTAATATCGTATAATTTAATATATAATGTCTCTTTTTTTTCCCCGTTCGCGAAATATATTCAGATATTTCAGAAACGTCGCGCGACGCTCGTCGGAACGATTTAAATTTTCATCTCGCATACGACGAAGCGGGTAGGTACGCAATCACGCACTCGCGCAACCCCCGTTAACGAAGTACGTAGATACCCCGCCGACGAACGTTACAGGGTAGGTTTCATTTCATATTGTTAATCGCTCTTTATTCCAGCCAGTCGGCCGCAGTTTCCGCTCGTCGTAAATTATCGCTGTCATAAATTTATCCCCGATCGGTAATTATCGGACCGAGCCGTCCGTCGGAACGAGGTTGGAATTACGAGCCAATTCCACCAATTGGCGTTTCGGTCTATATCTCTATCGCGCGATGGATTATTGTTACCGGGAGGCGACTTCTCGACGATTTACTGCGCGGTGATCTTCGTTCGAGCCACACGCAGCGCACGCGCGACCGTTAACAATTTCGGGCGTTTCGTGAATTTCCTATTACCGTCCTATTGCCGTCCTATTGCCGTCATGCTTATCCGCCGTGCGGATGATACGCAATTGCAGTAACTGCGAGTTCGGCGATAATAGCTGCGCGGCGCGGATTGAATCGCGTCGAACACGGCTGCATTGTTAACGCGAATTATAATTGCAGCGAGTCTCACTGCATTTTCAATATTCTATCTCTCTCTCTCTCTCTTTCCAGCATGATGCATCCTCTTGTGCATTTAATAGCATAAATGCAGGCATGCTATGACAAGTGCGTTAAAATTCCGATAATAATTCATATTTGCGATCAAATGTTTCGAATGCAACGTAATTATGCGAGATTAACGCGATACGTTTTAAGTTTGTTTTATAAATGTTCTCGAAATGTATGTATAATTTGCTGATTTTGATTAATTTAGCAAATAGCAGCAATATGACTATGTTTATTCGTTGTTCGTGCAATTTCTATATATTAATGTAAAAAAAAAATATTTCCTTACTCTACACACCTACGCGCATACATCGCATTTGTATCCCTCTAAGTATTTAATGCCATTTAGACAGAATAGTAGATAAAAGGATAGACGCGATAAACGATAAATAAGGATTGCGGTTGCTCTATTTTCACGATCAATGTCGAAACTGATAGGTATCTGCGCGTGTCTAACGGGTGGACACAATTAAGCGTGCGCGTGCAGGTTACTGAAGGGCGTTTGCATTTCGCTCACGCGAAAGGTAAAATGCACGCGCTCGTAGATTATAGATAAGTACAGTCCAGGCGCCAACATCATTTTCAGCTTTGAAACGTACAATCGTGTCGAGGAAATCTGACCGTTGAAAAGCCATGCCTCATCAGCTGTAGGTAATAATATTATTTTTTTATGTATCTAAGAAAAAATATATTATTTAAAAAAAATTATAAACAAGAACGGAAATTATTTTAGTAATTCAATAAATAAATCAGGGAATGTGTGAAAAACGAAAGAACAATCGGGATAGAAATTTAACTAATTTTGTAATTTGATTAATCAAATCGATATTTGTTTAAATTAGGTTCGCTCATTTAAACGATAGTTTTATTTATTTATCTCATATTCTTTTTTTTTTTTTTTTTTTTTTATCCGATAATTTTTTCAAGATCGATTGCAAACATCGAGAAATATTATTCGTTAATTAAGAAATTCATTCCGTTGCGCAACAAGATTATTAATTTACCGTAAAAATGGCGGTCGTTTGCGACATCGTATGACAAGCCCGACAAAGCTCCCTTCATAATTGCGCATTTGTCTTTGGACGCGATGTTAATCCTCACTGATGATATTTCAGGTATAACGCGCAAGCACGCGTCTCTTTAGCTGGTGGCAATTGCCCCGCGTCCCCGTAAACGAGTCTACTTATCTCGGGGCTGATTTACCTCCCTCGCAGCACGTCGCCGCAACACTGCTTTTTGTTGGCAGGATGAGCAATGGCTTGAAACGGACGGGAACAGCTTGTTAATTAACTCAATTAAATTGTCAGATATTATTTTCGTTTTGCCATCCTATCCCTCCGCCCCTTGTACCTCCGTAATATTTCCATAACGGAGGATGGGTCGTTGTCCTCGAGCGTGTCGTAAATTAAAATAATCCAAATGTACTTCGTTATATAATTTTTGTCGCGGTTCCTAACTCTCGTGTGCATCCGCTCCGAGAGACAATTAGAGCGTCCTGTACGGAATTGACGGACACTTATCGCGTTTCCGAAAAGTATCGCGCTGCACCAGATCGTCTGCTTAGATCGTTCTCGAAAACAAGAATAATTACGTGATTTTGCAGTAGTGGTCGGCGGAAAATGTTGGAAAAGGGGACACGCGAAAGGGCGGAGAAGGAAAAGCTGACACCGAGTTTCGAACGGCGCGGTTACGTGCTTTACGAGGACAAGCGGCTTAACCGATCCAGCCAACAGACATAATTCATCCGGCGTAACATGGTGTCTCTCTTCTCTGTTACCGGCGTTCCAACGCACTTTGCGTGGAACCAGGAGAGGAAGTCTGCCTGCCCTTATTTATGGTATCGCCCGGGGGCGACTGTACATTCAGATTCGGTCGTCTCACCGCGAAATACGGAAAATGGCCTTTGCCAAAGCGTAGAAGCGTTAGCGCATTATATTCACGAGATAGAGACCACGTTTCCAGCGGGTAGCACCGAAATCCGCGCAATCGTATTCGTTCGGAGTTTATTTCTTCGATGGTCGTGCGAAGTGAACTTAGTTTGCGGCGGGTTTTATATGTCTATAATAGTTGGGTGTAAACGACGCGTTTAAAAGCGAGTCTCGCGATAAAAATGCTATACTTATGTATTTCGCTTATTCATTAAATGAACGAATCTCTAGAATCTAGCCGATCTCTAGGAAAATCGCGCGATACAAATTCAGATTTGTAAAATTTATTAACAACGCCCTAATTTGTTATTAATCAAAAATGGATTATTAGTTTTATCACTGATTCTTCTCACTTTTTTTTCTTACAATTTTTCTTGTCTTCCAAAAAGTTTGCTATAGTTGAGAAGCAACATTTCCATTAAAATATTGCTTAAGATTGGAGAAAGATATTAATTCTTAGATAACTTAAGTCAAGTGAAAATATAAACTTTATTATTCGCAAACTCTTTTGTCTTATACATATTTATAGGGCAGACAGGGATGGCGGACTCGCGTGAACAAATCGAATCCGGCGCAAATTAGCGGCAGAGTAGGTTTACGAGAATCCGTCTTGTTGTCACGAGAAATAATTGCCATGAGCATTCCCGAGGACGAAAGGGAGAGTTTCGTCTTTTCCCGCGGGATTATAATACCGGAGACGAGGCGCCCGCGGTTATTAGTTTAGGAAGCTGCAAAGTACCCCGAAACAAAGTCTCTTCTCTTCGTCTCTCCATCGGGTAATCAATATACAGACGACGATCCCTGCCTTGTTTTACCTTGTCAGTTTAGCCCGAGCCATCGGCGAGAATCCTTGCTTACTTGTTTTGTTCGTTCCAGGCGTTTGGAATAACCGGTAGAGAGAGCGAGAGAGAAAGATAAGACAAGCAGTATCTTTAGCTAATAAACCATCCCTTTTCGCTTTCTTCCCGTTCTTCTTCTTACGGAGGGGCGGTTCACCAAATTATAATACGCCTACCTCGTGTTTCTTCCCTGAAATGCTCTTAGGCTTGATCGCTTTTCATCACGAAGCCGATTACGCGAATAGCATCCTCGGATATTCTTTTGCTGACAATAACCTCGAATATTTTTTCTCTCATTTAATATAGTTACAATTGAATAGTCTGTAATTACCAAGAAAGTAGCGCTTATAAAGAGACGATTGATAATATTGGAGACACAATTTTTAAAAATTTATTTATTAAATATATAGAGAGAAAGACATACACATGAAAGAAGGAAGCGATAAGAGACATGCGTCAAAGTCTTTTATAAATTCATGGAGAAATAATTACTTCTTGTTTTATAGATTTTTGAAAAATATAAAACAAACGTACGATTTTTCTCGAATTGTTTTTTTTTTGCGGGATTTAATAAGTATGTTTATCACAGCGTAACATCTGATGCGTTTCGAACTTTCCGGTAATTTTTGCATGTGTCTGGTGAACATCTGCCTCGATTAAGTAGTTTAACCTGTAATTTATTCCATCGGCAATGGTCGGATGCTCGCAATTTACGTTTTAAATTGAAATGTAGAATTATCTGGTGGTGCATTGGATGTCCGATTGAAGAGTTCAGAGTAGTAGTGCGTAATTTGTGAGGCCCACTTTAAAAATCTCTCAAGTATGTAAAATCTTAGAAAATTATATCCTTACGTCTGCTACTGTTATGAACCCTTCAATTTTATGCTTTGTATATATTCTTGATAATTTTGTAATTTTGTAATCGATAATCTTTAGTCGCTTACGCGACTAATAAGTTGATAATAAATGGAAATTTTATCGTTAATATTACAAGAAAAAGGAACAATCGAGACGCGTTCGCTAAACTCGGCAAACATTATTGCGCAATTTCACGTCGCGTACGCATCATATTTTCTTCGCACGCTATTAAATCGTGAGGAAAGAGAGGTAGAGAGAATAATTGTGTTTATTTCTCTATTTTAGTCCAAGCAGTACGGCGCTGGGTTCGCTGGATCAATTGAAGGAGTATCTAACAACAGTGGGAACCTGCAAATGCGGTCTCGAGTGTCCTCTCAGACCCGAACAGGTCTTCAACTTTGATCCCAAGGTAAGTGAAAAAATTGGAAAATCTCTTTTCTTCTTAAAATTTTGCTTTCTTTCTCTGAAGGAGAAAAAAAAACGCTTTTGAAAAAATATAATAAAATAAAAAATTTTTATTTAGATATAATATTATATATATTATTAAACTTAGTTAATATATTTATATTTCTTAACCAAAGTCATGGATCGTAAATGCAAAAGTTTTTTCTGCTGAAAAAAAATTTATTTTACATATTTATGTTTTTACATATTAAATGTTAAAATTGCGAATGTCAAACATTTAAAGAGGAAATGAATGCTACCCCATATTTTTCTACTTCCAAGATACATGAAATGCGTGACAATCGAGCGGTTAAAATCTTTCTCGAGATTTCACATCCCAATTACATTCTCATTTCGTGGTTGACGCGCGCGATGCTGCCATCGCAATCGAGAGAAATCTTCAAAGTTGACGTAAGTCAATATATACATAATCGGCCTGTCGCATGACGATACACAAACGCACATTGTGGCCAGGTTATTGCACATGCATAGGCGGTGGCGCGTTTAATCGGTGAAACGCTCATTACACTTTATACCTTTATCGTTTGTACCAGAGAGTTATTTCGATGTGTCTCGCCATGGCAAAAGTTCACAGAGTATGTACAACCTGTAAGCATAACTGCGCGTATGCGTGAAAGCGTGAGCGTTAATCATGCTTAATCGCCGGTGGCGATTAGGCGCCGTTTATTTATTTATCGTTTATATGCTCGTAATTGGCACGCGCTTTTCGCATATACAATCCTGTGAAGCTCGTGACTTACCGAGAATAAAATATCGCTATTGTGCGTGCAGACAACGACCTCTTGTCGACAGCAGCGATCGCTGCCGATTTTGTCTTCTTTCGAATCGATTAAGAAGTGATATTTTTTCTCGCGACAATTTAAAAAAAAATTTATTTCCCATGATCAAACGAAAGGGTCAATTAAGTATTATTATAACCGAAGTATGCCGATGCAAATCTGAGAAGAAATTTCATTTTTGAAATTTGCAATTCCTTTAATGTATAAGTGAGCAAAAGAATGTTAATATAATCTAGATAATATATCAGTATGATCAGTATCTTTTATGATCGATTTCCATTAGAAATGGCCGACACTATTGTTAAGGTTTCTATGTATATCTTATATAATCGACGAGCGGCTAAGAAACTAAAAAATCGACTTATATTAGTTTTTCGCTATCTTTTTCACGAAAGCTTGCTTGTAAAAAGTAACCGTTTAATGTTGCATCAAAAACGAAAAATAGAAGCTATAGAAACGAACAAAATGTTATTGATGGGGCATTGACTGTACTACTCTTCTGAGCATAGTTTTTAATAATTTCTTTATTATGTTTTATATAGGCGAGACTTAAAATTAATTATGGACATTAATAATAAAGCAAGCTTTATATAATCCTTATCTGTTACATAAAAATAACACGGTGCCTTAGAGATCTAGGAAGAAATATCACTGTCGAGCATGTTTAACAACGGTATCTTATTAAGCTCTATCATTTCCTGGCGATCTAATGTTCTCTCGATTCGACTCTAAAAACTGCTTTCTCTCTCCCCCTCTCACCTTCGTTTCAAATTCATAGAAACGACGATGAATCACGTCACCGTGGAGACCGTTCCGGAAAATCGTACTTCTCACGAAACATCTCGTCGCGAACAAAGCGTTGATCGGGCGCTATTTCTGTCGTGCGGCTGCGCGTAAATACGTAATTTTTCTTACTTCCGCTATTTAGATATTTATGGTACATTCACGAGAGCTAGACGGCACGTATCTCGGACCGCGCCAACGATCTCGAAGAAATATCGCGATTGTGCGTGCCAACGATCGCGGCTTATTAAGAAATATCGCGCACCGGGCGCACGTTGTTCTTCCGAAATGAAATGTGCACGTTGTTCTTAAAAGACAGAGGCAGTGTCGTGCCTATTTGTTTACGACGGTAAACCGATAGTTTCCGGTGTGATATCTAAACTTCATCAACGGAGCGATAATCGAATCGCAGCGATCGATTAATTATATAGTCGTGCCTTCAATTCCGCGAGATTAATTTACTAGTACCGATGTTGCGAAGAAAGGAAAGAGAAGAGGGAATAAAAGGGTATAATAAGGTTAATTTCGTGCCGGGCTTCCACACACGTAAATTAAAGATTCAGGAAAATATACTGGACACGTCGCGCTCGCTCGGTGGATAGCGGAAGGAGACGACGTTTCTGAAGAGAGATAGAAGACACTCATCAGTTCTGCTTAATTATTCCGGTAGCATGCGACGATATACGAGGAAAACGTATAATTATCCGTGCACCTGCTTGCTAACCACTCACTCAGCCGCTGCTGCTTGCCGTTCTATATGCACCCGGTGCATCACGTCGGTGCGTTAATACATTTCCTAATTAAAGTTTATCGTCTTTCACTGATCTGAGGAGAGAGACTCCACCGCGATCCGGTCCACCGTGTCGACGACATAACGATCAACATGCTAATAATTAATAATCATTTGCATATTCCTAATACTTTTGCAACACGAATAACTTATGATTATCGTTGACATTTCTCATTGCTATTATCGAATCACGTGAATTCTTCGGAAAGTGAAGAATGTGAGATTGATAATTTCACTAATCGTAACCAATAATCATTTATATCTTGATTAATGAACAAAAAAAATATATATATATATATATATATATAAGAGAGAATATAAATATATATTAAAAAATGAGATTTATATAAACTGAAATAAAATTTTTATTCTTAGAATGTACATATCTCAATTGTTTTGAAAAGTTGAAAATAACAACGACATAGCACAATTATACCGAGAGATATATGTTAGACATATTTCTACGAATACCTCTCACGCGAGCAAAACAGATTATCCTTTGGCATTCTTCGAGGAGTAGAAGATATCGTGGCATCTACAATGCAAACCCGTCTGGACAATAGCACTCGAGTATACTCATCTATCTCGAACAAGAAGAGACGACTGTGTGGGGTGAAGAAGTATGCGGTTTGTCGAGTGAAATCGGCACGGTGCCCGGGCACTTTGCGCTGCATCTCGAGATGCATCTCGCGTTCATTCGCGACAGTAAGCCTCTCGAATCGCGACACGCGGCTAACACAGCGACACGAGATTATTATGGTAATCGGACAGCATTGCTCATGGCCCCATCACCCACGCTCTATGCTTTTTTGCTAAGATCTCAATGCAAATCCGACTGCTCGGACGTATATTAGGTAACTCTCTGTATAGTGTAAATAAAAATTATATATTCGGGGAAACGCAAGTTACGATTATATTTTATTACTTTACATCTTTTTATTTTTAAGATACTAATTCTCGATCATCGAATATGATTTTAACGATATATATCGCTAAGTTTTCTACTACATTGTCAGAATAATAATAATAATAATAATAATAATAATAATAATAATAATAATACGTAAATCGGTTTCATCGTCTCTAACACACACATAATAAATAAATATATTTTTAATCGTTTATATTTACTGTACAATATTAAAATTTGCCGTTATTGGCAAAACTATTGCAGCAAGTAGATAGAAAATGCGGTTTTTAATGCGGACCTGACACAGGCCAGGTAATATCAGAACACGCCGCGATAATGGATCGGCTTCGCGATATACGTAGCTTGATATAACGTCTTTCTCAGGCAACTCGCTCCCGAGGCGCATTTACGAGCAACGCACACGTTTACGCGCGTGTCCATGAGTATCTCCACCTGCATTAATCAGGCACCGTAACTATCGGGCCGATCTCTCACGGTCTATACCATCTGCCGGAGACAGCAGCCTTAACGTCTCTCTACGGACCTTTGATTTGGCTCGATTCTTTATCGCCCCCGCGCTACCGGCGCGGCCAGCCAGCCCGGTTCCCTTCTTTCTGCCTTTTCTCCCGATGCTCCTTTTGTAACCGCCGACGTTTCCGCCTATTGTTGCGCATACAACGGCGCGAGAAATCGTCGATGCGGGGAACGATTCCTCCGGTTTCCCGCGGCCGTATCCTTCGAAATGTTATCGCATAAACGAGCATCGCGTCCGTGAACTCGACGCGAGGTTCAGTACCTCTGTGGATACATTTTTTTAGAACTTTGGAGATTGCAAGATTGTCGGAAGAGTACGTAATGCTAACATTGTCAGAGTTTTATTTAATCGACGTTTAATCAAACAGGAATAGATGAAGAAGGGGCTGCGTGTAGCGATATAATTCTCCGCGAGTGGTATAATTAACACGCGAAATAAATTACCCTCCCCCTATTAGCATCGGGGCGTAATGGCATTTCGGCACTTAGAAGTCAGTATGAAGTTCCCGTTTGTCGTGAGTCTATCCTGTGTCTGTGTTTCGAGGCGTTAGTTTATGAAGTTGTTGCTATCCATTATCGCTTTCAGGATGTGTCTCGGGTGTGTCTCGACGAATGTATTAGGCGTGCGCGCGCGCGCTTGAGCTCGCGCACGAGTTGCATCGTGCGACACACAAAAGGGGTAAAGCGAGTAGTACCCTTTTATTACACCAAGCCCGTTTCGATTAAGCCCGCGCGTAAAGTAATTTGCCTTAATGAATTTGCATCTTCTCCTTCTATCGCGCATCTCCCGTCTCGTTTCTCCGGCTTGCATTTTTGATTCGCAATTAAGCGCCAGTTAACTCCATCCGGGAAAAATCTCAATGAAAATCTTTTTCACGCTTCTCGGATTGGCTGGCTACTCAACCGCTTAGCTTTTGCGAAAGAATACGCTTAATTCTTTGCATTAATTATAATGCTCTTTCTCAGTTTTTCTTTCAAATGTCATATAGTACTTTTTGCTTGGCAATCAGTTTGCACACAATAATAATAATAATAATAATAATAATAATAATAATAATAATGATGATGTTAGAATGTTATGCAACTAATATTGACCTAGAAATATATTTTTACAACAAAATTTAATTTTCTTTTTTAAATATAATAATATGCACACATACATATGAAAGGATTAAAATATCTCATATTTATCAGCTTGAGTATAAGAAATTTTTCTTATTAATATAGAAATAGTAACAATGGTATATCTCGTAATAAAAATCTTATTTTTCAATGAGATTCAACATTTTGTGTCCGTGAACGATAACGAAATTGAGTTTCATTCTCAATGGATATTAATTCCTCATACTTTCAATTAATTTCTTTCTCGATTTCCGGCATGCTTGCATACCGATTTCACGGTACGAATGAAAAACTACTCGAGCGATGTACAAAGCATGAATTTTGCGAATAGGGTGGTGGAGAAGGGACCATCAAAGATCGTACACCTCAAAAGATACTCTTTGTAATCGGCACGGGCCATTGGCGGGGAAACAAACTTTGTTCTTACAAAGAAAGTAATCTCGCACGACGTCTCGGCGAACCTCAAAGTTTCGCCAAGAAAAAAAAAAGCGAGTCTCCAGGATATCGTGGATAGCAGAAGGGATGGGAGAATTTCGGTCTGCCTTTTGTAATTGCCAAACGGTCCGAGACCTTCCGAGAGGAAGGGGCAAGATCGTCGGAACCTGTGATCGTCCGGAGAGACTTCAACACGCGATGTAATGTATCAAAGAGCCGTTTCGAAACTTCCCGCTTCGTTTCTCGTTTTACTATTGTGTTTTATTATTTTATATTGACAATTACCGTATTGCGTCATTGACCATGTTTTAATGAATTGTGTGTTTCGCAAGAGCTATTCTTAATTACACGAAAAATGTAACGAGTGCCACGCGATATAACGATATGTACGCGAAAGATAATGAATTTTGAAAATGGAGCAGTTTTTATCGTATAAATGCGCCGAATATAATTATCCGCTGTTTTGATTACTCGCGAGATATCGCGATCTCTCGCGCGTTTCTTGCAAATCGTGGCTTGATGTACCGAGAGAGAGAGAGAGAGAGCATGCCGTATAGATATATAAGGGCATGCGGATATACCGCGCGCATTCCCGATAATACCGGGGTAATACGATTTCCTCAGAATTGCCGCGCTTGCTTCGCTCAAATTGAATTTCTATTAATAAAAACGAGGTATCGGTCGCGCTTGTGTATTCTCTTTCTCTCTTCTCCACTTATATCACTCTTCTTTTCGCGTTCTTCCCTTTCCGTCTGTCGCAACTCTGTATTTCTCTCCTTCCCCAGCTTTTCTCGTCTCCCTCTACAGTCTCATCTCCACCCTCTTCCTCTCCCTCTCTTCGCTTCTCGCTCGTTCAATCTCCTTGTCTCCCTGCCAGTCTACTGCGACGTATAAATTTATTGCGCTCATTAAGTTGAAATATGGCATCGGGTACGTTCAAAGTTTATGAACGTTAATGCGACTGCGGTGAATAAGACCGCGCGCGGCTTGTTGCTCACGCGACGTAGAAAACGTGTCGCGGCTCCGCTCGAAAGAAAATCGGCTTGACAGGGCGATTCGCGACGATTCGAAGGATATCGCTTATAATGATCACCGTATACATATCTGTTTTTATCGATTACCATCGAGATATCGAGTCGTTGCTCGTGTTAAGAGTTACACGATAATGTCGCATCGCAGGAACTTTGTTACTTAATATCTTGAAATTTATTAATTTTTATTATATTATTTATTTCTCCTAATGATTATCGATTATGTTTACCGATGATATTTTTAATTAGATTTTGAAGCTGAGAGAATTAAATGCAAATTATGTCTATGCTTTTAAAGAAATGACACGTTGCTATTACAGTCAATCCTTCGATTTATATGTCCAAAGTAACTCAGCCTTGCGACGCAATGTTTCTGGACCATTAAACGGCCGAAATTCAGCGCGAAGCAATTTCATTTGTCGTTTGCGTTTATCGTGAAATACTGGGAGTAGCCGGACATTGTGGAGATATTTTCACGGCTCGCCGAGCTAAAGTGCCGGTCGTAGGTTTCTCCCGATGATCGCCGATCATTGAGTCCTTCGATCCCGCGGATTGAAAATCGAGAGATATCGTTGATACGATATTTCTGACCCCGCGACGTTCGGCGCGAGTGACGGAAAACGAGAGAGGGATGACTACACACCCCTCGTTCGAAGAAGGGCCCGCATTGCAGCGAGCAACGGAGGAGGGCATCGCCGGGGACACTTGAGGTGAATGTTTTGCGAATGGTCGGTAGATGTCTGGTTTGCTCGAGGCTGATATCGACCTGGGTCTCGAGTCTGGAGCCGCCGCCTTCGACCCCTTCTCTCGGTTCTCCGCCACCGCTACCATCACCATTACTACTACTACTACTACTACTACTACTACTACTACTACTACTACTACTACTACCTTGAACGCCGGCACCATCACCGGCGCTATCGCCATCAGAACGGCTCGTTTCCACCACCAGCAGCGGATACACCTCTCTCGCGCGCCGCTCAAAGTTCACGTCCGTTTCATATGTCTCACCTCGTCCCATCATAGATTCCAGCTTCTCGTCTCGCTCCCGCGGGAGCGAGCTTCGGGCGACCCGCTCTTTGCCTTCTCCTTCCGCGTCTCTCGGTCGTCACCCAACCCGTGCACTTTCCCACTTTGGCATCTCTTTCTCTCTCTCTGTCTCTCTCTCTCCCCCTTCGCTCGTCGATCCTTGGCGCTTCGTTTTGTTTGGCCCTGTCTATCCCACGAGCTTCTCCCCCTCGCCAAGTTCCGGGACTCGATCTCCTCACCCTTCTCCCGTCGAGAACGTGCCGCTACCCTTCCTCGTCTCTCGCGCTCCGTCGTCGTCGCGTGTTTCCGTTGCTTTTCTCCTCCAAATTCGTCTCTGGCGGCGGAAGATCGTTCACCCTACCTACCTCGATTCGTCGTTTCTACGCCTCTCATCCCTGGGTTCCGGCAACGGCTCTGCGTTCAATCCACTCGCCCGTCCGTTCCGACGATACGAGTTCCACACCGAGAGAGTTTCCAGTGGGGTGGGAAAGAGCTCTACCGCACCGCACCGCACCGCATCGTACCGCACCGCACCGCACCGCACCGCACCGCACCGCACCGCACCGCACCGCACCGCACCGCACCGCATCGTACCGCACTGCATCGCATCGCGACGCACGTCGCTTAGCGGACATAACTCGCACATATCTGTCTCAACGAATCCTCCCGACAATCGCGGGGGTGAGAAGCCGGACGGGTCAAGCTTTTAGGGTAGATCGACTGAAAGCAACGGCGTGGTTGTTTCCACTGTCTTTCGCGATGATTAGTGGAAATTTAACGCGTCGTCCTTGCATCCAGATGCGAATAGATTACTTAATAATATATAGCGATTACATACGTATATAATATATATTTTTTTTATATATTGATCGATTTTTCTCTTTTACATAATCTTTGCGTCGCCGTCATAATCTTATTACTTTTCCGCAATCTGGATTAAAAATCTTGACATTATTTTTTTCTTATTTCAATTTTTCTAATTCTTTGTCATATCTTTTTAGAATTAAAGAGATATCCGGAAATGAGTAATGTGTAACAATTTTTCTTTACATTGTATTGATATTATTCTCACGCAGAAATAGTTCGAATATCCCGTCTTTGGTGATTAAACGGTGACGGCTGACCACGTGAATTTTCTTAACGAACGCTTCGCGCGGCGCCTTGTCGTTATTCCCTGCAGAAAGCAGGAGGGTCTCGACTAATTAAAAGTAATGAGAGCAGAAGTAACGCATCCGAGATTATTACGTCGCGGCTGAGCATGCGGGTTACTTAAGTTCCTTCGCGTTATCTCCCTCCCCCCTCTCTCTCTCTCTCTCTCTCTATTTCGCTGCAAAAGCAACTTCGTTAGGACGCGATTCAATTTCGGTCGGACGGTGGTTTTCTCCCGCTCGGCAGTCTCGCGTGAGAATCACGATTCGGTCGGATTGTCCGTAATCTCTGGTCCGTATAGAACCGTCCCTTACGGTCGACAGGTACGTTAGCTCACCTGCAGCCAACAAGACTAGCGGAGAACGGCATGCTGGGAGAGTATAGAGAGGGCGGTACGGAACGGAACGAGAGACGGAATGAGATAGGGTGGAAAGATACTAGCTCCGACTATAGAGGAGACTGCTAAATCCTGGCCGTGGCCCCGGCTTGTCCGTGTAATTTATGACGAGTGAGAGCGCGAGAGAGGAACCGAGAGTTCGTCGTTGGAGGGACACAGATAGGAACAGTAACAGTCTGCTTCCTCCCGTGAAATATAATTCCCGCGCAACATTCACGGTCGGATAATCCACGTTCGCTTTGCATGAAAACTTATTACGCTCCCGGTAACATAAGCACTCGCCCGCCACTCGTGAGCAAAGCCGGTCCCGAGACTCATTGTCGCTCGGTCGCTCTCTCTTCTCCACTCCCCCCCCCCCTCTCTTTCTCTCTCTCTTCAGCGTCCGGCATGACAAGAGCAATTACACTTTTAAATTACGTTACACGATATTAAGCTCTTTCCCTTCTTTTTCTCATTCGTTTTTCCGCGTTCCTTCCCGGCCACCGTGCCCGCTCTGTCCATTTTTCTCCCTTCGCGCTTTCCTGAATTTTCCAAATACTTTCGCTGACTCGACTCCGTTACTCCTTCTTATTATCTTTATCTAGATTCCTTGTCGCAGTTTTCCTCGGGATGAAGGGGAGGGGGATGGGGAGGGGAGGGGAGGGGAGGGGGGTCGCATCTCGAATACCGTTTTCAAACTAAAAAGATTTGCGAGGAGACGCGAAAGATACATATTGATATTTCACGTCAGTGTTATAAATGTTGTAGTTTTATACAAGGGGGAAAGAGACTATTTTTTTTTTCTTTATTATTGTAAATTTATAATTATTCGTCAGTTACTGACATTTTTTTCGCTTCTTTGAAAGAATTCTGTCATGGTTAAACTCCTACTTTGCCTCAAGTAGGAATAATTACGCTGGTTAATTGTATTATACGATATTAAATTCTTGCTTTATAACTTTCATTATTCCTCTCTTCTTAGTTTCCTCGTCCGTTCCTCGTCCTCGTTTCTGGTCGTCGCCTTCAATATATCCGGTATACATTTTCTCATTCTCGCCCTGTTTTTGCCGTTACGTGCGGATTCTTGCTGTCTCGCTAAAACTGTTGCTCTCAAACTATATTCATCCTGCATCCCCCTCATTTCCCTATTCTAATTTTCCTTTCTTTCATTTATACCCGTTTTTCCATTTCACGCAGTTCTCTGTTCTCTCGTGGCTGTCCTCTTCAGCGTCGAGTCTGACAAGAGCAATTACACTTTTAAATTACGTTACGCGGTATTAAGCCCCCTTCTTTCGTCGTCTTTTTTATACCTCGCTGGCCACCGTGCTCGCTTCATTTTCATTTCCTTTTTCGCCATTTCGCCGTTCTTTCCGGATATCTCTCTCTCTCCCTCCCTCTTTTAACTTGCATTCTTTTCACGGTTCTCCTCGTGCTCTTCTTCGGATTTTTATCATCTGTCGTGAAATAATTACCGCCCGAGCTATCGCGCAAATATCCTTCCCTCGGCGTGTTCTTTCTCAAAATCTCCCGTGTCCGCGTATTTTTTTTCATTCCATTCGGATTTTCGTTCTCTTTGTCTTCTTCATGATATATATTGTACTTGTTTCTCTCTTTACTTTGTCATCTCATAGTCAACTCGATGTCGTTAATAAAACGATCGTAGATGCGACCGCGTATCGCGTTATGTTCAATTTTCTTTCTTTACACGTCGCTTTTCCGCTCTTCGGCCCCAACTGGCCGTACTTGTATTCAATTTTCTTCCCCTTCCCGGCTTTTCTTCTCGCCTCGTCGTTTCCTGTAGCACCCTTTCGCCGTCGGCGCATTCGCCGCGGGAATAATAATTTATTTTTTGTAGCACCCTTTCACCGCCGACGCGAGGTCGAAGAATGGAAGGAGGGTCGTTTTAATTATTTTATCGCGTGACCAGCAATCGCGACCTCTGTCCCTTTTCTTCCTGTCCCCTCCCTCTCCCCGGGTTGTCCTTCATGATATCGGACACGGATGGGATGCGCGACGTGACTGACATTTCATTAACGTCGCCGTATTGGCTCGGGTGTCGCGATGCTTGCATTAATTTCAGCGTTTATGAACTCGTAGAAGAACTCGCTCTATTAAATTAAGTAGGTAAACGGCGGGGCGATCATTAATTTACGAAGAAAGCGATAAATATTATTTCATTATCATCAATGTACGTTTTTCCTTTTTTATTAGCAAATTTTTTAAATCGTATAATTAAATTATATCCTTGTATTTTATTTCTTGTAGTTTGTTATGGATCTATTAATCATGCAAATTTGATTATATTAGAAAAAGTTAGATATTTGTCACATTTTTTTATTTAGAATATATGCTTACCTATGCACGATTCTTGAATTTTTCTCATACGATACCATTTTTTATTTGTCGGCGGTGGCACGCAAATTTTCCGGCAGCAATAGTGCGGTAATCTATAACTAGAGATGATGTCGTTTTCTTTGACGGTTGGCTCCTAATAAATCAGGCAGAGATCGGGGTGGATATGCACGAGGGCGCACGGATGGTGAGGGTGCGCGGGGGTGTACGCGACAGGTTATTCGCGTTGCTTCGTTCCGTCGGTATTTCCGCCAGCTATTCAATTTGCGGGCGTTTTGCCGGTTCGTCCCGGACAAATGATTTCACGCTGGGGCTGTTTTCTCTCTCCTTTCGCCATTCTCTCTTTCGGGTCGTAGATGTCGCGCACATTGGGACATCCTGTCAACGGCGCCTACCCATTCAGGGGTAGGTAGGGAAAGAGATACCCCGTCTAATCTGAAGCAGTCCTAGGATGACGTATAACGAATAAACGGATTCGCATTTTAATCGATATGTACATGTCGCTTCACGAGGAATTTCTCTCGCGGAATTCGATTAAAAAATTTATTTTCGTATCAGCAGGAACGATTAGAGAGAACGTTCACTAAAGATCGTTCAAATATGTTTCGATGATACATGAATGTAACATTTTTCGAAATCGCACATTATATATGACAATTAATAAAGATATCACTTTGTATTGATAGTAGTAATAATTATTTATTGGTGACATTATCAATAATGACAATTAATGCTATGATTGATTTTATATAATCGGACTCGAGTATTCTGAGATAAGAAGCTTCGATCGACGATGTTTTTTCGCAGTTTCCAGATAGACAATCCAAGCTTTCCGAGTCGCAAGTGGATATTGCAAGAGCCGTAATCCGGAACTGGCTCGCGCACACACACACACACACATACATACACAACAAACTGTCGTACCTCAGGGAGAAGTGCAGAGCATTGTGAGCTGCAGAGCAGACCCGCGAGAAGATCGCGCCGGATAAAAAGCGAGAGAAGGAATGGACAAGGGACAGAGCGGATCGTACATTCTCCGTTCGTTCGTTCGTTCGTTCGTTCGTTCGTTCGTTCGTTCGTTCGTTCGTTCGTTCGTTCGTTCGTTCGTTCGTTCGTTCGTTCCTTCCTTCGTTCGCTCGTTTATTCGCTCGCTTGCACTGGTCTTTTTTTGTTCGTTGCGACTCCATATTGTCAAGTGCCGTACATACGTCGGCTCTTGAATGTCTCCTTTTTCGCGGACACGTGTGGGAGATGTATCCCGACGCATAATGTCGGTCTCGACATTTTTCCACGTGTTTTTTTTTCTGTTTCGCGTTGCAATATTTCTGCGAAAAGGAGGAAAAATTGGTGTCACAGTATCACGTATACGTATTCCCCGTAGACGAACGATGTTGCATCGCTTATATGCGCCTGAACATATATTCCCCTTTGTGATACATAGATATGAGTATCGCTGAGTTCAAAAAGAGACACCTCGCGAAATATTATATTATATATTGGATTTTATGTCGCGATAAAGTTGAGCAGAACCATCTTCTCCTTCGTCCTTCTCTCTTCTTATATCTCGTACGATTTTTTTAAGTTACATATATAAAATATCGTTACGACAATCTATTCTCTTGTAGTCGTTCAATTTATTGTAATTTTTTAATATTGTAATCTACAATATTGTGAAGAGACTGCAAAAGAAATTTAGAAATTTTACTCCGCAAGTTCTTTTGATATCTGATTAATCTTGATATCTCGTAATTGAATTTTTCAGACGATTTTATTGATGTATACATATATATTATATATACACAATCAATATCCTAAAATACGTCTTTCATATGTATATTCAGGATTTTTCTTCTATCAAAAAAGCTCCGAGTGCAATATTTCTGAATTCTTTTTTACAGAGCATACGAGAATCTCGTATATGTTGATTTATCGTTCTAAGAATTTCAAAGAATGTATCTCTAAAATGAAATTATACATCAGATCTTCTTAAATGAAATAAAAGCATACAAATTACTATATTTCCATCACACACAAAACAGCGTATATTGCATATATGCTGTTTTGTAATAAATCCTTCTTTTTAGTCATCTAGTCATATATATCAATTTTCTCATGATATTTCTCTTATCGATATTTTATATAGATTGTCATTGAATAAATTTTTCACGATACCGACTTGTCATCGAAACATCCTCATTCTCCCTCTTTCACGTTTTTACGGATAAATCTACTATCAATAAATATCTATTGAACTGTACGCATCGCAAATATTCGTTTCCTCCGCTCTGTGCTTCGGATCTCCAGACTACAGTGTCGCCGGAATATATCGTTGAATTTTCTACACCCTGTATGCGTATCGGAACGAAGCCGCCGGTGCGCCTGGCATTATTCGCGGACTACGAGACGCGGCAGAATATTTCAGTATGTTTGTATATTTGACTAGTTCGTTGTATCGGAAATACTGCACCGCACGCTTGTAGCGTCCCCCGGGAGATTTCCATCCCGTTGCGCAAACGAGACGTATCTTGAATTCGGCGCTCGGGGTCGCGTTTCCCTTTCGTCACCCTTCTCATGATTCCCAGCAATGTGCGGCTAATGGCACTTTAAATGCCACGGCGGTACACGCTGCTTCGTGAAAGTGCTGAGCCTTCGTCACGTGCTACTGTGATCTAACTGTGCTTGAGAAGCGATCGAACGATCGGTAATTGACCGAGCCTTTTAATATTTCTTTTTGAGAAAAATGACACGAATGGTAAATCTTTTTGCAGAAACTAATAATGTTTATAGTACATATATATATATATATATATATATATATATATATATATATATATACTCTTGCACACCATATTATAATATAAAGCTCACTTGACTTGATTAATTCGATAATAAAAAATAATATATTCAATATCTGATTTTTATAATACATAAAATTTTATAATTCTCTCTTGAGTTCTTTATTCGCTTTGATACTCTCGTAATTTTATTGAATTATTTCTTATATACATATATGTATACGCGCGCGCGTTTTTTCGTAACATATTAATCACCGTTTACATCGATTTCCGATAGAGATGAGCTTTTGATATTTTGTATTCAATCGTAATGCATGCAAAGTAATTTTGAATATAAATTGCTCTCACTCCACAAAATCCCTGCCGTATCTAAATGCACCGTTTGCTAGCACTTGGTAGCAGCGATTTACACAAATTTCCAATTCAACGCGCTCAATACAAATATTAGAATGGAACTCTTTCGGGCTGTGAACTCTTCTCAGATTCGCGCGATCTTTTCGTTTATTTTTTTTCGCATTCAAACTGCACTGTATCCTATTCGTTGTCAACCTCGACAATCTCAACGAGCAGGGACATATCGAAGACATCTAACTCTCTTTTACGCATCCCCAGCATCAATAGTTATCAAAGTTAAAAGCGCGGGAAACTATATTGCGTTTGCAAGCAAAAAGAGATTTTTTTTCTTTATTAAGTTAATGGAGAGAGAGAGAGAGTAATATTTAATTTAATACATTTTTATCATATTTGAATTTTGATAGTTTATATCGATATTTCAATTCGCCTTTTCCGAGGCGAATCGTTTCTCTTACAGTTCTCTTAGTACGCCATTGTCCCTGAGCATTCTCGTCGGCTCTTGGTTTCCAATCTGGCGTTTGCATACACACATTTCGAATTAATTGAACGATACCCGCGCACAATGTTACATTGTACGGTGGAGATTAATAATACCCGTCCGCGTGCGAGGGGGATTGGGGGTGGTTGGAGGGGTCTAGCTACGGAACAACGAAGATGGGGAGATTGATGACGAGAGAGGGAAAGAGAAAGAGAGGAGGGATGGTGACGGGACTCGCGAGAATAGAGAAACGAGGGAATTAAATTGCTTTTCAGTCGTATGGAAGTGGTGTTTTACAAGGCGCGGTGTAAGATCAA
This sequence comes from Polyergus mexicanus, assembly GCF_030449975.1. Lineage (NCBI taxonomy): Eukaryota > Metazoa > Arthropoda > Insecta > Hymenoptera > Formicidae > Polyergus > Polyergus mexicanus. The sequence continues at coordinate 12,408,191 of NW_027223324.1, forward strand.
GTGCGCGCCCTGGCAAGCTGCCACACGGTTCTTGCCCGATAATAAATGCTCATTCAAGAAGAGGAGATAGGCTGTGGCGGAGGGTCGAGCGGCCGAAGAGGGGAAAGAGCGAAGGACCGGTCGGCCCTGAGACGTTTTTCTCCTCTCGTGGTCAAGCCTGGTTATAAAGCGCAACGAGACGGCCTCGGTAAGTCTTGCGCTCGCTGTGCTTGCCTCGCTCACCTCTTCGTCCTGTTCTTCTTTTTACTTCTCTTCTTTCTTCTTTCCTCTCCTCGAGGAATGGCTCGATTGTTTTCGATGCGCCAATTTAACGATGCGATGCAGCCTCGCCTTTTTGCCGTCGCAGGTGAGAAGAGAGAGCCCGAAGGGGGAAGCACAGAGGGGACTCGCACACGCTTAACTCTTTCGCGCCGCCGGGGCTACGCACAGATTTCATGTGGTCGCGCAAATATATCGCACCCTTGGGAGGAAGAGCGGTAACGACTCGGAAGAAATTGATTTCGTATTTTTCGCAACCATGTAAACGCACCGTATTCTACATCCTGGAAAATTGCCGCATCTCGAAGCATAATCTTCCATTTTAACAAAAATAAAACTTATAATACAATATGTAGAAAAATCATTTTTCTGACGAAATCTTCTCGCGGCAAATTATTACACGTACAATGATTATGCGCGAATAAAGACAGAAGATGGCGATTAGCGAATGGATGTAACGGCAGCGTAATTCATCGTTTTTATAACTGCGGTATTATGTACTGTATAAAATGATGAAATACGTAGGTATTTTATCGCCGGCGAATTCCCGGCGATACTTTCGCAGCCACCGCGAATTGTTCCGTTCCCGTTTTAGCGATACTCCCAGCGGCGTCGTCTCGTAAATTTTCGCCGAAGCCTGCGCGAAAATCGAGATTCGTGCGCGTGAATTTTATGCCGAGGGAAAAATTCTCATCGCTCGGAACGAACATTCAATGATAATCCCTCACTACTCTCGCGTTATCGTAGTTTCTCTCAAGACGTGAAACCGACGCGGTCGAACGCCGGCTCCGTTAATGAAAATATCCATCGGCTTTTTATGACGAGTATTAATTTCAACTTTTACTCCCTGTAACCCGTCCGGATCGACCTCGAGCGGATCCCCTTCTCCATCGTGGTAGCCCTTCTGGAGCGATTGTTTCCGATGCGGTTGTCCGACAAGCGCGGTCGATACGAACGTGTGCAACGTAAAATCGACGAGAAAACAGTCGTAAGAAACAATGACGGTGACGGCGGTGACGGGGGAGGAGTGCGAACGGCGAGGATTAATGAATTTATCGACCGATCATTTAATTTCCTGGCTCATGGTCAGCCGGGCGAAATTGCCATATTTGAGACCCCTATCTCCGATAAATCGATTTAACAACTCTGCGATGTACACATATTCGCCTCCTCCTATTCTCCTGTTCGCCTGTATATATATTTCGCCGAGATACGTTTACACGCAGCACATTGTAAGCTTAACTTTTAAGTTTATCGTAATTTAAATTAATAGCGCTTATGTATACCGTAATATAGACTTTTATTATCTAAATAATATTTTTTATATATTTTATCTCATCATCTCTGTTTTCTCTACACATTTATATATGCATTACGGCAATTTAAAATTGTAACGCACTTTAAAATCACTTTGGACTCTAATTATGATGATTGAGAATTTATTTTGAGAATTAAATTGCAAAAAATTGATCAATCGAGTATTTCTTTTACTTTAAATCAAATTACATAAATTAAATTTTATTTTTATTATAAATAAATTTTACAGAGAATACATCTCTAATCTTTTATTTAAGACTTTGGGGCGTAAATGTAATTAGTATAATACGTTATAAGAATTAACTCGATCTATTTAAACGATTTCTCATAATATTGTATTTCCAATTACTTTAAATTGCTCGAGCCGCGCGCATTGTTTCGATTTCAAGCAAATTTAATTTCTGACAATCGGCCAGCTTTGTCGACGATCATTACCCGCTTGAACGATAAATTTCACTGCGTACATCGCGGCGAAACACGATGGTAGTGATCTAATTATCGGTGGAAATTGTGCTGGGAGTGCGCCGCCTCTCTATGGTGGTATAGATGGGATAGAATCGCCATGGTAAAGGCCGGATAGACTGATAGACGACCGAACGGATGGATGGATAGATGGATAGATGGATGGATGGATGGATGGATGGATGGATGGATGGACGGATAGACGGACGGATCGACAGAGAAGCAACCCTAACGTTCTTCCGGCGACCAAATTCGCTCGGCGATGATCACGCGTATGAGTTAAGCGCACAAGCGCGCAATTTGCACGTCGGTGTGCTTATCGTCGATTGGACTACTCCCACGTAGTTGACTTTATCGAAACGTATCTATGCATTGCCGTGTACGCGTCTGTCTCCGTAATTTCTGTCGGCGCGTTAACAGCCGTCTCTTCGGCTGTTTATATGTCAGCGTTGCGTAAATTAGCGTTAAGATACAACGCCGATTAATCGCCGTTTGATAATTAAGCGGATGATTCAGACAGATAACATGTATCCTGATATGTTCCCTTCTTCTTTTCAGCCGTTTGTTTCTGGATTGCGCAATATAATGCCAAATATTGCTATTTTTAAGATATTTTTCTATTTTCCGCGTGTATCTCGTACATTTGTGTATCATTCTATTATTTAAGAGCGTTTCTCTGGGCTATTACTGAAAATACCACATATCGTTAATATCACATAATTTTCGTTGACAGCCCGCGCGAATAATATGATATCAAACACGCGTACGTTTATTATCGCGACGCATAATTGGCCGCGTGACGTAAAAATTTTCGTATTAATTATCACCGTTTGCGAACGTATTGTATTTCGCTCGCCGATATATGACGCACACAAGAAGGGCAAATAGATGGGAGCGGGGTGCGCGCGTCGGCTCATCCGGTCAGTCCACATTTAATTAAACTTGCACGATATACCGCGGAATATTCGATTATGGACAAATTAGTTTAGTCCCTGGAGCGCGGTTAATTTCGCGTGAGACGCGATGTAAGCGGGCCGCCTTTTACGCGCCGCTGCTGAAAGGGGGAGGGGAGGGGGGGGGGTTAATTAGAAAAAAATGCAGGTATAAACCGTGGCGAGTTTCGCGACTTAATCATTTACATATTTACGAAGTAACAAGTTGCACTGGTTAGTTAGTATCTTATCTTATCTTTCTTCAAAATCTTTAACTTCTCTTGTCAACAACTGCAAATTATCACAAAAAGATTATTGAAATTAAAGAAAACATTAATCTTTTATAATACAGAGAATAAAATTGTAGTGTACTTTTTGATGTGCTTCTCATATTTTTTATTAATTTATATAAAATATAACTATACGTGATGTATAACACCATACGTTAGTATTACGCGAATGATACTTTTCCTAATTGTATTCGAGATTCAAGTGTACAAATGCTTGCGATAAAGCACCCAACTTAATCAGTTTAATCATCCTGTCATTATGCCGCCTTAATAACGGCGGTGGGGGTAACACGGGCGTGGAGGAAGTGATTCATGGCTGCCGAATAATTTCACCGGAAAGACAATAAGCTAAGTGGCGCGGTGGAGGGTTTCGCGTTCGTGCACGACGTCATTAATTAACTGTAGCAATTGAGCGAAGATTAATTGCCAGAAAGAGGAAGGCGAGTGGGCGGGGGTCTGTAAATGAAGAGGGTACACTAAACAATAAGATCACTCTGTGGGATGCTCGACCTTCGTTTGATGATAATTTGAACGCGTATCAATTTAGCGCTCAGCTATTCCGATAATTATACTTCGCTGTCCTCATTACGCGACCCTGGAGAGATACGAAGGAAACTATTTATCTTGAAGAACGTTTCATTGAAAGTTAAACGTGTAATCGATGATTACAAAAATTCAACTTATCTCAATCGCAATTAAACTTATCTATCCAAAGAATTTAATAATGAAGTACTGCTGTTTTTCATAGAAACATTTTTTTTTTTTTTTTTTATCTATCTTATATCTTCTCCTAATCATAATAATATCTTTCAAATTAAATTTTATTAAAGGTATTATTTTTTAATCTAAAGTATGATAAATCTATGAAAGAGATAATCTATATATACCGAATTCTGTGAATAAAATTTTGTAGCTTAATCCAGAATCTTATATTTACGAGAAAAATTCTTTCTTTCTGTTACAGGTAAGAGCGATCTTTTTTTTATACCAGGAGAGATATGGGGCGTAACGGGTGGGGCACATGGACGCATACACGTGCGCCGGAAAAATTTCGAGGGTAATGTAGCAGAGTAAAACAATGAAATCCCAAGAGAGTAGGATCAGAGGATTGCCTGCACCGCCGCAAACGTCTGATTTTCACTCGAGTCTTATCTTCTTTTTCTATTTTTGTACGCTTCTTTATAAAGGAGTAAAATGTGATTAATCTTTCGTAAGAATTTATATCCTTTTGTTTGCCACTGCATATGTCATAATTTGTTCTTTCTTTCTCTCTCTCTCGCTCTCTCTCTCTGTCTCTCTATTTATCATTAATCTATAAAACATTAAAATACATTACTTATTTCAGCTCCATCTAATAATATTGCCATATGCGGATAATATTAGAGGCATAGAGAGGCAAAAGCATGCTTGTATTAATACTGTTTCGAAATTTATCATCTTGCCAATTATTGTGCATAAAGGACACGATAACCGAAATTATCGCGATACAGCAACGATTGACATTTAATCCAGGCATCTCTTCTCTCGTATCTATCCTTATTAAGCGCGGCGAAATTCTCGGAGTTTGTGGATCCGGTGAAATCCTTGATGCCAGTTCCGTACGACGTATATTGGAAGCACGGTCTGGTTATATCCGCGCCGAAATAGATTCTCCTCCATTCAAAACCATTCTGAATACATATTAGAACGATTTACTGAGCGTCAGAGAACAGAACTGAATACGGTATTAGAGAGGCACTTCAGAATCTCCTACAGAAGCTGGCTGGCTTGCTTCCCTATTCGTGATCCCACGTCTTAAGATCGGGTCACGCTCCTTTATGGTTATACTCCATTACAAAGCGATATCTGTCTTACACGTCTCGAACTTCAGTATGTTGAACTTGACATTCCGCTTCGTTTATATCATATTAATTCGTACGTGAATGTAAGGAGCGATTGGTATTGATACAAAGTTCAACTATTATACAGTACGCGATGCAAGGCATTGGCAAAAGTCCCAATGTCGATGAGGTTTCAATTTTCAATTAAATTTTGTTATCAGATTGTGAAACATTGAGACGTCTATCATGTATAAAATCTCATGAACCTAATTTTTTCGAACAAAATTTCTCTCTGTCGTCCCGCAATATTTAATTTACAAAAAATATTCTTTTAATATACATATCCTATATAAAGATCATGCGAATACCGATCTTTTTAGATTTTAGTTTCGAATCGGCATTCATGTATTTTGATTATCGCCAATAATTAAACGATCGAGGTTTGTTCAAGTTTGTGTCGAGAAAAAAATTAAGAATATTGAATTTCTTACAAGTGCTACTCGAGGGAAATGATTAAATAAACGAAATGCAAGCGCGCTTGTACAAATGGTAGAAAATGCGCTCTACTGTAATAGGATAACAACATACCAATGTCGAGGAAAAGATTAAATTCCATTGGCAAACGCGGTAATGTTAGCAGTTACGCCGCATTAAACTTTCGCCAGCAATCAACATTTAGATAATGAAATTACTTGGTTACGCGCGGAATATTATCTAGAACCAAATCTCGCCTCTCGTGTTTTCATCGCCGGAGCACGAGTTCTAGGCGGATATGCGTCAATTCACATCGTCATGGGGGCAATTATTGGTTGTTAGTAACGCTTCGTCGCTATGGCTTCAGTGAGATTAAATGTGAACTCGTTCTATAAAACGTTAAAGAATAATCGCGATTATTTTGCACACACCTCTATTTTGACATAACAGATTTTTATCTCTTTTAATTCGTAATATATTTTTCATAATATTTGCATTTTTATTTATTTATTTTTTTTTTTTTATAAAAGATATTTATGTGTATATATATTACACACAATATAAAACACACAAATTGTTATTTGTTTTTAAGTAATTTGATTTATACACATATATTTATGTTTAAAATTTTGCAAAAAATAATATTTGATAAAATATTGCGGAATTTAATATTACTGAAAATATATATTTTTATAATTTAATATATTTGAATGACATTTCAATGCGTTGCGCGTATATTTTACCTTTGGTGTATCCTAGGATCAAACCGCGTTTTTACACAATATACATCGACCCATTGCGTCAGCTAATGTAATTAATGTCTCGTTAATGGCGGGTAATTATACCGGTCGGGTGATCCGGTAATCCGAAACTGTAGCTACGCAAATATTTCGCTGAAATCGTCCGGTGCGGCTGTATAGATCGTTTGTACCGTATCACACCGCTCCCAAACTCAAACTCGCCAGAGTCGGAGAGTTACCCGCGCCAGTTAATTACTATTCGATTGATTTACCGGATCCCTATTGCAGCTCGCCCGTACCACGATGCATCTTGCTAATGAGAATTCGTCCGACTCCTCCGCTATGGACCAGCTGCAAAATTCAATCCTGTCAATCGCACGCTGCTCCGTAATTTCCTACCGCGCGTACACTCTTTCCCATCTTTTTTCTTCTTTTCCTAGGAAGCTCATCGGATCAACTCGTCATCATATTCCATACCCGACTATTAATTACGTTTCACGTCGATCTACTGATCACTGTTATCTTACCGCGATGAACATTTAATACATTGAGCAGATCACATAGAATTTTTCGATTAACTTTTGACCGTAAATACTTGGTTAAATATATTGTATATTGGGTTATTGTATCCAATTATTTTAAATATTTATTGAGATTAGTTTAATTTGCACTTTTACGATAAATCTTTTCATTGAATCAATATTATCATTCTCTTTTATAAAAAAAAAAAAATTTATTGTAATCGTTTCATTCGAATAAATATTTGTAAAAGATATACTTCTATTTGAAGATTAGATGTTTGTAGCGTGTGCGAGTTAAAGACCGATGAACTTTTGATCTCTTACGCAAGCTAGATTGAAATTTCATAAGAAATTATTCCGCGTTTAAGAATCGAATGTGAATGCTATGTTCGTAGTGATTCGTAGTTTTTTTTTGTTACGTATATCAGGCAACCTCTTCCCCTCGTTTTTTCTGACTTTTCGCTCTTGACGTCAGTCGATTTCCACGTCAATGAAAAAGAATCCAGGCTTTCTCATTTCTTATACAAGCATCTATTACTCAGTTTGCCTTGCCCTTGCTTGTCGGTCGTCTTAGTTGTGTCATCTCATTAACGTCATCTTTTTCTGTGTCTCTTTTTCTTTCGCAAGAGAGAGAGAGAGAGAGAGAGAGAGAAGGAAAATACTGATTGTCATTTAATAAAAGTTTGATATTTATGAGCATTGTAGATGTAAATGGAATAATTACTTTTTTATCGTGCTTCTTATAAAGATATTAAACTATTATTTAAAAAAAAATAGAATATGCTATACAAGCATGATTTTTCGAAACAAAAAATTTATTTGATTGAATTATAAAAAAAAAAGGTACAATATTATTTAGATATTATTGACCGATATCAAACATGTTCCAATATTCTTGAACAATAGAAAATTCAATAAAAGTTTTATCTATCTATTTTTATTAGAATACTAGACTGTAATAAGAACCTGTTTGACACGACGTATCACTTCTTTCCCGAGCCCGGTTTACGTTTTCTGGGGAAAAATCTAATAATTCAATAAGAGTGTGTTTTGTACGAAACGGGATCCTCCTTCCATTTTGCAGCTTGACAGTCGAAGCGTAGAGAAATGTCAGATATTCGCTTTGTCCTCGAATCGCCTCGGGCTTTATTCGACGACTCCGGGAGAGCGATGAATAATAAAAGCATTCCGCCGACTTTAAAGCGCGGCCTCCTCTCGCCTGGCATCAGAGCGACCCGATCGAATCTGCATAATTTCGGATCAGCATCTCGGCATCGCAGAAAGATGATTTTTATATTAAAGCGTCGAGATCACTTTCTTTATTATCTTTTCGCAAAGCCTCTCGTTATCCAGTGGATTCTTATCGTCGCGCTAGATTTCATCGCGTAATTAAATTGAATGCGTTATAAGAAAAATGTATAAAATTATTTATCATCGAGAGAAAAGCGTATAATTAAACTTTTATATTTAATTTTTAGCTTTATTTAACTTTTATCGTATTTAAGTTTTATGTAATTATATCAATGTATTATATCGCGTGTAGAAAATTAGATATTTTTATTTGAAGAATGAGAATATATATTTTTATATACCATACGTCCAAACATTTAAAGTTTCGTCACTGTATCAAACGTTACAGGCGAAGAGGAGGGAACGGACGAGATATCGGGAATATGTAGGAGGCAGTTGCCCTGGCAATTTGCACGATCGCCCTCTGATCGATAACGATCAAGAAGATTCGCGGGATACTACGCGAAGAATCATATTCGCGCAGTTTGGCATCGTGGATGCCGTAAGTGGAAACCAAGTGCTAGCGGGTCGAGCAGGATGTACGGATGGTACAAAAGATTCTCCTTCTCCCTTCCTCGACGATCTCGCAATTAACCTGCTGCTCCTCGTACTTTGAAGGTTCCCGCGGAGAAGTGAAATTGGCCCTTTTGCCGCCATGCAATTTGCTACTTAGGCATTATCATTCGATAGCCGCACCAATGCATTTCGAGATCCCCCGATCGCGTTTCTCTCTCGCGGAATAAACTGCATATTATCAAGATACTTTTCGTTTATCCAACAACATCCGACGAGTCGAATCTTCGTAACTGATTAGTAATCGTTGGTGAGAAATACTTATAGATACGATATTGCAATATTTTTCGATCATGAATTATTAAAATGCCGACTATCAATTATATTATTGGAAAATATACCGCAGAGAGAATGATATGATTATTTTAATTGATTCTCTACGATTTTTTCCAATTTTTTCTAAGCACATTAATTATTTACAGGCAACTTTATTAAGCAATACTCTTAATACGATATTGCTTTTTCGAACCACTGTGACATGAACATTGTAGCCACTTTGAAAGACTAAGACACGCCGCGCAGTCGCGTCTTAATTATAACGATATAAACTGGCGGATATATGTTAGCGCCGAGGTAACGATCACTCGGATATACATATACAAGGTTGGCGCGAGCGACATGATTGGAAACTGCGGTCCGCCATTGTGATCCCATTTACGTGATATTAGCACGGTGTCAGGCTGCGCCAGCGTGCGAAATTAATCTCGCGCAGCGACAGAAACCGGCGTTTCTCTGTGTCCGTGGGGGGATACAATCTCTGCTCATACCGCGTATAACAATGTGCCACTGGTTAGCCGGGAGTTTGGAATCCCTGCATGAATTCTATTCGGTTAAATTAGATTTGTTTGTTTATTGTATGCGAAGCGCGCGCACTGCGTCGATGCCCACGGATATACACGCTTTCGACTTTGCTCTCAACTTGTCGTTATCAGCAGTAACGGATATTTTTAGATGTTTCTGCGACAATAAAATCGTGTCGTTATATCTGTAATCCCTCGAGAGGTTGATAGTAAAAAAATGAAAGACTTCTTTTACTATTATTTCAAAATATTTGTATCGTATTATTTTTAAAGATACACAGGGTATATCTGAAATGATGCACTAAACTTTAGGAGCATATTCTACGGAACAAAATAAGACTTTTTTTTTCCTATGAACATGGGTCCGCGAATGAACCCTCCTCCGAGCTAGAGGCCCCTGAAGTTTGGGGAAAAATTTAAAAATTGGCTGTATTTCAGGGGGAAAAAAAAAAAATGGCGGAAGATTGAAATTTGGTATAGCCAGTAAATTATGAAGTAAACTAAGCCACTAAAATGAAAAAATTAAAACATATATTATGAAAACATTAATTTGCCATGCTCGGAGGGGGGTTCATTTGCGGGGGATCATAAGAAAAGAAAGTCTTATTTTGACCTCTAGAATACGCTCCTAAAGTTTAGTAGCATCAATTCAGATACACTCTATTAGTATTTTTATATATTTTCTATTATTGATTACAATTAAATTAGATTCTAATTATCTTTAAAGATTATAATAATTATCTATACAATTCCGATATATTACTCGGAAGAAATATAGATGTTTGACATTTCTAAAATTTTAATCGAGACGTATCGGCGCTTAAGAAGCGTGTCGAATGCACTTGAGTCAGCGCGAGTATCTCTGGGTGCCTGCCTCGCGGCTTTCGGTATGCAGGAAGGAGCACAGGGATCCGTGTTCTCTCCCGTCTTTTCTCCCCGCTGTCGCTGTTACACGACGGTGGAAGCGTTGCTCCGGAATAACGTATCGGTCCCTTATCTATTTATGTGCGACAGAACTCGATGCCAATCTGCCGCAAGGAAACGCTGAAACAGCCCCGGGAAGAAGAAAGACGCGGTAATCGATTTTCCTGCCTAGCAAAGAGAGTTCTTTGCCCGCCAGGCAAATCGTTTCCGCTCGTCCATATCCATGCGAGGAATCTTATTCGGCGGCAATTCACCGTCGTCGTAGCGACTATCGGATTCGAAGCTTCTATCTCTTGGAACGACGAGAGTGCGCGAGAGTACATATATGCATAACTTGTATACGTGAGATCAATCTTGAATTGAAAAGCTCGGGGGGCCGTTGCCAAAGTATACGGAGAACATTTTATAGACGAAAGAATTAAATTAGATTCTCCTACTGTATACTGTAATATTAATATCCTTACTCTAACTACGCAGAATTAATAATTAGCTAATAATTGGCTAATTAACTTGCAATATTACATACACGATATTATTTTTGACGATGTGACATGTCAACAATGTGCGGTTTTAAACGTCATCCGATCGATGGTTTCTCGTTACACCGTATACCACGTATGCGCAATGTGCGAACATCAGCGTTGAAAAGCATTGATTTTATTAACACGTAATAATATGATGAATGCGACGCGCACATGTGTATTACGTGCGCGATGTTCGAAGCGCACATGACGAGGTTCGCGGACACACACCGCGGATGTGCAACGAGCTAACAGCGCATCGTGGAATGCCGTCGTAGTGGCGCTCAACTCGTCTCTTTAATTCGCACGTGCGCTCACCGTCGACCGATAGATTGGACCGGTTGCGGATCGACATCACTTATCAAATAAGTTTTCTCTCGCTGTTTATATTACAAGATTCTAATCATAGCGACACGACTCGCAGTCATACTTAATTAATTTTTTTCACACTAGTTGGTGCAAGAAAAATGCGCGATTTCTTTTAAAAACATGCGCGTGGCAATTTCATCTAATTTCTATAATTGCTGTAGTAGATTAATTCACACCGCACATTATATACCATAAAATACGTATCGATCGATCTGTCAAATGGAAGGAACGAGAGAGAGAGAGAGAGTCGTTTGAATTTTTTTTTAAATATAAAACCTGTACTTTGAGTATATTAACTCATGTTGTTAATGCAATCAGATCTTACCGCACACGAAGGATCGAATCCAGGATGGCAAGCTGCATGATCAATCGATCGAATTATCGTGAAATGGCGCGGCTCGCTCGCGCCGCTCCACTCCACTCGTAAAACGCCCGCGAACCGATCGAGTATTGCGGGAAGAAAAAATTGTTACCTCGCGGCGGTCATCGAACGAGCTTCATCGTCGCGAATTTCCGTGAGCAGCCAAGCATCGAGATTCACTCGTGCCGAATGATTCATGACGCCATTGAATCGCAGCAAACATCTCTAGGCGATTCGTTCACCGTTGCTGCTGATAAACTCTCAGAAATTGTAAGATCGAAATCGACTTCAATTTATCTCGCATATTTGAGAGATATTTCCGCATAAATAATATTTTAAGCAATAAATCTGTCAGAAAAATTTAGATTAAATATTTTTATATACGTATTTAATTTTTATGGAAAGTCCGGTCTCCTTCTCTGATTTCTTCGTTTGAACGCGGTTGCGCTTACCTTCGATTAACATTTATTATGTACGGTCTCGATAAATCGTACCGCGAAATGATAAATTTATGTGGAAGCGAATTTAATTTTTCAGCCGACCTTTTCCGTACGTCAACCCACTTCGAATACGATTTGATACGTTCCTCTACGCGTTTCGACCTTCCTGAAAAAGGTCTTCGAAATTCGTTCTCGTCGTTGGATCGGCCAAGATCCGAATAATTTATCCTCCACGCGTGAGGTCTGAGAAGTAATTTTCTCTCTTCATTCTCGATACATACGCCGAAAAATTTATTATACTCGCAAAATTTTCGCTCGCATTACGCAAATTTAATTGGAAAGTCAAAAATTTTCGCCGTTTGCATAAATTTATATCGGCCGCGGTGGAAGTAATTCGTTAAGACTATTCATCGCGAGCGGGCTCTTGATTTCTAGCGAAAGCCGTGAATCCGTTTGAATTGTCGAGCGTATGCCATCTCGGTAAGTTTAATCGCGACGAGTTGCGCGTACAATTAGCGGAAGGTATTCAGCAATCTCGGATTAGAACTCGAGCACTCAACGTAGATGCTGCGAAGTGCTCTTGAAAGCACATTGCCGCGGGAAAGAGCACGAACCTCTCTATACGCGTATAAAAGCGTAGACAAGAGATACGAGCCTTAACTCGTCTACGTTATTTCAGTTTCCCCCCTTTATTCACAAGTTAACGCGGATAATATTTACTGTTAAATGATATCTACGAAATACGGTGTATATTACATAACCCAGTTTTATTAATCATTTCGATTCATCATCATATTGATGATATTATAAAGTCTCTTTTATAATAAGATATTCTCTTTGACATTAATTTAATTTGTTGGAATAATATTAATAAGTATCACTGCATTTTTGAAATGAATAATATGTTATAATGTTAATACGAATTATTTTACTTTTTATTTAAAAAAAAATTACAATATCAAATAAAAGATCGAAGGTAATTATAAGAGACAAGGACAAGGATTGTACAATATAATTGATCAAAACTAATCAAACCGAACGAATAGAATTCATTGAAACGATAACGAGCGCAAAGCATTATTGTTTAATTCAATCGATTTCAATCTACTTTTCAAATCGATTTCAGCCACTATAGACGGCTGGAAATACGAGGTAACAATAGGCATTATCCCAGATTAGGAATCGCGCGCTTAACGCTCGCGTTAAGCTATCGCGTGGAGAGAATTATCGCGGGAAAACACGATAGATTCGCTGTGAATTCCCTCAAGAAGCTACGAGACGACTTCCCCGATCTTCCCCCGGCTTCATTTCTCTCTTTCTTTCTCTCACATATGGTATATCTCTTTCTTCTCCGCGCAACTGGTTTTGCGCGCGAGCCAATGGACTCTCGATTTCGAAAGGAATACCAGAGAACCAGAAGAACCAGCCGGTTGACCGACACTTGTCTCGTTACGAGAGCGCGGTGTCACGTGCAGACGCATAAATACGATCTCGTGCCACAAGCGGAAGAATGTCAAAGGTAACAGTCGATGTTAATGCTCATTTTCGTCAAACGCCTCGCTTATTATTTAGAGTAGAGGAGAGCGAGATTTATCTTATTTTTGTGGGCGTATAAAATATGCAGATGCATTTTTATTTTGAAAATGTCTCTCTCTCCGAGAATAAAGATATTTACGTGACGCGAATTGTGTATGGAGTAACTGTTCCGTTGGTATCAATCACGTTCGCGATTCTCGTAAAGTCGCAAATAACGTCTGGTAAACGGAAACAAACGTACTCTCATAAAGCTGCAAGTAACCAGAGCTCCGTTTCTTCGCGTAACGAATAAATGTCGAATCGCGATAAAGAAAGGATACGATTGCACCGTGCAACGAAGCGTTACGGGATTCACGCAGCGCGGCTCAAGTATCTGCAATGTACTCCGTGTACTTCGCGCTCTCTCTCTCTTTCTCAGCTACTTGTAAACATAAATAAAAGGGAGAGAGAGAAAGACAGAAAACGAGCGCGACTACGAATATATACTCGCGCCCGAGTTAGACTCGTTTCGCCATAAAATCCTCGCCGGAGGAGCCCCCTTGTCGCTTTCTCATCTTCATCCCTTTCTCGCCATTCGCGTGCGATTTTCTCCCTCGTCCTCTCTTCTCGTCATCGCCTACCCTTCTCATTCTTTGGCCGCGACCTCTCACGCTCTTCTCTTCGTCGTGCAAGCACTTTTTTCTTCCTCTCTTTGTTTCTCGCTACCTTCATCCGCCACTCGGACGAAGCTGTTTTAGCCGTGCGTGACTCAAGGTCGCCGACTCGTATAGCGTTTATGCAGCGCTTATGCGGTATGTACGCGCCAGTGTGATCGTTGCTAGTGGGTCGGTGCGAAGAGGCGCCGTATTGCATCGTATCTTTCTGTACCTTTTACATTTTCATCGTACTGTACCTTTTAGCGGAGGCTGAGCAATAATCACGACGCAGATAGAGACGAACGCGTTCGCGTGAAAGGAGCGTATTGTTCCATCATGCCAAGATAGATCTCTGCGATCGTAAAGCTCATCTCTCGATGTTCGTCATTTTGTAGCTCGTGAATTGCGGATGATCGTGATTACGCATAAATATTGAAATCTAACATTACGATACGAAACGCGTGATAAACCTTTGCGTATATATAAAAATTTGTAGATTTTTGTTAACTTCCTTCTTGCGTCTAAAATCTATTTTTGTATCTTTAATTTCCGAGAGACAGCGAGTTAATTTTTTTTTTTATTTATTGCAGTCAAAAGTTTTAACACTCATCTCTTCAAGCGCGATATTAGATAAAATATATTAATATGTGCTATTTAAAATGGGTTATATGGCGCGCAGATTTTGCGCCTTCGCGACATTACACAGTAATTTTTTTATTGCGGAAGATATTCAGGCAAGCGTTCCGCGAATTAGAGGGCAGAGTGCACCACGCGTATTTTATTAGATTCATCACGCCCTCGTAATTCTTCGTGATGCCGCCGACTCAACATCGTGCTAAATAAATCATCCGGTTAGGAAAACTTACACCAGTGACGGTGCAATCCGTGGCGCAGCGTTTAATTGTCATTATTAATAGCTCTGCTTTTGTAAAATACACGCGGCGAGAAGTTTCCATCGAACACTTGTCACCTGTATTTTCGCATTACTGGCTTTCTCATTTCTTTTTCTCGAGAGTGAGATGATAATATTAAAACAATAAAGCTATCTTTTAAACGATCCATAGATTTTTATGTTATTAGTAACAAAAATGAATAGATAATTTTCTTAAAGTTATGCACAAATTTTTAATAAAATCTAGCGAGCAATATTTTTTTCCATCCCGCGAGCATTGTATATGTTTTTAGCGTATTTTAACGAGACCCCGTAGTTGAGCATAGAAAATTTCTAGCTTGCCTGATTACCACGCCAATTGACGATCGCGGTTTATCGATGCATATCGTTGCCGATTATGCAAATTTATCCGGGCGTCTGTGTTACTCAGCCCAACACCATCGAATGGCGTTGCCCGTTTGACAGCTACATTATTTGTACGCGCTCGTTTGCATCGTAAATTCCACACGATGCGTCGCGTCGATTTGCTTGCTCAAAACCTTTTCGTTCCCGTTTGATTTGCAATGCATTTAGACGTTTCTTTATTTGCCGTGACACGCCGCATGTCGCGCATTTATCTCTTTCATTACCGTGTAATACGAGGTAATGAAATGTTCAACGTACAGCGGATCCTTCGGATCTTGAGAGATCCGTATACGCGTTTAAGATCTGTACGGGATAAACGTTTATTGCCCCCTTCACGGATTTTTTTCTCGTTTATGGCTTATGGATTTAATTTTTAATATATTCTTTAAGGATACAACTCTGTCCATTCGTAGTTTCTACAGTTGTGCGAGATAAAAGATTTAAACGTATCTTTTCCAAATGCGCTTTTTGTACATCTCAGTTTATTATCATTATCGAAAGCTTTTCAATAGTATGGTACACACAGAGAACAATTTCGTGATTTGCGTCCTGGAAAATTAATCTGCGGGTTTCAATTTCGTGAACTTCCTTTATCGGCTTCCGGTACGACGAGTTCAGGAGGACACGGGGAAGCCGAGAGGGGAAGAGCGAGAGGGATACGGAGGCCCTGCGACGCGTGACGGCAGCATCGGAATGCTCGCTGGGTCTATAAATCCCAGGGGAGGTGAGCGTGCGCCGGTGTAATAGAATGACGGAATTTACAGCGGAATAGAGAATCGGCTTGTTATTAGCACGTTCTAACATAACTCGGATTCAGCGATGCGTACGGCAGCAGTAGGTGGATGCCCGGAAGGGGGGGCCGCCGAATATTTATAGCGAGCGCCAGTATGATGTAGCTGTGTGGACCTCCTTGCGTCGCCCAAATATATGAATACGTTGATCGATGCTTCTTATCTTTAAGGTATATATAAATCTCGATTCGTTAAACTCAACTTTCCAATAGCGACTTTCCTGTAAAATGTGAAATTCCGACAACAGTTATAATTATCGTAAAATTTGTATAAAAGTTTTTTAAAAATAGGAACTTTAAAATTTATTGTATAATTCTTTAACAGCTGTTTATGTCATCCGTATCGATTGCGTATCGGGACCTGTCAAATACAGACTCACGAAGAACTTTCGAGCGCGAGCGTACGAGATTTCTGTATAGAAGACACGATGTGGAATTGATGCAGGATAAGAATGGAAGAGAAGAAGAGAGAAAGAGAGACGCACAGTGATATAGTTGAGTACGATTTTCTACGATATGCTGGAGAGACGAAGAAAGCAATAAACGCGGCGGTATGTCTCGTCTTCTCTCCTCGTCCACGTGCAAAATAAAACGGCCGCGCCGGAGATTCGAAGACGCGGGACAAGAAGGAACGAAGAGAGCAAATATATAAAATGCGTGTGTATATGTATATAATAAATACAAAAAACAGAAGGAAAGAGAAGGGCACAGCATCCACGGAGTTGTTGTTCGTGCCCCGCGCGCGAAACCGCACGCCATCTCCGCTCTCTTCTCTTCATGCTGCCCTTCGCATCCGGTTCGCCCGTTTCTCTCTCTCTCTCTCTCTCTCTCTCTCTCTCTCTCTCTCTCTCTTTCTCTCTCGTAATAAAACGATTCCCCTCGACGTTCAATTTACGCCTTTGAGATCCGCAACGGGGCACGATAGTTCTTCTCGAACCCGTCAGTTCATAGCCGATAACTCCATTGCAACGTGTCATGGGTCACGACTCTGAAATACTCTCTTCGCGGCTTCGTTTCGCTCTCTTCTTCCCATCGCCCGCTTGTATGGGAAGAATACTACCCCTTTCTCTTTTTTTGCTTCTTCAGCGCGATCTTTCCTCATGTCTCTAATTACACTTCCCCGGGCATCGTCGATATTTATACCATCGTACTTTATTCGAGCATCGTCGTCCTCGAGGCTTCGTTGCCTCCGTAACGACAAAAGTATCCCTCATAAAGTATTCCTCGTCTGCTATGCATGGGCATTAATAAAATTCCTTAAAAAATCATAAACCTGTCGGATATCATGTTTTTATATATGTGTTCGTGTAGCGGATATCGTCGCGTGATTATTCGCACCAAATGAATGTTCCACGATGGAGCCGTCTTGTTTCTACATATTTGAGCAAAAATATCTGGAAATCTCTCATCTCATATTTTATTCGTAAGACTTTTGCGCTCATGCCTCGATATGCGATAAAATTCAATATTGTGGAAAAGTTTAACGTATCGAGAAAAGTGCACAAAATAGTTTCAATGATTCTTCATGCCTTTTTATTCGTTTATCGCTTAATTTTATCAGTTATACATGTTAATACAAGGTTTCGAAAGCAATCGAACGAAAATGTCCGCGAGCTATTTTGAGGCCACCGCAATTATTAAGCTGGTGTGTACGTCGGCCGGAATATTTAGCGAATTATTTATTTCCAATTTGGACGTATGCTGCGGTTTGTAACCCCGTTTGTCAATTGTTCATAAGTAACGCCAATCGACTCGATAAATTTTATCGGACATTAAAGTGCGATAATGCGTCGTACGATCCTAAGATTGAGACAATTATCAGTTTTATGAATATATCCCTCGCTATACACATACGTTTAGCGCCAGTTGGAACTTTGTGTCGTCGTTATTATATGTGGAACGATAAAAACGCTGGAGGCCATTGTTGCGGATTTTATTGCACGAGAAAGGTCGTATGGCTACCGAGATGAATTATTGGAGCGAGGGAGATCTTTCGATTGCCAGGAGATCATGAATGTTTATGTGCGCGTAATAAATTCAGAGCAAATATCTTTTTTTGCGGTCAAAAGAATTATCAGTCCAATTATTACTTGGATAAGATCGAGAAGATCAAGTGGATTAATTCTTTTATAGGGCGATATTACAAGACAAGGGATTAAAAATAGATTGGATATAGATATAGTTTATAATATAGATGGGCAAGTGGTAAATATATTTGCTAGCAGCAAAATGTGTAATTCAAGTTTTCCAATGTATGTCTCGCGATAATTGAGATCGATTCATTTTCCGCGCGCAGGCACTGCTATTAGTATTTCGCCTTGAGGTATCGTTTACTGTTCCTCCAACATTTCTGGTTTCGTTCCATATAAATGACCCTATCGATTCACAAAATCCGACTAATTATTATCGATACAACTATATAGATGTCAAAAACGAGGGAGGTATAATGAATGGATTATTTTTCCGTTTATCGTTTTCTCAGGTTTTATAAGGGCGTCTGAGTTTGAAATTATGTATCGATAGTGTGTGTATGTGTGTGTGTGTGTGTGTCATTATTTACGCACAGGAGACGTACTCCAAGTCGGCTTTCTTCCAGTAATTACACCGACACGCGAGCGACTTTTTTCCACCGGCGAAATTATTGCATTATACATTCGCGTCTTATTATTATTGAGACCTTGAGAGAGAGAGAGAGAGAGAGAGAGAAAATACGTGGACGACTGAGGTCGGCGTCTTCGACGGGAATCGACGTTCAAGGCCGGTATATGTAATTATCGTGCGCGCACCAAACATCGAAAACGATTTTTATTCGATTTATCATTGAATTATTTATGCAAAATGAAGCGGATGTTCTCGATGTGTTTTATTGTTTATGAAATTTTATAAATTCTATATAAAATGAAGAATATAATATATCAAAAGATCACGCGCGGGTTTGCCTCGTTATAGATAAGTGTCGCGCCAAAAACTGGCGAGTCACCATCGTCAAGAAAATAACGATTCGACATTTCGCTTTTACGAGAGTCGCCTCATTTCATCTCACGCTGTCGACGGCAAATAAAAATGTTAAGATTTTTTCACGCACTTGGCAGAACAATTACTAAAGCCACGTTCAAAGTGCTTTTTACGAGAGGGCCACGAAATCAAGAACATTTTATTTTATTTTCATTTTTTTCCGCTTTAGTCATTGTAACATAAACGCTGAAAGTGCTCCATATAAACTCTCGTGGTCGTTACATAGATCATACATGCCACGCATTTCTTCAAGTATTTTATAACTGGTACATCAAGATAGCAGATCATCGAAAGAGAAGAAACTCGAAACGGACTGATCGCGCTCGACGATTTCTTTCACGATCTCGTCACTCGGGATGCAATTATTGAGCGCAAGCTACACGCCAAGTCGATCGCCTTATCCAGTTTCACAGAATGTCTTGGATGGCAATTATCAATCGATGACGTAAAAATCAGCAAGCAACCCGAGGATTCAAATTTAATTCAATCAGATAATGCTTCTCTCAGTTAGACATTTATAGCGGGTGATCCGATAACATATACAATACATAAAAATGAAGTTCGTAACCGCAGTTGCGGTTACAATTTATTAGTCTTTGATATTCCAGGACGGTTATATAATTCGCGTTTTACGCGATAGATAAAGTATTTTTCCGTTTATGTGCCCGTGTCGGTTTTATGCGTTTTATGGTACAAAGTTTAGTCGCGATCGTAAGACACGGTTCATTATATTTAGCAGCGCGATATACATTCGTGCTTATCCTTTCAACATTTAAATGTCGTATGTATATACAATCGGTTACTTCAGTCTCGGAATTTATAAAGCACAGTATACGACGACATATGACGCAAATAGTTATTCGCTATGTTTGACATTTCGTGTTTCTATTTCGATTTGCTTATCGTGAATTTGCTTACGATGATTTATATATTTTTTCTAATATTAGACATATATTTAATATATTATTTTTCAATTATTTTATTCTTTTGTAAAAGTGTCAAAATTATTTCTTAACAAAGTATGGAAGTATTAAAAATATATATATATCAAACTCGGAAGAATTTTGAAAAAAGATGATGTCTAATGAAATTTTCGTGAAAGAAATATCGAGTACGCATATTTGGTCGGGGATATTCCGCGTAATTTATTTGGTTAATAAGATAATCCGCAATGAGCTATATGCAATGTATCGATCGGTACACCCATGTATCTGTAAATCAATTCTAAATTAACTTTCGTCCGAGATTAATATCACCGATGGGCGCGTTCTCTTTCTCTTGCAGACGCGGCGAGCTGCGACAGCTGAAAAAGCGATTTTGCAGTATGACAACTCGATCGTATCGGTCGGCAGGATTTCTCCAAGCGCGCACGTATTCGCCCCGTGTTCGCTATAAGCCGCGAGAAAAAGCTGTCGTCTCTCGGAACATCGGCGTAATATCGTCGATGAGGAGGAGGAGGAGGAGGCAACGGATGGCGGCAGGGAGGACGGCGGAACGAAAGACGATTTTATCTCGGCGCCGTACCTCATACCGGTTTTTCGATACCGAGTGGCGAGCAGGGTGGCGCGCGATTTCTTGCCAATCAGCGTGTCCCGGCGAAGGGTGGGCCTTTTATTCGGGAATCGATTAAAAGCGCAGATAAATAAACTATGCCGATGGCGGTTTATTCTTCACATTACCATTTCGGTCGCCAACAGAGGCGAAACCTTCCCGGTTTCCAATTATACCGACTGAAAATTCACAACATTTCACTTGCATTATTCCACGGTATCTTTTAGCCAAATTCATATACACTACGTGTGAATCAATAACGAGGATGCGACGCAAACAGACAAAAAATATAATACACATATTATAAAATCTCTATAGAAATAATTTAAAAGTTTAATGCGAGTAACGCATTAAACATTGCGCACGCACTCGTGCACAGTCGCGGCAAGATTTAATCGTCAAGCGTCATCTCGACGCGGAATAGTTATACAATTACTGGTATCCTGCGGCCGATGTATAGATACACGCACGTCGATTCATCGAAGATTTATCTTTTTGCCAAGGTTCTCTCTTTATGGGCAACCTGTCTAAGCGCGTATTTCGCTACGCTACTCGCGGCGCTCGCGGGAGCTATACGGGTGCGGGAATTGATTTTACATTTAAATTTAATTAAACGACCGTTGTGGCGCCGGCCATTCAGCGTAATCCGCTCTCGTTGCAGCTTAACACGCGCCATCGCATCGGAGAGCGCGAATCCCGACATTCGCTTATAAACATTATTACATCCCGAGGATGGTTAGACGCGTGAGCTGTAAAATTGCGCTCTTTACATATTTGTGTTGCTGATGCGTTTTGCGAAGCTTAATAACCGTCCCGATTCCGCTGTTAAGCGACAAATATCTACTTGAGACGTGAGTTGTTTTTTTCTGTCTACTTTTCGCATACATAATTTCGTTGTTTTACTCGCGTCGAGAGTGAATTCGCGAGCCGAATCGAATTTTATTTTTCGGCTCACGCTATAGGAAAGTAAACATCGGTTAAATAAATTTATAAACGGATACTGATACGAATTAAGTTAAAATGATTACTAATAGATTGTATGATATTGATATTAATAAGATAACGAAGTAGTTGAACGAGTAATCATATTGATGTATTTTCAACATTGATGGAATTCGCAGATCGTGGACAAGCGAAGGGGCAAACTTTTCTTCTGCAAAAGTATAAAGACCCTAATAACTAATATAGGTAATACAAGCCCGCGGCGATAAAGAGCGGCTTTAGCACACCGGTCCGCAGAAGTCGATACACGCAGAAAATCCATACACGGCGATTACCTGTCGGTGTTTCAAGACGCGATATACAACGTGCGTGCTATATTCTGACATCATAATGCGGGTGATAAAACGAGAGAATCGAGCGTGACCGTCGTTGTCGTCGTCGTCGTCGTCGTCGTCGTCGTCGTTATTTATCGAGACGCAGCGGACCCTCGTCGACGCGATTATCGTTCCAACAACGTAGTATTACATGTCGATCGAGACGTATGTTTTGCCTGTCATTTGCGGATATTAATACTCCTGCCCAACAGCGTTCGATCGTCCAAATTGCAATTTGCCTATGCGTTTGCCTATCGAATGTCGCGGCGATATATACGCATCGTGGTTGACTTTTAAAAACGATCAGGCATCTCTTTACAGAATTTATAAACCGGAATATAGGTATTTCTACGATCGGTAGTCTAATTGCTGTTTTGATAATGATAGAGAATAATACGAGAGATATAACACTATTAATAAAATAATCATAGATTGTGTCCTCAGTATTCACGCTGATACAATGGCGTATTATGTCGGTTAAAATGTAACGTATGCTTTTACATATTGCTCGTATAAAGTCTGAATAATATTTATTAGTTTGAAATTTATAAAGATATTTCAGGTATCTAGTGAAGCCGCACATAGAAAATGGAAAAGAAAAACCATTTCCACGCTTGTGCAGTTATGATTTGCGATCCGTATTATTCTTAAAACTTTTTTTTGTCGCGATGAGAGAGAGAGAGAGAGAGAGTCGCGCGCGGTCTCCCGTTCGATAACATCGTGAAAAAGTAAACTCTCCCGCCTACTCGAGCATCTTTTATTGAATTCGCGGAACCGTCGCTCGTCTTCTTCATTCAAGCTTTATAAATGAGCCCCGGAGCCGCGAAGTTCGTAAAACGCGGCCATTATAAAGGTTCCGGCGCATATTCTTCTGGGAATTTCGCGGGAACGGGCAAATTTTATTAATGTTAATTTCAGCTAAGTGCTATACGCTTATCTGGGGCGTATTACGCTGAATTATACGGACTTGCGTTCTTTTTAATCGAATTACGGCGACCGTGATGGATGCAATTATAATTTATTTTCCGTTTTTTATACGCTTTAACTTTTATAACGGACCGCGCGCGCCTGGCAGTTACGATAGATTACCGCAATATCGCGAAAAGGTCGGAGACCTCGTATTTCTATCGGGTGGAGTCGCGTTAGTAATTTTTTTCCCGATGCACTGAAAACGTTCGGCTGCTTTACCCGAGAGTTATATATTTCGCTAGAAATATTTATTATACAGGAGAAAATATTCAAAAGTTAGTCACGCTATTATTTTCACGCTAAGTCGAATCCAAGTCGTTCAACTTTTTCTTTCATCAATTTTATGGTCGATCCTTTTGTGAAACTATTCAAAACCTGGAACATATTTTGCGATATTATACGGCTGACTATTATTAAGAAATTAAGAATTTTAATAATTAAATACGTAAGATCTGGATTTTTTTTTCCACCTTGCGTGCGGCTTTTAAACTACAAATTATGTTCTATAAATACATATCGCTCCGACGGAAAACAAGATGAATAAACCGCTGGGAACGAAAATAATTCAGCATGCTCCGTTTTGCCCCGTCTCTCTTTCTCTCTCTCTCTCTCTCTTTCCGAATAGAAAAACCGCTGTAAAAAAAAAAGCGGCGCGTTGCATCGTTCGCCGGTTAAAAATCTTCAACTCGCGAAATATCCGCGGTCGACGAGATGGGAAGAAGGAGGAGGAGGAGGAGGCAGAAGGACGCGATAAATTCCAGATACGAAAATTAATGCCGCACGGAACGATACTCCGTTGTGCACGACGACGACGATGCAGTTCGCCGCGAATACGCACTGCATACTGAGCGAAACATTACCCGACATTATAAATGAGAATCGTAAAACATTATGGCACATCCACTACCTCAGGTTTTTTTTTTTTTCCCCTCTTTCTGTTTCTCGGTGTTCCCGGACCGTTTTTCTTCTCTACCGTTCTGTACGCGCGGGGCCCCTTCTCTCTTTCTCTCGCCGCCGCTCGAGATAAAATTACAATGACCGACGCGTTGACCATCGACTTCTGAATTATCGCCCCCTCGTTTGCGCTTTTTATAACGACGACGACGACGACGACGATGACGGCGACATATCCTCGACCCTTTGTTCCCTCCATGGAAACGAGCGCGCAGCAAAACTCTCTCGTTTCCACGGAAAACGGAGGTCGAGCGAATGTTAATTATCGGATATCTACTCAGTGATTTATGAGGATTACTTCCATTGTTCGAAATGCTATATCCCAGTATGTGTGTATGTGTGTCCCTGCTAAATTAGTATTAAACAATTATATATCTATTCGTTAAATTCGCTGTATTAAAGTTTCAATTCAATTCGACTCGGCTGATAATGTTCTTTCTTTTATTATATTCCTGTAAAGCGGGTTAAACGGACGGCAATTAAATGCTCTTATCGTACACGAG
The DNA here is from genome assembly GCF_030449975.1 of Polyergus mexicanus. Classification (NCBI taxonomy): domain Eukaryota; kingdom Metazoa; phylum Arthropoda; class Insecta; order Hymenoptera; family Formicidae; genus Polyergus; species Polyergus mexicanus. Next base: position 12,432,849 of record NW_027223324.1, read on the forward strand.
CGGTAATAATCATTAATTGATTAAACTATTAAGAGAGATCTCGGGGAAATAATTGCGCCGCTATTACAAGCACGGGATGATCAAGAGAAAAGTATTATCAAAAACAAAATGAGAGCAAGTGTAATTGTCGGTGATTATTCGGCAATTAAGCGATCGATTAATAATTTAATTACTCGCGAAAATTACGATGAAAGGCAATCGATGTCTATTATCTTTTATTAATTTCTGTTTAAATTAACTTTATCCATCGATCGATCGATTATTTTATTACATCGTCAGTTTTAATTTTATCAGTATCTCGTGCAATAAGTAAAGTTGTAGCAGAAGCGTGAACATTTAGATCACTCGTTCATGAACGAATAGTAATTAAGCGAATATCACGGAGCACGCGCTCCCTTTCATTTCTACTCCGAACGTCATTAACATAAAGCGTTCCTTCCTACAAGAAATTACGTATATCTTACGAGAGTGACTTGTCGCGTAATGAATTAGTATCAGTTAGCCAATCAGATAATTATCATCTATTGATCGAATACCAGACCGTAAATCGTAGAGCGTGCTTTTTTCTTTCTTGCTCTTCTCTCCTATTTTTGTACCATCATGATCCTCGATGCGATATGGCAACGCCCACGCTTCGATGATTGACTTTTGAAATATTTCACATCATTGAGCTTACTATGATATGCAATAATATACCTTTAATTTTGTTATCCGTTGTCTCCGCAATCTGTAATAAAAGACGCGTTTGACATATATCAATTGACAGAAATTATAATTCTCGTTCATTAAACGAATAACTAATTATTTGAAAGTGAAGGTTGCTGCACGTGTCATAATCTAGACAAGAAGCTTTTGTGAGAAATGAGGGCGAGCGCACGATTATCGAGGTGAAGAGCTGCCAATTAACATATTAATTAATTATCGAGCAGTTACGTAAATACGCGTTCTAGATTCTTTGTATCGTGATAGCAAATTTTTTTTGATATCGTGAAAGATACTCGCATAAATCATTTTTCCATATTAATATTTTAAAAACAAAATATTTGAATTTTAGATCAAATATAAGATTCCTTTCTCACTGTCAAATAAGAATTATTTGACGAATAGACAGCGCGCATTTAACGTTCTCTCATTTTATGCCATTGTTATGCTCTTTTGTATATATAATTTAGATAATCGGTTAAATTAATTACACGTCATCGCTGTATCTCATTTTGCAATGTGGCTTCAACAGCGAGCATCGAAAGTTCTTTGTAGACCGATATACGTGGAGATACCTTTCATTATGTGTCGGATAGTTGCTTGAGTTTAATAATGGCGATATTAATGCGGGAACAGCAGCGTCGATCGTAAATTAGATATTCGCATTGACGTCGACGAACATTTATTGTCGATCCATATTCCCGGTTTTGATGCGAGACGCTTAATAGTGGGCAATTTTAATAACGCGAGTCTATAAAATTTTATATTATCATCGCACAAAATGCACAAAATGAAAAACGTATGCACAATGTCGTGTAAACCGTGTAACGCAGAAAAATCGGGTCAAAATAAAAATTATTAAAATTGAAATTATATCGTTAAATTGATTGCATTGCACGTAATACGATAATCGTGTTTTGTTGATTGTTGCAATGTATTACAACTTACCGCGACAAGTGTAAATAATAATGCGCACAATAAACGTGTATATACTCGATATAATTGATTACATAGCGATACACACTATAGTATACATCGTAGAAAATTTCTAGTAAAACTCGTAATAAAATTTCGAAAAATCCTGATGATAGCTTTAACGAGATTAATCTCGTTCTACGCAACAACGTGTTCGTTATTTCACTCATTTATATTTGGTGCAATATTTAGAGAACATTATTATTTGTACTTGTGCCGTAAGAAATAAGCTACCGCTTGTTACGAGAAAGAGGCGCACAGTTTCCCGCGCAATCAGCGAACCGACATTCTCTGGGAATGTTACCTGCGAACAATCGTACGCGCACATACGTACCCACATTTAATTATCCATGGTTGACAGATACGTACGACGTATTCCCGCGTGATTGTCTCGAGAGCCAATTTGTGTGACTTGGGACAGACGGAGAAGAGAGAGAGAGAGAGAGAGAGCAGTTTGGTCCCGCTGTCACGATTAAAGTCGTAAAATCGCAGACTAATAGCCTTGTTACGTTAATTCAACGTAATGTCGCGCGGTAACGATAAACGCATATGGTATATATGCGAGGCGGAGGAGGACGTCGCGGGAATGACATAAATTTAATTTAACGACGTCGAGGTCAGCGCGTCGCTTCGCTTCGCGTCGCGCCGTGAGGAATACGACTCTGTGTATGTGGAGCTGATTGGAGGATCCCGAGATCCCAGAGTCGGTGAGGAACGTGGCGGCACGATGATTTACCTTCCTCAAAATAAAGCTCGGGGATCGTCGCGTTCACTCGCGTACGTACCCCGTCACGCGCTGTCCGATGCAGAAATTTTGCGATGAAAATATTCGCAATTGACAATGAGAAACGAAACCCTCATAAGTTTCGTTATCAATTTTATGCTCGTGTGTGTTTCGATATCAGTTGTATCGATTTAAGTGCCGACACATTGCATAGATTATGATACATTTTATATAATTAATGTATATTATTTACGAATATCTATTTTATTAGTATTAATGAATAACAATTTCATAAATATTACATCTTCAAGTAAATTATATATATACGCGATAATTTTATTACATTTCCAACAACAAGTTCCTCTTTTTCATTATCATTAAATTTTATTCTAGCATTTTTTAAATTATACGATAGTTATCCGTATAATTGCTAAAGAGATGAAAAATAAAAAACGTGATCTTATATCTGATAATGCTTTTTCACATATATTTTATCTTCCCTTATTTAGCACGCGCTAAAGTTTTTCCTGTAGACATATTTAATTATAGATTTTTTGCGTAAGGTTTTGTGATATCAATTTTATTTTTTTTTCCTACATAATAATTCATTATATATGCGATACAGAAACCTATTATCTAAAGCAGTTCATATAAAATCATTAACGTGTGCTAGTTGGCTGATTCGGTTTGTGATAATTACAAGTAGTGCGTGTGTAGTGGAGTTTATTTTCCCTTTCGGGATCGTCTAATCAAGAGGGAGATACTCGGCCACGTTCCGTCCGGGTACGGGAACACGGAGGCACAGATAGGGGGATGGGTAAAAGCTATCGTATTAAAGTCGTTTCTGTCGCAGTACGGCGTCTCATTTCGCGTCCGAGAAAAAGGATTAAATCGCGGTTTCCGCCGCCGGTCGCCGTATGATTACTTCGCGTGCAATGGGCGGCGTGTGACGGGAAATAATGCCGTGGAAAGCGGCGACTGTGTAACCCGCGTATATACTCTCAGCGACGAAGGATTATTTAGGTAGTGATGCAAACACCTCGCGTACGCTTTGCTAATATACGACTGTACGACGTAACCGCGATTGCCGCACGCTTCGACACAATTTGCCTAGCAAATACGAATGGAGGGGAAAAAAAAAAATTGAATTTTCACACATACAATATTTTGTCCCTGATGCTTTGTTCCCCGCAAAAAAATGCAGATGTCTTTTTAAAAGCAGTTTAATTTTCTAGAATACGCTTATATATAACACGTCATTACTTTGTATATTTTATTTAATATATAGTGATATATTATATTTATTTTCCTTTTGTCGCACAAAAAATGCAACTTTTTTCTAAACGTCACCATTAGTACCGTATCACAGATTAAGACCACTTTCTTAATTGAAAGATCAATCCGGCGTGATAGCCGATTCATAAATTATAATCTGTTGCCTTTTTATCGCGACTGGATTTTTGATCGATCCGCGATATTTTTAAAATCAGTCACAAACTGCGACGCAAACTCTGTTTTCGTTCTCTCTTCGGTATCGTGTTGGGTGTGATTAACGCGATAAGCTGACGAGCACCTCGTCAGAAGCAGAAAGAATGATAGACCAGTCAGAGAAAAGGACTGATTGACTTAACTGCTTGTATACATCATTACACTCGTCGAGTCTTGATGCCAAGGCCAACCGGCGCCGTATTCAGGTCGTTCTTAATTAAGCTGTTGGGTACTAGCTCAGATGGTGTGACAAATCTGTTGTGCGGAGTATATTTATATTTTCCGTCAACTTTGTAAAACTCGAGACGATCTGCGTCTTTAATCCAAATATTACATTGTTCGCGAATATAGATTTTTTTTTTTTCGCGAAATATATCTTGCATGCGGATCTTTTAATTAGTAAATCTATAACGATTGTAATTTTTCGTTTATTGTTTTCATGATTAGCGATTAGTGATAATGTTTATCGTATCCTGCCTATCATCAAAGACTATCGAGGAAACGACGATTAACATTTCGCGCGAGGCGCTTTACGGATAGCTCTTATATATCAAGCGTGGCATTATCTTGCTTACGATACGTTGTAATGGCACCGTGTTGGCGGCCGTAAATTGCTACGGAAAGTCTCCCGAGCTGACACGTAACACGGCGAAGTCCGGCGTACGGCCATTATGGGCATCGGCCTTTCAACTCGGGGGCATTTTAACTTCGCTCTCAACATCGCGCATCGATCATGAGATTCATGAGCCTCGTCAGCTGGGGCCATCGACTCCCTCAGTCTCTTCTTTTTACTCGCTTCGCTCGACCATCTTTCGCTCGTTTTTATCTTGCGAGCGTGGATATTCGCCGATTATGGCAATCCTCTCGACGAAATCGGACAAAAGTAAAGAAGATTATCATTTTATATGCGAGAATAAAATAAAATTGTAAATGTAAATCATCAGTGTGATGTTTTACATATTGATCGATGGACGCGAATAGAGATCGATGAAAATATCGTTGTCGAAAATTTTTGCCGAATTATATTTATTACATTATATTATTTTGTCAAATATTAATGTAATTCCTCGAGATTTAGATCCTCTAAAAAAAAGCTCTATGTACTTAAAAACTTTTAAACGATATTCCGTTGATAATTTATCGTGCATTCGAAACGATTCAAAGTTAACTCGTTAGCTGATCACACACCGGCTCCGCGATACAATCAGGCGAATAACGAGCACGTTCTTGTTTCAGGTTGCGACACGACCTTGGAGCCCGGATCAGGGCAAGACGCGCGAGATGACCAAGCTCTGCAACCATAAGAGGAAACTTCTGCTGCCGTCCGCGGCCTCCAGTCCTGTCGCGTCTTGTACACCGGCGGTCTCATCGTCGACTTTATCTTCTGGCCCGACAACGACCTCGATTCACGCGAACGCCGATTCGCCCACATCGCCGGATAAAGCCAGAAAAGGTAAGAATGTGTGATTGCAAATATGAAAGAGTATTATTATTTGAATAAAAAAAAAAAAATCGCTTTCAAAAAGGTACAATAATTGTAGAATCAGACATAATTAAAGAATATAAATGAAAAATGATTTTTAAGAAAATATAATTTCTCGAATCTGTAGGCGAGCCAAAAATTTTAACAAATGTGCTATAATATTTACTCTAATAATAGCAGATTTGCATTATATATTTTATTTAAGTATTTATGTCTATAATGTATTAAACTTTCCTCTCTCTCTTCTTCTTCTTCTTCTTCTTTTTTTTCCCCGTTAAGCGATTCCCGCGATCGATCAAAATTAAGATTTCTTCAACATCTGTTTTCGTAATCTCGACGACTTCGATAGTCAAACTCACATACGTACTCGCAAAACTTTTTCTATCGATCCGCTAGTATTAACAAAGTTTTCTGTCAAGTCGTACGTCGAATCGGCGCCATAATCGCCGAGACGTTTATTCACCGTCGCGCGGGAACACGTGCCAACTTTTATTGGAGGAAGACCAAAAGTTTTTCCATCCCCTCCGTCAAGTGAGCCGTGATCATTAGGGAAAAAGATCGAGTCGGTGGAAGAAGGACGACGAAATTGCAGCATTAGTCGGTTCGCCCATCACCCCCCCCCCTCCCCTCTCCCATTTCCCCCCTCTCTCTTTCTCGTTTCAGGATCGTCTTTTCTTCGCCCGCCACGTTGGCACATTAAAGCTCAAGAGAAGCGCGGTAAAGGGCGAAACGGGGACAGGGTGAAATGATGTATCATCGTATAACCGCCAAACTCTCCACCGAATTTCATTACCAAATCCCATAACCGGACCCATCCCGCCGCATTGCTCCTTTCCCTCCTCCTCTCCTCTCCTCTCCTTTTTCTTTTTTCCTTATTTCCGCGACGTTAATTAAGCGGCTGTTGTAGGACGCGCGACAAACGCGTTCCCAGCGTACCTCTACCTGTATTCGAAATTGCGTCAGCTAGAAATTATAATACGTTTGTGTAGATTGAATGCCGGACGCGACCGTGTCGGCGACCAACGGTTATTAAACTTTCACCTTGGGCTTCTCGCAACTGCACGTTTTAATATTATTCGCAGAGGAGGTTGGGAGGGCATCTCTCATTTCTCGAACATCGAATTACTCGAATATCGTGAAAATGATGTATCTACATAAGATAAATGTATATTTTAGAAAATAGTACGATTTTTCATACACATATTACAAAATTAAAGATTAAAATTATGTGTCTTTATTTGTAGTCTTGTAAAAAGAGGATAGATATATTTATTGGGTGATTGCATAAGTTCGTGCCCGATTTAAATATAAACTTCAATAGATTATATTTTAGAGATAACACTTTTATTAATCAATTATATAGTCTCCATTCTTTTCTACAATGGTTTTCCAACGATCTATAAGCTTATCGATTCCATTTTTGAAGAAAGAACATGGTTTTTCTTGAAAAAAGTTGTAAGGTGGTTTTCGACAGCTTCCTCGGAATTGAGATTCTTGCTATTTAAACTATTCTGCAAAGACCGGAACAGATAAAAATCTGAAGGCGCAATATCTGGAGAATATGGCGGATGCTGCAGAATTTCCCATTGCAACTCCTGCAGTTTTTCTGCAGCTTATTCCTTTCAGTCAGGAGATGCGGCACCCGTATCAAGCTTGGAAATGTATCCAAGCTTTTTTAAATGACGAAAAGCGGTTGAATTATCGATGTCCGGCCTCTCAGCAATATCCTCAGTTGTAATCCTTGGGTTTCTTTCCACTAAGGCATGCACAATGTCATCATCAATGCCAGAAGGTCGTCCAGAGCGGGGTTGATCCTCCATGTTGAAATCATCATTTCGAAATCTGCCAAACCACTTTTTTGACTGTTCGGAGAGCAGGAGCGCGGTCCAAATAAACGCTTTGAATATTTTTTTGTGCAATCCCAACACTCACGCCTTTCCGAAATTCATATAGCATTACATGCCGCAAATGCACCTTTTCGTTCTCCATTTTTAATGATTTCTCTTATGCACAAATGGACTTATCTGAACAATATCTGACGCTAAATTGACATAAGACAACGTCATCTATTCGGTGTAAGCGACAATTACCACACGAAAGCAAGAGAACTTCGCCATGCAGTAACTTAATGCCATCTATGAAAATCGGGCACGAACTTATGCAATTATCCAATATATAACATTTCTCTCTCTCTCTCTCTCTCTCTCTCTCTCTCTCTCTCTTTCTTTGTATGCAGTCTTTCTTAAAAGTCTGCTCTGCAATTATCAACAACAAAGACGGATCGATTCACGGTGTCCGCTCATAAATAGATTACGATGCATTCGAGTGCGTAGATGCACTCGATGCGCAGCATCGAGCAAAGGGTGAATAATTTCACGTTTGCGTCTGGATATCTAGAGCTAAAGTTTAACTCGAGTTTACGATTGGCGCGTGTGTGCGGGTACGGATATACATGCTTGTCGTTGGCGATGTTTTTATGGGACTTTATAGGGTCGTTTTAACATCGACGCACGCTCGCGCCGCTTCGATTCCAATTCTCCGGTGATATAAAACGACACGCTGGATATGGGAGGGTTGGTAACTTTTTTCCCCTCGACTTTCTTCTCTTTACCACGCCATCGATCTCTGCGCAAACATACATACATACATACATACATACATACCAACGCACATCCTACGGCAGGAGGAAGAACGGTAAAGGGAATAAGTAGAGAATGAATCTTTATCGTGAAACGTCGAGCTCCGAATTTTCATAACGCGCTCATCCCCGTTGGGAGCCCGATTTAATTCCCCCTTTTTCTGATTTTCAGTTTGACTTTGCTGAAAGAACTAAAAAGGGAAGGAAGGGTCTTTGCTTACGTACGATGGATATACCGCGCTGGGAGTAGAAATGATCGAACGCCCGTTTTGGTTTTATCGGTCACGAGAACAAAATGGAAATCACAATTATTTGAGGTGGTCCGCTGCTGTCAACGTTCAATAATATGTTAATTGTCGCATTAACTTTCCTCGAGTTATGCAAAATGCTTCATTTTTTTTTATTGCGTATTTGTAGAAATATTGAAGAAAATTTTAATAAATTATTTAGTCAATTTTGACAATGAAATTTTTTTTCATAAAATTGAAAACTGTCTCTATGCATTTAAATGATGAAAAGTAAAACATTAAATAAAATGTTTTTTGCTATGTATTCAGAATCTATTGTAGAATCCAATTGGCTTAATTAAAATAGTAGTTTAAACTCATCATGGAAAAAAATAAAAAAGAAGTTTAACGAAACTCACGACACGTATCATACAATTATTAAATGATTAATAATGCTTACATTCGAGTTTTGCGCGATCTTTGGCCGTTCCAAGCAATTTTCCCCTGCAAACAGTTTTCCCTGGAGCTCGATCGATCACTTTTGTCCTCGTGGCAGTTCCTCTACGGCGACATCCAGAGAGCAACGAGTAGAGATTTTACGGGCGACGAACCCTGACGATTCACCCTCGCACGAATTACCGAATTTTTCGAATGCAGTGACGAACGATGAAAAATTCTTTGGTGAATTTGACTTGTAGTCGAGTGTGTTTGTTTTCGTTGTTTATCGAGGATATCGTGTTGTGTAAACAGATTAACTCTACCACCTACATCAGACGAGTCTATTAGATCTTGTATTCTTTTCGAAAGGTGTGTTTGCATAGGATATTGCTGAGAAAAATAATCTTCTTGAAGAAGTATAGGGGGATGAAACGAAGTATATAAATCCGATCTGCATGGAGTGAGCAGGAAGATCTTAGTTAATGAGATATTTAATACATTGTATAATCAAATAGAGAAATTGGTCTTTGTAAAACATTATTGCACTTATCGTTGATAATTGGTAGGTAAAACATATTAATTCGAATTAGCCCAGTTGTATTAAGAAAGAATAGATTGCGGGGGAGGTATTTTCTATCTACCACATCGTGACGAGATCGCGGTGTAGCGGCCATATCCTTAGACCAATCGGCCGCGAGCCGGCCTTCTTATCGCGGCGTCGATCAATAAAGTCCCGGGAGGAGAAAAGAATCCGTTTTCCCTTCGCTGCGACGACGACGATGACGACGACGAACCGCGACCGATGGCGTAGATGATGGATACAAGAGGAAGGGGTGAAAGAAGCCAGGCTATAAATCTTGTGGTGGGGGTCGTGGAAGAAGGTGGTAGACACAAAGCTGATAAGGGTTAATTTTGTACGAGGAGCGAACTACGATCGTGCGTATAAGAAGTAGGGGGAAAGAGAGAGAGAGAGAGCAGTCTCGCAGTCCAACGACTATGTCCGGTTGTGATTCTTGCGCCTGCCTCTGAGAGTGACGTTTGTTCCCTCGACGGAGGGTCCTTCCTCTTCTCTTTATCTCTCTCTCTCTCTCTCTCTTTCTCTTTCAAGTCACCCTCATGTCCACCCCCGTCGGTTCGTCGCGCAAGCGCATTTCAATCTCCACTCCGTTCAGTCCGCATCAACGCCTCGACGTAACGGCGTAACGACGCGATCCTGGCGGATTTTCATGCTCACGCTAAAGAGAGTTATTTGCCGTCGAGATTGCTGGAGCTTGAAAGTAAATTCGCGACGCTCGTGTCTGACTCTTGTTGTAGGTGTAGTTAAAGCGCCGATGATGCCACCAACATTCGTCCTTGCTGCATCAGTGAGACCGATGAAAACTGGATTTATCTCGCGAGATTACGAGTATCACCTTTACAAGTGCGTTTGTGTCTTTAACTTTCCAATGAGCGAATTGATGCCCATGTCACTGGAATTAACTTGCTATCAGAAATTCTTCAAGTTTTTGTATAAAGTTCATAAAATTTTAAAGAAATCGAAAATTTTTTTATTACACTTTTATGTTTTTAATGCTTTAAAACACGTTTTTAGTAATTGCAGTTCTGAATATTTAAATTAATTCAATAATTCAATTTTTAATATTCAACAATAACAAATATTCATTCTATAAAATCAATTATTTGTTACGAGTAAATTAACAACAAACATCATTTCTTCAAACGAGTACCTGGAACAGTTAAAAACAGCCGCAAACGACCAACTACATCTTCCAATTACTACTCGCCCTCTTTCATTCGAGTTTAACGACGAGAACGTTTATCGCTCGAGCCATTGACTGCAGGCATTCCAAGTAGATGGGTGCGGGGAGACTTTACGCGCTCGCGCGAAAACCCCGGAAGCCACAAAATGGATCCAAAGATTTTACGCAAATCTTCCGTCTCCCTTAGAAAATCGGGTTAAACTGCCGTTAGGATGAACAAGTTGCCTTAGATTCATTACTACGATCACCCTTCCCTTTCGCTTTCTCTTCTCATCGTTTTCATGCTTTTCCCCCTTCGCCGAGAATTATCCGGCTCTCTTCCCGCGCCAATCGACGCGCACAAAGAATAATTATCTTCCGTAGACTTACAGATAAAAGATCCCCTTGCCTGTCGCCTCGCGTTGAAAATCTTATTCCTCCTTCTTTCTAACATGGTATTCTCATAAATCACGGTAATTCGAAAGCGTCGATAGTCCTTGCAACTGTTCTAAGACATGCAAATGATAATGTTTTTGAAGTATAATAAATTTGTTTAATCCTTTCATCTCTTTCCGAGTATATGGTATTTATACCGTTTCTTTTATTAAAGTATTCTCTCTAATGTTGATATTACAATACATAACTTGCGTACACTTATTTACACTTACACGTTATCTCTCTCTGCTTGTATGCCATTTATTATTTGTCAAATTGCAATTTCGAAATCTTTTATAAGATTCTAGATTTTTATGATTCACATTTTGTTTTTCATAAATTTTAAAGATATATGCGGAGATATATTAAATTCAATTCTGTGGTTTTAAATTTTATAAAGCGCTTATTAAAACTTTCAAAAGTCGCACGTGTGTGATACAATCATTTAATATAATAATATAATTATATCAATTTTTTAATACATGTGACATATTAAATCTTGGTTTATTACCGACAATTTTTTTTCGTGAACGATATTTTTCGGAATGAGAATGCAAATCGAGAGAAAGGTCGACGTTTTAAAAAAGTGGAGAGTTAAAGCACGGAAATGTCGGGCTAAATACAATTTAATCTTGCGGCGGGATTTCAAATGGAACATTTGCTTCATTAAGGAGCTTGGAACATCGCCTGAATAATAAGCGAAAACGCCAACGGCGCGGGATTAGGGCGAATAAGTCGTATTTTAATTTCTCTAACACCGGAGACTTATTGTCTTTCACAATTGCACTCTCGGGAAATGCTTTCGGCGATTTATTTTTAAGTAGATACCGGCGAATCGAAAATATAATTGAATTCCGATTCTGGTTTACTAAGAGACACTTTATTCGCGTGCGCAGATGGTCACAGCAAGAAGAAGAAAAGGAAACTGGGAGGCATAGGCGGCATTTATTCCGGCGTCTCGGTTTCGCAACTTCTGGCACAACGGGAAAGAGCTATTGCCGCGGTTGCGGCTTCTGGAGTTCAAGGTTCACCGGTGCCTAATGGATCGCAGGTAATTGAGTCGTAGTTATAATAGAATTGCAAATTATCGGATTTCTTTCTGAATCGAAAATCATATTTTTGTCGTGCGTCTTATATAATGTTTAAGCAGCGCAGTATTCTTATTATTTTGTAAAAATAAACTACAAAATCTATATAAAACAAATTTATATTTTATCTTTTTACAAAAAATTACTCAGTCGATCGTATATAATACGATTAGTGTGTAAGATGCATATTTTATATATATATCTGTTTTACTTATGTCTCACTAGAGATCTTTGTTGAAATATTTATTTTATAATTATTTAATTTTTAGGTATGGCCAATCGCGATCCCGAATCTGCAAGTCCAGCAAAATGGCCAACAAATCTGTCATCAATCTTTAAATTCGCCTTCTCAAAATCATGATGTGAACAATTGTCCAAGAAATCCTCAACAGAGATTAAACCAACACAATATGTCGGGCATGCTGATGAACAATCCGCTGATAATGAATCAGCAGGGTACAAATTACAATAATATGACTCAACAGCAGCAGCAGCTTTTACAACAACAACAACAACAACTTATTCTACAACAGCAGCAGCAGCAGCAGCATCAACAGCAGCAAATCATTCAGCAGCATATATCGCAACAACAACAATCGCAGCAGTTGTTACCACATCAGCAGCAACTGCAACATATGCAGATTTTACAACAGCAACAGGAACAACAGCAGCATCAGAACACAATGGTAAATCAATTAACGCAAGCTCCTCATTATATCAATCAGCTGAATCAACAGTCGATGCATGTAATGCAACAGCAGCAGCAGCACTTGAATTCGCAACAGCAGCAGCAGCAGCAACTGCATTTGCAGCAGATTCAAAAACATAATATGCAACAGCAGCAGCAGCAGCACTTGAGCCAGGAAATAGATCAGCCACAATCGACAAATTATTCTCAGCATCTTGCCGAAAATTATGTACATCATATGCAATCACCGCAAGTGTCGAATCAAACCGCTCTCCATCCGCAATTACACCAAGTTCACCAGCATCAGATGCAGCCGCAACAGCCTCAACAAAGTCAGCACGCTATGCAGCCACAATCAACGGATCATTTTCAGATGCAGATTCAGCAGCAGCTACAACAACAACAACATCAGCAGCAGCAATTGTCGCAAGTATGCATTCAGCCGCAATATCCGAACCAACAAATAAATCATCACTCCGTGGACGTTATGCAACAGCAAACTGGCTCCGCCATCATGACTAATATCAATGCTACCGATATTCAGAATAGGCACAATCGAGCATCATCAATTAATGATGAAGATTTAAACGCAAAACAATTACAACAACAACAACAACAGCAGCAGCAGCAGCAGCAGCAACTTTTGTTACATAATCATTCAATGCAACGACACCACGTAGTTCAAAATGGTTTGCCAAACAATCCTCACGAGAACGTTCAGCGGATGTACGCGCAGAACCAAATACAATATCCGATAAGGAATTTTGATCCTACGAAAGGAACAAACGCAGATGCAAAAATGGGACATCAACAGCAGTTCGTTCTATCCAATCACACGGGAAGAAGTTCGAACGCCACTCATGCCGTCGAGGCGCACCAGTCTGGTATGGGACCAAACGGGCAACCCGGCAACTTGCATTTTAACAACAGGACACCACCGTGGCAACAGAATCGTGCTGCAACCGTATCCCATCAACCGTCCCTTGTCACAGTGCAGAATATCACCTGTAATTCGTTTGATCGCGTGCCGCCACTTCATCATCACATTCCACAGCCCTCCAACTGGACGGACGAGGCCGCGCGGAAGAAAGCGAAATCGAGTAAAATAATAGTGAAGAAGCAGCGGCAGCACGGTGTAGCGGAATCGTCAAGAACAAATAACGGACTTGAACATTCAGCATCAAGTCCAATAGATGAGTTTAGCGAGAAAAATCAGCAGAATAATAGTCAGATAGGTTCAACGTTCAACAACAGCGGTCCTTCGTTCCTAGAGGATCCCAGCGGGTACCTCGCCCAACAGACGGCGCTGCTCAACAGCACAATATCGAGGCAGACTGGTGTCAGTAGCTCTCAAGTGGGCATGTTGAATAACAATCCGAAAGTGTCGCCTCAGACCAGTCACAGCATGCATGTCTCTAACACCTATAATTCTCAACCAAAGCCTTCCTCTATCGCCAGTCCTACGAGTACCTCGTCGTCGTTTGCTTCCGTAAAGAATCACGCGACCTCGCCGGTTGTCGTACATAGCAGTATGACACCGACTTCGAGCAACAACAGCACGGATTCCGAGAACAGTCCGTGTCAAGGCTGCGTCACCAGCGCTGACACACAATCTTATATTCAGGATCAATATAAACAACAGATGCAACGACAGTACCTGATGAATACGGATCAGCGCGAGGATCCTGTCACGTCGTCAACGTTCGGCGAACGATATCAAACGAGTAATCAACAACAAATTGACTCTAGACCAATACAAGGCGGTACTGTGAGCACCAGTCACGGATCTCCTATCGGTACGAATAGTCCAGCTAATTCAGATACACCGGCTGCTTCAACACCCGGGATCTCGCAACCGGCAACTCCACAGAGCCTTATCTCATCGCAACCAGCGACACCGCATAGTTACTCGCAACCGCCGACGCCTCACTCACACGTGTCAGGCCAAATGCCATCGCAAACGCTAACTCCGCAAGGGCAACAACAACCATCACAGTCCTTGATTGGTGGCAACATTCAAGAACAAAGATCTGAGACTCCTAATTCTGGCACAATGAGTTCCAGCTATATTCCACCTAGCACGTCGCCGTCTCAGACGTCTTCTTCCACGTCAGACAATTTAACGTCACAAATAAAAAGACAAATAACGACTAGGCAAAATTCCTTGGATGGCTATCAACCTCATCCGCACACTGTAAACGCGATTTCCAGGATATCTATGAACACTTTCGGCGGAACATCGTCCGTGATAACAACTATGGCCAGCGGTCATACAGTCAGCAGTAATACAATTACGTCTGTATTAGCTGGAAGGGCGAATACCGCCACTGTCTCCATAAATACACCATCTGCGATACCGAATCCCGCTATACCCAATCTTTTGCCGAATAAGTCGCAGCATCAAGCACAGTCAATAGCGAATGTGCCAGGTGCTTTAGTTACAACTCACTCCGCTGTTTCGCACAATCAATCATTGACGATGGTGTCTAAGTCTCCGCTTGAAATGGTCCAAAGCGTTGTTAGTAGCATACAAGTACCTCAGACGAGTACGAATTCGTCATTGCAGCCGCAAACTCAGCAGCAACAGCAGCACCACCACCACCATCAACAACAACAACAACAACAACAACAGCATCAGCAGTCACAACAGCAGCATCCTCAAGCCAACGTTCAAGTTCACAACGTTCTCACTTCTAGTGGTATATTGAAACATTCTGCCGGATCGACGCTACCGCCTGGCCATATACTTGTGTCTAGCGGCGGTCAACTCATTATGGCAAGTACTGGATCGGCCATCAATGGCGTAATGGCACCTCCTCCACCGAAAATCATTTCGAATGCCAGTTCTATGCCACCGTTGTCGGTATCGCCAATGGTCACCAGCGTAACCGGAGCCGTCAGCCAAGTGATTCCTGCGGTAGGTGTAGCCCAACAAGTGATAGGGCAACCGACGGTTCTCGTGAATACCATTCAGACGCCGGTGCTGATTCAGCCTGGTGTGATGACGATGGACGGTATAGGTCAGAACGTGCAAATACCGCATCTTACAGTCGCTACCGGCAATGTTATACAGAACACTCAATCAATCCTCGACGCGAATCAGGATGTATCTAGGACTGTCAGTGCCAACCAAGGTATGACGGTGAATCGACAACCAGCATTACTATCGCCGGAATCAGCAATGACTAAGAAAAAGGCGTACAAAAAACGGAAAGCGAATCCGCAGACCGTAGCGTCGATGCTACACATTGCCTCGTCCCAGCAAAATGCTGGTATGCTGATGCAGTCGCAATCGAACTTTGCGCAACAGAACTTTCAGGCTCAAAGTATAGGCGGGCCTATGCTTCAGGCGTTGACTATCGTACCTGGAAAAGGTGGAGCACCGGCACAGTTAGTCATGAACGGTCAAACTGGTGCAACATCTGCGCAATTTAACGCTCAGCAAATAATTACGAATCCTCAACCGGCTCAACAAATAAATCTTCTTCAACCGGTGAACTTGTTGAACGGAGCGACTGGGATGGTTCAAAATTTCCCAACTATTCAGCAATTTATTGTGCCTGGTTTAGGTAGCATGGTTATGTCTGCTGATGGAACGGCCACATTGTTGCAGGATACGGGTAATATCGGAATGCAGCTTCAGATACAGAACGTCAATGGTCAGAATGTGTTGACACCAGTACAGAGTCATAGTAGTATATTTAATCCCAGTCAAAGTATATTGGCTGCTGGTCCAGCCGGTATGGTAATACGGGCGCCGCAAGCAACCGGTGGAAAAATAATTCAGCAACACAGTCCGGGAGCACAATTTCTTTCACCGAACAGCGGCCAATTCCTGGTAAACGGAACAACATCTTTCGGGAATCAACTGAGTCCGATAGTAGCGAATGTCAGTCCGAATCAGCAAGTGACGTTCAATGCCTCGCAAGTGAGACCGCCGAATATGCAGGGTCAACAGGAATTCATACAAATGAATGGGCAAACTCTTATGGTACCTTGTGCTACCGCGCAGAACATTGCTGTTTCCTCGGCACCGAATCAACAGAACACAACATTTGTCCAGCAGAATACGACAATCGTGCAGCAGCAAACGACTATGGTGTCAAATAATCAGATACCAAATTTTCAAAGCGCAACTTCTAACACTGGACAAGCAGTCGAACCTTCTTTAAATCTCGACCACAATCAATCGTATATCTTGAGTTCCGGCATGATTCAAGGAAAAGCGGCATCATCTTCCCCTAAAAGCGGAGTAAATTCACCATTGTCTGACCAAAATATCGAGCAGCAACAATATGTGCTCGCTAGTAGTAGCACGACTGTTGTAGAAAAAACGGCTCAGCAGAATGAGCAACATAGTCCGCTTATGGCAAGGCATTCGGTATCAACACAAACAGCCGGAAATCAAACCAATGTGGTACAATCGGCAATGATGCGGCAAGGATCGCCACCAGATACGACTACTCATAGCCCAGGAAATAGTCAAAGGTCCAATAGTCCGGCCGTGGATACTACAACACATGGTGCAGCTTCGCCAGCGCCTCCAATCACCGCCAGACATCACTCGTCGTCAACGGTAAAAAATTATTTAAAACAAATAGAATAGTTTATCTAATTTTTTTTGCAACATAAATTCTAATTTCTTAATGTTGGAGAAAAATATAATGTAATAATTTTTGTTTAAATTCTTATTATTATAGCTTAAAATAAACAACGTATAGAATTTTTCTCCTTCTACAAAGAATAATCGCGTTTATTTTGAATTATTACGTGAAGCGCGATTTATTTTCAGCCTATGGTTCATTGCGTCTCAAGCAGTGAACCGGATTCAGGCGACGCACAGGTAGCATCGGAAGATTGGAGAATGCAGAGTATCGCCACCAAGGAGATCACGTTGAATCAACCGAGCTTGCACGGAAAGACTTATGTGGAGTCCACAGTGACCACTGGGATCCAGGTTGGTACCCACGTAGAGCAGGTCAACCGTCATCTAACTATAATAGACATGCACCAGCCAGCCGATACGACACACCCAGAAAACACATACGCTGACTCACAGGAGTATATGGACACTTCATCACCAAATCATTCCATTAATTCAGACACAATGGACCACTCTACCGTGGAAGATCAACTAAGCGTCAGTAAAGAAATGACGGATGTTTCCTATTCGGAGATTGAGGTCAATCCGTTGCCAATCATAGGTCACGGTCATTATCAACCAATCCTTTATCATGGTCAACATTATGTCCCTAATGCGAACGTTTATCGACAGCAAGCCTTAGTGCCAGATCACGCTCATTATACCATGATGCCACAGATTAATAACAAATTCAACGACAAATCGTGCGTAAATAGTAATCGCGTCTCTGAAATCGAGCAGCGTGTCATGGAACAAGAAGAGATGGAGCAAAATTCCGCAGAGAAATTATTGGAACGACATAACACCGGGGTATCTTACTGTCCACAAAATATCGGGTATCCGCAAAAATTTGTCAACGTTGGCATCGCGCCGTCCGAACTGTATCCACATTTATATAATTATAGGTCTGATCCTAATGGCATTGCTGTTGTTAATTACACACCTAGTAAGCAAACCTACATTAATCCATACGTTTATAATCAATTCGTATATGCGCAAGAGGGCGATGACGCTGACGAGAGTGATTCATCGTCAGACGAGTAATCATTTTTTTTCGCGCGGGCTACAAAATTAATTAATTTTGTAAATTGAAATGAGATAGATATACCAGTGGCATTATTAGGTTGCGATCGGTTTACATTCGATAATATTAAGTTTGTAATTAGTTTGTATTTAACATTAATAATTTTTACATCCGCGCTATGGCGGAGAGCGCTCGTTTATTCGTAGCGTTATTATTTAAATCGTATATTGCAATAATGTAATTGTACTACTAATCGTGTGTTGATCGGATTAATCAGCAAAAAAATCACTCCTTTTTATATATAATAACAAAAAAATAAATTTTTACTGAACATTATCCTTTTCTCTCTCTGATAAAAATTATATATAATTCTGAACATATACAGGGTGTATCTTAAAAAATGGGAAGTATTGCAATGAGGGATTCGGGACACAGAAATAAGAGAAAAAGTTCATATAAACATATGTGCGATATGACCTTTCAAGTTATAGCTTATTTTATTTTCCAATCGAGTTAATAAGATAGCATACTTGGATATCGTGGATAGACCGTGCTGGTCCTGTTGCCTGGCCAGCTCGTTCTCCAAACCTGAATCCATTCGATTATTACTTGTGGGGGCATCTAAAATCCATTGTTTACAAAACACCCATTGACAACGTCAAGATACTTCGTCAACGTGTTGAAGATGGTTGCCGGGAAATTCAAGCAACACCCGGAATTTTTGAAAAAGTTAGATAATCTATGATGAGACGTGTTGAAGCCTGTATTCAAGTTAGACGTAATCATTTTGAGCACTTCCTGTAATCGTAATTATCTTAATTCTGTTGAGAAATAAACAAGCTATAACTTGAAAACACGGTCATATCGAACATATGTTTATATGAATTTTTTCTCTTATTTTTGTGTCATGAATCTCTCATTGCAATACTTCTCACTTTTTAGGATACACCCTGTATATACCTTGCAATGTAAGCATGTGTAAACAGAGTTTGAGTTTGTCTCTTTTGGTATCATTATCGTTTGCATGCATCGATGAATCGCGTGATTTCTGCATTAAAAGCATCGGAGATATCGGTCAAAAGATCTTACAATCTTTCTATTAATTTTTTCTTTTAATTTAATTAGTTTTTTTTTCTTTTGTATTGTCTAATCCTTGTATATTTTAATTGGAATTTTGCGCTTTTGTCTCCTATGCTCGATCGAGGAAAATCATAAGGTCCTTGTGAAATATGAACCGGAATTCTCAAGTAACGAAAAATAATACATCGGCACTGAATGATACACTGTGAAATGATATTAGCATGCGATTGGTAGGCTTGTGCCTGAGTTGATCGAGTTGTATTTGACAGATCTATACGTCAGAGACGTTGAAGCAAGCCGAAGGTGTGGTGAGCACGGTGAGGTGCGAGGGCAGGGAACATGCCCTCGGCCGCGGAATCAAGCGAAAGCTGGACTCCATCCATTCCATGCATTCTACTCTGCATGAAGACCAAGATGGTCAGTATTGTATAGTACTCTTAGACGTTAATCGTATACGAGTAGTCAAAATATACTTCCGCTTAGTAGCGATAAAAGCATTCTACGAAGAAACTTTAATGATATAATTAATGTAAACGAAAAAAGAGGTAGTATGAATTTACAATCAACATGTACAAGTTTCCAATTTTTAATAGAGTAATATCGGAATTAATATTTCTACTTATAGATTTTATGCGAGAATATATTCTCACTTATATAAATTACTTTATAATTTAATGACGAGTATTGAAGCTCATTAACATTTTGTTTCGATAAACGTATCGTAAGAAAGTTTCTTCTTCAGGATGTTTTTTGTTAGTTGCTTTTTGTGAAAATGAGAAATGCAAAGCGTCGCTCATTGTTTTGCCAATTCATTTAGTAGACGCTGAATTCGTCTACACAAGAGAAAAACAATGCGCTCCTGGTCCTTGTCGCCAAATAATCATCGTATGAATATTATTATTAAGAGTATTTCTTTAAAACTATGACTTTATCTTTAATTGAATTGTTTGCAACTTAAAAAAGTACACATGCTCGCGTACATTATTTAATTTCATTGGCATTGTCTAACTCTTTTTGCTGTTTCAACCGAGTACCACGTATATCACCATTTTGTCTGTGTGTTAATAGTATTTATTTATTAGTTTAATTATTATATTTCAATTATGCATGCTTGTTGCATGATAAAATATACGCTTGCCGCATTGCAATTGCTTTGGTAGCAGCTTTTTTCACAATATTTGACATTCTGCGCATGCATGAACTAGACGCTAAATCGAAAGGGATCGTTTCCCTCTTCGAGGCTTTACGCCGGGAAAATATTTTGTGCAAATCAGAATTAAGTTTCTCCGAATCAGTCTATGATAGCGACTTATTCGTCATAACGTCGCATTACATATTAATCACATTAAACGCGAGAAGTCGAAGAGAACAGGTAAGTGGCGTCAGTACTAAAATACATCATTCATCACGTATGTGTTTTCGAGAGCGCTTGGGGAAGTGAAGAAAATAACTTTTGACGTTTGTAAATAATGCCCGTGAAGAACCCCTTTTTTGCGTTTACTAATTGGCTGTCAGGTTTGTTAATACCATCACCCATGCAATTACATTCTCATCCGAGTGGTCAAGGATCTTGAATCATATGTTCATTTCGGAAGGGGTGTGGCTCACTACCGTGTATTATTTCAACGTACCTTGTACATATATACCCTTATGTCTTACATACAGCATGTGCATATTCCCGAGGATATAAAGGTCTTTTTCGAATTATTTCATAACGATTGAGAAACAATGATTTAGGTGCACATAAATGTGAAATAAAATTAGATATCAAAGTATAAAGTTGGATTAATACGTCTAGGACGAATTGGAAAATACGATTGTTATATTATATTTATAACTATGATTATACTCAACAGTAAATAAATGATTGGAAAGTATAAATTCTTTTTTATAAAAAAATCCGTATTACAAAATTAAAAATAATAATTGAGTTGAGAAGGGGAAAAGTTTCTAATAAATTGTTAAAACTTAAATTGTTAAAAATCTGTTTTGTTTTTTTTTAAGTATTATAAATTTCTATAAAGTGCTTATTTGCTTGAGCCATACACATATGAAGAGATTTCGTCTTACAAATAGATAATGGAGAAAGGGGAATATAGAACAAATAATATTCATATCGATAAAATCATTGCATGTATTCGAACCGTCTGATATTTCATTCTGCCTTTGAACTCGCCTATCACCATTGAATGAAGCTACTAATCATTTTTAACGAGCACATACGCGAGCAAGAAGCACATTGTTACGATACTATTCGACGAGTAGTTGAACCATCAGTTTCGAATATTCCTCTGCGACACGCACTATAAGCATAACATTTCGCTGTTATGCGTTGCACATCTCGCAATCGAGATTAATACAGATGTATCAGATGGAAATAATGCGGTACCGTATATGCATATGTACATTTATGTACATGAAGACAAATTATTTATGTATATATATATATATATATATATACATATATACTAATAATTATACTAATAACTTCTATTGATCATTTCAATAATCGTCTTGTAGCTAATCATGGCAAATATTACAAATAATACAAAATATTAATATATCCTTTGTGTGTATCAAACAATTTATAAGTCACAAATTAATAAGAACAATTATAGATATTTTATAAAGTAAATAAAATCGCGATATGATAAAAGGAAAACATAATTTTAAATTTCTGATAGATAGAAAGTAGCAACAATTTAATATTATTAATGTAATTAGTATATATAACATATACTAATATTATATCTAAAAAAAAATTATTTTTCTCGTTTATACGACTCCATCACAGTTTTCTATCCAATGTGTCTGTACAAAACTCTTTTCTCGGAGATGGGCTTTCTTTGCAATTTTTTCACAATCACGCGAAAACAATCGAGATGCAAACAAATCTCTGAAAGATACCGTACCTTCTTTGGAACCCCCAGTAGCCGAGACAAAGGACTTAGACGATGGAAACCAATGGAAACTGATGGTCGGTGACCTAGTGTGGGGTGCAGCAAGAGGAAGCCCGGCCTGGCCGGGAAAAGTCGAATCTTTGGGCCCTCCGGGTACTATGACGGTTTGGGTCCGGTGGTACGGGGGCGGGGGCGGTCGCACCCAAGTCGATGTCAAGACCCTCAAGTCCCTCTCCGAAGGCCTCGAGGCGCATCATCGCGCCCGTAAAAAGTTTAGGAAGTGAGTCAGCCACCCCGACAGGGATGAACTATCGAAAGATGAGAGCCTCTTAAAATTACCTTATTGTTTAATAGTCATCGCGTTAATGTTAATATTCAGGGGAAAACAGAAAACAGGAGAGATGCTTGAGTATTTTTAAATTTTTTCTTTCACGTCCGGCATTCTCGATCCTAGAATTGTGATACAGAAATTACATGATAATTTACGCTTTTATTCTGAGCATTATAAATGTCGAATAATGGAGTTGCATTGTGTCGACTTTTTAAGATTGGATAAAATATGCACGTAATGTTATATAAATTGTATTACATTTAATTAAATATAATTGTACATTTTTAGAAGAGAAGAAGAATAAACAAAGAATGATCGCGTGCTACACGAGATAGATATCTACAAACTTAGTATACAAGATATTTAATTTTTATCGCATTATTGGGATATATTGCGGTAAAAGTATGACATAGGAACCTATCTCGTAATAAACTCATACTCTAACAGTAATAAACCTTCTCTTTCTTTTCTTTCTGAAGAACTCTTATGGTGATCGTGTAGCATTTATTAGCAAGCCAACAGCCAATTAAATCTATCCCGCATAGCTTACTGCGTAGCTGCGGTTCAATATTCTTCTTGTTAACTTAGTTAAAGAATATTGATACTTTTATGTGCTGGACATTAATATGTTAAGTGGTACTACTTCAATTTCTCAGACATCTTTCTTCTCATTCCCCTTTCTTTTTATTCTGTATTATTAAATATATAATTCTAATTTTCATAACACACGCACGATATGATAGACGATTGTATAGAAAAATATTTTGAAAAATCCATATCAACACAACCTGCAATCATCTGCAAATTATCTTTAAGAAAAAATATATTTTACTATGAGTCGTTTATATGCGGTTTTTCTTTTTGACAAGAAATCATATATGTTAATTATAATGTAGCCAATTATCACCATTTATGCTTGACGAGTCTATTAGTCGCGATTGTGTGTTTAGCTTTTATACTACGAGCTCAGTTATTCTGATCGGTTTAATCCGCACGTGCGGTTGCTGGTAATCATTTGTCTAACTGTAACAATTTTCTCGTTCCTCCCCTATTTTTCTAGAAGTCGTAAATTGAATATGCAATTGGAAAATGCGATACAAGAGGCGATGGCGGAACTGGACAAGATGACGGAGACCTCCAGCGACCAAAAAGACATGAAAAAGTCATCCAAAGTGACATCGTTGCCGGCAACCAGTTCGAAGAGTATCAATGGCGCCGGCAAATCGGAGGCCAAGAGATCGTCGAAGAGAGCCGTCATGGACCATGCCAAAACCGAACAGAAACAATGCCGGTGATCCGTGTTGATCATGGTTGTTTAACGTGTCAGTGCAAACATCCGCGCGATCGACAATACATTTGTCGTAAATCGCAAAGTATCGAAGATCTTCGCGCGGAAATGTAATTTTTAGCCAGCTTTTCGTTTAATAAATTATTAATAAATTCATATAAATTGTACACGCCCTATAAATTACCGATACACTTCACATTTGCTTCACAACTGACAATTTATTAATTTGATAGAAATAATTGCGACATAATTTTGAAGGGTCAATCCAGCGCGTCTTAATTTAATTGCAGTAAGTTTTATTACACA
Organism: Polyergus mexicanus; assembly: GCF_030449975.1. Taxonomy (NCBI): domain Eukaryota; kingdom Metazoa; phylum Arthropoda; class Insecta; order Hymenoptera; family Formicidae; genus Polyergus; species Polyergus mexicanus. The sequence continues at coordinate 12,457,045 of NW_027223324.1, forward strand.
CATAACGATTCTAACGTGACAAATTAAGTAAGATGGTGCAAAAGTACGTGATGCTAACGCTACATTGATACGTGATATAAATGACGCAAAAATATTCTTTAAAAGAATCACCTTGAAAGTACGAATACATACAGTCATATATATCTCGGTGATTGTTCTCTGTGATTTGCTACATTCGAACAATCGAAATTCTTTTTAGAATCATTATAAGAATTTCATCTCTTGGAGCAAAAAGAAGATTGTACAATCCTATCTCTAAACATTTTAAAACTTTTTCCCATTCCTATATATACATATTACGCTTGAGGACGCTCACAGCATCGTATGATTATGCGAGAAGCGTCTCCGATAATATAATCAAAAATTTTGTCTATAATTTATTAAATTGAAAGAAATGTTTTTGACGGATGCAGAAACGATGGCCATGAGAATGCAACGCTAAACATAGAATTGTATTATAACAGTCTCATATAACAGTGACAAGCATTTTTCTCTTTTTTTTCTATAAATTTATTGACAAAGCCTAAGTAATATCTGCTGTAACATCTTTTAGCGCATTCTGTTTTGTGACGAACGGCATCTGTTTAATAAAGGCAAATAATCAGGCATTGGTAAAATTGCAGTTTTGTGTAATTAAAATAATGAAATTATATATATACACATATGCGACAAATATTACGGCCAATTCATACAAAATAGGCCTACAACATGCATTCTCTCTTAGATTATTTACTCTAATACTAAATATCTATATAACTACGTACAGAAAGTAAAATGTTGAAAGCGATAGTTTTTCACAGATGTCTTTGGATTTGGTAGAAGGAGATGACATTTATCATAAGCGAATAATTTGTCACACAATTATTTTAATTGATGAACATTCGTCTATAGATAGATTCCATTATCGAAGTAATAGAAAAGACGATGTTTCAAATGCAAACTTTCTATGATTGATATATATTATACAACAATCTCTCTTTCCCGATTACTACGTGGTTTTTACAATTTACACGTGCCATTTGAAGGCATGGATGTTTCCTGAAAATATGTATTTGCCCATATATTTGGGCGATCGTGTAAGCAAACGTGTATAGGTTTAAAAAGATATTTTTGCGAACAAATCTTCATTACACTATCCATAGAGAGTAATGCATTTTTTTAGAAGGCTATATACAGAGTGTGAATAATTGTTTTAAACCGTGACAACATCGGCTACAGGCTCGTTGAACCATTTTTAATCTACGTCTGCAGAGACATTCTTGATCTGCGCGATCATCTTTTTAACAAAATGTTCCTCGAACGATATTAACCTGGCACAAGCTGCAATTAAATAATTTTACGGGTCGATTTTGTATAGTATATAATAGCGAAGCAATCCGCTGCAAAATGTGGTTTCCAGGTATTTTTTAACAAGTGCACATGCGAGCAATTGACATTTAACGTCGTTTTAAATATTCAGATTTTTCAGAGCATATATAACAAATTTATAGATATTTAGATTATTTAAACGAAAAGAGATTACATATAGCTAATGGTTAAATAAAACGAAACGAAATTTTGAGGTAAGACTTAAAATACACCGTCAATATTTAGGAAAATGCAATTCGATTTTTATTTCAAGGATAAGATCTACGATATAAACGCTGAATTTTTCAAGTTGAGGTAAAAATCACAAGCTTATTTTTATTGAAATAATTTTGACGCGTTCGGAAATGTACAATAGACAATAAAGAAGATGCAAGTATCAAAAATTATTGTACGATTCTTAATTTGCGTTTTTTGCGATTTGTGACTTTGATTTCTTCGAAAAATGCGCATAAATCACGATCGATCTTGAGAAATGTTGCTATAATTGCATTGGCTGTATAACTTGCAATTAGCTATAAAACGGGTCCGTACAGATTTACTGTTATATTATATTTAATCTGTAAATATGTCAAATATGACGATAAACATCTTAATAATGGATAAATGCAGATATATATGTAAGAAAGGCCAACAGTGTAACAAGTTTACAAATAAATTATCGTTAACAAGAATGCGTATGCGACGAGTCTGTAAGCTTAAATTTGCCTCTGATTGTGAGATTAAATCGGAGCTACTGTATATCAAAAGATAACTGCTTGATGTCACCATATATATCCAAGAGGAATTATAAATCTTTCACGAAGATTGTTTCTCGGTTCAAACAAAATCTTGTCTAAAACGGTTTGTTGTCTTAAAAATGTTTTCTGTTTCTTTTTAAACCAGAAAGTAGCCTGAGTCATGTCTTTTACTTCGAGATAATAATTTTTATGTATCAAAAAATATTTGTAAATAGTCTTATCATACTTAAATATAAAATATTAATCTTTTTACTTGTTGTTTTTCGTAATTGTAAAATTTAAAGTACACTCCGTGTATAACTTATAAAATATGAATAAAACAAGGAACATATGATAAAATTTTCTCGTGTTTGTGACTTGGGCCATTTTCATAATCACAGATATCATATACCGTAAAGCTTGTGGAGATTTTACGAGCAGTTGTTTTCCCGGTGCGCATCTCTATTTAAGGACAATTATATCAAAATAAATCAAAAGATTTCGCGATATCACATATTACTCACTAAGTTTCATAAAGAAATTGACAGCGGAGAATCGTATTCTCGTTTCCTGCGATACGGTTCGTAACGTTTCATCTTGACCAAGCGCGTTGCAACGCAACGTTTCATTTGATGAATGGCGAAAAACATATCATCGGCCGCGAACGACAATTCTTCGAAATCCGCATGTTTTCAGCAAAACATATTGTACGAAAATAAAAAAAAAAGATGATAGAGAGAATTTAAAGAATACGTAAATGGCTGGCATCGCTGTACATACACATACATACACACGCAAATACACACACCCACACACATATAACGGGACCGTTAAGAGTTAAGACATTTTTAATTTTTTATTCAATTTCTCTCGCTCCAACTGGCGTTTCAAATGATTCGTAGTTTAATAGTTGAGGGCCGCTTTTATATAACTCAACAAAATTACAGAATTTTTTTTTTGTAAATTGAATTTTACTAATTAATTTTATAATTTTTATAGCAATTTAATTATTGTTTATCATATTTACAATACATATAAAGTATTATAACAAATTTCGATGGGTTTCGCAGTAAAGTTATCTATAATCACATATTTTTCAATAAAGATATTTACGGAGATAATTGAAAAAAAAAATGTATTTCTTATAAAAATTTTTAATTTTTATACATGCTGATTTGTGTATAAAAAAAAACGGTCCTCAATTCGGTGTGAGATTTTGCTATTTTTTTTTTCTCTGGAATCGATATAAACCAGTTTGCCGAGAGTACTTGTCCCTTCGCTCTCTCGAGCATGCAATGCGAGAGAGTGTGACCGTAGTTTAAAAAGAAACCAGTGAAAACTTACCTCAGTGACATATACGCAAGAATCAAACGTCTTAAAAAGAATCGAGAATATATACTGTAGTGCCGATGCTCTTTGTATATTTTCCATGATATTGTAAATAGATATATACATATATATATTTACGCGCCTTAATAATAATCACGCCGTGCGAGATGAGCAGTCGACGAGTATGATTGTTTAATGCTAAATGCGAATGTTGGCGAATGAAGGTATTAATTATTACACGAGCTGTCGAGTGAACGATTTTAGGCGTTAATAATGCATCTCCATCAACAGCGAACATTGTGGCTTCTAATTATTTAAAATGTCGCGAAAGACGACTGGGAAAGGAGAAAAAGAAATATTTATAGGGCTATTTTATAAGAACATTCTTTACGGGTCGTTACATGATGTAAGTAGAGTACGTTTAATATATGCCACATTTTTTCATACAACGCCATGAAGTGAAAGTAAAAGGAAAGAAGTAGCTCTTAAATTGATGTTTTATGCAACTAAATAAAAAACTTGTCTCATATGTTTATTATTAACTTTTTCACCTAACGTGAAATTATTTTGATCAAAAATAAATCTTTTATGGGCAAACTTCTTCCTCGATGGCTCAGTCAGCTCGGATATTGCAAGTTTTAACGAAGGGCCTACATCGTTGAAAATCGTTGTGTCGCATCGACTGAACGAAGAATTGTGACATAGTGTAAGGAGATAGTTGACAGTTTAATCGAACGGACGACATTAGGTGTGCGCGCGCGGCGAATCTTTTGGAGAATTATATACCGATAGTTATTAGAGCGTGAAATAAAATTCACGAGATTTTTCGGCAGATATATTTATTGCTATTATTATTTATATCAAAAGTAGAGTATTTACGGAGCGGTTTCGTTCGCTTGTTGTGTTTTGAGAGAGATATAACGAAGAAACGAGAGAATAAGCAGGCCATTTTTGTCCCCTGTAACGGAATGTACAGAGTGCGTGTGCGCGCAAAAATGTATATGACGAAACGCAGCGTGTGTGAAAAAGTCGAAACAAAGAAGGAAACGGAATCCTTTTAGCGAACGGACGCGATTGTAAGTGGCACCAAAAAGAAAGAAAAAAGGAAATGAAACGGTCTTATTAGTAACGACAGACGACTTATCGTGATTGAAATTACTGGTTAATAAATTTAGGAGAAACGCGACGAATGCACTTTCGATGTACATTATAAATATTGCAGATAACATAGTTATATATATATATATATATATATATATATATATATATATATATATATATATCTATATATACGTATATATTATATCAATCGTCAGTGGTATTACAATAAGAGATGATAATTTTATATTTACAAGATAGAGAGATCATTAAATCTCTCTAAATAAGTGTAATATACATATGTACACGATTCCTTCCCCAATTCCTCCCCACACCCGAATTCCGTACTAGGACAAATTAGCAAAAACTATCTTATTTAATATTTGGCATAATATTTATATATATAAATATAAATATATAAATATAAATATATATAAATATATAAATATAAATACAAATATATATAAGAATATATATATATATATATATATATATATATATATATATATACATACATGAGAGATAGAACATAAAGTAAAGAAAAAGATAGTCTCGGAAAGAGCAATATTTGCCAGATCCGAGAAAAAGTATGAAGCTATGTGATCCACTACTACTAGTAGCTTTTAGATGTAAAGACTTATACTTTATTTTGTAAATTTTGTTTATACAATGTTTGACCGTTCACGCATAATACTATTGTATGTGAAACTAAGTTAATAAATCATTAACATGTGAAGTTGAATCCTGTGTAGTCTATTTCGTTGGCAATTTCGTGATAAATAAACTTATACTCTGAGAGAGAGATGATTCTCTTTTTGAATTTAATAATAAACAAGATATTCTGTATTATAATATATTTTACGAGTTTTCAATTATTCGCGTCGCAGCTTTCGATGAAAGCTTACAATATTATTCATTTGATGAGATCTTTTTTCTGTTATATAATTTACCATAATTCAACAACTTTTCTATTCAATTTACAAGAAATTATATTATATTTTATTATTTTTATTATATTGTTTTTCATTATGAAGTGTTTATTCAGGTAGAAATGCTTTAAAAAGATATTTATTTAATACAAACGATTATTGCTTTTAATGGAATTAATTAATTTTATGTTTGTCACGCGTACGGTAATCTAAATTTAGTACCGATAGTCAGAATAGTAGTATACTAAATGTTATTAACCCTTTTGTTTAATTATACGGATTTATTCGTTTGTTTCCTGGTATGCCGATATGTAAAAGCATTTATGAAATGGGCGTGTAAAATAATTTTAATTAAAATAATTAATTTTTTTCATATATAGACAGGAGAACAATACCATCTATTGAGAGGTGGTTAAACTTACTGAGGGTTAATTTGAATAATCGATTTATATCAAATTTCGTGTTATTTTTGCGATAGAAACAATCTTGTAACATTTAGAGAATGTATGTTATGTAAAATATATTATTGAAAATGTGTGTGCTCTCAACATTAAAAAAAGAAAAAAATTAAATCGGAAAAGGATAATATATATAAAAAAGTTGCCGACGCAGTATCTATTTTAGTGACAAAGATAGATGTCGGGATCATCCTTGTTAGAGCGATGTTAGAATCAACATCAGAAACTCTAATATTGATTTTAAAAAAGACAATTTATATATAAATATAGAAAATTCTTGTTTATGTGTACGAAAATCAAGAAGAGGAAAGAAAATGAAGAATTCAATTTCCGTATTTATAATTTTACATACATTTATTGATAATTTTAAGACTCTTTTAATTGAACTGTATAATGAGATCTACTTGCGAAAAATGTAGCAACATGTATTCTTTTTTCTCGATTTATTAAAATCACGTAAATTCTTCTCGGGATGCGAAAGTTTAAAAGAGAAAAATAATAATAATGAATTATGAAATTTTCATCTTACAAATGTGAAATAAAGATAAATTTTATTCTTCAATTTTAGATTAACGTTAAATTCATTATTTGTACAATCTTTTATATTTTTATTAATCTTGCGCGTGTCAAAAAAAAAACGACTTCATACACATACATCGTCACTCGGAAGAAGGTAACTTCAATTGCTAAATAACACATATTGATTTTCAATCGAATAGTATTTCAAAGGTTTAACGATCAGCCTTTTGTGAAATTTCTCTCGCATCAGGCTATCGTTTTCATGCGTCATAGTATCGGCAGCTTTCTCTTATTGTTAGTCGCACGGCTTCGAGGATATAAGAGTAAATCGATCGCTCTCGTATACGGAAAAGAAAAACCTCGGGCTGAGATTGTCTGTATGAACCTGACGGCTGTATAGATTGGCACTGAAATGATCGCGTTGCCTCGCAGGCACAGCGTCGCGATGCAGCAGCCGATTCTGAAACACGCGAAACGAACGAGATGCGTTTTCCGTTGCTTATTTTCCTCTCGAGAACGTACCCGAGCGTGTGCTCGTATAAGAATACGTCCATATGCACGAACGTGTACCAGGATCCATTCTTTTGCCAATTTGATCAATTTTACAAGGATAAAAACTGATATAATTTCGATAAATTCTCCATTGTACTTGTGTAGACACAATGAAAAAGTATCTTGCATACTAATTATTTTGTTGTTATTATACACAAATGTAATAAGTATTTTCCTTCATCGAAATATATGCTTTAATGAAATATGAATTCGAAATTTTATTAATTTGATGCTTGCCGATATACAACCCCATATTTAAAGAAATGCTGGTAACAAGACACGTATAAAATCCCGAAAGGATCTGACGTATATGTATATCTGTAAAAGTCTTTAACGCAAACTACGCTAGTTACGCTACTACGAGGCTATAGCCTTTGTTTCGGGAACCTTAATAAGAACCTATTGTGACTCACTAAGGCCGTCCCTGTGCACACCCCATAACGTATGGCACGTACAATCGATAGCTCACTCATCCGGCGCTAAAAGGGTTAATGATGCCTGCCATGCGTAAATGGCGCTCATGGCATCGGACAAATGAAACGTAATGAGCGGATCGTGCACGGCGGCGTGTCAGAATCGCGAGATTCGTAATAATACCCTATCTAGGACCGGCACTCCACTGTAGAGACATATCGTGCCGAGGGCGTGAAATCGTACAATACGATTAGCGGCTACGTTGCATCTTTTGCTGCGCGCATACGAAGTGTCTCGGCAAGATACGATCGGCATAATATGAACTTTCTTCTAAGCGATCCCGGATGTAATTATATATTTATTTCAAAAACACATATTTATTTCATATTTTATAAATGAAAAATTTTTTTAAATGAAAAAAATCTTTGTCACGCAATATCTGCCAGTATTAAAATCTAAGAAATAAGCTTATGCAGCTCAGCTTAGATTTGTCAATAAAATATTTCTATTGACATATATTTTTGACAAAATATATTTTTTGATATTGATCAAAGAACCAAATAAAAAGTGCTAGCAAAATTGCTAGTTAATTGTCTGGAGATCGTAAAAAAATTAGAGAAAAACCGATCTTCCTGTTTAAAAATAAATTTTAAACTTATTGTTAGATCAATATTCGCTATACATGCGATCTCACACGTCATTAGTGCATCCGATATACACTTTTATATAAAGTGTCTATTTCCGCGTACGAAATCGACGCGAGAATAATTCACAAAGTACACTATTGAGAAGTATCGATTCGCTAGCTCGTTTCTACAGATATGTCACGGTAGACATTAGTTGCAAAGACGGATAAAGTGCTATTTTAATATCCGAGTCGCAGAAAAAGTCTCTTTATGTTTAAGTTGAAATATACATTTGATTATCCTATTATATAATCGTTGTTTATTAAAGTAATGATATGATTAAATAAATATTCACGAAGAGAAAATCAATGAGAGCTTCAGTTTCAGCGAAAAAATTGAGGTGTTCTGACTATTTTAATACCTCTGAAAATAAAATATTAAAATACGAATAAAGAGATTGGAAAAAATATCACATATTATAATTCTTGTGCGAGGTGAAAAATCTGTTTATTTCATAATTATTTATAAACATTTTAGTAAAATCAATTAGAAAGAGAGAGAGAGAAATTAATATAGCTAGCTTTTTCTTTAATTTTATGATATCTTTTATTATAAATGAGAAAGATAATGGAAGAGGAAGTGTGTATATCATCATCTTAATATTTTTCAAGCCACTATTGATTATTCTATTTATTATTACCCATAGTACTTCGGAAATAATCCATCATTAAAACTATTCTAATGTCGCATTTATTCCTTACTCTTGATATTTAAGAGATTAGCTAGATTTATATCAATATACAATATATAATAAAGCAGATCTTGTTTATTTTGGGGGATCTATTATCTGGAATTAATAGAGAATTAAGGCAATATATCCTCTATACTAAAATTAATTTCACATGATCAGATCGTTGTGCAATTTGTAATTTATGTTCCATTTGCGCTTCATAATTAACGTTCTATTATGAAACACATTTTTACTAAAATTATATTAAATTATCTATTCGCTAATACTAAAAGATTTGCTACTATTTGTGAATGGTGAAACGAATATTATAGTCCATATGGGATAAAAATAATGCACGCATCATGTTTACGATACGCATTGTGCAGCTATGCTTTCGTGTTATTTGTTGGTTTCTATTCTAGTGAATCATATAGCGTATATGTTACACGCATACCGTATTTGATGGGTAATAAGTGGATAATCAGATTATATTAGATTAAAGTGTACTTCCGCTTCAATGATCGCGCGATTTAAAAGCATTAATTGTATGTCGCATGTCGTGCATTGTTCGAAAAAAATATCACATTACGATAGGAACGATTCGACAAATACGAAACGTATTTTGCATATTTGTTACGCGATTGTTTTTCGTATTCATATTTTCACTAAAAAAATCGATTTGCATAATTAGTCCTGTAATTTTATTTTTAATAATTTTTATATTTTATGATATATATATATATATATATATATATATATATATAATTTAATTTGATTAAATGACCAAAATAACTCGTGAAACTTGGTATATTGCAAGTAAAATCATACTCTTTGCAAGTGCACTCTATGGTGCATAGTAACTTCTATCGATTTACATGTTGGAGTTACAAAGTTCGCTAATTAGGTGCAACGATATTCTGTGTCAAACCAATACATGAGTTCATAAATATGTATTTGTGTTTAAACAGTTTCGCAATTCCACTATAACGCATACATTTAATGAAACAATGACCAATGTAAATTATACGCTCTTTTTTGTTCGCGATATGCTTAATAAGCTGAAATGGCGAAGTGAAATATACCGGTAGCATATATGAATGCGCGATAACCGTGAAACGACGTTAACGTGATCAATATTACGTTTCGAAATAGGCGTTGTATCGACGATGCGACGTTTCAGACCATCCCCTGTATGTACATATAACTGTAGGTGTTCATATGTGTTAGTTCCGTGAAGCCCCTTCGGAGCTGTCCGGTACGGTCCATCGTTTCCAACGCAGTTTGCCATTCCCGAGGGGACCAGTGATTTGATAAAGTCACACGGAAGTGGTCCGACACCAATTTGCAGTCGGTGTCTGTTTAATTGTTCACAGTAAAAGAACCAACTTCCCGTTTTTCCCTTCGGCAATTCGGCAATCTCTGTGATTCGATTCCGTTATTACAATGTCGCGACAAGATCAGAAAAGAAAAACGATCTACATATGTATCTTGTTTCCGAATAAATTCATTTTTCACAAATATATCTATGGAATAATTCACGTGTGATTCCAACTATTTTGTAAATAATGAATAGATTTAATTTTAATTCGTATTTTCGTCCACGATCATCGCGAGTAACATTATTACATCAATTAATAAGAAATTCTTTACCAGATATATATATATATATATATATATATATATATATATATATATATAATAATTTACTGAAAATTTATCAACGAATGTTTCGCATCCGATACTATCTTATCTCGCGCGGACTTTCGATGTCTTGCAACCCCTTGCTCAAAAAGAGAGTCGCGATTTATTCTGGAGATCTTAATGCGCAGCCCTTCGCGTTCGTTTTTGTCTCGGCGGCTTCCGTACATCGTTGGAATGTAAGGGCGCCGATTCGTCGTGTCGATTTTCGTTGCGCGGCAACGACGCGACTCTAAGCTTGTTACTACCTGCAGAACTTTGCTCTTTCAGGGAAGCAAATTACTTCATAAACGGAAGGTTGGGGTTGGGCGTATCTCAGGGCTTACACCGCGGCCGCGGCGCTAGTACAAGGTATCTAATGAATGTCGGAGAGAGGCGACGATATTGCACATCGCTATGGGGGTAGGTTTCTTTCGCTCGCACCTTTCTCAATTTATGCGTCTAGAGTGGTAACGAGGCCAGCCAGAGCTTGGTTGGTGGAAAGGTACCCTCGTCGGTGGAGAGAGCGGAAAAGATGGTGCCCTGACGATGAGAAGAAGGAACGAGAGACGAGGGTTTCAAAATGGCCGAGGTAACATCTCCAAGATGCTTTCGAATGGTTTGTATCTGGAGTACTGATTCAATGAGGAAGCAGTCGCGTGTAGTATATTTCTCGTAAGCAAAAGAGAGTGACTTTCGTCAGAGTAAAGTGATACATTGAAATTTTTATTTTCATTTTTAAACTAATGTTGAAACGATGGCAATCGACATTTTAATTTTTTTCCGCTTTGATTCGTCCTCTTCTTTTATCCTTTATTTTTTTTTATTAATAGAACAACATAGGCGCGCGCTACGCGCACGCTTTTTTTTACGGACATTTTCCAATTTTTTTTAACTTTTCTTTCTACATATAGATATATATAAATTTGAACTTTTTAATAATCCTTTTATAAAATTTAGTTTCACTAATTTTAAACAATTATCTTTATATATATATATAAAAATTTATATAAAACAATATATATATAAATCTAAACTCCTTTTATAAAATTTAATTTTATTAATATAAAAAAATTATCATTTTCTATATTTCAATATAACTTTATCTTTAATAACTTTTTTTATTTAACGACCTATAATATTATTAATTACCATTTTAATTAATATGTATATTAATAAGATTTTAAGTTAAATTAAACTTTAAATCTTCAAAGTATATATATTCATAATATATAAAAATATATATTTTTATAAATCTTAATATATATATATATAATAAAAAAAATTATTATAGATAAATTTATTCTGAAATATGAAAAGAAAGATAATTTTATTTATTATATAAATATATATATATATAATAAAAGCATAAAATATATTAAAAGAAAAGGATCTTTCTTTAATCCTTTAATTTATATCTTTGATGTATTTTTCAATTTATTTTTAAACATTGATTTTGTTATAATGCTTACAACAAAAATTGCGAAAAATCAAGTAATTATTTTAACTCATAATCGTTTTTCTAAAGATTTAAGATTGGTTATTCAGATTTGTAATATATGATCTCAATATATAAATGAAAAGAAAATGGAATAGATTTTACAGAAGAAATTAAAAATTACGAACAAATTAAAAATTTTCCATTTTCTATTATATTTGAAAAGAAAATACCTGGGAATTTAAAGGTCGATTGTAACTTAATCTTATTTTATTTAGAAATGATTTGGCCTGTAATAACGTGGTTACAATCTACATGCAATAAATTTGGATTATGTTAAATTTGAACACAATTGAATTGGAAAAGGTTTTCGGAGCTCGGTAATTGAATTAAGTCGGAAGTATTTTGCCGGGACGAGTATAGGACACCCGGAAATTTCGCGTGGTGGGTTCTAAAATTGCTTAATCTGGCGTTGCGCGCGATTGCCGTTTCGATGTTAAATGCGAACGCAGCATTCGGAAGTTTGGCCCTCGAATTGCGCGAGAGTCAATTGCCCCTTTTACCTTTCTTCTCTCTTCCTTCCCTTACGACCCGCACGAGTTCGATGGTAGACGGAAGTTGAATCGTCCGGTACGCTTAATACGAAAATTTCCGCCTGTGAGCGCGCGTACAAATCGAGAACATGCTGCGAATATATTCAAAACGTCTATCTTTTGAGAGTCCTTGATTCGTCTAAAGGTTTCAACAATCCTTTCTGAATTTGGAATCTGTTAGCCTGTTCGGCTAATTAATATGTACAGAGACCGAATTTTAGATGAACGGGGAACGCTTTAAATATTTTACGAGAGTACTCGAAGAAATTTTATATTATATATAATATCTTCTTCCTTAAATGCGTGTGTCACGAAAAAGATCGTTGTTTTCCTCATCCCTCATAATTAGGCATCATGCATTATAATTTCAATTAATTAAAATTTATACATTTATTATATGTGACGCGATCCGCGTTAAAACAAAGAGATGCCCCGTGAAATTCGCAAAGAATTATTGGTTTCAATTTCGCAAATGCTCCATCGTTCTGAATAAATTCCAATACTACGCGATGGCTAGCTATCGGCAATAATCCGGAAAATTCCACACGTGTGAGCGTGGAAATCACGATCGTGATGATGATATTTTGCAAAGAGCTTGGCTTTGCAAAATGGCTTTGACTTACGCCGTAATAATATATTTCCGGTATGCATAAAATGTAATATAGATGAAATATGAAAACATTGTTTCCTGCTATACGGTAGATCATATTGAAAAAGAACTTCAATAATTGAAAAAGTGAGTGAAGCTACAAATGTCAATCTTGTGTGTGATATTATAAAAATTCCGAAGAATAAAATTGTAATACTATATTTGTAATATTACAATACTGTATTTAAGTCTGTGGCATATAATTATCACGCTAAAATATCTCTTTTTACATTTGTACAAAAAACATAAAGGATATTTACAACCTATCTAACAAAATGCACATAATTATATAAATATTATCTATGATCTATCTAACAAAATGGATATAATTATATAAATATTATGTAAAATGCACATAATTTTACAATCAGTTATTTGCAACAGATATAAAACAGATTATTTAAAAGATTAGATATAAAAAAAAATTTATATAAGAAACAACCACCGTTTCATCGTGTACGGTATTTCAAGTTCTTCGCAGTGATTTTCTTACGCACAATCAGTGATATATCAAGTTTGTAATGCTTGTAATTTTCCCAAAAGTTCGGACTCTCGCGAACAGAAGCCCGCGAAAGCCAAGTACTTTGATTTCAGTCGATTTGAAGATACGGAGGCTGCAGTCACGAAGATATACGGATGCTATATACGCGAATGCTCCTTGATGTTAAGTGCAAACGCAGCGTTCGGAACTTTGGCCCTCAAACTACAGAAATCCCTCCAGCTACCGCTATCTTCTATAGTTTGAATACGCCGGTAGGAGAAAGGGATCGAATCGCCTTGTGCGCCCTTCTAATTTAGAAAATTCAAACCTGCGAAATGCAAACTCACAATCGCGGAGTCTCTTCAAAGGAATCGATATCGCTCGCGCGTCGTTAGAGCGCATATTAATTTTGGAATGAATAAACTTTAACGTAGCAATGGCACACAATCTTGACACAAGAATAATTCTTAACGTAAGAATCGCATTATTGAGTTTTATTGGAAATCGATTGTACTTTATTTTTTATATCAATTTATTCCACAATGATTTAATGCCATTTATACATTTTACAGTAGGGTTACGTGCCAATTTTACAGATATACATATACACTGCTCTTACAATATGCAACGGACGAATTGAATTGCAAATTAAAATTGAAAGAGTTATTCCGTGAAACCGGCTGTCCACATTAACCTCTGATTTACTAACAACTTTATCGTTGCAAAAATTATTGCATATTGATTAATTAATTTTTTAAATTTATTTCCGTTATTCTGTTGTGCCTTGCACTAATTTTAAAATTTTTGTCAATTATATATCAGACATATTTCCGTTTTACTTTTTTATTGAAAAAAGTAAAGATCGCATTACTATCAGTGAATTCGTCTGATTAAATATTGACTACTTCTCCTCGTCAAAAAATTCGATCTAAAATACTTTACGGACAATTTATGTATTATGTAATATATAACAAATATAACAAATTTTTATTCCTCGACTCATCGTTTATGTGTATTGTAATCATGATTAATCATTAATTAAAAGAATTTATAACTATTGAATAACACATTTATTTTTACTTATCAAGAAACAAACAATTTTTCTTTATTGCACGTTTTAAATTCCAAGAGATGCAATATATTCTAAACTTGATACGATGCTTTAATACCTTTATTTATTTATCAAAGAATATTCTTCTATAAATTATAATAGTTAGTTTACTTTTTTATATAAGCCATTGAGTTCGTTTGCACAGTACATTTCGTGCAATCTGTCCATTATAAAATGGATCATCTCGATATAATTACTAAATTATATGATTTCCGGTACATCCGCGGTCTCTCCCGCGAACCATCGAGGGTGTATGACCAATATTTAACAGCTATTATTGTCAAAGAGAATTTATCTTACCGTGCCGCGGGGACTTCCGGTCCCCTCAGGGCTACAGGATGTACATCGTACATGCACTACCACGCGCGCAAATTACGCGACAGCGGGTATCTGCTATTGATTTACCGGTAGCAGGTGCATGCAAACGGAATGAATTCTCGTCCGCCATATTATCAGGACGAATTTGCCTGCTCACGTGGCAGCGATCGTTGCGAACACGGCACGTTCAGACATTGAGACCACTTGTGTAAGCGCATCGGTCATTCTGTCGTTCTCATCTCCTTGTTTTACAATTGAATTACTTAACCCGAAAATACTAGCAAATACGATACACATTTAATAAAAATACATACATATTTAAGACGTATTATATTACAAAAACATCTGCAAATAATATTTAAAAGTTTCCAGTATTTTATCAACAGGTATATCTTTTGTATTATCAAAGTTTATTTCGTGCAATAAAATTGGTGGAAAAGTACTTTCCGATTTAAATGTTATAATCGCGTGATGATGCGAGTTGTGACACACTTCTGCCGACTCTGCTCAAATAGATTTGAACCTTAGATATATAATGCCTTCGATTACTGCCATGTAACAATGACAGTGCTATGAAATACAGAAACGTGATGTAACCATTACAGTAATTGCGACTATTGTCCCAAAGTAATGTCATTTGTCATCTCTGCCTGGATGCTGTTGTAGCGGCAATTATCAGTTCCTCAGTATTATTAAGAGGCGAAATGACATTGAGACACATACATACAATAGAGATGTTTGTTAAAAGATATATATATATATATATATATTAATTATTAAAACAATATTAATTGTTTTAAATCATAAAACTTTTAAAAGTAAAATTAAAAACAAGATTTATTACACATTACTTTTTTAATGCACAATATTGAGTTAGTAGTGATATATTTAATTTCTAACATTGCCGTATAAATTGATAAGGTAGAATTTGTCATATAATAAAATATGTAAAAACGTGATATAACATTTTTCATCAATAAAATTGATAAATTGGTTTTCTCCACACAATTATTATAACACTCGTTTATTACCGTTTAATAGTGTTCGTAATATTTAATAATTCTTTTTGATATATATATTTAATAATTCATTCTTGAATTTTTCTTTAAGACGTCATCGAATAATGAGAAAAAGAAGCCCAATATGCAAGTGGATATTGCCGGCTGAGACAATGCATCTGTTTGACGAAAACTGTACGTAACTGTATGGCTATGCATGCATACGGTTAGAGAGGGGCAAAAGAAGGAGAAGAGGGTATGTAGATGCTGAAACGACATTTGTATTTATATGTGTTTCTAAATCTCTCTCCTCGTTTCTCCGGGTCCTGAGAGAAAACCAGTCGACGCTCACGTGCCTGTTCAATGCCCGCCATCCGATAGATACACACGAAGCAGATTTCATTTTATTGAGATTGCCGTGTGACTGTGTGGTGCCCTCGCACCACATCAGTCGGATCTGTGTATCTATCTATACGGCTTGGGTCCGATCCGACTTTTATCTAGATTCAACGGCACGAAGCGCAGCGTTGCACTATTCATCAGCGTCGTATTTCGCATATTTCGCGATGGCTCGATTTTCGTCTTATCCATCTCCCATTAAACATATATATGAACCAGGGTTGGGAAAGTTACTTTATAAAAGTAACTCGTTACCGTTACCGTTATTTTTTCTAAAAAGGAACTCGTTACCGTTACAGTTACTAAAAAGTAACGAGTCGTTACAATTTCCGTTACTTTTTTACAATACAAACTAATAATTTATTTTGCATAAGAAAAACTTTTAAAAAATTGTAAGCAAGATTTCATTCAAGGTTTATTACAAAATAAATGATTAAATTTTATCGAAATTCTTTATTAATTTTTAATAAAATTTGTTGCTCCATAGTATCATCATTTAAATGCCCTCTTTGTGGTGTTAATACAGAGCCACCGATGCTAAACATTTTTTCTACAGATGCACTGCTTGGTAGAGCTGTATTATATTTAATAAAAAGTTTTTTAAGTTTTGGATAGTCGTTTAACATTTCTATATTACAATTATTTAATTTTAAAAACCGTTGCAATTCTTCTTGTTCAGATTCATTTTGCACCGTTTTTTGCTCAAAAATGAAAAAATCATCGCGATCGTCAGATTTTCCAGCTTTTGAAGAATTTTCAGTTGATCGGATTCCCAATAAATCCTTTAAGTAATTTTCAGCACGTTTTCTTTTTTCTCCGGTTAACCAGTTTAACTTAAATTTTGGATGTAAACATGCTGCTATTATTAATTCTTTTGTTTCAAATATCGTAAGAAATTTAAAATCAAATATAGTAAATTAAGCGACATTGTTTGTTTTATTGAAATTAATACTTTTGAATCAATAGTTTAAAATAAAATAATATTTTTCAATTAAATCCTTATTTAAAATTAAATAACATATGTATTAATCAAATTAATAAGTTACCTTTTATTTAAACCTTGCTGAATAGCTTCAACTAATGAATGGCAATCTATAAGGTCAGATTTATTGAGATTTTCTAATTTTCGTTGCAAGGTACTTAGAACTGGTAGTAAATGAGAGCTCTGCTTTTCCGAAAAGATAAAGCTCTCATTGGATATCGCGCGTCGCGTCATCGCACTGGTCTGCAAGAGCCATAAGTTGATCAATCACATTCAAGCATTTTTACAACATAATAAGAATGCTAATTGGTCGATTTGCTTACGGCTTTACGGTTAAGATAAAAATTTTATCACGCACAATAGCAAGAATAATATCTTAAATAAATCAAAAAATTTGAAAAAAGTAACGATAAAAGTAACTGTTAAATTCGTTACTCGTTACCGAAAAATGTAACGAAGTTACTTTTTCCGTTACAAATAAAATTTGTAACGCCATTACCGTTACAGTTACCGAAAAAAAGTAACTGTAACGGTAACGGCGTTACAAGTAACGCGTTACTTCCCAATCCTGATATGAACTCTCGTAATGCTTCATCTGTAAAGTAATAGAACGAGCCAAAAGGCGATTGTAATCGCTTATTGTTACAAATGCTCTCTCTCTCTCTCTCTCTCTCTCCTCTGCTTCTCTTACAAAAAATTATTATAAGTAAAATCAATGAAGATTTTTTTAACAATCTAGAGCAAAAGTCTTCAATGTTATCTAATATTAATTATTCGCTTGATACGTATTTTCCCCTACTCTATTAAAATAGTTCGAGATAATCCTCCTGGAATACGATTTAGCTTTAAATTAAGCCGCCATAGCCGTAATAAAAAGTAAAAAACATTTAAGGTTCATAAGTCTTTTTTGTGTTTTCTCCTGTTTCGCTTTTTACCGTTTTACCCAGTTATTCTCCCTCGAGTACACGCGTTGATGATA
Source organism: Polyergus mexicanus (assembly GCF_030449975.1). Taxonomy (NCBI): domain Eukaryota; kingdom Metazoa; phylum Arthropoda; class Insecta; order Hymenoptera; family Formicidae; genus Polyergus; species Polyergus mexicanus. The sequence continues at coordinate 12,475,409 of NW_027223324.1, forward strand.
ACGCAGTGGAAGAAGCATCACAGCCGCCATCGTGCACGTCGTCTGGGATGGAAAAACTGATTTATTGCTTCGTAGCGTCAAACTATCGACTACTGTAAGAAATATACGAGTAAGCCGAAGGCTGCCGCACGATATATCTAGGAAAACGCGCGATGATGTTAGCGGTGAGATGCCGACCGCCTGAAAAACTTGAATGAGCCGTCGACTTTAATAAGGCATCGTAATTCACGTAGTTTTCTAAAAGCTTAAGGACATCATCGCTAATAAAGACTGACGTCGCGATGGCGATCGTATCGTAATTTCGTGAAAACCGTGCGGAGGATAAATTCTCGTCTCCAATCTACTGGATTCGAAAAGCAATACTCGTAGGATCGAATACTTTATTCCGGGAGTTACGACTGGGCCATTCAGGAATCTCATACTTTATTGATTTACGTCGAACCGTCTCGTCTGTCATTTCGTCCTACGTCGGTATCTCCGCAACGGAGGAGCTATTTCAGAGCAAGATATGTCATCAAAAGTATACTGCCCTAATGCATGAACTCCGGTCCCTACAATCTCACTCATGTCACCGGGACATCAGTCTTGTCATGCAAACATGAGGTACTCGATTTCATTCTTGTCCTATATGTAGCTGGGGCTATCAAGTAGGGCTGACAGATAAACGACGGAGCTTCTTGACCGGTTGAAAGGGAGGCTATATGTGCATTATTGAGAAATATATGTGCGTAAGATAAAAATAGTTTTATATAAAAAAGCAGGAGAGTGTAGAAGGCTTTTATTTTATCATTCTTTTGAATTTTTCATTTGTAATCTTTTTTAGAGAATTTGTGTAAATTACGCGGAAAGCAAGCGGGATGAGAAAAGCGTTTAACTTTAAATTACACGTGCAAAGGTGTTCTCCACCTCAGGGATCTCTTTACCGCTTCCGAGTGTATTAGCAAGTAAATGAATTAGTATTCTCGTTACGAGGCCACGTTAACAAGAGGCAGTTTTTGTTCTCGTAAAAACGACCGGCGGAAGAAAGTCAACAAAGATTTTATTCGCGTCCTGGCTCGATGCCAGAGTGATCGATGAAGGCCAATATTAATTGCACCGATGGAGGGATGAAGTCCGGCTGGCTGTTTAACGATGTAAAACCAGGGACCTCGCAAAAACGTTGGATACGATGAAGTGAGATTACGATTAAATAAGCCACGTCATAAACCGTAACGGATTCGCAAAGTTACCAATTTCGCAGTAGTACGATGCATTAAAGGTCAGACATACACAAAGTTTTAAGATTTAAGTAAGTAAGCATTTTTGAAATACGAAATAAAAATAAGGGCAACTTAAATTTTTCATAGCGTAAGACGCAGTGAATGACACGTTTGAGAAAGATTATCAAAGTAGCAGTTAAGAGAATAAAAGAAAATAGAATTCTATAATATTTTACGAGAGAAATTAAAAGTAACAAGAATGTAATGGTTGACATTTTTTTTATAAATACAATAATTGTTATAAATGTTATTAATAGTATATGAGAAAATACTTTAATAGAAAATAATTTGATAGATATCATCATCAAGGGTGACAACTATCAATTCTATCATTTGAAGATATCAATCAAATTGGACGATCAATCAATAAACGATAAAGCGAGCAATCGTTTATGAAAATTGATGGCTGTCAATGAGAAAAAGAGATTCGGAAGTCGCTCAGCTCTGATTTATAACTTTAGAACAATACAGCGTAGTATCATTAACTGCGGACAACCTGTGGACAACAAGTAAAACTGGAGCAATTTTGATATCACAGTGACACGTCATTTCATGCAATATAAAGAAGCTGTGATATAGTTTGTATATAGCCATCCTCGTTCTCTCTCTTGTCAGATTTTGACTGACATTTGCGTGAATGCAATATTGTAAACGAATGCAATACTGTGAAAATAATGGCGTTGTCACAAAGATTGCTTTATATAATTGTTTTTATATTTCCTAAATAATTATTTGATTATACAAAAATTACTCAAGTTAACAAACGCTTTTTATTTAATATTATGACGTTTCTTGTTGAAAGCTCTTTCTGAAGTAATTTCTATTTCTCCAATATTTATAATACTTGTGCACACTATCGCATTTTTTCCAATCGATAATTTATAAATTAAGTTATCAAAAATAATTAAATAACAATTAAAATTAGACTTTTATCAAAGTTTTCTTACAATTAGCTGAGTAATAAGATTTTGTTATTTATTTCTATTTTTGAAAATGCTCAAAAAATCTTTCCTTTTCAAACATTTATCAGCTTAAACATATCATCTTTATAAATGTTGTTGGCAGTTTTTAATAAAAATTATCGCAAGTAAATGTAATAAATGTAGTAAATGCATCTATAATCAAATATACTCGGTAGATCCAATTGATATAATCTACCAAGAAATTCATGAAGCGATCTCTAGAGATAGTACCAGGTAGCCTCGTAATGCGTAGTTCATTCATAATCCGCTTTTAAACGTAATGGGGTATTTAAGATCACTCAAAAGTCATTTGCAGTAAAAAAGAGACGACATTAAAGGGGGTTAAGCCCCGTGGTGCGCCTAGAGGGTAGAGGGACTCTGGACGGTAGGTGGTTAACGAAACACGGAGGGTGTCAAGAAACAGTGGCCGCGTGTGATTGCACAGAGAATGGAACGAACGCAACTAGGCACATAATGGCGCTGCAAAGGCAAAGAAAACGTACGCTCCGTTGAAGCGATCTTTTTATTTTACACCGACGGCAAGATTAAAGATAGAGTAAGATTTACTCGCAAAAAAAACGTGGAGCGTTTCGAGAATTTTTTCTTTCTTTTTTTTTTTTTTACTCTCGATCAAAGCCGACAGGTACATGTAAATTGTTCGTTAAATTGCGGAAGTCGGGTATCCGATTGCCGCCATCTCTCGGAGCTCCTTTGTCTATTGGATTATAGAAAATCCAATAGGAAAGAAGAATATTCTGCGTTCCGTTCTTTCGCGATACTTGAGTCCTCGCAAATGGAAACGAGAGCGAGATCAAGAATAATCGATTATTCGAGAAACCGAGATCATATGTTCTTTCAGCTAAACGCGTATTGCATTATCAAATCTATATCGAATGTAATATTTTACTATGAAGAAAGCGTACGTATTTTTTAATCATAACTACTATTAGCGCATTAATATTGTAAATTTTTTTAGATACGAAATTTAACGAGATACAGCGCCATTTTAAATCATTTATAGGCACTTTACGACGAGATGATATCAAGTTTATCGTACGCTTGGGGATTCATCCGGGGATTTTCCGGTACTTTAAAATATCCTAGATACCAATCTCTTACATTTTATTTGCTCGAACGTAGGAAGACTTGGCAATCCCTCTTGGACAAGCGTCAGGGCTTAGATCGTGAAGATTACGTCTAGATGGTAGTCGATATTCAATCGATTGTTAAATCATTTTATTGTGCTTTTTTTTCTTAATAAAATCGACGGCAACTAATCGCGTACATCGAAATACGGCGACGCGGTGTCGAAATCCCATCGGACAACCCTCTGGTCGAAAGTTACGCGGGGCGATTAGAGATTAGAGTTTGCCGTAACGCGCGCTTCGAATCCTTTCGAGCGAGCCGCCTTCGCAATCCCACGACGCCACGGAGGCGAGAAAGTAAATCGCCCATTAAAGCGCGGAGAGCCCCAAGTGTCACGACTTCGCCGGTAGCGGCGAGGAGATCGTAGAGAGAGTACAAGTTTGGCTAATCAAGGGAAACGGTTGGGTGATTACTAAACGGGCGTGGAACTAATTTTGCAGACGGTGAGATACCGCCGAGTTTTCTCTCCCTCTCTCGTACGTCCGTACGCCCTTCCAGCCTCGAATCCGATAACGAGTCGATACCTTACCGCGCCGCCGGTTACACCCATGTTTAACTTTGTCTTTTGATCGGCAAACAACCGGCAGAGCCGGGCAATTAATGAAAAACATCGCGATCCAGCGTGAGTATACCCTTCCTCTTCCAAGTCCTCTTTCTTCTGTGTATATATATGGGAGTGTTACGAACGGCAATCGCGTGATTGATCGTCGCGCAGCGGCCAATTTGTCTTTTAAAGGGTCCGTTAATTAAAGGAAGGCTCCTTTTTACGTTACGGAGATAATAACGACGAGTGTACAGACAGACAGGTCTTTATTGGAATAAGAAGAATCGATGTTGCCGATAAGATGGAGTAGAGAGCGCGTAATAGTAGCGATAAAAAAAAGTATTGCACGAATGATAAAATATTATAATAAACGGCAAAATATTTATAATGTTATCAAAAATGTTTTCAATACTTCGCATTTAAATAAAAGAAAGGTTAATTGATTGATATCGAGTTCCTCCCAAATATGCTCGAATATCTGTCATTTAAGCAAACGCAATGCGTTTAATTTATAAAATGTCGCATTTTAACACAGATTTTTTTAGCGATTACGAATATTTTCGCAAGCATAATTAATACGTTGATTAAATATCTCTTCATTCTATTATTTTTTCAATCGGTTTGCTTGTTTCATCGATGTTAATAATATCGATCGAATGGAGCGTCAATATCGAGCTGTTCCATTAGAAATTTCTAAGCATGAAGCATCTTCTTTTCGCATTTAGCATTTTATTTTTTCAAACGTTTTCGTAATATCTTGTTTTTACAGTTAATTAAAATGTTTTTATATAAATCTGAATAACGGTCGGATTACGTAACTTCTAATGATAGCGATATATTCATAACACATGTTATTATATCTCTTCCATGTGCCGATTTATGCAATCGTTTATTCGAAAATTCTCAGGAACCTCTTTCTATGTTTTACATGCACAAAGAGAATTTTAATATATTCGAATTTAAGCCGATCCTCTTTCTCTCTCTCTCTCTTATTTCTAGGAAAGCGCTTAATAATCACATATAATTTTTCGTTATCGCGGTTAGCAGCATGCACAATTTCGAATTAGCTTGCCCATGCTCGAAATTAATCTCCTTTATCGCTAATTATCTTGTTTTAATACGCGTATAGATGAATACATTATTATAACGATCATATAAAGTGAACGAATAAAATAATGTATTAGTTGTTAACAATAGTATAATTACAATTTTTAATTTTAATATGTCTTTCTTTCCATTATGCGGTTAATAAATATATTCAAACTTCTATTTGAGAAAAGAAAAATAATATTTTTAACGTGACATTACGTGCAATACAGAACGCTTGACTCGTGACAACGAGATTCTACGTATATATTACTATATATTAATTGTGATCGTTAACTCTCAAGTCACGTTCTAAGAGTGAGCAGAACAGTTTATATCCAGCCGCACTGATGAGATTGATCGACCTCTATAAACGTCAACATCATAGTTCAACTTCTGTTGATTTCGATATTTCCTCTACAATGAATTTATTAAAATCGAGGAAATTGCAAAAAATAAAATGTAAGAAAATTTGTAAAAAATGAAACACAGATATACATATAATTTGCATCATTTTAAATGTGCGAATGGAAAAAAGAGTTGGTTTAAACAATTCTGATAAATTATATAATATATTATAATGCAATATATAATTATTATAAATTTTTAAATTATGGTATTTTCACATGACATCCTTTTTATACTGTGAAAATATTATTATTGTAAATATTGTTAATTTAGGAATGTGTAGTAATTAGAGAGAATAGAAGTTTATGATTATATGATAGTTTTCTATCTTATCTTATACCGGTTTTATTTGTGCTCAACTACGTTATTGCGCGTGTTTGTACATATCTTATAATTAGATAATCGCAAATCTACGACCACGCCATATATTTCAGTACTCTCGTATAAACTAGGTAAATTAATATTTATAGAGAAACTTGAACGCGCCCTCTCGTACTATAGTGAAACAGTAGCGGTAGTATGGGAGGAATATGTTATATAGAATAAGTAGCTTAGTAAAACCCACTTCTCTCCGAATGCAAGTGAAATTTAGGTATAGATTGATACTGCGCATTGCAATTTGACTATAATTGCTTTTAACTTTAGACTATTACAACTTCAATATATTTAAATTTCTATTTACAAAAATATTTCAATTGTATATATAGTATAATTGTTCTTCAATATTACTTGTGTAAATCAAAATTTGAATAATCTAGAATTATAATATATATACCATTAATAAAAAAAATATCATTTTCTCTATTATTTTATTATTTAAAATTATTTATTAAATTATAAAACTAATATATTTTAATAATATTATATTTTAATAATACACGTTGTTATACTATTATAATTATAGTCCGTTTGCAACTACTCATTGAGTGGAAATATCGATACGTCACTAATAATAAAAATTAATCCAGCGCACAAGTTTGCTGACGCAATCTTTTACTGTTGTAGTTACTTAAGTCTCGTGGTTCTTTTATTATTGATGTTGTACAAAAGCCGTTTATACTACGTTGGTTAATTAGTTTAATAGAGCGAGGTTAATCTATACTGAATCAATATAATTATACTTTGAGTCTCTTTATATATATTTTTTTATTTCGTCGATACATTAATTATGGCGCTCCTAGAATATGAAAATAATACAATTTAAAAATATCTCTTACACAACAATGTATACTGATGAGTTTTCTGGTATTTATATAATTGAAAGATCTTTATAATAAAAATAAATATAAGGTAATACTCTAATAATATAGTTCTGAGCGTAAAGATATGATAATTATTTAATTATTTCATTTCTTTATATATTTGATCTTTTTCTGTTATCTTACAATTTTCAATATTATCTATTTGTATCATATTATTGTATATTTGCGGTATAAATTTATCTATACTCTCTCTTTCTCTCTCTCTCTGTTTCGCAACACATATATGAATTTATTTTTTATTGTTTAAGAGTGTTATATTAAGCATAAATTTGACATATAACATTTAAGACTTTAAATATTCTATATATTCTATAATTCTATAATTTGCGGAGTGGAGAGATAGATCTAAATCCTATGTTAGAAACTTGAACTGGATCCCCTATCAAATGCCAGTGTAAAGGCCGAAAATAAAATTCGAAATAATGTTACCTCATATTGAGAGAATAATTTTAACTGTTAAATTATATCCTGAAAAATAAAAATACGAAGCATTAAAAATATTTTATTATTTCTCGGTCAATATATTTAGTTAATAATTTAATATTTATATTTATTGATTGTAAACCGTATTGTATTTGATGTAATAGTGAAATTAACCGCAATTAATTTTCCGTAAACAGTACACTTTTCTATATGAAGGTAGAAGGTAATATTGGCTTTCTGTTCGTATTATTCACGTCAATCTAAATTTCATTTTGCCTTTTAGTGCAATTTACGACTGACACCTCTCTAATTGCCAACTACAAAATTTTACTTTGTATTGAAATTTATTATTCACCTTTATGTATAGAGAAATCGCTCTACATAAACGATTTAATATAATATAAAATATTTTATCTTCCTCTCTTCTGTAGAAAAATATTATAATTTAACAACTATATATTTATAAGTAATAAAAAAAGACAATCAAATATAAAATTATAACTTTTATTTAGTTTAGCGTTTTGATAAATAAAATTATGATATATTATAAAATTTTGCTATTAATTGTGACTTTATAAATTCGATTAAACTTTATCATTTTGTTTTGTTAAAATTGATTTTTTTAAATTATGACTTTTTCTTTCTAAATTACGGCATTACAGGCAAGGGAGAAATTCGAATAAGATTTTATAGAAGAAATTTGAATAAGATTTATCCCGTTGGTAACAAACGAATCATTGTAGTTGCACCAACTGACGTTTCGCGATATATGTATAACGTAAGCCGTATATTCGTCCAACTTCAGCGATTCCTAGCAGACTGCTCATGCAAATCCACTAGCTGACGAGGCAACTGCGGTTACCGCAAACTGGTAGACGCATATGTAGTCGTGTCTCAAACAATGGAACAATGAGAATAAAGTAACGATTGAAACATTTTATGTAGAAAATTCAATGCGCAAAAAAAATCTTCCAATATAAAAATTTTCAAATTTACAGATTTAATTTCATATAACATCATACCCATTCGAAATATCGTAACGCAGAAAATTATGATAAAATAAAAATAATCTACATAAAACAAGAATGCTTCATATTATATGCTATGATTTTAGACTTCTTTTATTTTTTATAAATCTTTTTTTTTTTTTTTTTTTTTTTTAATAAAGTATATGTTTTGTAACAGAGACATCTTTTTTAGCCGGGAATATGGCGGATACTCTCCGTAATGTACCCATAGCAACGAAAGTTTCGAAAGTTACAGGAGTCATTACGCAGCCGCGACATCACCGCCGTATCCATTTAATTGCATTATACTCCCGACATCCCGTGACGTGCATACAATCCACGGTCGTCTATTAGGCTTACTTCGGCGACTCGTCACAGATTATTCATGCAAATCCTACAACAGATGCGGCTACGATGCGTGGCGCACGACCAGCAGAAATATGCGACGCCTAATCTCGTATCTTCTTTAATTAAATCAGCGATCGATGAAAGCGCGACGCGCTAATTTGTACGCTCCTGTCATTATCCGTTTCGATCACAAGGCACACACCGACGATCGCTAATGTCGTTCTAATAATGGGTACACGATCGTAATTGCGCGAACTCGTGAAACCGAATCGAGATACGCTCCGCGAATTTGCTGTGTTAGTTTGCAGCACGTTCCCGATATATTCATTTTTGTCGCGTCTCCGACTCGATACGTTTGTGTGTATGTTTTCATATATGTGCAATAAATTTTAGATTGTTCAAGTTTATCACGGACAATGAGCTGAAATTTTTTCGAGAAAATAATGACAATATCTATTAGCTAATAGTTAATATTTAATAAAAAGTGCTAGATTATTTCATATAAAAATATTTTAGCTATAAAGTATATCTGAAACGATATTGAATGTATAAATTTCATATGGAGAAAAGCAACGAGAACAATACAATATATAAAATTTAATTTCCGACAAACAATTTATATATTTGTATAAATATAGCTATACAAATTTGCATATTTTCAGATAAAAAATATGAAATAATTTCACTTGTGTTAATTTATCTATTTTTCCTTAAAAACCATTCTTCTCGCGGCTATTCCAGGCTATCACCGATGGCGAAGTGGCGATTAAACTGGTACTCCTGTAACGTAAACACGATCCGCATATCATATTGATCTTACTTGAGCTCTAAACTCCAACGTGTAAAATTTAGATTGTAACCAAGCTCGAGCCTAATTATTGCTTCAACTATCGACACAAGAATCTATGATAGCGTTCTGTTATACTTCCATTAGCCGTCTAATGAAAGTCCTAACGAGCAATCATGCATAAAATTATATATCCGCATGAAATTTGCAAATACGCAATTTTATACAATCACATTATGGTTCCTTGCAGCAGTTATTGCAATGGAAAATAAATAAAAAATGTAAGAGGAATATTCATCAAGAGAATCCAATCTCATCAATTAAGAATATTTAAAATTCAGAGCTAACATGAACTGCCTCCATAATTTATGACATCGACATTAAACATCGACATCGTTTTAAAGCAGATTTTATATTAATTTATCCCACATTTGCGATTTAAACTACTTTCATATAGTCGATCGTTTCAAATACGATTCATCGACCGAAGCCGAATGTACAGTAGCGATCTTTTTCATTCGGCTGAAAACAGGCGGTGTTTATTAAAGCATCGGCATCGCGGAAATGCCGCGGCGCTGGATTGGAATCGTAATGTGCTTTTCGATGCAATGATGGAAACGATATATATATCTGACTGTTCTCCGATCTTGCTATGCGCGCGCTCTCGCCGTTCAATCTGTTCTACGGTTTGGTTGCGCTATTGTGCCGGCAACCGGAAGTCGCTTAGTATGGTAATTTCGTAATTTGTTTCCCATTGTGCAGCGGCGTATGATGTCGCAGCGGACGATCGATTTCTCGTTGGATGCAAGCGCGTGAGATTGCCGTGTGTTGACGGATACTGTTCGCATAGTCGAATATATGGCTAAATTTGCACATACATGTGACGCGCTTTTTTAATAACTTTCCATCATCATTCTTGTTACAGCGAATAAGAACGTTTTATACGTCTGTGCGCGAACTCTCTATTATATATTTTATTAACAAAATATGTATATAAAAACGAAATACTGCTGGTATTTAGTAAATTAAAGAGCTAATAATTTTTAAATCCTTAATCCTCTAATGACTCTTTTCTCTTATAGTTTCTCTTATAAAAAATCAATTTTTAACTCGAGATATAAAAAGATTTGTAAAAGTGAAAGAAACACGGCCAACAATTCAAGTTATTGATCCCGGCACAGGATATGGCGGGGACGGATATGCAGTAAATCCTAACTAATTAGTCCGAACGACGATAACATTCCCCTACAGTCGCGCGATCTGTCTCTCCCTAAACTTCTCTCTTCTCTTCTCGACTTGCAATGTCTCCGCTTGTGTTCCACACAATTTCTTCTCTGTGGGGAAACGCAACTTTCCCTGTGACAATCCCTAAACTGTCTGCACGTTCCATTGATTAAACCAAATGTCGGCTAGCTCCCCCTTAGCTATCTGCCGCTGTTTCACGTGTCTAACGTTTTCTCCGGCACACCTAACGAGGTCGCAAGTGGAAACTCGCAAAGATCGTACCGGGAAAGTTCTCGGCGTCTACAGGTTCATTAATAAAAAGCACGGCTCGCGCAAACGGAGATTGTTGACAAAACGATGAGCGCTCACGCCGTGTTTCTTGCCCGATGAATTTAACTGTGAAATTAAGACGGTTGTGATTACCAAAAGGTACCGACAAACTAATTATTATTAGAACTGAACGGAAGAAAAGGATACGCTACATAATTCCACATTTTGTTTTTGCATCTTGTTTATCTAATTTTGATCGGAATTATCGAATAATATGTTAATTGTGTACAACTTAATTAAAATATTAGTTAAATATAAAAACTTTCTATGTAAAGTCTAACCTTCCTTTCGATTTGTGCATTGATGCCGCACATCATATAGTTTCAAAAAATATTAATAATAATGCCGATAAAAAACCATTACTTTCATTTAATAAAATTCGATAAATTGTCAGTATATATGTAAGTATAAAATACTGAGTATTGTGTAAGACGTATAATAATATATCATCTTTAAAAAGAAAATATTTTATTTATTAAAAGGAAATTTGCCTCCCCTTTTTCAAAAAAAGACATTCTTCATATAAATTATTATTATAATTAATGATTACGTGATATTGAAGTTTGTACAATGTGCTACGTGTGGAAAGACCTAACAATCCCCAAAGCGTCTGTACGTCCTGTAGATTAAAGTAAATGTTGACAGGCTTCCCTTTACTTCCCTACGTTCGTTTCGTGCGTCTAACGTTCCCAGACAATCAACTAGTTCGCAAATAAAAATTTTATTTGCTAAGGAAAGAAATCGTAGACGATATAGCTGATCGTTATGGAAAGTTGCTTGAATTAAGATATCGTTAAAAAGAAGAAACATAATAACACATTTTTTATACATAGCCAACATATTTCTTACACATAGCCCACACAGAAACACTTTTGCAATTATTAGCACTTTTTTATATATTCAACCGTCGAATAATTTAGGTGTTATATAATTTCACGTGACTTACGATCGTTTTATACGGCCAATAATATAACTTAATGGGGTAGAAAAACTGAGCGTTGCTACGTAAAAACTTAGACTTCCGCCACCTTCATAAAAATTGAGAGAAAAGTTCTTTTTTATGAGATTGCGGGAATGTCTCTGCGTAAAGTACATATAGAGAAGAAAAAAGAGATAAAGTTTCAAACCTATTGGATAGGAAAATCTCAGGAAATTTATGAACAAAAGTAAGAATATTTTGTAAAAAGCTTGAATATACAAAACAGAAAGCAGAAAAATTTAATTTTTTTCTTCATTCTTTAGATTATCATAAGTTTAATTGCCGATTGATTGCATATATTTGCATATATTAAATCAATGACTATTAATTTAATACTAATGTAATCATCACAAGATTTCCATATGATCGAGAATTTTTAGCAAATTTTGTCGCTGCCACATTGGGAAAACGACATGTGTGCCGAAATTTTCTCGATGACATAAAACACGCGCGAAGCAACATATTAAATCAATTTTGCGTTTTTTTGCGATGCAGCGTTGAGCTTGGTGCATGTTTTTTTTTCTCTCGTTTGTGCTAAGCGTCATAAACCATATCGAGTGCGGCAATAGCGACAATTTACTGGTAGAAACTAAATTGCGCTGTTGCCCCGATGAGATAAATCTCCGTACCATGTCGAATAGCTGATAAAAGCATAGAAGGGTACAGGAAACGCGCGGTATCGCGTATTGTTCTGCGATCTGCCGTTTAGCTCGATTGTTTTATCGAAGCATGATGTCCAGCGAGATCTCTAGCCATAAATGCTTTAACATTATTGGATGGACATTTCTCGAGAGAACGTATAATTTCTAATTGTTCAAAATGATTGATTGTACGTGCTAAAAGTATAGCCAATATTAAACCGTAATTAACAATAAATTTATTATAAAACTAAAAACAAAATAGGACATGTAATAATTTTTTATCAGATAAATTGGAAAAAAAAATCATTTTTGACTCTTTCTTGTATTAGCTGGTTTTTAGTTTTTGCTCATTATCTCTCTTTCTTTATTGTAAAGAAATCTAAGTGTTTATATCTTGTAAATGTAAATTAGCCAATGACATTGTCGATTTACAAATTACTCAATATACGACATGTATAGTTGTATGCCTGGATTGACGGAGAAATTAATTGATATAATTAAAAGAAAATTAAAAATGTTTATCCATTTCGTCTAGGTCTTTACAAGATCGTAAGAAGGATCAATTAAATTTTATTGTCAGCCGAGAAGACATCTCGCCTCTAGCAATTTGCCATCATGCATCACGCTAATGCGAACTAATTTTAAGGATGGTAGACAGCAGGTTTGCCGGCGCGCGAGGGATATAGACGGAAATAAAAAGGGCAAGATAAACTTTGGAAAGAAAGAAAGTTTTCGTAGAGAGGCACCCTCTTTCTCCGAAACAATACTAATTGAATTCAATTGTAGAACGGTTGAAGGGGATGTGAAACGTATTTCTAAATGGTGAACATCGTGAAGGCAACAAACTCTCCCTCTGGAAAAGAGTGACTTGTGGAAAGTCAACTGAGATTATAATGGACGAAAAGCTGGTATCGCCATGAGTTGAAATTTCTCCTTCTCAGAAAACATATGTATACATAGAGCCGACATAACTATATCAGAATCAACGCGAGATTTCTGATTATATATAGTTCACACAGCAGTAGATATATCTCAAAGCCGATGTTAATTAATTAACTAGATTTTTGTTCTTTCTAGAATTTCAGTATCAGAGCGTAACAGGAGGATAAAGTATATAAGAATGCAAAGTTTGTCTAGTTGATCTACAGAAATTAAAGCTTTATAATTTTTGTGAATCAAACTATCGCGCCGCAATATATTGTGTATATATTACATATAAAAATACAGAGACTCTACGTTAATTGTCATCAACTTAAATAGAATCAAATTCATAGAGATTGTTCAATGAAATTTATCTTATTATTATTCTGGAATAGAGTATCTTATAAATAATATTTGTTGAGATATTTCTTATCTAAAAAAGGCAGCTGTCAAATAATGCGAATTTTGACAGTTTGACAATTTGTGAAAGAAAAATTTAAAGTTAGGAAAGAAAAGTTAAAGAAATTGGAAAATGTCCATAAATAAAAGCTCGTGCGCAGTGCGCGTCTGTGTTGTTCTAGTACGTTTAAAAAAAAAAAAAAAAAAAGGTTGTATAATATTTTATATTCAGACTGTCTTATTTCTGTGAAATATTAATGTATAAATTTTGCTCTAAACATATAGTATACGCTTTAAACAATTACTTGGAGACTTTCCTATCCACTTGCGTAATATTAAAACCGCAGATGTCGCGTTTTCCGCTGACGCAGTTCAAAAATTTCATTCCGCCATAACAATAAATTCACGAATTTTCATTTCGACGATAACGAAAATAGACTGTCGTGCGATTCGATGGAATGATACATTAAAATTTCATATTTTGTTGTAAAAATTTCTAGAATAAATGGGTTTGTATTAATGTCATCACGTGTTGATAAAACTCTACGTAACCCTCTAGCGGTTGTTTATCCATGTAAATTCAAGTTTGTATTCTACATTCCGTGATTTTATTGATCGCCTCTACTGCAAATTTCTTTGCATAGAAACCCTCCGTTAGGATAATCTTGTAAAAGCTGCAAGGTCTTTGATAGGTTTTCCTTTGCAAGCGTCTTTCTCTCTACTTTCGATCGTATTTCAAACTCGTAGGTGGACGACCCCTCTCTTTTCGGAAAGCATACTTTTCTCGCCCCTTTTGAGTCCCACTTCGTAAGAAGATTCACGTCCCTTTGGGACTCGAGATCAGCTATTAATTCTCGTTTAGCCGAGTGAAATATCTTTGTCGATTAGGGAGTCATTGACAGATGCGAATATCAATATTTTGCCGCTGGTTTCGAGTCCATAGTTACTGCTGTCGTTAAAAGTTATCTCAAGTTCACACACGTGAGCGAAATATGAATATTCAGTTCATAATTCTGCGCGCGTGAAATCTGCATTTTTATTTTCCATTTTGAAAAAAGAACAGTGTCACCCAACAATTACGTCTTTTAAGATCCTTGACTTTCCCTCCAGTTTTAAAATAATCCGCTATTAAATATTTGGATCATATGAATAAAAATGAAACAAGTGCTCTTGAAAAAGTAAAAGCAAAAGCATCTGCTCTAAAACAAAATTATAATTTTATAAAATTTTATAAAATTATATTTTTAAAATTATAATTTTATATTCAAGAACAAATTTGGTGTACAATCGGTATACAGCTTAAATGGATTCTATCTATCCAATAATTAAGATAAATTATAACAGAGAGAGACAATGATTATTTATTTATACAATATATGTATAAAATTGATTTACAAAATAAATTTTATATTATTTAATTGCAATTTAAATTATACTCAAATAAAAATAATCAAATATCTATTTTGTATATATTAATTATTATTAATATAAATAAATTTATATGTAAGAGAAATTTGCCTTGTGTGTTATAAGTATCACAGAATTTTATAAACGGATAAAAATCTTTCCGTAAAAATTCTCATTTCGTTCATTTCCAAGTATATATTAATATCGTACAAAAGATTTCCTGAGAAAAGCAGGAAGCATATTATGTGTATATTTCACATATATTTACAATACATGTATACAGCATATACAAGGCAAACCCTCTTTCCGGCAAGTTATTAAAGAGAGATTGCTTTTACCGTTGCTTGTAAGGAGAACGGGTGCTGTTCTGGAAGGAACCCGAATTCAGCAATTAATTCCCGCTTAGTTCAGCGAAATATCTTCATCAGCCAGCAAGTTTTTGGTCGGTACCAGACTGAAGTGTGATTAACCCTTATTTAATAACGGTGCTTCGGGTATCATTATCGAAAAGTCTAGAGCCCGATTAAAAAGAGCTTTTTTTAAAGAGCACATGTCTCTTTATAATTTATCAAAAAAGTGAATAAAATTAAAATATATACACATTGCATACGAAATGTTTTACAAAAGAATATTTCTATGCAATATTTTTATGCGATAATAAAAAATTATATTATCTTGACTGTACGATGATTCGTTTAAACAAGCAAGCTTATCTTAACATGTTCCGCATGTAATCATCGATATTCCGATAGAGTCGCACGGTTGGAACTGCATTATTAAGGTTTTAGCGAGGATTGCTTAGCCAGGGTTATCTAGAATGAGCACACGTGGAATTACGGGGAAACAGCGTCGACCGAAAATTCACCCTTGCTCGGCTGCTCCCGGGTTTCTCTCTTTTCGATTCCTCGCTAACAACTCACCTCGTTCTTCTTTTCAGCGGCACGGACTTCCACCCTCGTTCGACGAGTTATCTCGGGGTACCCTTTATCCCGGCCTTTTGCCTCGTCCAGCGAATCAAAGGGACGCTCCTACTCAACCCGAACGCTCGTCCGGCCAATTTCATTATGTACATCCTGCCGACGACAGGACACCTATGTCCGAAAAAAATGGTTGAATCCGCCGGGCATTTGAGCGGCTAAAGAATGCGAGCGAGAGTGATCGCCCCTAATAATTGTGATCTCTCCGAGCTCTATGCTTATATATGTTTTACTGCAATTTTCAAATTTTTGTACGGCAATTGCTCGAAATATCAAGTAATTCAATGTTGAATTATCGAACACGTTGGTTCAATAAATTTCTCATCAATCTTTATTTTTTAATATAAAATAATATAATAAAAGAGAGAGAGAGAGCTAAAGTTGAACCTTGTAATAGTGTACCTCGAAATAGCGCGCAAAATCACTTCAATACGCACGTGAGTAGTATAAGTGTTAACAGTTCAACCGCGCAACAAGGCGTATCTATCTTTCGGTGGTGTACTGGAAAATAACATGGACGAAACGATACGTACGCTATGGCTTCGAATCTTATTGTTTAGTTTAGGAGTAAAGTGGAAGCAACTTCATTATTGCGTTTAGAGCCCCAAACTGCGCGCTATTAAGATGTTCTACGTATCATGTCTCTTTCTAATATATCAAAGTAAATGTCACAAATTAAATTTGCTTTGCATAGTAAAAGTTATAGCAATGTATTATTTTTCCAAGTAAAAAGAGATATCTATTGATATTTTTATATCGTTCTATATTATTAAAAATAAAATAAAATAAAGAAATATTATTTTTTAAATATTTTAGTCAATAATCTAATTAATATATAATTAATCTTCTAGTCAATATGTTTCTTCTTAATATGTAAAATACATGGCTTCCTTTGTACAGCATCGTATAATCTATTTTTCAAAAGTCCAGTCCGAAATTTATATGCCAACGTTACATGCTAGTCGTATAATTAAGGGAACATCCATCGCTACCCTTCTCGTGCACAGATTCACCCTCGTTTACCACGTTACCACGAAGGCTTCGCTCGGCAATTCGCTCGTTGCCTTCTCTCAAATCAAAGGAACGTCTCTCGTTGCACGGTACATCATGGTCAATTTCATTACACGCGCAATCTCTGTCGCTGGATAGACACCTTTGAATTTACCATTAGTGCCTAACAAATTGCAGACTGCGATTTGCAATGCGTTCTTATTCGATTTTCCGTTACGCGGCAAGTGTTAAATTCTATTGTAACAATTTGTAGATAGTTCCTTCGGAAAGAACTGATAAATATTTTTTAATATAAAATATTAGTTAAGAAAAGATCTTAAAATTTTACGCGACTATGAATAAAATTTCTCATGATTTGAACTTTGAAAGAAAAAGTATCAAGTAAAAAAGTTAAATGTATTAACTATTAAAAATATATAAATACGAACAAAATTTTAATCTTTGTTTAATTTCAAATAAATTTTCCTTTAAAAGAGACTTTAAAATTAAGGTTTAATTATAAAGATATTTATCTTACAAATAAGAATAAATTTTTTTCTTCAATTTTAGATTAACGTTACATTCATTAATTGTATAATCTTTTATATTTTTATTAATCTTAACAGCAGAGGAACTCTTTTTCTTCATAAAGAAATAATCTTCATAAAAATATAGCATCTGTAGCGTTTTCTGTATCAAGTCTCTCTCGTCTGTAAGTAAATATACAACCAAAATTTTAACATCTTTTGTGTATATATATATATAAAATAATATTAATGATTAAAGTTAATGAGCCAAGAAATAATTTAAAAAGTCTTTAAAAGTTTTAAAAATCATATCCTTATTGTGCGGATGTACGTGGCTTTCGTATCATTTATTTTTAATAAACTATAAGTGCGCGTAATGCGCGCGCCATTTATTTTTTATATGTCATATTCATATATATATATATATATTTGAATGTAATATATATAACACATTATGCGCACTTACATTGTTCCAGTTAATTAAAAAGCGTGTAATTGTGAGACGCGCACAAACAGAATGACGAATATATAAATAATGAAAAAGATTGGGTGAAAAAAAAATACGCGTAATATTATTTTATTAATTTAATCTATTAATTATCTATTGGTGTTTTGATCTCTTTTACAAAACAATATTCCATAAAATGTAAACTAGCGTTGTGTTAAATTGTTGCGTTAATTAAAAATAAATGACGCAAAAGTCATGTACATCCGCACAATGAGAATATGATTTCTGAAACTTTTTAAATTATATTCCTTGGCTCGTTAACTTTAATCATTCTAGCCTCGCGGCGCGTAATTTTAGACTTTTGTTCGCTACGTTTCGATGCGCTATAGCGTTGGCACGCAAAAGCGTATAAGGGGAAAAGTCGAGAATAAATCCGACCATGCGTTCTCCGTAGTTTCTGGTACCAGCGAGAGGATGTGGCTTGCTCGCGATCCTTTCCAATTAGACGACCGCGATGGTTGGAAAATAACGAGCTACTTTTCGCGCGACATTTTCTTTCAAGGAATTAAACAGCAAACTAACGACCCCTATTTGAGTTTCTCCGTGAAATATATACTGCCACTACCGCAATAAAAATTCGTCGCATGCAGAGAAAAAATTTGAAATTGTTTAAATCGCTCGGTTATTTTTTCGATTTTGTTAAATGAAATAAAATTTCAATTACATTAAAAATCTGTGCTTACACAGATAAATGGATTATAAGATATCAAATTCAATTGTATCACAAGTAAATAACGATCGAATTTCTTCGGCGTGTTTATATCGCTCTGCATAAAAATGAGCAAACTATATTAATAAGAATACTGTATTTTGTTAATTGGTTATTATCACAATGCGTTTGCAATTTAAATGAGCGGAAATTAATAATTTTTGTTACAGTATTTCAACATGATGCAATGCTTCATTACTGAATGTTATTAACGAAAGCTTGCGATACAGATGGGGGCAGCTAGTTAAATTCTGCATATCGCCATTATTCTGTTAATTATAACATTGCACAGCGACTAATTACTGCGTTAATTATAGAAGTAATATACTTCTAAAGATATTATAGATTGCAAAATAGGTCATTCAGCATAATATTAATTGCTATTTTCAATATTTTTGATTTCTTTATTATGAAATAAAATCACCTTTCGAAAAGCGTTTTGTGTGTCGCTCTCTTTCGCGATAGTCTTATTCTAAATATTTTTCATTATCATTTTCACGATTTAAACTCTAGTGTAGAAATTTATACTTTTAATTCTTATAGAATAGACTATAACAGCTAATAAATAATAAAATCAAACGACCAATTCGTCATCTCTCTTTCTTCTATAAAAATTCATTATATTTATCTCGCATTGTCACGTATAAAAGCGAAATTACGGCGTTTCTTTCTTCGAGATACATTTAATCACTTCTGGTGGCCGGCGTTTACCTTTACACGAATATCTCACGTTGAAAACTATGGTCCGGCAACTTTCGCACGTACATACGTACACAACATCAGACTCGTACAAAGGTGACGAGGTACGAGTAAAGTATTTGTATTTTTAGACGTCCCCTAGGGAGAGTACTCGTCGTAGAGTAAAAGTGGGGTCGTCTTTTGTCCGTCGCTGGTAATGAGCGACGCGCGATACTCGGGGTGGGACGAAACCAAGCTGGTTGGATTGGTGCTCGCGGAAATGGACAGATTGGACATTTCTGGGCGCCCGTTGTCGCCGTATATGTAGAAGAGAAAAACGAGCTCGCCTTTTCCTCGAATTCTCTTCTACGGTATACTATCCACCGTGTAACGAGCGACGGACGAAACTCTAACGAGGCTTGCGCATGACTATCGTTTCATCGCAAACAGTCGTGGATGTTCTCTGGTCTCGGGGCCAGCGTGTTTGCGGGCTAATTTACCACGAAAGGTCGACCACGCGTTCCTTCATTTAGCGCGCAAGATTCTGCGAAACATGCGTTATCTTTTGACTGAAAAATATTTTGCCAAACGCATTGCGTTGCAGATTTGCGATTGATAATAATTTCGCGTGTAGATTTAAATTTTCAATGCGGTAAAGAAATCTGGCCGAACCGTTCGTCGGAGCAGAACGTGCCCTCAACAACCGATTCTCGAACCCAAGTTCAAGATTAATCGCGCGAACATGCATCTATACTATGCACGAACATACGTTTATTAATATATAAATATTTATATAATATAGTATTAATATTAACTGATATTAATATAAAATTAATTATATTAATAGATATTAATATATTAAAGATTGCAATGCTGAGAGACATCCCATTTAGCCGGCAACGAAGTATGATTCTCGATGACAATTATGAAAACGAGATAGAAGTTCAACGCGAAGACGCGACGACGCGAAAACGCGATATCGCGACAACGCGACGCATCGTTGCTCGTACGGCGCGATGACGGCAACGACGACGCACTAATGTGCGCACAAATGCGCGTGCCACATATGAGCCATTGTGCGACTCGTGGCAATGCTGTGTTGACACGCGACGCGAAAGACGCGAAAGCCGTCCGTGGCACGATGACGGTACCGACGACGCACCGCTACTTTATTGCTCGAGTATCGCCGTGCGAATGATAACACGTAAGAAAGGAATTTGAGCGTCTCGCCCCACTACAGTTCTATTCAAGTGCTTTGTATGAATGATAACAAGGGCGTGATATGTAAATGATGTTTACGCGCGCCAATGTTTACGCCGTTAAGGCTAAATACATGTTAGGTATTGTCCTAATTCGCTGCCGGAATATTTTACGTACTATTAAATAATATAATATTTTATATTTTATATATATATATATATATATATATATATATATAATATTTACTATACATATTTATTTTTACTATCAATATTTTACGTAATATTAAATTGTATAAATATTTTGAATTATAGATCAATTATTTATTAAATTATTAATGTATCACGCAGCTGATCGTTATATTAATTATTCGATTTTGCGATTCGATCGTTTTACAGCATCTTCTTAATACAAATTATATCTAAATCGTCGAAAAGTCAAATGCTATAGCATCATGGACAAAATATATTTGACTCTATGTGTTGTTAAAAAAATAATTTGTGTTTGTCAAAAAAATCGCTATGAAACGATAATTTATAATTTGATTTTCCATTACTTTAATTTTTATTTGATTAAATGAATAAATTACAAAATATGTGATTCGAGATCTATCGTCGTGATATATATTGTATATGTGTGTGTGTGTGTGTGTAGTTACATATTATTTATAAATGTTAATTAATTATTAATTATATTATAATAGGAAATAATTTATTGACGACTTT
Organism: Polyergus mexicanus; assembly: GCF_030449975.1. Taxonomy (NCBI): domain Eukaryota; kingdom Metazoa; phylum Arthropoda; class Insecta; order Hymenoptera; family Formicidae; genus Polyergus; species Polyergus mexicanus. Next base: position 12,496,856 of record NW_027223324.1, read on the forward strand.
AATTTTTTTTTTAAAAAGAGTATTATTTATACACTGATTTGGTTTTATACTGCATAATTGCGGATTCAATCCGGGGATCCAGAATATCCTATAACTTCTCCAAGAAGTCAACGATCTTATATACTTTTCAGGATACGTATGACATTATAGTATCGCATGTTATATCTTGAGACGGATGTTTCTGAGAAGTTGAAGCTTAGCGCATAAATAATTTATTGACTTTAAACGCGTGAGTGCGCGTCGGGTGTTATTTGTCAGGCAGTGTTTCATCAGTGTTTAGCAGAAAGTCAACGATGCTCTCGGTAAAGTCAGGACGAAGTTCAACTGATGGAGAGTCACGCGATGCTCGTTCTTGCAAGCAAAGACAAAGCCATAGAAGAAGAAGAAGAAGAAGAAGTGGCCGGGGGATCTGAGTAGGGAAAAGACGAGAGTGAGGGCTTTCTTATCTGAATTTCAAGTACCACGTCGTGAGAGGCACATTCGCGTCTTCTCAGAGATTTGTGGTACAGCCTGTAAAACTTTTGTGACGCCATCGAGATTAATTAATGCAACAACTTAAGCGCGTTGTTATCTTCGGAAGATATATGCCATGTATAAAATAAAAATACGACGATATAATGGTGATGAGAATGATACGTCATGAATATATCGATATTTTTTAGTAAATACATGTATCAGATGATTGGATTAAATCGTCTAATAATATCTTAATTGTATAACATATATGAATTCACATTTACACATTTAAATATGATACGTCAATACTGTATAATATCGTATTTTATAATATTGTTGAAAAATAAAGTAAATATATATACATATTACAGAGATATACATACATCCATATATTTGATTTCTTTCAGAATATCTATTGAATAATCAAATCGAATAATCATAATCGGTCTCATCACAATTTATAATATTTAATAATATTTGTTTTATTTTCGCCAATAATTCGCGACTATTTAACTGACGGAACATGTTTTCGTAAGACGATCAACTATTCGCATCGTACGTTGGCACGACTATTATAGTCTCTTATCTCAATTTCTAGCAGACTACAGAATGTAAGAAGTACGTCTCCTGGTAGGGTGGTGGTAAGCCAGTTGTAGGAAACTTTCGCGATATCGTCGTGAGCTAATTAATGCGCGATGTAAGAGGGAGCAATTACCGAGTTGGCCCCATTTAATTTGGGAGGCAGAATAATTTCGAGGCTCGCTTAAGGTGGAAGTGGGTCGCGGAATAGGATATTAGCATACGATCGTGTATGCGACATTGCGTCGCTTTTTTATCTCTCTCCTGAAGAGAAGTCACGTCCTGCTTTTCTCAGCTTTCCCGTCGGTATTTCCGCACGATTGCCGCGCACAAATGCTTTCCTTCGTTATAAATGTTACTGCTGTATAATGTAATTTACTATTGACATTGCATAGAACGGATTTATGGAAGGGCTTTGCTTTGATGATAATATTGCTAATGATGCTTCGCATTTTAGTCATTGCCGCATCGTTGGATTCGTGTTTAGATGCATATATTATTAAAGTGCAATTGAACTTTAGCAGAATTAGGTTGGTGAATTAATTAACACGAGAGCCAAGTATGATGTAACATGCCCGTACGATATACACCTAATTTTCTTTATATGTAAATAGTCGAGTGTAATACTAACATTTCAAAATCAAATGTATAATTTATCCCTTTCCAACTTTTATATAACTTTTATTATCATTTTTTTTCATGCAAATTTTACATTTTTATAATTGAAACCGAAAAAGACCATTCGCGGAGATATATTTCAATCAATTCCTTTTCAGTAATATAATTGTGTTTATAAAAAATTTAATATTTTTGTCACTAAAAATAGGAATCAATTAAGCAATTCTTAAAAAAAAAAAAAAGTAATAAATTTGTTTTAAATCAGAAACGTGCTCGTTATAATAAGCCGACATTTTCAAAAAATCCATCGTATTTCGCTGAGATTTTAATTTCATTTCTGTTGCTTGAGTATAGATGTTGGGAAAATCCGAAAAACGAGCGGTTTAATAATCTTCCGCATAGAAACTCGGATGAACACGTAGGATTTTCGAACACAGAACTATAACCTGCGGTTAGAATAGGTTTGGGTAGCATAGCAGAGAGAAAGAAAGAGAGAGAGAGAGAGATAATATATGAACATGCTGGAAGCAAATAAAGACGAGTATCCAGACTAGATGCACCTGTACTGATACTACAAGAAGCGCAAGTTATATCATTTCGCAAAATTGAACGCGCTAGTGCGGCTTTACTTAAGCTCCTCTCTGGTTGCAATAACGAATTTAACACGCTGCTGTTGTACAAGTACGATTATCTATCTTGCGATCCGATCAATTCGGAATGATCAACCCTGTATAACTATTTCATTTAAATCGTTCCTGTCTTTTGATCCATTGCCGAAAAAAATTAAAAAAATATAAATAGATTCCTATTCTTAATAGATTATATAATTACATTATAACTACAATATATTTCTCTCTCCTTTATTTATAAAATATTTTTAGAAATACATTTTTCTTTAAAAATAAAATATTAAATAAACTATGTTTAGTTGTTAAAATTTAATAATTAAAGAAGTAATTACTAAAATGTATAAATTATATGAATGCACGTATCGATCATTTTGCAGGAAAAATAAAAAAAAAATTTTGCTTTATTTTAAATGCGTACGCTATATATTTTAAATATACTTCTACATTATTTTATATATTTTGTCGCAAAACTCTCCAATCGGAAAGAAATTTTCACTGAGATTGTTTTTATCGCCTTTTGACGCACTTCGTGCAATTTATAAATTTATGCATTGATGGACTTCGTGGTATTTCTGATATTTTTTAATATTCCACATCGTGATGCACGGAAATAATAGAGAGTGCCATTACAATGCGAAAAATTGCATGTAAATTAAATTCAGTAAAATACCATTCCACTTTTTGTGCTGTAATCGCGATTATTCTTTATTCGGAATTGATTCGTTTATAATTCACAAAATGTATAGGTTTTGTGTACATTAATACCATATATAAGACATACCGGAATAAGCGGGTTAAGTTAAACTGAAAAATAGAAATACAAAAGAAATATTGTACTCTATCTAGTTATATTCGCTGTTGATTTTCAAAGTCTTTTTAATCTTTAATCTATTAAATACTTCGAAAATTTTTATTTGTTATATTATTGTCGCAAGAATAAAAAATTAATTTCTATATTAATGCAATAGACGTGTTTTTCGTCTCTAGATTAGTTCGTAATTTTGTATGTGTAAAGCGATTTTTAAACCTTTTACGGAAATTCTTTGAATTTCTTTTTCTGCAATATCTCTACATTCTTTCAGCGGCTTTAGAAAATCCCTATACACAATCCACACGCTGAAGATTCCGAGAATGAAATAACGCCAGCGATATATCCACAATTTTAAATCGGCAAGTATTTCGTCAGTAAATTCTGGAGAGTGTTAATAAGTTATAGTAGGATTATTATAAGCACAGTCATATTAAATAAAACTTTTCTATCTTTAAAATATTATATAGTTTTTTAAATATTTTTCTCCGTTGTATTAATATAAAGTACTATAAAAATATATAAAAAATAGCAAGAGGTTATCTTTCTTTTCTCTATGAAAGTGATATTTCTGAAATTAATATGAAGAATTTCAAATTGTGAAACATCACATTGAGAATATTATCTAATTTAAAATGCAGAATACTTTTATTGCGTTAAATCTTACTAGATAGCGAGTAAAATTTCATAAAATTAGCAAAAATATTCGCTTTGTATGCGCAAACAAACGTGAGCATCTCTGTAATTCCACTAATATTTCATCCGCGACACACTGCGTTTTCAATCTTGTGCGGTTTGAGATGTATATGCATACTTGGAGAGTGTATTTGTGTTCGTTGTTTGTCATTTCGAAAAATGTTCTGGGTAATTGGGTAAATGGAGAAGTTGCAAGGCTAGTAAGTGGATAGATGCGAACGATATACGTGCAATCTCGAATCGGCACATTTTCCAAACGGATTAAGCGAGAATACGCCTGGGACTTCCTCGAAGCAAACGAACGGCATAAGCGCTGAAATCTTTTCTTTCTCAATTCGCCTTTCATTTCCTTCGCTTCAACCTTCCCTCGGTACATTCTCGTTCCCTGATGCATTTCTTAATAAATGAATCACTTTAATCTCGCGCTAGAAAGTACCCGAGGCTCGAAACTCGCGTTCCCAATTTCGTCGATAGTACGAGACAATTAATCAGTATTGCGTCTTGAGAAATAATTCGATCCGCGGGAATTCATTTTCAAGTATATACGAGTTTCCGTCGAAGATTTGTTGGGTACGTTTCTATACATAATTTTTGATTTTTTACTTTTAATCTTTTACATTTAAGTTTAAGTACAAAGATCTTTAAGTATTATTTGTTATTATTAACTTTATTACAAACAATGCAAAAATCATCTACGGTTTTATATTTTTCATGTCTGAAATATTTAAGAAATCTGGTTATTTATATTCAATATTTTATTTACATAAATGCTTAAAATTATTGCAACGGAATAGAATGTGAATATTTTTTTTATAATGTATTTTTGAATTTAACATAAGAAAACAATTATTAATATTTTCAACTTATTTGTAAAAAGATTGCCTTATGTTTCTTTTCACCGATTTAACTTGATGCCGTAGGTATATTTTTGATAAACAATTCAAAAACAATAAGATAAATAATCCGAAGTTTATCGTTTTTGATACACGATAAAGATTACGGCGACGTCGTTAGACGTGATCGCTTGTTTGCTCGGTACGGTCGATAAAGTCTAGGGTACCGGTGATATTTCCCTCCCAAGCGAAGAGCCACTACAACGTGTATGAGCCCTTACTGAAGAGGCTCTCCGCGAGAGATCACGAGACCGTCGCGGTGACGTACTTCCCTCGTAAGGATTCTCTTGGCCAACGTGGACATTTCGTCCACTTTGGTCAGCACTCGATCGCTCATTCAGCTTCCAGGATTTCACGATTTCTAGGCGGAATATTAGATACCTGACCTAGAACGTCGGTGTGAAAATTTTCTATCCCGTGCTGGATCATCCGAAAGTGAAGAGGATCATCGACACGAAAAATGCGAGGTTTCGATATATTCGTAAGCGAAATTTTTGCCACCGAATGCTTTCTGAGTATCATATCTATGCTTTAAATATATCTAGATTGGCGTTATGAGCAGCGTCGCGCCATCGCATCGTGGTCGAACGAGGTCCTTAGGAATCCTGAGAATTCGAGCTACATCCCTAACTGGTTCAGCCCTTACACCAGGCGAATGAGTTTTCTTGAAAGATCGATTAATACGACGGCGGTTCTACCGATCACCAACCTCGCTTAGATAGGGAAGCAGATGCGCGGAATTTATCTCAAAATTACTGTTAGAAATTCCGCTTATCGACGATGCTATATTTTTAGTTTGCGTGAGTTTGGTATGCGCCGCATAAATGCTCGAAATTTCATTTAATATCGATAATAAAATTAATGATAATATCGCAGATAAATGAGTTATCGAAAAATTTTTACACAGAGCTTTTAGCTCTTTTATATACCATAATAATCATACAAAGCGAATTTATATTTTCATTTTTGATATAAATTAATTGTTTTCATAAATATATATAATAAAAATATAAATAATAGTCGTAATGATTATTGCTACAAAAGTATGCGTTAAATAAATATTATTTATGTTAAATAAATAGCATTAATTTATGTTACATGACCAATCATATTAAATGGTTAGGTATCAGTTGAAAAATTAATCGCAAATTTGTACAGAATGTTGCTTTCTAGTAAATCGTGTTACGAAATCGCGAGGTCAAGAAAATATTGCGAGCATGACATCGATATCCTCCGGTTCAGAATATTATTCATCTTGACGAACGACTGTGAACGCGGCACATCATCTGGCGCGAGAATTTAAGGAAATCGGAGATATTTATATTCCGATATCGAGCCCGAAGCCACCGTCTCGTAGATCTTGAGGATTATCTGGACTCTCACAGCGGAACGGCGTTATTTACTTTAGTCTGGGATCACAAATAGACCCGTCCACTATACCGAGCCAGGTGTTTGCTGCCCTTTATTCGAGCAAGTACCGCAGCAAATACTGTGGAAATGCGCCAAAGAGAGAGAGAGAGAGAGAGAGAGAGGATGACCTCGCTGCTGGAAAACGTTAAGTGCATCGAATGGGCGCCGCAGCTCTCTGTATTGTGTACGTATTGCTTTTTTGTTTCGGGGCGGGATTAAATGTCGAAAGAAGCTTATCCGCGCGAAGGTCACGGAAAGAACACTCTTCCGTAGCAGGTACACCAAGCAAGAGAAGTTCTTGATAATGGAGTGGATGTCGAATTAAAAAAGTTTTCAAGCGCTTTGATTTCTTCTTTCTTACCGCATGTGTATGTGTCGTGTAAAAATCATGTACAAAATAAAAAAATTTAATAATTAAAATATTCTCGATTATTTCAATACAATCACTGATGTATACAAATATCTTAAAAAATATCTGACACTGTACTTTATTATTAAATACTGTTATTTATTATAAAAATAAAAAAATTTTATCAACGTAATCGTTAAAGTCGAATCAAAGTAATTTATCAAAGTAATTATAAATGTTGCTACGATAATTGACAATTATTGGAATAAAAGGCACAGAGGTATCGCTATATTTCAATGATTATAAAAAATTAAATTTAATCAAAATATAATTTTTTTCTCTTTATGTGATATATTCTTTTTATATATAATATATATTAGTAATTTTCAAACCTTTTCAATCTTTCTAATCCCTCACCGATTACGCCATTGTGGTATTTGTGGCAGCGACAAATCCACACAACACTACCTGCACGTAGAGGGAATAATGCATATTGCGGTACTGTAGAGCGAGTAATTTATTTATTGCGATATCATTATCCAACGATCATATAAAACCCAATTGAAGTTTGCATTATCGTTAAATAATCCGTAAGTCAATTTGTACGTATGTATATTGAACAGCTTTTAATGTCTATTACAAATTTACCGTTTGTTATCAAAGTGATATTTGTGATATTTGTCAAAATATATAAGGTCAGGCAAAAATATCAAGCGAATCAAAGATAAGAGAAAAGAAAAATAAGCTTCAAATTGCTCGAAAAAATATGATAGTAAAGATACGTTTAAATATATACAATATATTAAAATATTTATACCTACCTATACGTTCTTTTATGCGAATTTGAAGAAATGCTTGATAATTGCCACATAATTTTGTATGAAAATTATTCGATTTTATTTTATAATAGAATCTTTAATCTAGCAATGTGTTGCGATATGACAGAAACAAGCAATTATTTTATTATTTAATTATTAAAAATAAATACATACCCGCAGTGTATATACTCAGAATTATATTTGATAGTTTGACATTTCTTAAATATATAATAAATACGTTAAATATAAAGCTAAAAGAAATAACACGTATAATGTGAAATAAAAAAAATATAAATTTGGATTTGTTAACTAATAACCATAAAAAATGTTTTATCCGGAAATGGAAGATACTAATAATATTTGATACAGAAGAATTTATATATCAAACACACTTTTGTATTTATGATGCCCGGCTATCTAAACAGAATGCAGCCGCTCAAAAATGTCTATTCAAAAAGTGGAAATTAATGCTATCTAGTGTGTAAAAGTCATACAATCTATATTCACGTGGAAATGGACGTGATCTGCGCTGTTTTTTTATATTTATGGGAGAACCGTCCGCATGTACGAGAGAACAAATTATTTTCAAGTATTCGCCCACGTGACCAATGCTTTTCATGAAATTCCATTTTTACTATATTATGCAATCAAACTTGTTATCGTTATTACCTCGTTTTATCCGCTATCTAGTCGTTTTACGGCTTCGTTTTCATGCGTAAATTTTAAATTCACTATCCAAGAGTCTCTGTCACAGTTACTAATTGCAATGTTTTTTTACTTTTAAATAAAAGATTGAGCAGAAAACTATTCAAATTTGTAATTATTTATAAAATAACACTTTATAATTATGAAGCTTTATATACAGAATCCAAATAACTATAAAGAATTAACTCAGAATAAAAAAGATGCGAAAGACTTAAAAACTTGTAATTACTTTTTATTTATAAAAATTTAATAGTTCAATTCACATTTTCTGTTTGTGACTTTTTTGTAATATAATGTAAATGTATACAGTGAACAAAGGTAATAAGCATCTTTTTATCATATAAAATGTCCGGACACGAATGCGCGACACTTCATCACTCACGGAGGGCTGCTCTGGACACAAGAAGCGATTTACTGTGGGGTGCTGATCTTAGAAATGTCTTTTCTCACCGATCAGTACTTGAACATGGCCTACTTCGTGCGGAGAAGGGTCTGATACTGCTAGTTCGATTTCCAACGGTTCTCATACAAAAGATTATCGAGCAGTTTAAACGAAATATTATCAAACAAGAATTTTTATTCTAAAGAATCAAGATTTTTATACCGCTTATGGAGAATATTTATATATCGCGCTTAAAACTTTTTATAAATTATGTTATAAGTTTTTTTTATACTTCTTTATATTACTCGATATTTTTTGTATGTATCAACGATCACAAATACGATTAAAATGTTTGATTTTATCGATAAAAAGAAAAATAATTAGATTAATTGATAAAAGAAAAATCTGTTTTAATATGTAGTCAAAACCGATCAAGTTTCTGTGTCGGAACAAGTTATTCGACGCCTGCCAGTAATTGTAAGACGAACGATCGTAATTTCAGATTAATTGAATTTTTTTCTCGTTACTCGAAATTCTAATACAGCTTAATATAGTTCGACATGATAAATATAATTGAGAGGCACGGTTTTTCACACGCAATTTTAAAGAGGAAAAAAATGTCTCTCCTTTTAAAGCAAAATTATTGCGAATGAATTATGTGTTTTAAATTCTGATCTAAATTCAATTCTTTCAATAGAACGTCTTGATACTAAAGCGAATAATTTATATTATTAAAGAATAATACATATTATCTTGCCAAAACTATTAGTATTGTTAAATTTCTTTAAACCAATGCATGTGTATGCATGCGTGTGTCTTTCAATTTTTATCCTATATACATATAATGCCCGAGGTGAAATAGTATAATTGATAAAAATATCAAAACTCGATTTATTTATTTTTTAATTCGTGGATATTATTAAGCAAATTGTGCTATTGTATTTTAAATAGATATATGCTTAGTATAAAAATTAAATTAATTTCCACGGTAAAACTTTTTTTTTTTTTTTTTTTGTACAAAAATAAACTCTCACGAGAAATTATACTCATATAGATTTATAAAAAAATTCTGTCTACTTTTCGAAGCAGATAGTTTTATGAAAATAAATTGCGCCATTATTTTAACATTTATAACCAGTTTTGCTTTAACTTTGATATGAACTATTCTTCAAAACACACGGCAAAAAAACTGCTCGAGCATAACCGAGTGTGTACACCCGTACATACTCGGTTTCAACAACACAATGCCGACGCGCTGTTACATTAATTGTAAGAGTCGTCTTATACTACGGAAAGAAGCTTTTGCATATTCCAGTCTTATATCACTCACGCGCTTTATTATAAATGTGTGTAGACGGCACAGAGAGAACCAAAACAGGAAACCGGAAAAGCCAAGCGAGCACGCTTGGCTCTCGTAGGAAGAATAAAAGCGCAGTATAAATTGGGGTAAAGCCGTTGGTTCCTTTGTGCTCCTTGTGAATGCAATTCAATAAAGTGTTTAGAGCGAAAAGCAGCACAAAAGAAGTCTGGCGATAAATGACAATTTGCTGAAGTTGGCAATTACGGTGAAGTACGCTGCTGTTGAAAGGTGGTCTTAATGGAACATTGTTAAAAAGTACGCAACAATAGCAGACAGACTGATAGACGTCGGAGCGCGGATTCCGTCATGATTTTTCTTCAAAATAATTTACGCAGTCAAGTATTCGTTAAAAAGGTCTCTGCAATTTTATGCTAAAATAACAAATCTCTTGTAAATCTAATTTATTATGGTTCTTATCACACTATTCGAGTCTTGCCCAACCCAGCTGATTTATCGTTTTTGCAAATTCGTTGCGTATATCTGATAAGCAAGATTTATAAAGCTAAGGTTTCTCGTTAATGATAAAACATACTAGTTATCTAGTTAAAAATCTGATTTCCAACACTATTTTTAACTTAAACAGCGACGTAAATCTTATTTAATTTTTTAATTTATTTTTAATATTAATAATATTCATAATACCAAAAGATTCTGTAATTATTTTAATATATTTGTAGAAGCTCATTTAATGTCAATTTTTACAGTTGAAAGTTGATTTTATATCGATATTCGATAAAATATTGGAAAACTCAAAATTGTTGGCATATATCTTTATTTTAATTTATTTTAAAGAGAGTGAAGTATCATCGTGCGAAAAAATTCTATCTAATACTTTAAATGTCGGGAGAAGCACAATGTGTAATTTAATAACAATGTGTTATATAATAATAACATTGTTGATTTTTTATCAATTCAATTAGCGAGCATTTTGAGAGAAATAGTTTTTGCGTTGTTCTGCAAACGTTGACTATCTCTACGTTGAATATTCCTTTATAAAACTGACTACTATACGAAAGTTCTGGGTTGATAATAATGGATTTAACAAATTGGCGACGCCGGCTTGCAACACATCATTGAATTTTCATTATCGTAAGTTGACAATAATATCGAATAAGTGTCGATATAATATCGCACGTTGGATGACAGCGTAACCGTTTGTTGCGAGAAGTTTCCTTCCGTGTGCTTGTTACCTGACAGTTTTTTTTTTTTTTTTTTTTTTTCATCATCTTGTCATGGACAGAAATGGAGCGAGATGGGAAAAGAAACGCTCCGCGTCTAATGAGCTTCTAGTTGCCATCAGACTAGTACGGATAAGTGTTGTCAAGCAGCGACATTCTTGAATGTACACTTCCGTAGTAAGAGAAGTCTACGACCGTATCATTTTTTTTTTTACGAAGAGAAATGTGCTACATCGTCAACATTTTTATCTGAATATAGCTGAAAATTGTATATAATCTAATTTATATAAATTATGTTTATGGAGCATTTTCTTTTTATTATATTTAAATATCGTTCTTCGTCGTAAATGAAGAACTAATATATTGTAAATTGCATAAAATATTCAGTATAATATTTAGCATTGATCAATATATACAGAATGTCCCATGTTCTACGTGTATGTCATTGTCAAGAATTCTCTTTATGTGTGCATCGTATTGAATTTATGTTTCAAACTGCGTGCATAGTATACGCTACGTATGTGACAGCATTCTGTCTGTATCGCTTGAAGTTTCGCTTTTGCTTGAATAGGCAACGATCGAACGGATCCGTGAAAGGCAAATACACAAAATATAGGTTACATATCGCTTCGTTGCGCTTTTATGCTTTTTCGAACATGAGGTCGCAAATATCGAGCTCCTTTTTAAGACACGGGCATCTGCCTATACGAAAGGTAAATTGTTATCGACGTCTCTCTTCCAGTTTGCGCGTCTCGTCGAGTTCTTCGTCAAATCTTTTTTTCAGGATGATTGCTCGTACGTTTGGCAAGTTTCCGCCGAGGAACGTTGCGAATGGGTGTGGAACACCGAAGACTGCTATTCAGACTCTGTGATTCAGTACACAGTATTGTTGTTTTGCTTCTTCAAATCCGAAAACGTATACCTGTTTGTTAGTGGCTTAGTCCTCACGCTCTTATGGCTTCTCTATTTATTCTTGATCTTGGGAACCACGGCAGATAATTTGTAAGTTGATTGATTCTGGTATTTATATAGCCGGAAATAATTATACATCATTTTTCAATTTCTATTCAATTGAAAGTACAATTATCGATAATTATATATAAACTTTTATTTATAAATTTTATTAAATTCCCGAATAAAATATTATATACATATTTTAACACGGTGCAAATTTACTTATAAAAACTAAGCGCAAATAAATTCTATATGTGTGTATATGTGTGTATAAATGCAGATTATGAGAACACAACGTAAACATAGATAATAAAAAATTGCAAATTTTCTTGGTACCAAAATTAGGAACTTTGGCCAAGATCAATTCCGCCTGAAAACGTGCGTTACCATCTGCGGAATATATGCAAATGATTACGTAACTACAACACAAATTTTGACTTTTGGCAAGTAACCAAGCCAATAATCGAAAGATACATGTTTTCTCGTATTTCAACAGTCTACATTCTACGAAGCGGTTTCTTTCAAAATGATAAACGAAAAGGGTTCCCTTACTCTTTCAAGTTATATAAATATCAGGGAAAGATGGCAGACTGCCATGCATTCAATAATGTGGTCTCAAAATCCCCAAAATCGAGATTTTTTAATGTGATTTTCTTTTTCGGATTTATAATAATTACTTCTATTGACACAAAAGTATCGTTGTTTCATTCTGATATTTTTTACTAAATGAATCATAAATATTTTTCTACAAAACTTTCTTGTAATAATTTATTGTGCTCCAGCTATCAAATATAAATGAGGACTATATTCTATAATATATAAAAAACATGTTATAAATTTATAATGCGATTTACTAAACTTTTATCTAATATTTTGCTTTTTATGAGGAAATATATATATATATATACATTATAAGAAAAAATATTATATAATTAAAAATAAGAAAAATTTAATTTAAACTAATAATTTGCTAAAAAAATTAAATTCGAGAGTCTTTAATAGCATTATTTATATTTACATTGCAATTAAAAAACTTGTCTACAAACTCTTAATTGTGGCGTAAATATCAAACGATGATATATATATATATATATAGATGCTGTAAGTAAATCATCGCGATATTTTTATTTCAGTTTTTGTCCAGCACTGGCGGTAATAGCCAGTGTAATGCGTCTATCGGATAACATAGCTGGGGTGACGATATTGGCATTTGGAAACGGCGCGCCTGACATCTTCACGTCCCTCGTGTCGAGAGGCGACAGAGAGATAATAATGTTCACCGAATTAATCGGAGCGGGTGTCTTCGTGACCTCGATGATTGCCGGTTCCGTGGCGATAATTAAGCCCTTTAAAGTTTCACTCAAATCTCTCATGAGAGATGCCTGTTTTTATATCGTTTCCGTGTGCTGGATAAACTACATAGTGTGGGACGAAAGGGTTCACCTCTGGGAGGCCGTAAGTACGTCTATTATTTTTATTCAAATTCGATAGAGTAATATCAATCGACTTTTTCCTATCTATCGCTATATGTTCTTTGTAAACATGAATCAATTATTTCGTTCGTGAATATGATAAAATATGCAACTTATTTCTTCTCTTTTTATCACATCCCATTTTTACAACCACTGGCTTGTAACGAAAATACAATATAAGGTTGTAACGACACACAAGCGTGAAAAAATTACATTTAGAAAAAAAAAATATATATAGTGACATAATATTGTCTATTATCCTAATTAAACATTCAAATGTGTAATTGCCAAGCAAGATGATTAAAATGTGATATTAATTTTATTATGTATAGTATATATATGAGAATAATTAGAATAGTATTTGGCAAATTTTGTCGATATTTTATTATTTGTTATATATATATATGGCAAATCAGACGCATCATAATGAAAGAGGAAGTATAACTGCGGGAAGCTATAAGTGGTTTCATTCTGGAATAACGATAATTCTTCGACGAATTTAATTAAGCTACGCCGCAGTCTCTCTCTCCACGACCTGCCGGCTGGGCTTGCAATCTGACTGTCGATGAATTTTTGCGGGATTCCGCGGCAAGGAATCCGTTTCACTGGGAAAGCAGGGATTATTGTTGCAACGGATAAAGTCCAGGGAAATAATTTTGCGCTCGTACAAAGCGCCATTGGCGGAGATTATTGTTGCGCCACGTATAAAGCCATCAAATATCTTGATTCGTTTTCTTCATATCGCGAAACGTGATAGTATTGTAAACAGACAGAAATTCAATTTTATTCATCGAGATGCTTCATAATTCTCCCGAGCAACATAAATTTTAATATAGCTATATGTATATAAATAAGCAAATTTCAAGAAACAGACAACTCATATTTAATATATGCACATTTATTTATTACTTGCTGCGTTAAAAGCTCTTAAAAGAATTCTGTTCTCGGCAGCATATCTTTTTTAATTCGGATTAAAGAATTAAATTTTTTTTTTTTTTTTTTTTCAATTAAGAAAAAGACGCACAGTGTCATCTAAATCTTTTTGCGTATCACGTATATAAATCATTTATTCCAATTCTAATGATATATGTATGTAAGAAAATAACTTTGTAAGTCGAGAGATAACACACATTACTATTTTTTAATACTTAACAAATTTTAATTGCAGGTTTTATTCTGATCTATGTACTATTCATCGTGGTGGTCGTAATAACGCAGATATATGACACCAAAGAGGAAAAACTGAAAAGTAAAATATATTACAGATTCCTCGGCTTACGTCAACGAATTATTCGCAAATTTTTAGTATCTTATTTAAGAATTTTGGGTAATAAACTAAAACTTTTATAACTTTCAAGAAACGCAAATAAAATTATACTCGTCGCTACAGAAGTCTCTATAACTCTTACTAGAGAAATATATTTTTAAGATATCTCTGTGTGTACCCCCGGAATTTTTATAACGCGCATTCAAAAACTATTTCTATTCCACAATGAGAAATCTCTCTTCACAATCCTTGAGTTCGCTGCAAAGATGTATAAAAGAGACAACTAGCTTCTATTTTCCCTTTCCTTCTTTTCTTCTTTATCGCCTATAAAAAATTTTCTCCGTACTAAGTATCGATCCCTTTTCCCGAGAACATTCTTACGTACTTTCAGCCAGGATCCCAAGTGTACCCGATCCAGACGTCCTGCATACTTACTTGGCGAACATAGACACAAGCACCATTCCCAAGATTCCCGCTAGAAGCCGAGCTTTTGGCTTACGTGCCAAACTAGGTACCGAGCGTCGTTTTTACGACTCGTCGCACATATCCATGTCTTTCGTTCTTTTGAATTTTTCAATAGTTCGAATCTTTTGCAGAGCGATACGTTCTTTCTTACATCAAATAAATTTATCTCTATATTCTCGCATATTTTCCAAGATTATTATTTCTTCGAAAGTGAGTTTTAAATCGTAAAATAATTTTTTGTCGCAATTATGTCGATCATGCATTATAAATATTTGCGTATTTATCTCACAACTTTTACATGTTAAACACATAATTTTTTTAAATATAGTTATGCGCGAGAATAAGAAAAAGAAATTTATAAAATCTCAATTTTATATTTAAAAGAGTTTAGCAAAAGTTTTTTAATATTATAGACTCAATTGATTCTAATATGATTAAACTTGAATGTTTGTTTAAATCAGATATTGCTGTCGCAACGGAAATAGAGAGATCAAGAATACGAGGCGATCTCGTCCAGTTGAGCCAGGAAATTAGCGACTACGTTTCCGACCGACCAATAGGTCTTTTCAGAGAATTTTTATACGATATCAATCCGATCAGCAGAGAAGATTGGAAGAACTCGAGTAGATTGTTCAAGATGATTCTGGTTGTACGTTCGCCTGTCATGTTGCTATTGCAACTCTTTATACCGGTTGTAGATCCTACTGCTGAGAAAAGAGGCTGGTCAAAGCTATTGAATTGCTTTCAGTTATGTATAACACCTACGATAGCGCTATATCTATTAAACGGTACGTTTCATCTTTGATAATTTTTTATAATATTACAACAAATCGCGTGTATAATAATAACAAAAAAGAATTATCTGATGTTTAACAATACTAATTTTTGAAGAATATTTTAACTTAAAAGGGAGAGAAGTATCATATTTTCTAAAAAATTTTTCGTAAATAAAGAAATAAAGAAATTATATATAATCAAAATTTTTATTGTTTGTTATATAAAGGCAAAAATATTAAAGACGTTGCTTTATTGCTTTCTAGCATATCTTTCTTATGAATAATTTCCAACGATATTATAGAAGTGATCTTTAGAACGCGTTTCATTACAATATAGATAGATGTGAAATCCAGACATATAGTCAATAACGCATAATCATCGTATCGACAATCAATGCATATAATGCAATCTGTACCACTCGACTTCAATTTTATTTTAACTATTTTATCGCAGTTTGGCAAATGACTTTTGGCAATGTGCCGATAGTGACGATATTCCTCGTTGTTGGCACCGTAATTGGTATAATTGTGTTTCTAACGACTCATGTGGACCGTGTACCAAGATTCCATAATGTGAGTATTTTTTCTTTCCCTTTTACGCAAGAAAATGATCGAAGCTTTAATAAGTGCTCACGAAAACACGTCGAAAAATGCGAAAAAGATTAGCAATTTTATTAATATCGATGGTAAAGCACGTAGCATAATTCTAGATATTTGCATTTTTGGGATTTTTCGCTGCCATGTTGACGGTTTATTTGGTGGCCACGGAAGTCGTAGCGGTACTTCAATGCATAGGATACGCATGCAGCATATCCGACGCTATGCTGGGTATCACTTTTCTTGCATGGGGGAACAGTATCGGGGGTGAGTCTCATGTTGAAAAATATTTTCAAACACGATAAAAAAGACTGTACAATATTAAACAGATTAATCGTGATGTTACATATTTTCCAGACTCATTACGAAATCTTAACAATAACTTTTCTTCAAAGTTCTCAGTTTAATTTGTATATCTCAATAATATTTTTGTATATTTATACAAAAATCCATGCAAGATAATTTGAAATTTTGTCTAGATCTGATATCGAATATCGCTATTGCCAGACGGGGATTTCCTCGTATGGGATATGCAGCTTGCTTTGGCGGGCCGATGTTTAACACTCTGCTGGGACTAGGGCTGACTTACGGCATTACCACCGCTGCCGATCCTGAACAACAGACAAAGATCAGGATCGGCGATATGGCACCCGGTTGCCTAGCTTTCCTCCTATGTTCACTAGTGGCTACCATAATTTATCTGAACATTACGGGAGCTATCGCACGTCGTTCTTACGGCGGTCTCTTATATTCCCTCTACTTTGCTTTTATTCTCATACAATTTTTAAGCGAATTGCACGTTATACATCCGCTTGGCACTGATCACAGACCCGATGTGTAATAATAATATCACATATATTCAGTCTTTAATGCTATCTTTTCATTTATACTATTATGTATATATAGATGCAAATTAATAAAAAATAAAAAACTATTTATAATTAGTTATGACTCGTCTTCTATCTTGGATACAAATTAAGTACTGCAGAATAAGGTATCTTTAAATAAATAATAGAAAATATATAAGAGCGCTTCTTTCTCATGAATTATGTTAAATGAATCAAGATTATACCTATACACGCAGAGAGATGCATTTTTAACATGAAACGGAAGAGGCAAACTTTGTAGGAAAACATTTGGACACTAGATATATGTTTATATATATAAAAAGAGGAAAAAACGGGCAGAAGCGAGAGCGAGTCAGGTCGTTTTTAGACATTTCCCCGGAGAGAACGAAGTGTCCCGTTTCCGACCGAAACCGGTTAGTATGGTCACCATAACCGCCGAAACGGAAACCACAAGTCATGAGGCGGTTAGCAGTCTTGGGATACGCGTCACTTTTAAATTTTACATTGCGCTATATATCATGGTAACCTCGAGTGCTACACAGACCGGCGTAATTGAATCCGTTATTAGGCGAGGGACATATTTCCTACGTGCAAACGTCTCTTATATAACGTTTCTCATTTTCTTTCGAACGCCATAAAAAGATGAACGCGAATTGTTTTTATCTTCTTATATATCTGTCTTCTCCAACCTATATATATATATATATTCTTTTATCTACTATATATTTATACATGGCGTCCTACTTTTGCATTATCTTGCGCTGACTTTTCTTTGGCGATTTTATAAATGATTGTTTTTCAGCGGAAATGTTGAGTCATCCATAAATCATTTTAGAATAATTAGCGATTACAGATAAAGACTTTACAGATAAAGGCTAACTATTGTTGCTAATAAATAAATGATAAATTCGTGTCTTTTAATTCATTTTACATAGAGATTACTTTGAATTTTGACTTGTTGCTTAGGATTTAAAAAAAAAAAAAAAAAAGGGTTTAATTATACATTTAATTTAAAAATTCTAAAGCAACGGAGAAGTATAGCGACAAAAATCTAATAAGAGAACTATTATTTTAGTTTTTAACAAAGAATAGTGTATTCTTTATAAGAAATAGAGAAAAGTCAAGAGAGCAACAAAGATATAACTTGTTCATTGTCTTTTACACCTTTTCATCCTTATGTCTCTTGCTATAGATTGCCGGAGAGAATCGTCCCTAGCAGTCTCTCTCAACATGTATACCAAGGTCTCTCTATTGTCTCTGCGAAAGTTTAATTCCGAACTACCTCTACTTTCCGCTCCCCTTTTTGCCCCATCAAAGTGCCGATAGGACAATGAACAAAGATGGTTTGTCGCGAAGATAGACCAAAGTTTTGCCACTGCAAAATCTGGATCTTCTCTTGTGGTGGTATCTGCGTGTATAGGGAAGAGCCGGAGTTTGCAAAGGAGCTTTAGAAAAGACTATTCATGAAATAACTCTATTCATGTACACATGTATTAATGGAATATGAAAAAAATTTATTTTAATCATTCAAGTTAATTTTTCTTCCAGATTCAACATTCATGGTAGCGATATATTATTTCTTGCTACATTGATTTTGAACTTTAAATTTTGTTATTGTTTTAGCATGTTCGATATATACAGAATCCGTATATCCGACAAGGTAATTCACTACCCTCAATCAATTTGTCGTATAGGCGCGATACCTGTTGTTCTCAATACACATAAATTGAATTTAATTATGTGCAATTGATGTCGATCTCACTCTAAAATATACACCTAATTTAATATTTATCAGGTATAAAATGTATGCTATCAAACGTTGCAGAATGCCAACAAAAATTATAGATGAAGAGCTTAGAGAAAGTTGAATATTTATATACTGATTAAGTTATATACTTATTTGATTAAAATATAAAAGAATCATGTCAACTATCAATAATATTGTAGCATCGTAAAAATAAAGCGTTATATTACACAAGTAAAAATATTTCACAAGTATAAAGAAATAACACAGCAATGTCAGATAGTAATATGCTAACATTATATGCACAATATCACATCTACTTGTAGTCTATGCTCTTTTGTGTGAATCGTTCTCAATTATTCAAAAGCTAACGGCATGGAAACTGGACTGGCATTTTCCTTTCAACCTACGGAATTCTTTGCGTACGTTTTTATGAAATAAACATCATTTTCTCGCATGTTATTCAATTTTTTATATTTTCTGAACGCGCTTCAACATTTTCATTGTCAGCAATATTGATATTATGTAAAAATAAATGTTCGTAGAGTAAGTATAGTGTTTTTTTAATGAAAGAAGAATTTGCTGACTAATATTGAATAAGTTTGTGAAAGTAAAGAAAACTTTATCGAACCATATATTAGGGTCGCGATCTCCCCCCCTGTCTAGAACGACTGGATCGGTGCCCAGTATCCGTAGATAAGAATCCTGTCTAGTCTCTTCCGTGCCAACGCGAGTTAACGACCCTCTCATCCGGATCGCTCGCTCAAGGATAGCGAACGGAGAAAATATTCAACATTAGCAAATCGGAAAGCGTTGCAAGAAAAAACGTTAATATCCTTTTTATAACATTATAAATATACTGGTATATTGGTATCCATAATGTTACAAAGACTTTTGCAAAATCAATCCGCTTTAAGTTTAAGCTGTCTATAAATAAATCAGAGGAAGAGACTCTAGCACGCAAACATATAAACATGAATCACAGTAAATTGAATTATCCGATTTAAGCGCTACACATAATAACGTTATCAAATTTTTAGAAGCATTTTCTCCCAATTTATCAATTCTTTTTCCAAAACATTATTATATCACCGCTTCATACATGTATTGAAACGCCATATTAAAATAGTATTGGTAGTAGTAACTCTAATATAGTTTAATGTTAAATGTTTGCCCAGAGTACACTTCGTTGACATATTAATTATTTACTTTTGCGTAACATTTATAGCATTATATTACTCTCCGGCGATATAGATATATCATTCATAATCACCGATGAATATGAAATTATCTAATAGATGAGAGAGAAAGAAAGAGAGAGAGAGAGAGAGAGAGATTAATTAATCAAAATTAAATATGCCCTCGTATAAAATAACATGTAATACTTTTTGCAGAGATAATTCACACGTACTTTAATTAATCCGCATACAAAAAAATCTCGATATAATCTCGATCTTTATCATCAATTATCTACTTATTTCCAACGTTTTTAAACGTTCGGAAACTCAATAAAAATGGGCATTCGAATATGATGTATAACATTACTCTTATTTTGAGATGGAATGGAATCTCCAATCGATGCTCGATATCAAGACTAAATAAAGTATCCATTATTACTTCCGGGAAACTTTTATCATTAATTCGACTAGAGACTAGAGGACTTTAAAGGGAAACGCCACTGTAATATCTGTCTCGCATTTGCCGTGGTTCAAGTTTTTATTCTTACCGCAAAATAACTCTTCGCGAAATATGTTACGATTGCAGTTCCACTTTCAACATTATCGTCAGTCATATTTAAAAGAAAAAATTTCATTCTTAGAAAAGATACTTTAAAACATATTTGCTTTGATTCAAAAATTATTTATTTCATATCTTAATAAAATTAATCTATCTCTAAAGTGTTAATTTAATATTGTATATATAAAAGAAATATATTGTAAATAAGAAAAATATAAATCAAATATAAAAATATAGATAAATTATTAAATTATTCCTAGTAAAATTTTGTACAAAAATTAACTTTAAAATACATTAAAAAAAAAAAGAGATGTGTGGAAAATGCATTATCGCAATCAGGAGCACGATAATGCGATAGTATGCGATTGTATGAGATGGTTTAATTTAAACAATATTAGGCAACATATATGTAAACCGGATTGTACCGAGTTGACAAAAATTATTACCAGTTATCCAGCACACTTGTACCGTGTGTGTTTACACACTCCTAGAAATAACGATAATAATGGCGGTGTCGCATATGTTTCGCTCGATTAAACTTTCGCGTTAATGCGTGCCACGGGCGATAACGTTTTATAGCATTGCAGACATTTGTTACGTACATATTTCAATGATTTGCGCAAATATGAGCTTCGATTCAAAAATTAAATAAAATGCACACTGTACACATCGCAACATCATGATGCATTTATCTCCGCATTTATGTAGAATTATTAAGCACAAGATTCTTGAAGAATTTCTCTCTGACTACTTTTTACTCAACCAAATTTAAAAACTGACATATCTTTCAATATAATACGCACACAGTCTCATCTCTCATTTGCCTCCAATATCGAGTAGTTTCAGCCTCCAACTGAGAAGATCATTTGAAATGCTATGTTGAAATTCTACGGGGAAATATATTGTAGCTAGATAAAATATATTACACTTGTGTGAGATATTATTCTCTGTGTGTTATTTATTCCGGCAAAATAGGAAACGGCTCAACAGTGATAAACTGCGTACTTATACGTAATTCGAATGAGATGGACAGATTTTTTTTTGGTTTTTAGATCGATTCACGCCGATGATTTATAACGCATTGCTTATACGCCGCAAAATTTTATACGTTGACGGAATTCATAACTCTCAGGTATTACAAGAAATTTAGCTTCGATATACGAAGGTCATATAAGCGGTATTTGTGAGACGCCAGTTTGGATTTTGCTGAATCACGATTCTATGAATTATTGACGATAGCTAAACTGGAAATTGATTTTCTGATGTTAGTAGCGGTATATCGTATTCGAACCAAACATTTTTTATTTCCGTTATGTATTGAATGTTTTGTGTTGATGACACAGCTCGACCGTTCGCGATATCCGGAAAAATTAATCTCTTTGCTGAAAAATCAATACGATATACAATATCGCCGTCAATGAATAAGTATATACGTATAAATGTAGAAAATGTAACAAAAATTCCCGGATATAGATGAATATACGCTATATTCTCTCTCTCGTTGAAAAAAAATATAAAAAAAATTTATAAATATAAAAAATAATTCTAAAAAGAGTAAGCTGTTTTGTAAATTTTGCAGGTATATTTTGAGATCATATTAAAGCCGACTTTTTTTCTTTATTTATTTTTTTTTTGTTAATATATTTAGTTAAATTTTTGTTAAAATAAATACATAAAGGAAATAAAATGGAAAGATTTTTCATGTAAAAATTAATAAATAAGTTTTTATCAGTATTTTGTTTGACACGAAAATCGCATTGTACGAAACGCGAACTATCGAAGAAAATAGCGATAAACGATATCGAGCGCAGGGAAAAGACATTTAAGGCCATAGCAACAAATACTACTTTAGAGAGAAATGGAGAAATCGAAAAACACTTAGGTGGTCGTTAGGTTTGATCGCGAAGATCGACGAAATTACGCTTGTTGTCATAGAAACGAGTCATTGAAGTGTTCAATAGACATAGACTTACATGAAAAATAAGAAAATGCGTTTTGCGTATAAGAATAGAAAGTTGTATAGTTTATTAAATTAAAACGTATATTATTTTGTTTTTTATATTTTAATTAAATAAAAAATATTAAAAATAATAACAAACAATAAATATATCAAAATTTATATCTTCTATTTTTTTTTTTTTTTTTTCTTAAGCCGAAGATTGTCGGTGAGAATGTATGCATAAAAAATAAAAGTTTAAAACATTAATTAAAAATATATCTGTTGTTTTATGCACATTATGAATTGTATCTATGCGTTAAGTGAGAAAATTAGTGCAATTGCAACATTATGAGTATAACAGAATTGTAATCCCAGCAAAGATAACAAATATATTAGGATAGCATAAATAATTGGATACTGAGTGCCTTGACGCATGCAAAAATCGATAATCGTTCGTATTGCCGTTAAACAAAAACAAATCGACCAAATATACAGTACTTGAAATGGTAGAAATAAATTCTTGACTCGCATGAGTAGAATTTAATGGAGGAACGAGATGGCTTATCGCTTGAATGGCTCGATACCGTTAACTGTCCAAAAAACATTGCTGTTTCCTGATTTTATTATCCTGTCGTTTCTACCTGAAATAATCTCGTTTACCGTTATATATAAAAAAGGCGAACAAATACATATTAATTTTCATATATATACGCTTCGCGAAAAATAACACAATAATTCCATTATTAATTTAACAGTAAATACAATGTCTTTATATCGATAATCGATAGCGATGTTTTATAATTTAAAATTTTATACGCTTTTTACGTACGCACATAATGTACATTGTAGATTAATTTACAGTTTCTGCTTTGTATACCCGTTTATTGTGAATAATAAAAAATGTGAATCAATTTCGAACAATCATTTAATTTTGCAAAATGCAATAGAATAAAATAATAGTACAATGTGAATATCATACTCGATATTAATTAATACCAAATTAATATTAAAATCTATTCTCGTACGCGGAAGAATATTTTTAAGAGTCTTAAGCTTTTTATTTTTAATTGATGCAATCTTATGTCAACTATTTGCATTGAACTTTAGATAACAATAAATTGCTCGATTTAAATTATACATAGAATTGTGAATAATAATGGATATTTTTTTTAACGCAATTCCTTATGGTAGAATACCTATAAATTGAATAGACTGAAATATTGTATATACAGAATGCCCCAGAAATGGCGAAAAGAAATATGTAATATTTTTTCACATAAAAAATTTAGTTAATCTTTTTAGCAAAAAATGTGAGATGTCACCAATACTGATTCACTTTTGCATTGACAAAAATGCATTTAAAATTTTTCAAAAATTAACTTTACGCGTTCACTTTCTGTCAATTTTGAAACCCTTTGTATGAAGCCAGCAAATCGAGAAATTTTATTATAAACTAGCTAAGGAGATAATAACTTCAGGGAAAGAGTTACCGAGATTTGCTAACAACTAGACATTACGTGTATATTACGGGTACTAGACGCATTCTTCGATTTGATGCATATTTGATACAGAGCTTTTAGCTACGTTTATCCGTGCGTCTTGTGATTTATCGATACATTACTTTTACGATACTTATCGATCAACTTGGGAAGAAATGATTTCCGCTCAAAGTATCGGATTACGTAAACATCGATTTTAATATGAAAAGCATCTAAGCTCAGAGTGCGCGATTCATCTATGGATGCATTACGGCGCTGCAGCGTCAGCTAAGGGGAGGCCACATCTTTCCTACTGGTAAATAGAATTTTCACTCTTGCTACAGAAGCAGCGCAGTTTATAGTTTCATGACGGAGATAAACGAGAAAAGTCGATGAAAGTCGACAGTTTGGACGAAATGGCCGGGATGTATTAATTGCTCTGGGGAAGGCCATGAACAATAAAAGATAAAAGGATCCACGGAGGATTCTTACAGAGAAAGAATCAGGCCAATCATAACGTTCCAAAGAGTCCCCAATTCATCGAGAAATATTGTACAGACAGGATAATTGTGACATCGTCGCTAAGTGTGTCTTTAATGATTTTATATGATTACTATTATTTTTTATAAGAAAATTTAAAAGTAAGAACATATAATTAGTAGTAATATGCGTAATTAATTAATCGTAACTACAATATATACAAAGTGGAAGAAGAAAAGAAAAGATCTAATTACAAAATATTATTATTAATTTTTCTCTTCAAAACATATTATTTTAAACGGTTGAAAAATTAATCTGACAAAATTGATTACACAATTTTGATAAAACTTTCATTTTGCATCTGCGAGAATGATTAGATCTTTCCATAATTTTTCCCTATCCGTATCTTTAGAAAGTCATCGTCAGAGGATTCGAAATTGGAACGATATAGTAAAGATCGTCTGGTCGTAAAATCTACGGGAATCGAATCGAGAGGCGCTTTACGAAGCTGACTGCTATCAGATTCGTTAACTTTTACGACCAGTCTACGTCACTAGTAAACGGAGATGTTGATGTATTCGTATTTCCCAAGTTGTCGAGAGAGATGCGATTTTGCGAATTTTCCGGAGCACTGCCATATGCCAAATGTTTGACAACTGCAAGACAGTGGTCAAAAGTTAATTAATGTAGGATATTAATTATATGAAGATATGGCGCATTTACGTTTCTCTCTTCATATCTCTCTACACATAGATATATAAGCAATCGCACATATGTAAAGCTATCTTGCCATGAATATGTATTCATCTCTCTCTCTCTCTCTCTCTCTCTCTCTCTCTCTCTCTCTCTCTCTCTCTCTTTCTTCTTAAAATTATTTTTTCTCTAATTTTTACTTTAATTTCAATAAGCATTAATAATAATACCGTCGTTGACAGATCAAGATTTTACGTGTTCTACAACAATAATTTCAGAACAATAACTCCATAACGCTTTAAAATTTTGTAGAAAATTCAGCGACATATAAAGAGTAGAAAAGGCGAAAATAGAGTAAAAGCGTTGGAAAACGGAGGCGCGATACTTTTGCGGGGAATGATGAGAATGCTCATGAAAGCGGCGAAAATTTTTCGTCACGAGAGATTATTATATGTATGTATAGGTTTGTGAAGAGAGAGAAAGACAGAGTGAGAGAGATGAAAGGCGGAAGCGAGCAGGGATTTTATATGCCGCGTTCGAGCGTAAGATTTATCTCTACGAAACTTACGGCGGACGCCCGTTCGCATGCGATTCGAGGGAATATCGTTGCCGCGCTGAACGCGCCGCTTTTAATTAAATTGTATATTCGTGCGAGCGTCGACGAATAAATTCCCTGCAACTGACGCATGATCGTTACCGAGAAGGATTGTTCCAGAGCACGCCGACGTCTTAGCGTACAATTTACGCGTATCTCGCGCCGTCTCTGAAAAAGCGAGCCTCGTCGGATTCTTTTGTACCGTGCGACGCTTAAAATGGGATTTAAGAGGCAGTGTGGGAAAGGATCGGTAATGAATTTTTAATTGGTCGCCCGTTCTCTTCGATCCGCACAGAAGTATAAATTGTCCGAACCGTCTTAATTGCTAATTTATACTGTACTTGAGATGCTAGTTGAATTCTGATGTGATTTTGCGCGCGCAAGTCGGTCGTTTTTTTTTGTTTTTTTTTATATTCCAAACAGCGCTTTGCTCATTCAATGATATTTCTCACGGGGGACTGCAATTTTCACTGGCGTTGATATTGATTTTCGCAAAATTACGATTTCTCGGTACAATGCCGGTTTTAATAACGACGCTCGGTTGAATCGTCGTATGGCAGACACCTCGAAAATAATATAATGTCAGTTTTAAGAAGTATATTTATATGCAATAGTTTAATGTTAACCGGTTTTAACTAAGCGATAGATTAAAACGAAAGATACGCATGATACTCGTTGAAATATACAATTTTATTTAAATGGGAATATATTATAATATATATTAATTAATTCGCGTTATATCCAGATGTTCTCGGCTGCAGCCTCAAAACTTGGCTACATATTAATGTCACTTACGGCTAATGCTGCCTGTTCTCGTCTAATTATGTCACATTCAGCACTATGCAAAGTCTGTTCTTAATTAGCATTAATTAAGGGCAATCGCGCTGACGTGACACAAATTATTTGCTTCTTACATACCTGCCACGAAATTGGATTAAGATATTTAATAATATATCACGACACTTTCTCAGCCAAGTTATTTTATAACGTCAGCAGAAGTTTAATTAATGTTCTTTCCGAAAGAGAGTGATGGACGAGGAAATACCCTTACAATATACATAAAAAGAAAAAAGTTTTTATAGAAGCTATAAACTTTCAAAACTTACGATAAAACAAAATTAGATAAAAATTCATAGATATTTTTTTTCATCGTTCTGGATACGTTAAGTATATATTGTAATCTATTAATACTTACAATATATATATATATATAAATTGACAACTATTTTGTTAATTTCAGCTAATAACTCAACATAATAATTGTTTCATAAAGCTATTAACATCGAACCAACCGCAAATTTGTGATAATGTCACAATCAGTTCATATCAGAATCTCGATGTAATCTCTTAAGTATCACAAGCTCGCCCAAGTGCCACCATATCCCTTAATGGCTTAATATTGCTTAAACGGCGCTACGAATCAGATAGTCATTTTCTCGCGTGTGTGTTAGTATGTTACCCTTCGATATATACATATAGATACAAAACATAAAGATGTATGTCACACGTTATTCAAATAAGAAATATCTCCTTAATGTTTTATACGCGATATGCACATAAATTGTCCTACAAATTACCTCTACACACTATTTACTTTGTAAATCGTCGGTTAAAATAATTTATACTATAATAATAAAGTAATGGGAGATATGCATCGCTTGAGAGAAGGTCACGACTTTAATCCGGTGATTTTTCTCTTCTCTAATGCCCATAATGTAACGAGCGAAAGGAGGCATAATTATCTGCCGAGAGGGCTATTTTGCGAGTAGATAGCTAGAATTCCCTCGGGCTACCATAGAGCGCCCGCACGTACGCAATCTGCAGTGCGTTAATACGCGCGTTATTGTCCCCATGTATATGTAGACAAGACCGACACATACATACATCGTCATGAGCGTAAGTGCTAAAGCAGGATTTCTCAACTTATAATTCGTCCGATTATCGTAAACGGAATAAGATAATGTCAAGCAATAGTGTACATTTAAATGCAAAGTATTAGTGATTACAATCTCGTTTCGCTAAGACAATCTCTTACAATTATATCCTTCATCAAGTTTCTTAAATGAGAATTTGTCACATAATTAATTTTCTCTGATTTTAATCCGAGTGCAGTAGGGATCAATTTTTGTAAAATCGTGTATAATAACAAATATATTCGTTAAGTACAATATTTTGCGCTTCACTCTTTAAACTTTTGGATTTTAATTCGGAATACGTTTCGATTGAAATACGCCTGATGAAAATCGTACTTAACTGCACTCGAAGCGATTCGGATTATATGAATCAAAAACGCTAATTACACTGATCGTTAAATTAAAGTGCTCGATTTCTGCTTTACACGTCAGACAGATAAATCATTAAATTGACATAGGAGAACACTTTTGACAGAAATGATTTAAATTTGAAAAAGATATGATTATCTTGAAATAAAATTGGCTTGCATAATTCTTGAAAATTTGTATAAAATCCGAGAGTTTATATAAAAAAGAATTAAAACGCGCCGCTAACAATTAAAAATAAGTAATTGATTACTTTCAGAAAAAACACAAAATATTCTTAGAAGACAATATAAAAATATAAATTACTTGGTCTTCAAAATAATGTCAATGACTTGCATAAAGTGGTACATTAATTTCGAATACATATATTATATAATATACGCGGCTTACATAGTATTATATAATAATTACGACTTTAATTACGCCGTTATTAAATAATGCATAGCTAAGGCCGATTCTAAATAGAATATTTTTGACACGATTAAATACTCATATCAATGCCAATCAAATTAAAATATCATAAGCGCATAAAATAATCGAATGGAAAGAGTTGAGTATTCCTGCGATAAAGAGACGATCAACGATCAGAATTTGCTGCCGTGTGCCCTTCTCTCTGTACGCTCGTATTCTCGATCATATCTCACCCGTACAATGGTCACGCCAAGCAGATCCTACTAATTAACAGTCGCTATTAGCCAACCTGGTCAATTATACCTGAATTATTCTGGCTATGATGCCGCGTTGATGATGGCTGTAACCGGCCACTGATCACGGTACGTACGGACGTACAACATGACAAATTGCCACGTCCCAACGTTTGTCGTATGATGTCTCCGAGCGTAGGTAAGTATTTAGAGCGCTAGTTAACAGACGGACCAACGTGCGTTCTTGATTTTGCGTCGTGTGGCGTGTTGATTTTGGCGCAGCGCGAAGCAGCGAGTTAATAATGACGGTGCGTTTTAGTAGGAAAGTAAGTTTGCCTCGCGTATTATTATAACAATCCTGGTCTCACCGTTTATCAATATCGTATAAAAAAATAATTATAATGTATGAAAAAGTTATTAATTATTCAAAAAGAGATGAATCGGTATTTGATGCTGACTACATCGAAACAATAAGTTAATATTGATACCATCATTTAATGAAATCTATCCTCAAAATTATTACAATGCAATCAACATAATAAATTATATGTCTGGTGTATATGTTATAAATTTTGTAACAGTTGCGATATAGTAGAGAAGCATCGATTTTCATTCTGATATATTTTCAAATATGAATTTTAGTATTTTAATTTTAGTAATATCGCTCATTTTACAATATAAGACTATAAGTAATGTAATATTATATGACTGTAACTGTATTATATAAAATTATTGTACGATACTACAATATTTAGACTAGAATGATATTTATCAAAATAATGCGCAGATTTTGCCATCTAATTATTTATTGATAAATAAATTAATTCCGAAATCTGTACAATTAGGTTTAAATATAAAATCTCTTATATTTAATAGAAACTCTCATTGAAAGAGCTATTGCGTGTGTGATTTTTACTCAATGTGCGCGTTCGCTTATTTGTAAGGAAATTTTCTCTGGGAAATATTAGATACTGACGAAAATATCGGTGGACAAATATGATTAAAGATTAATCTGTACGATGAGTTACTCGAGAAGGTAGCGAAAGATATTTATCTTAGCACAGTCTTCCCTCATCGTAACTTTGACCTCTCGAGATCAACTCGTTGGTGCACGTTATCAGCGACGCGATACAAGCTTGTGGAAACTGAGAGATAAGAGAGTGAAAGTACCTTCGGGATTCTCTCCTTGAGTTTCAAAGAACTTGGCTCGGACAGACTGGTGTATCTTGTCTTTGATTCGGTGATTTCATCTGAAGAGTTTTTATGACTTTTATCGCGATAAGGGGAGGCTTTCAAGTTCGATTACTTTTCATAATTAACTTTATCCGATAAAACATCTTTTACGTGCATGTATTTTTACGGAATATTACGCGGGCTTATAGCAAACATTGTAGAAGATTATAGAATCAAAAATTAATTCTACACATTGTATTGCGTACTACGTGATATATTGTCATAACTTAACACATTCCTCTCTCGTCTACCTCACAGTAACAATTTCAACAATTCACTTCGTTAATTCTCTGTATAAGCTTGTTCGTATAATAATAATAATTAACACTGAAACCTTATTATATCATAATATATTGAGATAATAAATTATATAATTTCTCTTCTACATAAATATACGTATATCCAATATCTGACAACACTATATTTCTAAACGATTGGCGTGTTGGAGCAATAAAATATGACATTTGAAAGGAAAGCGCGGTGAGCTATTACGATACTGATACATAGCTGTTCGTTTATGCGACATGAGATGTGTGTAACGCAAACGTGAAATACAGTTGCAAGAAAGTAAATGCCAGAGAGATGGATAGGAGAAAACGGATGAGAAAAGATATGGATATATTGTAAAAGAGACGATGGAAGAGTGTATATTATGCGGGAGCTACGACGGGCGTCAAGCAAGCTTTTCCGCAGGTTTGTATTATTCTTTACTCGAAAGGAATTCTGTGACACTGAAAGCCCTAAATATCAGGTCGCACAAATTGCATTCAGTGTTCGATGGGATTTAGCACACGACGCGTATAGAGTATCCAACAGTGTTGAGAGCGAGGATGACTTCTCTATCTCTCTTTTACACGGGTAAGACGAAAAATACATCTATCTATTTCGTACTACGTACGCTGCATCTTGCTGGATACCGACAGAATTTTATTTCGAATTCGGGATTAGATTCGTACCGAGAATTTTGATACAAAAAAAAATTTCGTTAACGTATTCTGTGATTTTTACGAATAAGAGAGCTGTCAGACAGAGAATTGAGATAGCAGACAGAATTATATAAGATTTATGTTAATTTTAGAAAGTATTTTTTAAAGAAAAAAAATGTTCTTTTTGAAGAAAGAATATTGAAATTTGTTGTTTTTAATTAAATTTATTATCTAAAAATTTTTCTAAATTTTTTTAGTTTTTTACTATTTGCAAAGAGACATTTGCTTTATGCGTGTGTCTATAATTCGATGATACAATATTTCACAATTGTTATACTAATGTTACTCTTCATGCCTATCTTTCTGTTTTCAAAAACGAAAGAAACGCAAAATAATTTAATTTAGAATACCGATACTATATTATTTAGGATATAAACTTTGTACTGCTGCATGAGTTTATAATTCAACGCGACATGACATGTGTTCTCATTATAACAATATTACATATTCATTAAATAAATAAAAATCTCACATTTTGTTAATAAAACAAAATTTATTATATATTTATAATTAAATTTTTTTATCTGGAAACGCAACGTGGTCAAATGAAAAATTAAAGAAGAGGGAATCTCAATTTTAGCTGATTCGAGTACGACACTTTCGTTATTGCTTGATGCGATAGCGTGTAGAATTCCGTATTGTGCGAGCAGATAATCTCTTCGAAAAGAACATAAATCTCTCTACTTCATCGGTTCAGAAAAATACAAGCTATAAGACACCGTACATCAAAATATTAGAAAACAAAATAAAGACGATTCACTGAATTATTTTCAATATAGAATGCGAAATGAAATAAGTTTTCACGTGATAATTTATGCATGTTATATACAAAAAAGTTTATATCATTTAAATTCATTCAGTTTTACTGAATAATCTTTAATCTCAATGAGCTATCTATTATATAGTAGTAATAATTTTTTTATAAATCGTACATTTCGCGTATTTCGCGCGATATTATTTTTAAACACTCTACTACTTGCTAATATAAATTATAAAGAGATATAATAATTTACATGTACAAATTTACACCAGAGTTAGGTTTTAATCCAATTTTCACGGTAAATTCGAATGCAGACAGCATCATTGCGTAGAAATTCGAAGCTGCGCTTTACCATCATTGAATCATTTGATCCCCGTCAATAGCATATTAAATCAGTGTCCATCACTTTGGTGCATTTAGCGCGTGCAGCCGTTAATAGTCAGGTAATCTCTTGGTACGTGAACGGAACAATAAGTACGTCATGTCAACATGTGCCACAATTACACGCTATTTGTTAGCATTTAATTATTTTATTTCAATAACCGCGGGTAATAACAAAAATTTTATAAAATTTTTTGTAAAATAGAGAAAAAAATATATAGTACATATACACATATGTATATATAATAATAATGGCGCTAAAAAAAAAAGCAAAAAAACTAAAAATATTTATAAAAATATTTAGATAACAAATTTAATTAGAAACAACATAAATTGCATAAAAAAATTATAGAATTATCATGTGTGCGTGTGTGTGTCTGCGTATGTGTATGAGAGAATATATATATTCTTAAAATATTAATTTCTTTTCCTACAAAATTATTTCGCACAGATAAATACGTGAAATATCTTACATCCAAATATAGTACATGTACAATAGGCAATTCGTGAACGGTATAAAGAAATCCGATTGGTCGAATTTGACGAATCATCCATCCACACTATTCACGAATTATAAACGAATCGCGAATACGCGCATAATCTGTCGCTAGCTTTATGAAATATTTCGACCGGTAACGATTAATCGCGGCTTCAAGTCGCTCGTGCAGAAATAACCGTCTTGTAACCACAAAATAATTTATCACGTTCACTCACCGCTCGTTAATTTATTTCGCGTGACGGCAGAGGAAGCGCATCCTTCAAATTTCTATTGCTTTATGCTCGTATCAAAGCGTTATAATTTTTGTACTGAAAAGATGTAAGCAGTAGCTATTTTCCTCCTCTCTCTTTCTTCGTCTTAATTTTTAAAAACTCTATCAATTATATCAAAATTCTACATATGTAATATTAACGTCAAAGATGTTTAAACACTCACCGTTTAAAAAATTTTGAAAATCCAATCTTAATATCAGAAAAAAATTAAATAGTATAATAAATCAATTATTGTTGTTATGAAAAATTATGATAAATGGAATAAAATTTTTTCAACTTTTTTTAAAAATGAATTTTTATAAATTCTTCAAAAATTAAATTTGGCTACTGTCGTACTAAATTCGTCAATTAATATATGCAATTCATGTAATACGATTATTATATTCAATAGTAAATGTCGCACAGCAAATTATGCAGCAACGTAATTTTCAAGTTTAACTCAATATCTTTGATATAATCAACATTATCGATCAGGACAGCGATGTATTGAATAAACAAATGGCACAGTTATCAGTATAAGCGATACATAATTTATTACACACAATATATGTTCCGTGATTTATATATATGTAACTCTTTTCATATGATAACTCCTAAGTTTCGATAAGAAAATACTTCTCTCTAAGAATACTTTTTTTATAAAAATGATGTCATAATATCCTGTATTAATCTTTGTGCTGTTATTAGTAACATGGAGTAACATAATTCTATGCCTGTTGCATGAAATTAAAAAATGTTTCAAGCCATTTAACAAAGCCAAAACAATTAATTATTTTCCATTATTCTTAACACGAGAGCTGCGAATGATTCCGATTAAGATGCGCTCGACTTCTTTCTTTTCCGTAACAGCAATGAAAAATTATGAGAAATATTTTTTGCGGGATAGAGTAAGTTTTTACCGTAAACAAGAATAAAGAAAAAAAAAATCCGCGCTTCAAAATTTCTCAGAAAAGTTTCCTGGAGAGTAAGCCGGCAAACATAGTTTCATCCTACGCATATGTGTTACGACTCGCAGATAAATTTTCTATGAATAAAATAGACCGATTTTTTAAAAAGAATATATCTTTAATTTTCTACTCTTTTAAATGGAATCAGTATATTATCGTTGATGAGCAATGGCTTTTCAATTCTAAGTATATTGAATTGCAAATAGTGAAATTTATATATATATTATATATCCACACACTTGATAATTCGCTTATTCGCATTTATCGAAAATCGTTATTGCAATTTCAATCGCTTATCGTAATTCCCTATAGTGTGTACACACGTACAAAAGAGTGAGTAATAAAGCGAGTATTACTGTACGTCGTGACAATATCGTAAAAATACATTTTCTTGAATAAAAAAGAAAGACAGAGAGAGAGAGAGAGAGAGAGAGAGAGAGAGAGAGAGAGAAAGAGTCGTATTTTATTTTTACCTAAACAGAGTTGCTTCGGAATTGTAATGGCATGTAAACAACTGCTTAACGAGGGCTGTGTTATATAGGGCGGGCAACCTAATGGTGTCTACATTAAAGTTTCTCACAGGTTGTAACGTTGTAATGTTTATTGCCACCGAAGTGCTACCAACAGTGGCAGAACACATATTCTACGAAGTAATATAGTTTTCATCCCACTTATCCGATTGCTAATAAACGCGGCACAACCGAGGATCTCTCGAAATTAGAAGAAAATCTTAATAATAATATTTTATTTTTATTTCTATATTGCTAATAATTTTTCAAACAAATATGGTAAAAAATGCAGAAATAATTACAAGAAAAGAAAAACCGATAATCTCTATTGTATTATATACAAATCTTTTCGTGCGCGATTATTTGATGGAAGATAAAAATTTCGTGAGCGTGCATTCCGCAGAATTAAAATATCCTATGTCTCCCGATATTATTGAATGTGATGATTTTCGTCCAACTATGATGTTGTATCATAATGAAATCGTTCCTAAAACATGGATTTCCGCTTTACTCTGTGACGTTTACCATGGTCGATACTATTGTAATATGGGTCTACTGTGTCGAGCTCAACAGCCACTGTTATTGTAATACCTTGTATGCTACATCCTTCCCTCTAGCTCCCTTACCTTCCTCTCTCTAGAGTATTAGACATCGCCTGGGTGGTCTTACACGTTCAAGTCTGATACCAGAGACATGCCGTGCGCAAGTAGATTATACTTACACACCTAAAGGAGCGTACAAGTTTCGCAAACTTTAACCGACTGCGATTATAAATTGTCGTCCTGCTCTTCCAGCTGGCTACGTTCTACAAAAAGGAGTTTTATCGAGTTTCGAGATTCTAATTATTTATTTTATGCTCTGCGTAAATAATAAATTGTCTTGCCAAGCATTGATTACTCCTCTTATATATCTTTCACGTCAAACGCGTTTTACGCAAATAGCATAAAATACCGCGAAGTTTGATAGCATAAAATTTGCAATGTAAAACCAAGACCATGCTACGCCAATAGTAAAAGCTCAATAGGCCATGATTGTGAATTATCGTCTTTTTGGAATTGAAGCACAAACTTGGAAAAAGAAAAGTAGGTACATCCTGCAAATTAAGTTTGCTTGAGTGAAACCTTCAAAGGGATACAATTTATAATCACAGTGCAACATCAGGTAATAATAACGCTTCATTTAACAGTTATAAAGCGGTTCTAAGAATCCTTTTATCGTCTTTGATACAAGAATGATTTTAGAAATTTTTCTTTTCGAAGCAGAATCCACGATTTTCTTGATTAATCTTACGGATGAAATGACATGTCGCTGATATATAGAATGATAGATTCTGTAAGTTTATTTGTGACAAATAATACAATCGAGATCAGAATTTAAGACCATCTACAAATTAGATTGATATGAAATGTGTGTCAAGAGAGAGTATATTTTTTATTTTTTAGTTATTATTTAATAATTCACGTCGTCCAATTTTATATAATAAAGATTTGACATATATAAATTTTTATACAAGCAATTTAATAATGTGTGTGTGTGTGTGTGTGTGTGTGATTATCTGAATACTTTCAATCCTAACTTGTGACTTCATAAAAATGTGAATATAACACGTGAAAGCGATACCGATATTACTTTTTCATCTCTCATTCGTGATATTGATATTGGCAGTATCGAATACTAGGCTTTCCTTCTTCCCTTTTTGCTGAAAGAAATCCGATTCGCGGTGAAAGATACATAAAAGCACACGTCTGATACGATATCTGCAGATTTCGTAGGCTCGCTGTTTAACAAAATGTTCGTATTTTAGGTATTGCGAGATTTCGCGCATCGTTGAATCGGATCAAAAGACGTCCTTAATGCAATTACATAACGTTTGCACGCTATCATAATATTTGCGAACCATTCTTCTCGCTTCCATTCCGTTCGATTTCGGTTTTGCAAGATGCACGAACGTCGTCGCGACGAGAAATCGGCGAAGAGAGATTTACGATCACGTAAGAAGCAAAGCCATCTGACGCGATGCTCGACGCTTAGCTCGACAAGAAATCCAACGGTCCCGCAAAAACAGATTTCGAGGCAATCCGAGCATACTTGTATCGTCAATAGGGCAAACCACCCGTTACTGTGTTTTCGCGCTCTTTGGTACCAAATTAGCTTTCAGAGAGCAATCTTCGGGCAATTAACATCACGCCAGGGATGATGTCTGAGAGATGGCAAGCTGAGATTTATCAAACGATAGTCTCTATATATTTCACGGATCTTTCTGGCATGCGCGATATAATGATAATGTTGCTGTAATTATTTCCTCGCGTAATGATCCCGTATTATTGTGCTAAAATTAGATTCATTTGTTCTAATTGTATTTCCTGTATCATTTTCGAGAAATAATAATAAAAATTATGTTTTTAAGATAAAAATAGGCTTCTGTCTCTAATAAAGCCTTTAAACAAAAACGAATGCAAACTCATCAGTGGTATAAAGTAAATTTACTATGTAATAATATAATTGAAAATTGCGAAATCAAACGCGGTAGACAAGCGAATGGTTATTCAATGGGGTAAGAATCCCTTTGCAATCGTCCATGCGTAATATTTGTTTATCGTGTTTTGCTTCCGT
This sequence comes from Polyergus mexicanus, assembly GCF_030449975.1. Lineage (NCBI taxonomy): Eukaryota > Metazoa > Arthropoda > Insecta > Hymenoptera > Formicidae > Polyergus > Polyergus mexicanus. The sequence continues at coordinate 12,533,905 of NW_027223324.1, forward strand.
CTGGCTTGGATCTGTTTCCACCCCGATATGAGCAAGCATGAGGGAGAGTTGCAAACTCGTATAGGGTGCATCGCCACCCTCAAAGTATCCTCGATGACGAATCGCTGAAAACATTAATGAAAGATTTCATCTGATATTATAGCTGCCTTCTGTTATAATTACGCGTTTGAAAATTTCTGATTAAAATTACCCACATCATAAGTTGTGAATAATTATATCCATATACGTCAACACTTGAAACATATATTTATAGTATATTCGGAAATCCGCTTACTTTATATACTATAAATATCGCAGGCGTATATACATATATTTATACTATATACGTATATCTATTTCGATAATGCATATAAAGTGTATTGGTCACAATAATAAATTAAGGTATAGAAATAATGTAACATATAATTCATTCCATTTTAAATATTACCTTCATGGATTTTAATCAATGAATTACCGATAGATGCAATAAATTATACTGACATAGAAGATGATTGGATCGTCATGTTTAGATTACAATTATTTGAAAGATGCGCAAATATTATTACGATATATAATAATATTATCAAATATATTCACATATTTGCGTGATAAAAACAATATCATTTGTTTGCATATCATAATCGCATATGAAAAATTTTGCTTCTTTTGTAGAATTTATATGTTGTATCCTAACGATCTAAGTTTTAATAAACCCAGAAACTTGGGGGGCACTCTATTCGTAAACGTAATATTCATTCTTCTTTGCGACTGCTCGAGAGAGGTCTCGAATTTCGAACGTAGTCGCGCGTTTGATGACGCTTGAATGCAAGTTTAATGTAGAATTTGCTAAGAGTGCGAGCGCGCCGGTCATTCGCGGCGGTTGCGAGCCATTGAAAATCAGTCACCTCATTCAGTCGGGAACATCGTGACGAAACTCGAGGAAAATCGATAGAGCCGGCCGGCTCCGACGAAATACAACGCCGACTGTGCGATGCAGTCCGCGACGATATCGTGCGCGCGGATATAGACAGGTGCAACATAAATAAAAATGATTTTTGATGCATTACAATTGACACCGATAACTCGGAGAGATCGCACAATTTTTTAATAAGCGTAAACGCCGCGAAACAGAGTGCTCATGGAGATTTGTCTTTCGTTCGATTCTGTATAAAAATTAAAACATATGGCTTTGTATGGTCAACTATTCCACATGGCGACAAGCGGTACCAAATCGAACATTGAATCCTATAAAAAAAAAAAAATCGATAATCTTTTGACGCGTCGCCCAATATCGTTTGTATCTAACACAATGCATAGTAATATAAATATAAATAAAAGACCTAAAACCGTAACGTTAAAGTTTAGACACACACACACACACACATCTAGTAAAAAAAAAAAAGTACTTGAAAAAAAAGATAAATAAATGGAAATAATGGAAAATATTTTATATATATAATTAAAATTCAATATTTGTATATTTTCGCAAATTATATAGTACAAAGTATCCTTGTCACGTTCCTTGTCAAAGAGTAACATCACATAAAGGTACGATATTGTCTTTATTGGCATTGTAAACTGCTGTATTTTTAATGAGTGAAAATGATTATTAATGAATGATTCTTCCGCTTCTCGTATAAAGCAAAAAAATTAAATAACTAAACGTTTAATTCCTATCGCTTAATCATTTTGTCTGTCACGATTTGATCGGTGTACGCGACTGTTCTTAAGCCGATTTCTGGGAATAAATTCCTTTAATTAAAAGTCTCATTAGTAATTGGAAATATTAATTGACGGTTTTATTACCGCAGTAGAGTAACAATAAATCGATTGTGGCAATATACTTTTACCACAGGCAAATATACTTTTACCTGCCATATAATATCCGAATTATTTACTAAGTTTAGTAGAAACGTCTCTATATCCACTTTTTATTTCTACAATTCTGAATAGTATCTTACATTGTTATGTTTAATAATGTTCTAATTATCTAATTAATAAGTTATGCTTGATAATAATCTAATTTATTGAACATTTGATAATACATTTAAATATGTAATATACGTATTTGTGGAACGATCAAAAATATTGTATTATTTGCCTATCGATTGATTTAATAAGACAATATTTTTAAAATATAGCGAGAGATAATAGAGATAATATTCTGCATCAATAGATTGCTGATATAAAAGTATTTTCATTAGAATTTCGCACAGTGATTCGTCGTATTAAGAGCTATTGATACCAAATATAACAAACTTTCAAGTTTGCATTTGCCAAGAAATGACGAAGAGTATTAACAAATAAATTATGTACACGATATTTAGGTAACTTCACGAGTCGGACTGATATATTTGTAGTTTTTTATATCAAAGTATAAAATAATCCATAAGATTTGTCGTAAATTAAAACCAAAGCACCATTATGAAAGACACAGAGATATTTAATTAATTTTGAATTTTAATCTTTGCCAGTAAGTATATAAATGATTCCGTGATATAACAAGTTGTACATATTTTATATTAACCCTAAATCAAAGCAGACATATTTTACTTCGGAAAAAATTACGCGTGTGATTTCATATCCCGTTGAAAAAGATTGAAATATTTTATTATTATTATTATTCCCTTTTTCTCATCCATAATATTGATGTTATTTGAAAAAGAATATCTGAATAAAAATATTATTTAAAACATAGAAAAAATAAAATTTTTCTTACACAATTAAATAAAAAATATATTCATTTCATGTTAACCAACATATGTACATATTCCACACATGCTCGTATGATCGCAAAAATGTGATATATTTTGCGAATTTATTTATTTAATTACTATAGCTACACTATATTTTTTTATAACACAGACAGTAGTATAAATCATCAACAATTTTGCAATTGCCGATACCAGCCCATCATGAATTATTAGTGATACGCGACTATGTTTGGAAAACAAACTCTCTCTTTGTGATTTTAATGCATTATATATTTTTTTTTTATATAAAAAGTCAAGAATAATTTTTTGAAAAATATTTGTAGAAGAGAAATTGTATATCCTGATATGCCTAATTTGATTCCAAATTAATTAATTATTCATTGTTAATTTATATAATTTGCATTTTATTATAAACTTGTCTTAAATAATATTAATATAATATTTATTTATATATACAGGGTGTCCATTCGTAAATGTTCGAGCAAATTTCTCACAACTGATTAAATATTTCACGATTGATTGAAATTACAAGAAAGTTTATAATAAAAGAAATTAGCACAGTTTTTAGTCCGCAATAAAACGCATGTAAAAAAATTTTGTCCTCGTATCCCTTTCAAGTTATGAAGATCACCATCGTCTTTTTAAATGGAGCCTCCTATTTTTTATTATAGTATATTCTTATGGTCCTTCTTGAGACCTTTTCAAAACACTATAATAAAGTATTTTTTCATTAAGTATTTTTCGAGTTATTTTATATCTTAGTCTGACATATTTTGATATAAAATACATATTTTGTGCATATCATGCATATTTTATATCAAAATATGTCAGATTAAGATATAAAATAACTTGAAAAGTACTTAATTAAAAAATACTTTATTATAGTGTTTTGAAAGGATCTTAAAAAAAGCCATAAAAATATGCAATAAAAAATAGGGGGCTCCATTTAAAAAGACGATAGTGATCTTCATAACTTGAAAAGGATACAAATAAAAATTTTTTTTACATACGCTTTATTGCGGACTAAAAACTGTGCTAATTTCTTTTATTAAACTTTCTTGTAACTTCAATCAGTTGTAAGATATTTGCTCGGACATTTATGGACACTCTGTATATAGATTTTAAATAAAATAGATTTTAAATATGAGAAAAGGAATATAAAAATTTTCAGAATTATACAGATCTTTAATAAAACAATTATTTTGAAATTTTTTCGAGCGTTATTTTGATGTGTGTATAATAAATTCAAATCGTACTTCAATCGAGATATTTATAATGCAATATCTATTGTTTCTTTAATGCAAATTCATTCGCGTCTAGATGAAATAACAATGCTTTAGACAAACAATAATAAACTCGTTTTTGTATTTTTTATTCATATATCGCGCTGTTATTGCTTATTATTATATCGCATAAAAGTGGTTTTTCTGTTGCCATGTAACGGCAAGTTCATACATATGTAATTTTTGCGATAAATAAATAAATATATATATATATATATATATATGTGTGTGTATATTGTATATATGCACATATATTTGTGATCAGAAGTTTTTGATTTTATAAAATATTAATATAATTATAACAAAAAATTTTTAATGAGTTTTTACAACCAAACATTATTGTTTACCCGGCAAACCACAAAATCCGTCGCTTGTTCTTAATTATGAAACTTTATAAAACTAATTGCATTTGTAAAATCATATATTATATTTTGTGAAATTACATCATGCTTTAGTTATTTATTTTTTTTTTGCTTCAATCTATTTCATTAAATTTCTAGCGTTATCTTCGGATATTATGGCAATTAAATTTTCGCTATTTAATTAATTTTATAATTATTTTTGCTATTTAATTAGTTTAATAATTATTTTTGCAGATAATATAAATAATTCAACATATTTTCATTGTACTGTGTGTACATTTTGTACAATTAATATTATTTTTATATTTTAATCTTTTTGTATTAGATGTTTTATTCGTATTAAATATTCCTTTTGACATTTTCCTCAAAAACGAGTCTGTGCGTACTGCGTTGAGCGCAGAGCAAAAATATCAGATCACGCATTCTTTGTTGAATCGCGCCAATCGATTTGAAAAGAGCAATCGACTATATTCGGGCAATTTTCCGGACGTTCACAGGGCGAAAACCGCCGGGCGTGCACGTCACAAAGCTCAAAATGTATAGAGCGTGCTGTCATGGAACGGCACTGATGAAATAAGCGGATAGGTGCGGACGACTGGCCGATAACCCGATGACCCAGATACCTTCAATGATATTGATTAGCCATCGAATTCTATGCAACCGCAAATGTCAAATGCGTCGGTATCTCGTACATCTTCCCTTCTTCCTCTTACCCGATCTTCGTCCGACCCTTTGTTCTTCGCTCTCTCTTTCTCTCTCTCTCTCTCTCTCTCTGTTATTATTTGATCTTGTATCTTTCATACTTACCCGATCTCGCCTGTCTGCCACGCGCGATGTCCTTTTCCGTTACCCTCCGCGACAAAATTGGATTTATGGCTTTATTTTCCTCCTTTGTGGACAACGTTTATCGGCAGATTGCACGCCAAAAAAGCGCTGCTCCGTTATTACGGCGAAATAATGGAGTCCGTAGTCACCTTCACGTCGTAAGCGGGAAACACCTTAACACGTATACGGTATTTTGTAATATTCTGATATTTGGGGAAAGAGCCTATGTTTCTCGTTGAGAGAAATTGTTTAACATATCTCTATTAAAATATCGACGCGTCCTATATTGATAATTATAATTTAAATCGAATTATTAAAGTATTGTTAAAATAGAATCTACTTGAAATCGATTCAAAATGATTATTTCCCTCTCTCTCTCTCTCTCTCTCTCTCTCTCTCTCTTTCTGTCTTTCGTTCTCTATTTTTACGTATTTGTAAAGAGTAATTCGATAAAACAAGTTTAATCGGCTACAGAATCTATATTAAAATCTCTAAAACGCGCCATATTTAGAGAGTATTAACATTTATATCAGAGAGAGCATTGCCAGTGACATATATTTTTTATATTTTCATACATTTTTACTTCTCTTTCGTTCTTTACTCCAATTGCACATGATGTCTATTTCTTTTTAAGCATAAAAATAATAATAAAGTACAAAAAGTGACGAAAATAGACGTATTAAACAATTAAATAAATGATAATTTACCATTGGCCTTCCGTGCTGTCCGATATGTATCTGCGTATGTGTGAAGTGTGAATACAGCCGCGGCAAGTTCATACGGCGGAAAGACCCGAAGGCAACCGACCGATGACGGTGACATATGGCGGCAAGGTCAGATTGCTGCTACGCGCGCTCTTTCTTTACCTGTTGCGTATGACAACACACGCGTTGTGTGATTCGCTCGGAGATACGCCAAAGTAATAATATAACGCAGGCTATTACACATTGTTTGCATAAGTATTTCAAAGAGTGTATTTCGGTGTTTAAAGTGTGAAACGGTTATATTACGTACGCGCATTTATCACTCGTGCATACAGTATAACCTAAAATTGAAATTGGGTAGTGAAGTTGACGCCGGCGCGCGCCAAATATAATTACGAAATGTGGCGATATCAATTGCGTCATCATTAACAATTAGCTACTGTTATTGTCGTCGCTAAATGGACTTTTTTCGGTGAGTATTCTCATATCAGAATAGAAATTATCTAACGCTTGTGTGTTTAAGTATCTATAAGATTTGATTCATATTAACGTTTTTTATCAACTAAGTTTCTTATATCATAGTTAAATCTTTAAAAATTGATGAATTACAATTTTTATGTCTGTTTCCAATTTTATAATTCATATTATATAAGAAAATTGGTATGAATAGAAATTTTATTTTGTTGTTTATTGGATTTTATTTTTGACAGCAGGCTAATGAATTACGCACATTATTTACTGTAACACCTGTGCCATATGTGAGAATTATATAGTTTGGAATATATATTTGGCATTGAAAATTTTGCAATATTTATTATTTGAATATGGAAGATTATCTTTCTGCTGAACTTACAGCCACTTGCGCTGTACTTGGATACTTTGACGGAACTGATTATCACTTAGACAAAAATTGTTTAGGTGAAGATATCTACTTTATGTATATATTTCTAAATATAAACGAGAAAAAGTAATTAATTAAATATAATTAATTTCTTGACACAGATGTTATAAAAGATCTTATTAGATATCTTAGAAGAGACGATGATATACATACCATAAGACGCTTTCTGGGTCGAACAAAATTATTACAAACAGATCTTGTAAAGATTTTTATACATCATGTTAAATATACTGAACTCTGGGATGTTTTATTACGGTATGTAATATTAATTATCGGCTAAAAAACATATTGTGTATGAAAAAGATTACAATCTTTTTTTGCAAGCGTAACTAAATTTTGTTATTTTTTTTTCTGTGTAATAGATTACTTATTAATTTAACAAGTTCCACGTTTGTAATTTACAATGAGCAGATACCAACTGAGAAAACAATGTATAGTTTATATCAACAAATAAATTCACATTTACAAGAATATAAGGCAGCATTAACGGATGAAAATGTATGGTTAACAGTAGCTGAACGGTTGGGAAAATTACTTAATATTGTGAGTGGCAAAAATCTTTGTCCTCTGATCAGTATGTGTGTGTGTGTATGCGTGTGCACATCAGCTATAGAATAATTCTTATTTTATAGGATAGTACGGAAAGGGGGGAGGAAAATGAATTAACAATTGAAAGAATACTTGTTTTTATTAGAAATGTATTGCAAGTACCACCTAATGATAATGATAAAAGAGGTGATAATGATGCTACTGTTCATGATGAGGTGTGAATTACTATATTAAAATAAATCTTTCGCATTTTTTGAAACAGCATAGCATATTGAGTATTATTTTGAGCGACAATAAAAAAATTTTTTTTATAGATATTATTTGCGTTTCATGCGTCAGGTATAGTGGATATACTGTTGTTTATTGTCAGTAATAATAAGGAACAACAATATCATATGCAAATTTTGGAGGTATATAAAAATATGAATTACATTTATTCTTTTTATTTTCATATTTGAGGATAATTATGGGAATAATATTGTATGTTATTTAGAACAATTTATTATTCGTAAATAAAAAACAGTATTATTTCTTTATATATTTGGTTAGATTATATCTTTGATGTTACGTGAACAAAATGCAAGCCAACTGGCTGCATCTGGTTTGCAACGCAATACTGCTGAAAAAGAAAATGACGAGGCTAAACTTGTAGCATTACGAAAAAAGGAATTACACGAAAAGATGGACAAAATAAAAAAATATGCTGGATCTAGGTGAGTTCATATCATATATTTACTATTATATCAATTGATGAGAGAGAGAGATATTATTAATAAAATTGAAAGTATTAAATCTATGATAAACATCCAATCACGTACAAATTAAAAAGGGAAGGACCGTTATTATACCTAAATTAATTTCCAACAAATTTAAAAATGTCTGGTTAAAATATCTAACAATACGATATAAAGTGACGCTTTTCTAAGTAATATTAACGTTTAAAATAAATGTACAAAAAAATACAAACTTTACTTGAATGATTGAAAAGATTCATCCAGATTCAATTGCTTTCAAAATTAAAACATTTTTCTAAACATCTATTCTATTTATAGATATTTTATTCGATATCAGCGTACGGAAAATGTCATATAATGAGGGCTAAGTACTTTACTCATACATGTTTATTCATACGTTAGCCATATTATTCGATGTTATGAAAAACGGGAAATGTACTTTCATGAATAGCTAGCGCATAAATCGTTTTAATGAACGCCTACAGTTAAAAGCTCGCGATCGTAAAAATGGGATGACTAAAAGGTGCCGATTGCTACTTGACGAACGCCTTTGGGGATTTTTACGACGGCGCGGCGATGCGATATGCGTATAATGAATATGACCTAGTTTTTAAAACAGGACTACCCGAAGCATGAATAGAAGCTTTTATCCACTTGTTGGAGAGAAGCGAGCCATATTCTTGTAACGAGCGCGCGTTCCAGAAGCCCGTGGATGCGCGCATCTCTCCCGTCTTTGCGAAAGGCTTTTTACGACTTGAAAGGGAATGTGCGATGAAAAGATCCCTTCACCTTCCTCGTGTTTCCTATCGATCGATGAAAAGATAATTTGATCGAAAAACGATAAAACAGCGCCTAGCTGTGTCACGAACATAGATCTTCTTTTGATAGCAACAAGTAAATATAGTAACGAAATTGGATGGCTATGTCGTATATGCACTTATCATGATACACAATGTTATATATATAATTTTAGCTTTTAAATTATTTTTATAAGAATTATTTTATTTGAAAAAATTGTTGCTTTTGGAAATTACAACTTTCTCTCTGAATTGAAATTCAAGAAATTGATTAGTAGAAATAATAAATTATTAAGCATTTTAATTTTTTTTTTTTTGTGATGGGTTTCTCGCTTTAACAAACTCTTCGGAAAATTAACTGCTTGTATAAAAAATATTTGGAGGTGATGGAACTAAGTTTCTTGCAAAAAAGTAAGAGAAAATGGATTGGGGATGCGCGTCTTCGTCATTTAGGAAATATCTGTTCTTGACAAGTGTCTTTTATTCCGTTGATTGAATTTTCGGGAGTCATGGTTGAAATTGAATTTGAATGATCTGCTCCTTTTTTTAGTAGCATTATAGACTGCATATTATTTTAACTTTGCAATATGTGCATATATAGAGGCCGAAGGGGAGAGTGAAATCGAGACAAATTTAATTTTTGTTTCCTGATATTTTGTATATCCTAAGATGTTATATTTGTATTTTTTTGAAAAATACTTTTGCACAAAAATAGATTTAATCTCTGAAATTATATGTTCTCTTCCTCAATTAATTAGACATTCACGATTTGGCGGTACTTACATTGTGCGGAATATGAAAGCAACCGGAGAAAATCAAATGATATGTCATAAACCGTATCAAAAAATCGAAACCTTGGAATTTGGTCACAATAAGGTAAATTTTGCAAAATCGATTAGTAATGCATTATCTTTCTTCACTTTCTTATGATATCCAAAAACATCTAATTGTAAAAATAGTTTCAATCTTGTGTTGTATGAATTATATGAAGAGGAATCAGTAAATAAATAATTAGAAACTACATATCTTTTATAATAGAAAAGAGTGAAGCGACGTAAAGACAAAATGGGTGTACAGGATGCTAAAGTGGAACGTACATCTGTTCTCAGTGTACGACTTTTTCTGAAAGAATTTTGTGTAGAGTTTCTTAGTGGAGCATACAATCCCGTAATGAAATTCGCTAGATCTTGTATTATCAACGTTACTCACGGCGAAGCATCTGAAACGACTTCCTATCTCTGGGCTTTGCGTTTTTTTATGGAATTCAATCGTCATTACAAGTTTGAAGTGAAATATGTGAGGTAAACCTTGGTACTTTTCAACTTTCTTATAACAAAATCCACATTGTTGCCGAGTGCATACCTCGCTAAAAGACAGAAAGCAAGACAGTTTCCGAACTCGTTTTACGCATCGTCGCTTTCTTTTGGATCTTGTGTCTAGAAAGAGTTCTAAAAAATTTCTTTAACATCTGTGTGCGAATCTAAATCTAAGTTTATAACATGAAATAATTTTTATAATTATTTTAAACGCGAAAATTATTAAATAACCAATGTGGGGTTTTTCAAAATGTATTAATGTTTGCCCGATGTCAATAGTATATCAACATTCAATTATCTTCTTTTATACTAGATGAATTTGTACGAAATGATAGTTAGTGAAAGTTATTTTATATATTTATACATATTTCTCGTTTAAACAATATATAGGACATTTGAATTATTTTTATGATTCGGATTTTATTTACCATCCAAATTTTATTTACAATTCATTATTTGTAGAGTATCGAGCAGCAATGTATATGATTTATATGTTTCTGTATTTTCTAATTCTGTTTTAATGATAGAATGTTTGATTTATATTGATCCTTTTCATAATCGCAAGCATAAAAAAGATTGTACCAATTTTATATATTTTTTGCATAAGTTTAAACTCTTATATTTTTTGTATTATTAATAATCATCAAGTGTAATCTATTATTTATTTTACTTTATTACTTATTGATCCATTGATTTATGGATTTTAGCGAAACCATATCCACAGAAGTGTTTTACTTAGCACAAAGGCAAATGGAACAATATTACGAGATGATGATAACCGATAAGAAGAAGATACCGCTTTGGTCTCGTAGATTGCATTTAGCATTAAAAGCATATCAGGTAGGAAATTGTATGCAAAATCAGTATTGCATGCTGAATATCTAGAAAAGTTGGCGAGAATATATTTTATATTTTAGGAACTTCTTAATACTCTTATAGTAATGGATAAGAGTATAGATCACGGTGTTAGAGAATCCAGCAAAATAATTAAAAGCAACATCTTTTATGTCCCAGAATATCGGGAAATGATACTCTCTCAGCTTTTGTGCTTTGACGAAACTAAAATGTCACGGTAAGTGAATAGAATCTTATCCAGAAAATTTTGGAAGGGAGCCTTATAGGGATTCCTTATAGCTTTTAGTTTACAATCGGCAATCATTCGGTGTATTTAATTCAGTAGAATAAACCGCGAATCTGTCGTGAATTTTTAGTAGGCCGTAATAAAAATAATGCAGGTATCGCGAAAAGTTACGCGACGCGTCGCCGAACAATTGCGTCTGTACCGGGCGAATCCGCGTCGCGTCTCGTGGAGAGAGAAAGAACTCTTTACCGAAAGTTTTATCTACCGCAGACAGATTGATTCACTTTCGGATCAATCGGTTCGACCAGCCAGGAAGCCACTCTGGCTCCCTCCGACGCCATTTCGACTATTTCTCTTCTTCGGCTGGGTCTCTCTTCGCTAGCTTTTCGTACACACCCGTCCCGTTTCTTCCTCCCTTCTGCGCGATTCCTTGGCGGAATAAACAACTTTTATCGACCTTCCGGTCGGCGAAATGGGAAAAGGCGGTGGGCGTTCAACTTGCTACGAGTTTGACGGGTTTTGCCCTTACATTTCCACGACGGAAATGTAAGGGTGGTGCGACGTACCGCAATGCCACGTTGCTGCTACTTTGACGTTATACGGCAACGACGAAAACACGACGACGTCAAACTTTAGTTTTCATAGTAGTAACGTTACCGAAACTAAATTGACAAATTAATGCACGGGTAGCGAGATTAAATTAATTTCTTGTCACAAGGAAGGAGAAGGCGGTTGATCGTTATTCTTGTAATTATACACATAAAATAACATAATTATATAAATATACGCGTCTTTTTAGGCAGTACTTAGTGGACCTTATAACGACTGTTCACATATTTTTGAAAATGCTCGAACATTTTTGCAAGAAAGGCCAACGGCACCTCGTGGTTCAACAAATGAAGTTAAAGCGAAAAATGGCTAAAAAACGAAAAAGTAAGATTTATTTATATAATGATGATTGAGAAAAATGTTTAAAATAATATATAGTAAGTTAAATTTGATATGCAAAAAATTGTTTAAACAGAGCCTGCTTATCAGGAGAATGTAATCCCGGCTCCTACTTTGGAAGAACGTTGGGACATTATTGGTCCTGAATTATCTGCTGTAATGCGAGATGCTGTCATACCAGAAGTGATACCATTTGACGCAACCTTAGATACATCTATCGACGATCAGAAGTATGTAGCTTTATATAATTGAATTAATTGGAATAATCTACTTTTCTCAAATATTTACGTTATTGTTGATGTTTTTAAAATACAATTGAAATTACGCGTCTAAGTTTTAGTTTTTTAAATTTATAGATCAGATGCTATGAAGAAAATACAGAAATTAATGCGGCAAAGGAACTTAGAACAGGCGCTTGGTCTCTTACGTGCAGCCAGGTAAGATATCTGTTTGTTTTAAAAAGCGATTACCGGAAAGTAACTCGTCATGAAACTTTTTATGCCAAAGCGTTTGTATTTTAAGAATCAATTTTACACTTAAACTATCATCATGTAATGTAACGAGATTCTAACAATCAATTCTAATTTTCTTGCTGCTTTATGGATTTAACTAGAATTATTTGGATGTTTTTGCTGTAATAAATTACGTGTAATTTTTCGTTTATAACGTTATAATTTAATATACCGCAGTGAATTGATATATGAAAATTTTATCAGTTCTGTATCGCGATAAAAGACTGTCTTTATATAGTGTGTTTTTGTATAGTGACCTGTATTTACATTTTTTAGTATTTAATTTTTAATTTATATAATTTATATAATTTAATTTATATAATTATATGATTAATATAAAGACACCTTTATCTGTTTGTCTTTTCACATATTTGTTGCAATATTTATATAGTAAAGTATAATATATTTTCCGACGACACTGGAGATAATCTCATGATAAGACTGATATTAATTACAGAAATTTTGAAAACTTTATTTTAATAAGTTAAAATGCATTACGTTAGGGTTGAATAGCCGGTAAGAATTGGAATCTATTTGTAAATCCGAATTTTTTATGCGCGCTTTGAGTTAGAAAGATTATAATACACGCAAAATATATAATCTTACGAGATATTAATACAGACAGTTTTTAATTATGTAATAATTATAATTTGATACATTTTACTCTTTTACATATAATATATGATGTAATGATATATATATATATAAAATAAGCTTCTTATAATTAGATTATTTCCACTTAAGAAATTAAAGGCATCTTTAAAAACTTTGACAAAGAAAATATTAATGAAGAACATTATATAATTGTCTCGCAACTCTTATTAGGAATTATTTTACTACAATTCTGGTAATATATATTAATTATACATATTGACTTGTTGAAAATTTTTTCGGTTTTGTGCACCAACCAGTCATACGGCCAATTAACTGGCGAAAAGCCAGGCGTTTGCACTGCGGCAGATATTTACATTACATTAAATCTGAAAGGGATCTGCCGCGCTCTCTTGTAACGCGCCTCGATATACACCGGTTCACCGAGGTGAACGGGTACCCAACCAACTCTTTGAAGTGTTCCAGCTCTAAATGTGCCTATGAGTCATGTCCCTCCGTCAACTTGTTTCTGCGTTCCACCTCGTCAAACCTTCTCGCTCTAAGGTTTAATCGCCGCTTCAATGCTTCCGCGAGATTCGATACACCTTGATAAGCTCATCGACGTGTAAATAGATTTCTCTTTACGTCTCTTCGTCTCAAAGCTTTTTCGCCTTTACGTTGAACACAAATGCGCATACATATCTCGTGAACGTCTCAAGCTCTATTTTTTTAAATAAAAAAGGATTTGCAAATACCATTGAAGAATAACATTTATAATTTGAAACGAGAGCTTGTCAAACTCGAACGTTTCAAAATAATGTCGTCGTTCCACTATAAAATATAATTTCAACTGAAAATACATGATCCGCGAACGTTACTAATCTTTAACTTTATTAGTTCTGTCAGATTAGAGTGCCATGATATAACTGCGGGTATAGAAGAGCCGTTTTTATCTCGTCGCTGCCTTCTTCTGTCATAAAGCTATGAAATTATAGTCCTTCCCGTGATTTTTCTTTACGCGGTATCGTTGCTGCGAACTATTTTGGGAGATTGTATGTAATATTCCATCGTCCATTTTACGGTGGGGAGTAATGTTTACTATGACCGGTACACAATGGGAGTCTGCAAGATCATGCCGACCTTGTGCACACAAGAGAATAAGAGTAGGAGACTATTGACTACGTCATATATAGACTATGTCTGGGCCTAGACTATATTATTAATAAGACATTTACGGTAATATATAGATATGTAAGTCAAACAGTCTAATATTTCATCCTTTTTGCATACACGTCTTGGTTTCTCGGTTACGGATAGTGCTTCTGGTAATCATGTTTCGTTTGCTTAGCAAACACTCCGTCGTTGGGTCCTAATTTTAACTCCCTAATTTTCCACTTACGTCGTCCGCGTTCTTTACAGTGATTTTAATTTTCAAGAATTGCATAATTTAAAAAAATATAGAGAATGATTAATTACGAAGAAAAAAATTGCGTCAATTTATCATTTTTTTTTCTTTGTTTCTTAGGGGAATAAGTAGTGCAATAATGTTTTTATCGCTCGCGAAAAAAAAAAATCGTTTTAGTTTTCCTTTTGCTTTTCTATTTATTTTGAGACATCGATTTGTGATTATTTTACAGAAACGGATTTTTAGATTTATTCACAAGAATGTTGAAAATATAGATTGTTTATAAGACGATTATTAAATTCTTTTTTTACATTATGTGCTAGACTAAAAGAATGGTAAAAAAGATGAAAATAATTACAGTACTTAAAAAAAGAATTACAAACAGTGCCCGACAGCATATCTATATTTTTAAAGAACTATTTCGCGATAATTTAATATTTAAAATCACGAAGGCTGATTTATCACTTTGCCAAGTATGAGAATGAACGTGTCAAAATTATCCATTTCGTTTCTGGCAAAGCGGTATCGGCTTGTAGTATGTCGGAACGTTGAGTCGAAAGACGACGGCGGTGACGACGACGACGATGACGACGACGACGACGACGACGACGCCGACGACGACGGGCACAGCGTGTCTGAGAGATTCCATTGTCACGGAACTTGAAATCGGGGGATAATGGGAATTGTATGCTGCTGAATTTCTATTCAGGCAGCCAGCAGCCGCGCCATACGAGCCACTTCTTCCGCTCGGGGGACAGCAGCCTTTCTCTTTTTTTTTAGCGTTTTCACCCTTGCGTTTGCTTATTGGATTCATCTCTAGTGGGGAAAATTTCGGAAAGCTTTCGAGGGTGAATTAGACTTCCTTGATCCGCAATTCTGAAACGCCTTATACGACGTTAGTCGAGACATAAAATGATTAAACCATATTTCTTAAATAGAATCTCAAATTAAAAGTGATTAAAGAATGGATGTTTTTTTTATAAATCGAGCTTTGATTATGCAAATCGATAAACTATCGAGAAATTATTCATTTAATTTTAAGTAAACATTACTTGAATAAAATTTTTAATCCAGCCTTTTAACTAAGCATTGTTTAATTTGATATATTTAAAAGTATTATAATAAGTTAAATGATTTTGTTTGATATTCTTTCAATCTAACGATTTTTGCCTTAGATTCAAGAGAGAAATTTGTTTCTAACGGAGAAAATTTATTTTACATACGGTAGTTGCAACTCATCCGATGTATGGATTACATCTCTGCTCGTGTGTAAACGGGGACAGATCATGTCCGGACTTGGATACGATCGAAATCCTATATTGTAAAACGTACGAATGTGTGTTGCGTGTATACGCATATAAAACGAAACAGTTGTAGGTTCATATACGCGTGTCTGCTGCGTTAGAACCGTCCATACGTTTCGCTTTTATATGGTAGAATTGCAATTTAAGTGCGATTTCGTGTCAAGTGACCAAATCCAATTCTCGGATTTTAATGCGACTCCGGCGCTATTAGGATGATATAAAGTAAGAATGATTTTCATTATCAATCGTGCGGCTACAATGAAAAGATTTTCATTGCCATTGTTGTTTTTACGACTGAGAGACTATGAGTATATCGTAAAAGTATATTGATGGAAAAATTCATTACGGTAATATTATAATTTTTATTGTATTTTATATATTTTCCCTCGCGATTTTTTGACATTTGGATGTTGGATATTATATATTCTCAATTATAAAATTTAAATTTTTTGTTTTACGATAGTTTTTTGTAGTTGCAAATTTAGAGAGAAGTAAAAATTATTTTTATGTAAAATATAATAGCCAGAAAATTTTTTCAAATTTAATTATATGTGAATTGAAATATGTATTTAAAAGTGGAGTAAATTGAATATGTAAAAATCAATTTACCACGATTTATACAAATACTTATTATATATCTCAACAATACATACATATTTAAAAATAGATAAAAATATATGTTTAAATTTTTTATAGAATTTGAAGTTTTCAAATAATGGTTCTTAATTATTAAAATGAGTATTTATATATACATATATATAATACATATGTAATATTTATTTTAAAAATTGATTTAAAATTAGATGATAATGCAAAGTTTTTTCCTTCCGTGAAAATATATAATTAAAAAATTACAGCAGATTTTTTGGGAAAATTTAAAGGAAATAAAATAATATTTGAAAGTTATTTCGCTATACAAGATTAAAAATGTTTCATCATTAGCTACATCCTTCTTCGGAATGTTTCTGCAAACGTGACTTCATCCTTGTCCTCTAATTATGTTCGCGCATGAGTTGTTTTCTTTTTTCTAAGTTCTTATAAAACATATAGTGTTTCGGATTTATTAAAAAAAATACAGTTTTTATTTCTATCTTATTGTTAAATGTAACTATTTTGTAACAAAAATTTATGAACGATAAAAAATAATCACTTAGAAAAAATTATATAAATAATAATTTTTTTGAAGTTACAATATGAATTGTAATTACCACAAAATTAATTTTCCTTGTTTTGAAATACGTAACTTCATATATGATTCAATTTTTCAAATATTTTAATTATTAAACTTGATAAGAATTTTTTTTTCCAAGTGCGTATTATGTTAAACTTTTGCGATATATTTAACGTGAATTTAAATAGATCGAAGCTGTTCATCTTTGCAAGTTTTACTACTCTCACACTTGCTCTTTCCTTTATACGACAGGCGATGGTACTTTTCGCCTCGTGACCCTAAGATACGCAGGTACTTTGTGAAGGAGATGCATGTGTGTCGGCGTCAATGATAGACTAGCATAAGTCAACTAAAGGTCGACGAAGGTTAGGTATGAGCACTTGACAAGTATTTTGTAAGTAGCCCGATGTTGGTGTAGATCGTGGTGAGGTTTTCATGCTCAAAGAGGAGTCTTCTGCGAGTTCCTTTGAGTTTTCCACTCGGATCTCTCATTGTGCCTCTTCTCGACAACACTTGAACGAATCTTCTCTCTCTCTCTCTAGTCATGTAATGCGAAATAATGGACTTATTTTATTTAATCACATGGATCTTATTAATAGCGCACGAACTAATTATTCGTATTTGATTTATATGGTTAGAAATCTGTTAAGTGATACATTTTTTTTCTGATACATTTTGGAAAGAATAATATTATTATAAATTATTGTAACCCTAAGGAATTTTCAAGAAGAGAAAGAATTTTGTTTAATTTTATCAACATTATATTGAAACTTGCAACTTTTTTAGAAATTATTTTTTGTTTTAGTCGTGACATACATATACACATACACACAATTCTTTTTACAATGCGATGTAGTTGGTATTACAAATAGTTAATATTTTGTTTCGTATAATATATCAAATATAGAAATTATAAATAATATAATATTTAATATATGATATATATTATAATTCGAAACTTTATGAAATATGAAGAGATTTTTTTTGCAATTTTGCTCTGAATTATATATACGGAAGTGTTATATATATATATATATATATATTACTGTGTATACTACAGTACATTAAAAGCTGCTTCTTCTTAAGATCGTGTAACATTATCATGCTGTTGAGCTGTCGTTGTCGAATTTTTTGTTTCAACATTATTATTATACATTAGAGAAGCTAAAAATAAATATTTGAGTAATTATGTTACAGAGAGATCTGGTCCGAGAATGATTGCTTTGGAAGAGCGGATATGCCTCCCGAGGAAGAATTTCTAGCTCTTCGAGAAATTTTCTTTGCAGATTTGGGCGGTGAGTGATTTTTCAAAAATTTCTTTTTTGATTTTATGTTTAACTAAGATAGAAGAACATTTGGCGCTTCTCTCATCGCCGTTTTTATAATACAATTATTTTAATGAAATCCGTGGTAGTGTGCGAGCTAAATCACGTATTGACCATCTCCAGTAACTCGTCTAAAGTAAAGTTAAAACTTGGTACCTCCAAAGCATAGTTAACATTTTTTGCCCTCCTGAGGATTGCCAGTGCAATTTTAGTCTATCGCGAGAAACTTATATCCTCTTTGCATATGTAACCCTGTGAGGAAAGAGTAGTTCCTGTTTTGCGTCCGCCTAATTATAAAGAGCAAAGTCTGTTATTAGATTAAAGTACGAAAGTAATGAGCTGTTTTCCTTCCTTTACGGAGATGACTTCGTTATGTCTGCTAATTTATTGAATTATGAAGTTTACTCGAAAACATTTGAAAGAAAAGTGAACGCGCCGAATATATGCGAGCTGTAATAATATGTATTTTATATTAAGAAAGTATCAAAAGAGGAAAGAAAGATATATAAATACATGAATATATTCAAGGTGCTCTTCCCTTGCAGGGACGATTTGTAATAACTGGCGCGTATATCATGACGCAAATTTAATTAAACGCGCCGTTGGTATTCATTTCACGCGTCTAATTTATGTGTGAATAACGCTATTCAGTGCTGAGATTTCGCGACGATCCGGGTCCACCATGTATTTATCTCTGTTTATTACCAACACAATAATAGCTGCTGTAGACGTTTTAAATCTTTTAATTTTTTTGTTATGCTTCTACAAATAGAAGCAATTTATTTTAATGCCAAAAATTATTCTTGTGCTTATGTCTTTTTTTATTGGTAAAATTTTTTCATCAGTATATATTGTATAAAAATTAAATCATTTTATTTTGCAAAAGTCGTTATTGAACATTATATACAGATTGAAACAAAGCACAACACAGATTGATATTTCTTATAAAGAAAACGTTTTAAGAAAAAATAATATAAGTTTATTATTTTATTCAATTATATAGACAATTCTTGATCGAATTTATGAGTCAAAGTCAAAACAAATATTATTTAATGTTGTTTTATAAAATCGGTATTTTTTCAATTATTAATTTGATTTCAACCTGTATAAAATTATTGATTAGAGAGATGTCTCTCTTTTTTTCTCTATTTATTATGGACATATTAGTAATGTCTTATTATCGAATGCGCATTCAACTTTAGTTATTATTATTATTATACATATAGATGTGGCAGCAACTGACAATCATATGACGTCATCATATAATATTTATCCATAGAGTATATAAAAAATCTCTCTCTCAGTTTCGAAATATATATCCGGACTGTGTGTGTGTTTCATTTTACGATATAAATAGAGAGTCTGAAACATTCATTATCTCCACCACGGTCACGTGCAATCTATACGCTTTAACTGAATCTTGTTTTGCTTTTCTCAGACGAAAGATTCTCAAGAAGAGTAAAATCACTTATTTTTTTATTCATTTTTAAACCCGCTCTAATTGATTGACTTGTGTAATTTGAAAATTACTCGTATAAATATTTAATGTTAACAAAAATTTGCAATCTATGCGTGTGATAATTATTCTTGAAACTAAACGCACTGAAAAAAATTAATTTAACGTCAAGAAACTCATAAAGACGAAACGTAGCTTGCTATGGTCTTCCAAAATGCTCTATATTTAATTATTTGTATTCTATGCATATATAAAAATACTGTCTTTAATATCATATAGTATATAATGGCAATGTCATTCATTGTTACATCTATTAATATGAACATGATAATACGTGGATTCAAGGTTGTAATGAAGAGAATCACTTGTATAGATCCGTTTAAATATTTTGGTGCTCATGTAGCACAATGCATGTATGAATTTTGTCGGAGGAAAACGGAGTCGCAGTCGATCCGAAGCGCACATTGGCTTCATCGATCGAAGTTGTTTTTCCGTTTCAACTGCTTCCGCATACATTTTACGCGTCTGGATAGCTACTTTGCGATTCGATCGTATCCCGATAGTTTCGCATGCATTGTATATAATAGAGTATCTGTTTCGCGTTGATAAAGCACATCGCGGAAATTGGCGGGTGTGCTTCGCGAGACAAGCTTTTCCGTACAGCTTACACTTCGTTTACATCGAAAAATACGAGAACTGTGAAACATTATTATCACAATTTGCTTTTCTTGCTATTTCAATTTCATAGTTGAAAACAGATTTAAGAAATCTCTATGAAAGATTTTTCTATGCAATATATAATTTCTTGTTTTTAAATCCCGCTCAATATTAGACTAAAATAATGATGACGATCTTGCTCGTAGTAATGTCACATTTTGAGTTAACAACTTGGACAATTAAATATTTTTCGAATAAACTGCTTCTCTCTTGAACTTCTTAACGATTTCTATAGAAAATAACTTCGACAACTTTGTAGATAGGAGGTCAGAGAGATCAAATCACGAGAGAGGAGTAAACGATTATTTGTCATCCGTGACAAGGATACTTCATCAACAGCATTTATAAATAATCGCGATCGATATCGAGGAGGTTGCCTAGCATACCGAAAGCTTTTATTTATTCATTATAGTCTGTCTGCGAGTAGAACGGTATTGTACTAGCATGTATAAAGTATACGTTTCATCGACTTACTCGGACTAAAGTATGAGAATGTAGAGGATGTAGAGGAAGATGTGTGCTGTACTTGGGCGCGATTTTTCTCTTCTCTTCGCTCGATTCCAACTTGTTAGACCGAATGGGTGATGGATGCTCGCGAAGAGTCAGCCCATGTATTCTTTTCTCCTCGAAGTCGAAGCTTTGATGAATGAAGGTCGAATTGAAAAGTTTTGGAACGGTGAAGCGCAGTGACGAAATTTGCATGCCACGATCGTACGAGCGATTCCTCCTTTATGTCTACTCCATTTATATATGTTTGGTTAACTAATGCATTTTACATCAAGCTTTTTCCCCTCTTGTACTTATATCTACAATTTTATATATATATATATATTTATTATATTAGAAATTAATTTTACTCCTTTATTACGATAATATTAAAGAATCGTAGATATACTCACGTGATTTCTTAAATTTTACAAGTGCGAAATTTTTTCACCATTCCTCATCCTTGAATTTGTACTACTATAATAATTTTGCTCGTTTACCGTAATGCGGAAGAAAGTCATTTCTAACATTTAAAAAAAAAAAAATACCGTATATCTAAAATACGTAGATTGGATAGTGGCGGATTTCGACTATATGTCGAGGAAGTAGAAAAGTAGCTTCGAGAGGTATGAAAGAACTTTTATGGGGGTGAAAACTTTGTCTTCCTTTCGAGCGGCGTGAAACCATAGGAACGAACGAGAATAATTTAGTACAAGACGCAGAGTAAACAGCAGATCTACTACCAACATTTGTTCCGAGTTTTTACCCCCCGCCCCCTCCCCTCTCCCCTTTTTTCGTAACTCTTCTGAAACGATTCTCTGACGATCCCTCTTTTTAGCAGTAATGTTGTCGGAAAATGTGCATTATTTGCAATCAACTTGTACTTTGCGCTGTTTACCGATTGAAGTTGAAGTTAATTGCGCAATAGCGAGATTGACGTTTAGAATGCAAATTCTATAACTTGTATTTCTGAATCCTTTACAGAGGCACTAAATTCAATTGAATATATATTTTGCTTCCTTTTTTCGCGCGATATACTTTCGCATTGTAGTATTGTTCTTTTTATCTCTCGCAATGGCAACGCAGGTGAACAATAATCAGATCGAATCGAAGTTCCGGGGAATTTGAAGCAATGCGAAAGCATGCTTGATATTTACATCCTACGTTTACTCGAGCGATCGCTATCATATGTTTGCATTCTCGTAACGTCCTTCCTCTTTCCAGGACATCGGTCCGTGAGATAGTTGGGCCAAAATCGGTACGTCACGTCCGCTTTCCTCCGATCAAATTGCGATGCATCGTGTTACCTCTTGCAATTTCGGAGTAAGCCAATGTCTATCGTTGGATTTGCTGATTTTATACAAGATTTTATTTTTTCCGATATATTTCGTAATATGTCAGCGTATTTTTTAAATCAGTACATTTTCTTTAAATTCTGCAATTTCTCTCTTGAAAAAAAGACATTCTTGTAGGAAGTTTCTTTTATTGTTCAGTAGGCATTTATCGGAATACTTTTAAAATATTTCCTTTCGGGAATAATCTTGTTTAGACAAGTTTTATGATTGTATCATAATGTGTTAAACATTAATTATACCATTAATTATAATGGTTAATTATAATGGTAGCATTTATTCACATTTCTTTGCCATTTTATGAATAGTATACTTTTCCTAGAAAGCAAATGTAAAATAAATGTTTTATACGAGTTTAAAAATTCTTCAAACAATTTCTTGCGAAGAAATATAAATGTCTGTACTCTCAAGTAACACCCAAGTATTGAGTGGAGCGTTCAGAGGATACTTCAACCTGACATTTAACGGCGTTCCGGTATCGAAGAGACAACCGCGGCGCGTTAATGTTTCTTTTTTGTCGTGTTCCCTTCCTCCTGCCGACGATATGATAGCCTCTTCCCTAACGACGCATAACCATTAATATGCAAAAACGGTACTCAACGAGTTCATTCATTTCATCATGCTTTCCCCTATCGCTCGTTCTCCCTTTCCCTTTCTTCATTGGCGGTAGATATTTTATCTTTGCCATTCTTGTTCGGGCATACCTTGGGAGATATTCATGTAAAATATATCCGCTGGCTTTTCTTTCTTCTAGCTCTCTAAACCTGTCACGGGGAGAATCAGTAGTTATAAAAAAAGAAAGATAACCAAAGGAGAAAGAGGATAAACGTTAACTCTGGGCTGTATCCGAAGCTGCTATAGTTATACAAATGATATGCAGAGGCTGCACCGAGACTCTTTAGATACTCCTACGTAAGCTCTTACGGTGTCTCTCCCTCGGTAGCAGTTAATGAAGTTACGATTGAAGGTTAAATTCCATGAAATTGCCTCGGTTATGCTCCTCGCTATGAATGCAAATCAACGTTAAAAATTTGGCGTTCAAGTATAGCGAAAAGGTTGACATTTTTATAAAATGCGTGTCGTCGCTGCGTGATTAGGAAATTTCATATTACACTAATTGAGATTATGATATTTGAATATTTTATTAGCACCTATTAACATTAAACTCTTTCTCACTCAGCCAAGTATAATATAATAGCGCATAACACACACGCACACACACACATATACACATATTGGTCTTGTAAACGTCGAAAATTTAATAAATATACAAATACTATACGTATACATAAAGTTAAGAGAGGAACATAGAATTAATTGAATTATTTGAAAAGTTTCTTTGCCTCTATTTTTGCAGAATAAAAATGACAAAATTCTGATTATTATTCTCGACAAGTTTTAAAACAGAATTATTCTGTGACATTTGAATATTCAAATATATTTCAAATTTGACAATTTTGTTTAATTGATATACGAAGATAATCATAAATCACGTTATTAATTATTAACATCATTACGTACGAAAAATCATCTGATTTCGCGTAAATCACTGATTGATGTTTCGTTTCCGTGCGCTTCTTGCTGTTCTCGTCCTACGCACCCTTTGTACGCAAACGCGACGCGTCGCACGGCAAATTCCGCCCGGCGGCGTGCGACTCGATTAAATAATAATGCATTTACGAGTTGCGTAGAAATTGAATAACAGTCGTGCTTGAATAATATAGATATGTAAATGGGTCGGGGATGGTGGTCGGGCTGGGATCGGTGATCTCAACGGTGGAGGGTGGACGCGGACGCAGAGAGAGACGGGATCATTTATATTGTAACTCCGGTGCGCTCTGAATCTCTCCCCGCACCGCGCCAGGTGCGCGTTTCACTTTCTATTTCCCTCTATGTACCGTTCCTTCTTTCGTATTCCATTTATCGGCTTTCACCTGCATCTATTCTTACGCGACCAAGCACCTCCTCATCTTCGCTTTACCTTTTTCGTGCTGTTTGCCTTTCGTGTTCGCCTCTGACGGGGGTTCCCGTTTTATGCGCTCGTTAAGTATTTTCTATGATTCTGTGTTTTATTGTTTGTACGAATCCTTTTATCCGGCTTTTCTTCTTGCCGTAGCGCCAGAGACATTCTCTTGCGCTCCGTTACATTCTACGTGTAGTATCTTTTATCACCGAGACTTCAGATTTCTGTAGTTCGATTTTCTCCTTCGCTTGTTCGCTTCTTTTCTCCGTTTGAGCATATCTTAGCACTTTTAAAACATAGATTGGATACTCGGAATATCGCATAAAATTTTTGTACGCGAATAATTCGAATAGTCGTCATAAAAAAAAAAAAAAAAAAAAAAAAAATTATTATTCGAATAAATATTAGTATAAAATATTTTTAAATAAAAATATTTTTTATATTAATATTTATTTTCGAATTAAATATGATTCTTGGAATACCTCCAACTTCAATCGTAAACTCCGACTCTATGTAAATTGCACACGTATCCGGCAATTGTACGTACGTCGTTTAGGCCCCTCACAATTGGCATTCCGGACTCAATATATTCCTTCGGGCTAATGCGAACGTAATGTTCCGCGAAACACAGAGTTACCGCGGTCGCCCTACGACGAATGGGGGACACTAGTGTTTCGTCGTGTGCGCTTTTAACTTGCACGCCCAAAGCGGCTGTTCTAGGCACCCGGACGTTCCAACAGAATATCTAAATCGGATTTGCGTGCCCTACTAGAAATAACTGAAATTTCTGCAGGATACGGAAGCCGCGGGAGCCGAGCAAGTTCTCCGGAGCTTTAATAACTGCTTAACGGATTTTGCGATGGGTTATTCGATTGCCACTGAAATTCGAGAGACCATGTCAGGCCAACGACGGTCTTTCACCGCTGATCTTGTCTGCCTTGTATATGTCTCGTACACGAAAATTGATTAAGTCTATCGCACGTTTACATGGTTTACGAAATATTGTAAAAAATTGAAAAATTAAGAATTCTTTGCTTTAACCCCTTTACGTTGTCGAAAATATTTACCGACGCTATTTTAATTAGCATATATTATATATATATATATTTATATACTTCTGTGTGTTGCAAAAAATTTATTCTTTCGATTAATATTTTTTAAATACGAGTATATTATATGTGTGATTTTATATTATTTTATCTATGAAGTTCATGTTATTTAAAAAATAGTATATTAATGTTGGAAAAAATTATTTTTCAATTTTTTAGAAGGGATATAAAATTTGCATGCGTAAACTTTCTATTGTATATGTTTTTTCTAGAAAAATTTTCTGCGAGCATTTATGTTCGCTCGTGACTGAGATAGAACTATCACTGCTACCAAAGCCATCCCTATTGCCATTTTGCAGCACCCCCTGACAGATAATACTTCTCCCCTTGCGGGACCTCGCCAGAAAATTGAATTCGGATTGACGCTATGTGCTGAATGCGCGCCGGATTTATTTATTTCATGATGAGCCGTATGTACGAGGATGAAAGAACGAGAAAGGGAGGGACGAATAGATGAACGATTCTCTTCGTTCTCGAAAATCAATGAATGCAATAATCAATTATCCTTTCTTTTCGCGATTTGCAACCGAAAAGTTTTATCGTGACATTCTAAGTGATCGAGTATACGTATGCAAATTGGCGTAAAGCTTAATCCTCCTTCGAATTGGCAAACCGTAAACTAAGCTTGGGATTTTTTGTTATCGACATTGTTCGTTGATGCATTTTAGGATATCGAGATTATCTCAGAACATAGAAAAAAATTCTTATCCAAAGATAGATTGGACAGCATTGTGCGAAAATGAATTAATTCAAAAAACATTAATTTTTAATAAAGTAAATTTAAATAACAGATTCGAAACTCTCTTCTTCTCTCAGTAACATGATATTTATTTTTTATGTGCAGGTATAATGTACACTGTAAATATCAGCTGATTTAATTTTATTATTAAAAGCAGATTTTAATTATTACTCGCAAATTTTTTACATCCTAGAGAATTGAAATTGTTGGGCGTTACAGTATCATGCTTAGATTCTATAAATTAAAATCATTCGGATACATTACACTTTTAACTGAACTTGTTAGAGAACCGTACTATTTAAACTGCATCTGTCATTAGCTGTGGCCTGCCTTAAAAGGATGTATCTTAATGACTTCTCGACGACACAATTATGTTCTCGTTCTCGCGAAACGACGTGAGATAAATTTAAATGCATATCTTTGCTCAACGTAATACTATTTCGTTGAAAGCGAGAAGAATACCGGTGAGAGGACGAAGTTAAAATTCTGATACGAGAATGAAAGAGCACCGTGCTTTTTTTATCATGATCCACCATCTTGTAATAAAAGCAAAGGATGGATAGGTAAACGGCGATGTAGGTTACCATCTTGAATGATCTATATTGAAACGGAATTACATTGCAGAGAGATAATGCACTCCTTTTGAGCGTGGCTGCGACTAACATCATTTTCTAAAGACATTTGCGCAGTTAATGATATCTCGAAGGAATATCATTTGAGTCTCTCTGAGAAATTGGTCCTTCTTATTGAATCTCACGTAAATAACCGCACGTAATATTTTCAATTCGGATATTTTTTGTGAAAGTTAACATATAAGGTATTAAATTGATTTGAGCAAATATTTGGATGTTAAAAAAATTATGTCAAATAATAAAATTATATTAAAAAATAGGTGTTTTTTATCATTAAACTTATACCTTTAATGCAATGTTTATTTGAATTAAATTTCTTAATTGTATTAATTAATATTTAAATTTATAAAATATTAGGAATTTTTTTTCATAAAAATATATTGATTAATCCAAATATTAATTTATATCTTCTAATGATAATGTTAGAGCTATTTTTATCTTTTTAATGCATATTTCAGAAATATATAACTCTCTTATGAAACCATTGATTTATATATTTACTTTCCATGTATACATGTATATACATATAAACGAGATCTCACATTACATTAGTAAGCTTTATCATTAACTATCGGATAACGCGATCATATATTTTCATAAGCAAGGCAGTATCATTGCCTTATCTGCGAAGAATTCCCGTTCTTCGAGAAGTACGATGCATGTAAATAACCGCGAATGTTAATTTATGGGCTGAATAACGACTTTCCGATCTTGGACACTTGCCATCGTGTGGGACTTTAGCACGGGAGCGGTTTTACTGCGTGGAATAAATTTCCGGGAAGTACGCGAACTGATCCATAAAGTAAGAAATCTCCGATAGGCGCATCTTTGGTACAGTAATTTCACTTTCTTTACGTATGTTCCTCCTTCTTCTCCATTTCTCACGGGAATAATTTCATTACGCTGGAAACTGTAGCTAAGTCGATGTGCGACTTATTTTTATCTCACTGCAACGATAATTAAAATCATATAACAGTTAATACAGTGCAAAAATAAAAAAATGCATTGGAGAAAAATTATTACATAAAATAATATAAAAGTCGTTTTTTTTTTTTTTTTAATAAGATTTTGGTCTTATATACATTTAGTAATATGTATATGCAATTTTGCATTGATTGTTTTTTAAACTCTTCTCACGAACTTTTTACCTTGTAAATCATTAAAATAATGGCGATTTTTGCAAACGGCATTAAAAGGAAGGAAAATGACGCTTTTGTGAACCATGAAGAGATGTCAGCGAAAGTCACCGGGGTAGCTCGTTAAGCCGACGAACGGTGATTCGTCCGATTTGGCAGAAAATCAATGACGAGCTGTCAATAAGCAGACGTCTGCTTTCCGCTTCTATCCCCCATAATCTTCGTACGGCGGGTCGAATAAAGCGTGGCTCCCTTTTTTATAGAATATAGAGGGAAAGAGAGAATCTGATAAAATCTGGCAGACGCACAGTTGTCTCTCCTAAAATTTCATTCTATGCTATATTCACGACGGAATCGCGGAATATTCTGATATTGCGTTTGATAGATCGAAAATATTATTATTTGCATAGCAAGTGTATCGGTGTATCATCTGAAGATTCTTTTTTACGAATTTTCTTCTCATATTTGAAATTCCAAGAATAAGTATATTTTTTTTCCATTAAACGTTTATGACTTACAAATATTTGAAAGCGTTCACTTTGCTGAGACAGAGAGTTTCAGAGAGAGTTCTGCATCTGACAAGCTATTAAATGCTGATATTTCTTATATATATATATATATATATATATATATATATTAGATAAATCCTTTTGCATTTAAAGTAACATTTCTCGTTACACTTTGATGGCTTATTTATTTAAGTAAAGATTTAAGAAAGCATAAATGTGATTATAAAAAAAGTATTAAATATAAGCGGGAACGCGCGTATCGAAGCTTTTCATTATGTATTTTTTCCTCTTTTATGGGAGAATCATTCCGACGAATGTTGTAGTCAAACACTTCTTTCGACATTACTTATCGGGATTCTTGATTACGTCCGGGATCTGAAAGAAGTATTGCAATGAGTGGCAGGTTCACCACAAAATTGTATGTAAATTATAAGGAAAAGAGGAAACTACAGAGGGATGTAAAAAATGTTATTATGGTTTTTGGGGGATGAACGGGCCGGATTGGCGTCTGGTTTCCAAGATTGAACGAGCGAATTAGAAAGTTCTGTTAGAAGTGTCAAGGCTTGCGGGATGGCAACGCAGTGACAAGAAGGGATGAAAAAGAAACTCGTTTCGTCTAGATTTAGTTAGATAATCCTTCTTTTTCGGGAGAGGATAGCTTCCGTGACAGAAACGGCAAAGAATGATAATTTTACCCTTGTAATTGGTTTTAAGTGGATCTTCTTGTGATCCACTGGAATCTTTATCTGAATTGAATTAAAAAAAGGAGTTTTTTATTTTAGATAATACTTTAACGTGATTGAATATCTCATGCCAATTACGATTTGGAATTTTCAAATAGTTTATTTAATTACTTATTGAATATTCGTATTTTGAAGATATCGTATACTTGGAATTTCAAGAGCTAAACTCAGAAAGTTTGATCGGTGAGATGACTTCGAAAAAACTTGTCAGGAAAACTTCCGCTATCGACTTTCTCGATTTATCCGCTCAAAAGACACGGTAATTAATATGGTAATATCTGAAGCGCGATCGAAATTGATTTTTGCCATTTTAGTTAACCTTTGTAACTGTTTTCGCCGCGCTAGAATCCGGAAATCCGGCTAGATCAGATATTTGGCGCCTGTTAAGAGCAATATCCTATAAATAAACATATACACGCACGCACACAAACGATATCGCCAGTTTCTAGGACGAAATTTCTCCTTCGTGATGCGTTTGTAGATTGCACCTACGTAATCCCGCAATCTTCACCTGTCGTACCGGTGCCGCTTTGGCACAGCTCGAACCAATTATCTGTGTTGCCTTTGATGTCACCCACCTTTCGCGGATGTTTGCGCCAAACAGCGACGGGGTCTCCTTGACAAAGGATCTTTCTGGAAATTCTGCGAGTATATGCCATTCATCCGCCATTTTCTTCAATAGCTGTTTGCGCAGTCCGCGTATCAGCTTCGTACTCTAAAGGTTTTCCGTAATCGAATACAGAATCAAAGAGTCGCTTTCAAATTGAAATTTATCCCTCTCTAGCGCGCAAAGTATTAATTGAATTTTTACAGCTGCATCACACCTCTTACCCGCATCTGTCGGATTTTTGCGATGATTTAAACAGAAATGAAATCTACGCTATGCTACAACTGTTGATATTTCGATATTATGACATAATCTTTATATAATTTTTTATTAACCGAAATGAATAGCTTAAAGGCAAAAAACATATATCACGACAATGAGACGACAGGGGGGGGGGGGGAAACTACAAAATTATTGCAGAGCTTTTACTTTAATCTGATCCGCGATTCGGGAAATCGTAAAGATTATCCCCACCACGAAGATAGCTTAAAACGGAGACGTGACAGAGTTACGAAGTCTTAGATGAAGGTTTCGCGACTTTCCGTTTTCAACCGTTACGGAAAATTTTTCTTGACAAGATTCTATCTCGTATTTCTTCATTGCCATAGTTATTTCTCGTGGCTTAGAAACTATAAACTTTTATGTGACACATGTGGGCGCACACAAAGTCAATCCGGATAATTGCGATACGGGATAAATGAGGGATATCATCTAATGACGAAACTAAAAAATGATAGTAGAGAGAAAAGTGAGAGAAGGAGGAGAGTGTTATCTTTGATTCATTTGCTAAAATAAAAATAAAATATTATTTGGATATTTTTTTTGTCACATACGCTACTGATATTAAATTATTGTTAATGAATGGATTAATAAAAAAGGAAATGGCACTTTACGTATCTCTAATTTAAAAATAATTATTTTATTCTGATTTACTGCTTGAATTACGTTAATATTTAATATGTAATTTTTTATAAATAATATTTATAATTATAATCTTTTATGCATACACAATTTTTTATACATAGTATGCGTTTGCTATTTCTAATATTAAAGGGAATATTGATTGCAAATGCTATTTCCTTGTGTTGTAGAATTTATAATCTTTTAAATTATATTTTTATTAAAATTATCTCTCTCTACTTTAAGCAATAATTTGTTACATCTCCTCGGGTTTATCTAATGTATCGTGGCAATTATATTCGCAACATACGCAAGAATATTTTGCGTACTTCTTTCGCACGCTGTTTTCGCAGTGTCTGTATCGAATTTGTACTCGTCCCCAGCAGACTCGTTTTTTGTTGCGAGAGAAGATGCGCGAGCGAATAATGTCTCCACTCCCGCAATCCCGATTCTAATAACATCTAATTTTTTTTTTAAGAAACGAGTGCAAACACACTTTTCACGTCAAAAGAATAATTAGGTAAGATTTAATATCTTTCTCTCATTTTCATAATTGGATCCTTCATTAAGGAATGAATCGTTTTATATAATTTTTATGTAATTACATAATAAGTTGAAAATTATCATCAATTCGTTCTGCGAACATCCTTCAGTATGATTGCGTTATCTCTGATGCGATTTAGAGCTTTCTTTCTTTTTCGTGCACACTTTTTCTAATCTGAAATATAGAGTTATAAATGCAGTAAAATCATTCACATAATCCTAGGTACTTAAATCGAGAAAGTACTTTAGATGTACGAGAGAATTGCCATTTCGAGCATTTCACTATAAGGCAATAATCGCAAGTTCTATAAACTCGAAAAATGGAAATTTGTGTGATAATTATTATATTTATTATTATTTCTATAATTTTCAAAATAAAATTAAATTTTGCAAGTTTTTAACTCCAAAAAAAAAAGAAAGAAAATAAATTCGTGCAACTTTTATATATATTTATACGTTTTGAATAAGTAAAAGTAAAGTATTATAATAGAAATATAAACTAAAATACGCTTTAATAAAATCTTATGTAAATTTGCGCAACTCTTTTCTTAGAAGTAAATGAATCGAAACTAATGCCTTTTTTCTATTTTATACAGTCCGCGATTTATTTTGAACGACACTTAAGTACATATGTTACATGCATCATGTGCATCATTCTGGAATTTGGTGCAATCTTTATTTGTATGTTCGGCACTCTTCGGTGCTCGATATTAAAAAACAAAAAAAAAGTCGATTCGCCTGGTTTTATCACTTGATGTATCGTTGGGCGGGTCAGGTCGTAAATATTCCTGGAGATTCCGACCTAGGACTTTCGTAATCCTGAAATATACGAGGGAATAAATCGATTGACCGTGCGTATTTTTCGTGGCTCGCCGCAATTTAACAGACGGCAGCAGTTGCATTCATTGCGGAAAAAACGCCGGATCAAATCTCAGCTTGAAGGCGTGAAATTATCCTGATACTGATGGACAATATTAATATCAACCAGAAAATTTTTTGATCATTCTCTTCAAGCTTAAATATAAATCTGAATTTAGATTGAAAAATTGTAATTATTTTCTTCTGAAACATAAATCATTTCACTCCAATAATATGTACAATTATTAATATTCCAAAATTGCATTACTGCTAATTCATAACAGCAATTTACGTCGCGGTAACTTTATAATGGAAAATATAATAAAAACACGATGTCCTAGCGGTGTACATATTATAACAAAGGTCAAAAGTCAAAAGCATAAAGTGTATCGAATACTCTATCCGATAAAATCATGTACGTGACAGTAAATCTGTGGTTAACAGAATCACCGTTGTAAATGTGATCGCCATTTGAATTACATTACATGTGTGCAATTGTTGAAACGATCATTATGATAATTTTTTTTTTTTTTTTTTCAATAACGGTAATACTAATTCGTTAATAGAGTGCCGAGGAATTGTGCCGCTTGTCTAGATATAATAAATGTTTTTGTAAAAAAAATAGAAAATTAAATAATTTTTTTATAAAAATTGTTTAATAAAAATAAATAAAAATTTATGAAGGAGAATGCGCGCATTAATCAACAGTTTTAAACCTTTTAAAAATTAGTGAAACGGGATTTATGTATGTACCTATAGTTCTCGACGCGCTAGTTAAAAGGACGAGTGAAACAAAAGGAAATAGAAGAGTCATTTTCACAACGATTCATTTCAATTATTTCAGCAGTCGAGTAACTTTAGTAACCACCACTGTGTGCGAATATGAGCGTCTACGTGCCTTTATGTGATTCTCACTTTTAGGCCATTTTAATCCGTATTTTTATGTCGGGGCTAGTAAGATTATTTTCACGTAAATAATGGAGTCAATTAGTACAGCTAATTATTTTCCAGAGCCTCGGCGCTTGAGCTCGTCAATCATTTCTAAAAAGTATAATAGAAAATAACGATCGTTGGCGTGGGCAAGCTTTTGAAACATTGCATATTCAGGAAAAAGGAATTTACATTTATCCGTCACACGCGCGCTTAGCATATACGCGCTTAAAATATGCATACAAAAAGCTATTGATTATTACGCGTACATTTATTTAATTAATAGGATTTTATTACAATACTATAAATGCAAAAGTCCAATACGTGACACAAAATCATAATTCTAATTTTTTGGCTTCTGCTGAACAATTGCAATAAGATATCGCAATAATAATATATAATTTATATATTAAAATTTTTCACACAATATTTTTCTTTAAATTTATAACAATGCGTCGCTATTACTGTGGATATCTTCATTTTTTTTTATTATAGCGCGTTTCTTTCTTTACGGCAAGTTAGGGAAGATAAAAATTATTTCAATAATTCACCTAAGGTGTACCATTGACTTTAGCTTGCATATTTTTATAATATTTTATAAAAAAATAGTGAAGAGCCATAAAAAAAATAATTTTAAAAACTGAAAAAAAACTTTAAAATGTTCGCGAAATTAGTAAACTGGCATAAAGTTCCAGTATATTGTGGTAAAAGTTTTTTGCACGGCTTCAACACACAAAAAAAAATCCTCTTTTTCTTTTGAATTGTTTTACTCGTATATTTCAAACACACATATACCCCCTATAAGTTTTTAGAATGAGTTTTATTCAGAAATATTGTTGTATAAAATGTATATTCGTATATATGTTGCTAACAAAAGATTTTTTTTTCTGATCCATTTCAAGAACTTTTTATATTATTAGTGTCATTTTTTTGTTTCGTTTATTTGATACATGAATTTCATATATACGGAGCACATATTGTGTTTCTTTCCTTTTGTAGATTAAAATAATTAGAAATTGTTTTTAAATTAAACGAGGATTGTAAATCATTCCAGATCTGCATTTTTTCTTGAATAAAAGTTAGAAATATATTTTTGATATACTAATTACGTAAATGTTAGATCTGATTGCTACTAGATCATCGGTAGAATTCCATAGTAGGTAACACGCGATGAGACTGGAGACAAATAGAAAGACCACAAAGCTTGCGGAATGTACGATCGGAAAGAGCGCAACGGAAAGGGCGGCGGTTTGCGGTGATCGGAGATGAAGAGGATCTCTGCTTCTCTTACCATGAAGACCCAGTTTATCTTGGCCTCGTGTCAGTGCTCTCTCCTTTGTACAGAAAATGTCATAGAGGACGTGGCTCTCGATCAATGCTACTGTGTTTAGAGAGGAGTTGCGTTTCTCTCTATCTAGCTAAAACTACATTCGTGCTTCTGTGTCGGTCATAGGGATTAGTTCAGCTAAGCTATAGGTATTTTTTGTTATATTTCTTATAAGCAAATTCTTTTACAATTTACAAGTATAATTATCGTCAAATTTTGAAGGAAAAAAAAAAACGCAAATATTTTTAGCTAAAATTTCTGGAATTTGTTACGTTTACTTTTAGAATTTTTTTATTTTTACATTAATTTTAGATTAATTTTGATTCTATTATTAGAATCAACGAGCATTTCTTTGTGCATATTTTGCTCATCACATATTTCTTATGTGAAAAACTTTAGCATAAATTTAGCATGGTTTATTAAAGTTTGGGTTATATCACAATTAATGAAAATATCAATTTTTCTTCTCGATGCAAATAATTATATGAATAGTTGAAAGACGACATTATAGAGACAATGCGCGCATAAATTTAGAAAATGCATGTTTATCAAATTTTGTTGAGTTTATAAATAATAAATCGAGACGCGGAAGATGGTAAGTAGGTTGATCGAATTTGCCATTTGCGAAACAATTCTACAAATGAATTCGTAGACCAATTTGCGTAACAAAATGTCTTTCTGTTTTCGTGAAACGCTACTGCGTTACCACAGCGTACATAGTTATGTACATTTAATCAAAGGTACTTGTGTACAAAGTGCTTTACACCATATTCGTATACGAAACATTTTATACGTAGCTGTTAAGTACCTGTTAAAGTTATTAAACACAAAGACAATTTGTTCACGTTATTAAGCAATTTTTGCAATCCTTATTACCATAAATAAATTAAAAACAAAAGATAATAAATATCTATGTGCAACTTTTTGCAAAAGTTTCATATATATAAATATATAATTTTTTTTATTTATATGCAAAATAATCTTACTCTCATTGGATATTTCATATTTCTTACATTTGCTACCGCTCATGTAGAATATGAATAATAATCTTTTCAAATGCGTACTTCTGTATTATAATGATTGGCATATATTGCATTGTAACAATGTAGCTTGCAATCTCCCGTTGGGAAAAGAATAATTGCGTTGGGATCGATGTGCAATTGAGTTCGAAATTGCAATATATTTTTTATTGCACGTGTCAATACAAAGTGGTGCGAGTATAATTGAAACTCTAATCAAGTTTAAGATTTAAAACACGAAATATTATTTTAAAAATATCAGATTATAATCTCTATTATATATTTTTAATGATTCAATTTTTTATTTTATTTTGGCAGCATTTTATTTGATATTTGCTTGGTTTACAAGTATAATTTTTTAACGCTTTTAAAATGAAAAACTGCAATATTGTCTATGCTGTTGTCAGCGCTATACGTGGTAGATTAATGTGCGATAAATTTTTCTCTATCAATGTCTCTTCTTATTTTTGATGATTTTTTTGCTCGATCATTGACCACTTGAGCGCAATAACGCGTACCATACAATATTCGCGCGTGAAGAGAGTACGTTCATTGGGATCGGTATATGCAGATGGATTCCAAACTGGATTCTGTTTTTCATCGATGAAGTCAATATTACGAAATAGCACGGGCGTCTTGGTAAACCGACGACGGCACAGAGGGGGGCAAGGATAACGAACTTCTGCAAGATGTTACTGAATTTGCCAGTTCCGTAGCCTCGGGGTGAACCGAGAGCCGCTATACGGTGATTAAATTCCCTAGTTGCACGATGAGTTGTTTTATAGGAAATTTAAACTGAGGCTCAAGACTGCAAAATCTTGCAAAATCGCTGTATTCAATATACTTCGTAGATATCGTTTTTTCTTCTTGCCATCTCGATTTGTTATTATTATCGTTGTTCAGAAATTTCCTCGTAAGTTTTAGTAAAACGGTAATGCTTCAAATTATAGTTAAAATTACTTTTGCGTAAATTCGAGAACTCGCAATTTAGTAACGAATCTTTAGTACCTTAAGCCTTAGATAATTCTGCAGTAGGATCTATTAATATTTTGAAGAACGATTGTCACTTGGATGCATCATGTATATTCTACTATAAAGAATTGTTATTTATTAAAATTATTTTATTTATATTTGATTAATTAATAATTTTATTTTCAATGTATCTGAGTTTAAATATCATGGAAGTATTAGTTACGAGCAAAAGAAATTTTTGCTAGTTATCGCTGGAGTTAATGAGGTTATAATGAATGCGATAAATATTTGTCTTGCTTTAATTAACGTGTGCAGTTAATTGTAAGAAAGCTGACATGGATCTGATTAAAATCAAAATTTCTTGCAAGAACAAAGGTAAACGTTATCTATGCAGGCGATCTTATTAATCTTTCCAGAAAAAATGATAAATATTTGTGCAGAATATATTTATATATAGTTATGTAACAATAGCTTTATTAATAACCAAGATTTAGTTTTAACGAAGCAAAAAGAAGACTTGTAAGTAACGTTTACTTTTCAAAAGAAAAAATAATACTTTTTTTAAATTATTATGAAAGTTTTTTAATTGATTTGTTTTGATTTGTTTTGTTGGTTTAAGAATGAATGGTTAACAATAATCTTATTTTTAACAAATATTTTAATTCAACGATTTTTAAAATAAAAAGATGTCAGGCACAATAATAATATTTCTGACATTAAAATGTAGAGGTGCACAATTTTGACAAGTTTACTCGTCAAGGTAAAGTATAACATGTTTAGAATCGTAATACAGATATATATATATATATACATGTAATTAATATTAGTTTATTATACGTACCTATTTAATATATTGATGATGCCAAATATAATTGTCCTCGGTATTTATTCTTATGAGAACTAAAGAAATGATAAGAATTTTAATATATCATCTAACTCATTTTAAAAAATCAACATAAACTAATAAATTTCTAAAATTTGTCGTATATAACAGCCTTTTTTTTTTTTTTTTTTTTTTTTACATGTATACTGTTTAGACTAGTAAGAAAATCATTTATACAAGGATAATTATAAATAATCATATATAAGTTTTTGTAATATATGCATTATTATATAAAGTAAAATGTATATCTTTCTCTCTAGAGTAATTTCTTAAGAATATTTATGTGAATATTCTTTTGTGCATTACGAAATATTGTATTATATATTCTTTTTCTATTTTATATGCGAAGAATATCGAAAACAAAAAATTGAGAAAGGCAAAGAGAAGAACGAAGATGCATCTTTGTACATCGGTTTATTATTATAGCGGTATTTTGACACTGGTTATTTTAAGAAAGATAATATTTAGCCTCTTTGCTATTTGTCTATCTGCTCTCGCTCTCTCTTTCTCACTCTCCCTCTCTCTCTCTCTCTCTCGCAAGCAAGCAAGCATTCTCTCTTTCATTTTTGTATTTATTAAGAAGTCTTGACGGCTCACCAAGCTTAGTGGAATTAAGTATGGAAGCAATATTTCTGTACATCCCGTTTTTTTTACTGCATTCGCGAATGGTTTTTCGGATTATTCTTCTTTCCTTTTCTTTCTCTCTTTCTCTTACACACTCGATTTTTCGTACATGCGCACACTGTTCGATAAAAGTCTAATTTTATCTATTTGCCACCGCAAATTTTTCATACTTTTTTTCCCCCTTTCTCCTACATTCTGCATTATTTTAGCGCTGTCCTACCTGTTTCTCTACCACGTCCACGTTTCTCTATCTTTTGCTAGCCTTATGCTCTCTTCCTACTTTTATTACACTCGCACTTTATTTCAGTCACAATATAGTCTTCTTAGGAATTGAGCGTACCGCGAAGAGTCAAACTCTCGAAACGCGGCATGTAACCATTATTATTGTCACTATGTCCAATTTATCGGTCTGATTTTAGACAATTTAATTAAATCGGTAAGTCCGCTTGCTCGTCAATATTGTCACTTAATTACGACACGTGTGCGATACCGAAGATGTCAGAAAATATTAAGCATTAATATCGAGAATTTGGCGAATTTAGATTTCTCACGCGTATTATCTCATTTAGCTGTTTTCATTTGTGCGTTTCTCTTTACAATTGGCAATTTATTATCAAGAATTGGCGATTTATTATCTCACGCGGCATCGATCAGCCGTGCTCTGTACGATTCGAAATTTTGTCGAATTTTTCGCACGCAGTTTTTTCCCCGAGTTTTTAGTTTGTAGGATGCGTTCTGTATTTTTCGGCATGTGTTGCTCCGGATGTGTTTATATATGTCAAACTCTATATGAAATGGCGCGGTGATTCTCGTGCTTTTAACATCTTGGTTACAATGCTTGACGTCCGCATCTCCGCTGTTGATGGAGTTTGAACAGCGTTATCGTCGGATAATTTTCAGCGGATAGATTATACCGATATCGACATTGAAATGATTTTACAAAGTTATTCGTGATTTGCAAAGAACTCGATAAGCCAGATACATGCGTGTGATTAGAAAAACTGATTTTATAAGTAAGACTATTTTTTATGTCTATATGGATATTTTCCTCCGATTATGAATTTTGGATTCTCGGTAGTCTCTCACAGCAATGTTGTGCCTTTATTCATCGTTGAATAATTAATTATTTTTGCAAGATATTTCGCCTTGTAATCCGCAACGTATTGGCGGTTTTCGAAGCGATACGGATTAGCTCGGAGTATCTCGTTTCCAACTTCGACGTTTAGTCGCCCGTCCTCTTCTCTGTAGTTTCCGCAGTCAGAAGGACGCTTCCAACTTTCTGATTAACACTTCAGTTATCGTGCTCGGCAGATCCATTTAGATCTCGTCACAATAACGAGATTGCGCTTGTTACTTGAAAATTTTTCTCAGACACACATCGATCAGCCGTAATTTTCTTCGTGATTGTTGAGGCAACGTCGCCGATGCTTCTCGGTCGCGATTCTCGATGTCTAATTGCCTGTCTCTTTCGAACAAACGAATATATTCCGATTCGGGTCACCAAAGGTCCGCGGTAGGCGTGAGAGTGTGCACCTCGATGTTTTCGTGGCGATGATACCGATCCGTCCTATGCACGGTTGCCCTTCGCGAAAGGACGACTGTGAGCGCCGCGACAGCGCCGAGAGCCGCGCCGACCAACACCAACATTCCGGGATGAGCACCGGCGGATAGAGCTTCGGAGACTCTAGCGCCGGCTGAATCAGTCGCTCGACTGTTCAATTCCTCCGCTATCGTTTTCGAATCGTCCGACACCGCGCTCTCCTTTGCCGAGTTATTCATTCCGCCCGAATAAGTATTCTCGATCGTTTTTCCTTTCACGTGCAAAGTCGCCGACGAAAGAATCTCACCGTTGCCTGATGCGGCAAATTTGCTCGTTTCGTTTTTTCGCGTCTCGCCATCGGCCCGATTATCGAAAGTTTGCGGAGGCGATTCCGCGTCTTTCATTCCCATAATGGATGATAGCTTGGGGTCGTGCGGCGCTCGAGAGGCCGACGGGATGACGGCGTTCTTGATTAAATTCTGATCCATCGAGATACGATTTGTTTTATCGCTCTGTCGACCCGGTTCCCTACTCGTTCGCGTCGTGACTGACGATGTTACGTTACGGAAGGACGTCGGCGCCTCGTAGATTCGCGATGGTTTTTTTTGTATTTTCGTCGTAATGGCGATTTTCGCGGACGAGAAAACATTCGAATCAGCTACACCTTCGATTTTTGATTCGGTTTTCGCGTTTTTTTTAGAAAATAATGCCAGAGGATCCGTGAAGTTGCGCTGAGAATTCGCATCTTCGATATTGGAAGACGATAATACTGTGACGTTTGGCTGATCAGTGAAGACGACAGATGCGGTAATCGAAATGCTCGTCGTTGCTGCCGTGATGGTTGTCGCGATCGTGGAAATGGAATTCGGCGGTGGTGGCAACTCGTACAAAAATAATCCCGCCAATTTCCGCGGACTGAAACATCGAGCCGGTTGGCTCGATTGTTGATTCGATTCGCGGTGCTGTCTGATCCATTCGCCCAACCAGTAGAGATCTCCCGTGCAATTCCAATTGTTTTTGCCGAGCTTAAGAACGCGCAGCTGCGGCAGCATAAACGCGAGATCGGATCTAATAGCGCTGATGTTGGTTGCCGAAAGATTTAGCTCTATTAGGCTCTTACAGGCGGACAATGCAGCGTCATCCGCCAATAATTGTCCCGCGAGAACCGGACTACGCGACACGTCTAACATTATTAGTCTCTCCGGTGTCGGTACAGGGAACGCCATATCACTTTGTTCTTCCTGGTGTCGTTGAAGCGATGTTAGACCCGACATCCGGAGCTTGGCCAGATTACTCGGCCCACTTAGAGTATTAGTTGATAACGCTTTGATAGGATTATCAGATAGATCCAGTTCGGCGAGCAGAGGCAGTTGACCAAGTGCGCCTACTTCGATCTCGCTGATGTCATTATCGTTCAATGTCAACGATCGTAGGCTGTACAATCCATTGAGATCGTCGAGCTTTAGCGCAGTTATCGCGTTTCGTTGAAGCTTAAGCATCATGAGACTGCTTGGCAAACTTCCTGGTATTTTCGAAAGTGCGTTTCCAGACAGTTCGAGCTCTTCTAAAACTTCCAGTCGCCCTAAAGCATCATTCTCGATATCCGTTAGACGATTATCGGCGATATCCAACATACGTAGCAGGGGATAACTGTCCAAGTCGCCGCTGCGAATAGTAGTCAATTTGTTACCAGCAAGTCTGAGCGCCCTGACTGATCTCGTTAAAGCGGCTGGAACTCTCGCCAATCCAGTTCGAGATGCGTCTACTGTCTCCAATCTTCTTCCGGTACCCAATAATAGAGATACATCTCTCTCTTTCAGCGGATTTTCCGCGAGTCTCAAAACAGAGAGCCCCGATAACGGTTGCAACGTTCCTGAGGCCGCTCTGGCCAATCCATTTCTCGAAACGTCGAGTTCTCTCAATCTGTCGAGACTTTCGAACCACCTGGCGCCTAAAACTTGTAACTGATTGCCACTCAGATCGAGTTTCTGCAAGGAATATAACGGCGTAAGCGCGCTATCCGGCAAGTCTGCCAACCTGTTGTCCGATAGATCGAGAAATTCCAATTGATCTAAACCGCAAAACGCCTTCTCGTCCACTATGCCGATCGCGTTTTTACGTAAGCTCAAACGCACGAGTCCGATGAGTGTCCTAAAAGAACCGACACTAATGTCCGACAACGAATTGTCCGATAAATCGAGGCATGTCAACTCACTCACATTCACCGCGCGAATCATTAGCATGTCCTTTACTCGCGGCAAATTGTTGCACGACAGATTCAGCGACCTCAAGCGCTCGAAACCGCGCCACGACGTGTTTAACGATATCAACGAACAATTTGTCACCGCGAATTCGATTAAATACGGCAGCGCTTCTGCCGTTACGTCCGCTAGTTTCTCCGACGATGTATTGTTTGTCCCCGACGTGTCGTTCATCTTGAGATTATTATCCGGGGTACCGATCATCCCGTGATTTTTCACTAGATCGGCCGTCTCTAGCTCACTCAAGAAAACAGCGATGTCCGTTCCCTCGGCGCTGTTCACCGAGAAACTTCTCACTCCCACGGGTATTTCCGATAGACCGGGTACGCGTCCACGACACGTCACGTCTAACAAAATCGGCGCGAAGTCCTTTTTCTCGACACCATTCTGGCGATGACACTCGCAAAGGTCCGGACAGGCGGAACCGCTCGCCATCAAGGCGAGCAGTACTAACGGAAGCCACATCGCTTCCAAGGCGACGTCTTCACATCTCGTCCGCTGTCCGGTGGAATCTCGCGACGCCGCTCGTCTGCTCGCGGGCAAAGTGACGAGACAACGACAATATCGGCAATCGCGACAACGCGTGCCGCGAGTTCATCTACGGGGCGGAATTGACGTTGCACGATTGACGATGTTATCGACGATGATGGATGCCGCCAAAAGCGTTATATATAGATTATATATATATATATATGTGTGTGTGTGTGTGTGTGTGTGTATGTATATATACGAATGCCAATATCGGCGAGTACTATCGGTCTCATCGAACGTGATGTCCATACGAAGGACTGACAAACACTGCGGCGCTCGCGCGACTCGTAGCTGCACCCGCCACCCTCCGCGCATCGTTCCTTTCCTCCCCTCCTATCTACCCTACGTTTCATCTTCCTACCTACCCTTCCGCTGGTTTCTCTCCCTCTCGCACCCTCATCTCGATCCCCTCTATCTTCCGATACTCGGCTGTGTGCCACCACCTACAATCATTTCATCCTCTTCTGCCGCACGTATATTCCGTCTCTCTCTCTCTCTCTGTCTGCCTCTTCCCCCC
This sequence comes from Polyergus mexicanus, assembly GCF_030449975.1. NCBI lineage: Eukaryota > Metazoa > Arthropoda > Insecta > Hymenoptera > Formicidae > Polyergus > Polyergus mexicanus. The sequence continues at coordinate 12,576,760 of NW_027223324.1, forward strand.
CCCTCTATATATATATATATATCAAACCTGTATACAGATATATAACTGCCACTACTACTACCATCACTGTCCTCGCCACCACCACCGGCAGTCGTCGCTTTTGCTCTCGAACTCGATAAGAGGCGCGAGCGCGCTTGCGTCGTCTGACAGCGTAAGCCGGTATTCTACGATTTCACCAAGTGTCCTTGCTACCGGCCGACTCACTAACTACTACCTAGCAAAGCTTTTTCTTTTTTTTATAATCATGCTCTTTGTTAAATCTGAATTTGTTTTTTATCTATTATAATTTTTTATATTACAATTATTTCGCACGTATCTTAACATACTTTTTGACAAAATCAGAAATACATAAAAGACAAATGTTCTTGCTGAAGAAGAAGTTTCTCCTCTTTCTTCATGACTTTTTTGCGCGATAAAATTTTTGACCGTTCTCCATATATATTTGTGTTAATCATTTATAGCTCATGATCGCTTGTCAGATAATGGCACAAAATAGTACATATATCGGGGCTATAAAAAAATAATTGTTATCTTGTATAGAGTTTCGCTTGCTTGAACATTTAATGCAATTAGCGAAGTAGCCAGCGCATGTGGTTTACCCTCATTCTTGGAACAACCACGAAGAGGTCACGTTCTCGGAAATATTATAGATACTCGTTAAGACAATAAGCACGCACTAAGTTACTAATCCAACTAAAACTTTGCCGGCAGTTTCATGAGTTTTAGTCGCTAGTCGGTTTTCTTAGATTCGATTCGCGTGCCGAGGTTACGGAGGCGCAAAGATGCAATTCTCACGAGATAAGGTGAAAGATCAGATAATATCTTTTTGCACGTATCCTATACATGTCACAAGCGCTATATTATTTTATTATATTATATAATATGGCATTTATTTGTTATATTTTTTTCACATGAATTTTTTCATTAATGTATTTTCACATTCCAAAGGATAGCACAATCCAAGTTTTCTTTTCTCTTAACATTCTCGCAGAATGCGTAAGCCATATTTTAACATTATCACTTTTTTTCAAATATTTTCTCTCCGATATTTTTTTTTTCAGCATTGATATTGCAAAACGAACTGATTACATCCGATATTTTCAGTAAAAGAAGATTATGGTTTACATTTATGTATATAATATGCATGGTGCTTCGTAAAATAAACACGTGTATATGAATGTACGCTAAGTCTCTAGTTCGTTGAGAATACGAATGTTTTCGACTACGATAAATTTGTAGCTCTCTGTTTCTAATCCCTGCGGTATCACCGTATTACTTGCTGAACCTAGCCGAGCGATCGAACCGCCAATGATCTCTGTACATAACCCGGGAGTTTTCGATATACTATATCGAATCGCCGATCACACTGACACCGTTACCATTATCGCGGAGGTTAAATGCTTGAGCCGCCGGACTTAGAGAGATTTCCGCCGTGCTCGATGAAACGGTAATCGTGGCTATCATGGGATATTGGCGCGAAAGAAGCACAAAAAGTAAAAACGGTTATCGACTTGACCTCGTGGGAATCTATAGATAAATCATCGATTATAAAGAAAATCTTCTCGGACGGAATAACAATCATTACCTGTCTTCGGGAAAAATATCGTGGTTCATTTCATGGATGAATTTGTGATATGAACGTGTCTGGCATGCACAAATACAATACAAATTTTTAGTTCGTAGCATTTCGATCTATCAGAGATTTAAATATTGTATTTAAAAACAAAATGCGTTTATACCGTGAAAATAAATGCGAGTTACAGATCACGTGTTTTTAATTTGAATTAGATTTTTATCAGAAAGGCATTATATAAATTATATGAAACAAATATTAAAAAAGCATAAATATGATAATGTTTATCTTGTTAATTAAATAACAGTGTCTACATCGTTCACAACATTCTTCATCAGTTTAATATTTGGCCAATTATTTTTGTACATATATCTTATGAGAGTCTATACACTGCTTTGGAAAGTTTTTTGACAAAAGAGTTAGAGTTTATTTGAAAACGTGTTGTTTCGTTCACATATGTAAACGATTTATTACGCGCGTCATCATCGATTCTACACATACTCATCCTCGATTAAGTACTCTATAAATTGATCTGAAAAATCTGACATCAGTTTGGTGCCGGCATTTGCATGCGATGATTTAATCGCTCTAAGCGGCCATAGAGTAACGATGGGTCGACATTTGCGATGCGACAATTTCACCAAATACCAGAAATTTCCAACTTTCCAGAGTGGTTGATACGTCGCATTCAAGAGGTACGAGTAAACATTGTGATCATGCAGCCATTCCAATACTTTTCGAACGATTTTCACGGAGCACTCTGCCTAATGCGCTGCAATGTTCAAACTTCTTCGCTCATTTAAGTATTACCGTGTGTGTATCTGTGTGTGTTTCTATATTTTTTTGATATTTTGAAATACCCAACGCGGTTTCAAGCATATCGAAAATCGATATAATCGATTAGTTAGAAAGATAAGATTCGAAATACATCCCACAATGGAACATATTTTTGCAAGAAATAATTGTTTTAATAATTTATATATTATTAAACAAATTTAATATTGCATTTTTTAGATGTCAATAATTAGTTATAATAATATAGTTATGACTGTTGAAAGAAACATGTAAAATTATTTAATATATTTTTATATTATATAATATTATATTTCTTTACATTTTAATATTTGAGAATTGAAAGAAATAAAGAAGGATAATTTTATCGTTAACACAAAATCGTACAAGAATATATTGTACTCCATTATGGCGTTGTTCGAATCTTTCGTGCTGTTGCATATATTTTTCGCTTTTATCCGCAACACCGGATAACATTGTCATTCATAAAAGACATTAACTCTACGTGAGACATAAAATTAGCAATCTGTCCAAAAAGCATATTAGGAATTTTGCATGTTACTTATGTGCGTGTCATTGTACGCGGAAGGGGTTGATTGCTGGGTGTAAGTGGACATTCAGTATGCGGTGGAGAACGAGTCGGGATGATAGAAGGAAGCAGCGCTTGATAAGGGAAATCTTCTTTCGAGCCTGCGGTGCCGACCGACATGTAATTTCCCTGGAATAGAGGACAGAATCCTGGCTCGGATACTACTGCCCGCACGGGTTACAAAGTTACTTTTACGAGAGTAGTGGGCAAATGTAAATGGGGCCGGTGAGCGGCGACGTAGCGCGGGCAAAGCGAGAGAAGCGAGCGAGGGATCGAAAAGGGAAAATGAGAGAAAGAGTGGAAGGAACGTGGGGATGGGTGGTGAGAGGAGGACGAAGGAGTACAGGATGGAATAAAGGGGATGAGACTGTCGGAGTTTGTAATTGCAGCGGCTTTAACGCGCTGCTGATGGCCGATGGCACCCAGGACTGGGGTAATGGTCTGCACCAAATGTCTCTTCTTGTTAGAGAAGAAGGAAAGAGGAAGAGAGAGAGAGAGAGAGAGAAATGAGAGACGCTGGAAAAAGTACTCGAAGAGACATTGAGAGTGCCGGAGACACGTGGAGTCCTGCCGTTTTTTCCGCCACTGATTTTGTGTGCTCATTCCTTTCCCAATTGACATTTCATTACCTTAGAATATTGCAAAAATCGGAAAGATTAATCAATCCATTCTTAAAAATAGGCCTACAAAATTAAAACTGAAAATTATCGTGGTAAAAAGGATTAATGATGGACAAGTATGAAATAATAATAACTCGAAAATTATGTTCTTTTAAAATAGAAAGCTTATTTTAGTTTTTATAAATTTTACCGTTAATTGAATCCACGTACCATGTTTTTATAGACATTGGTTTTAGTTTATTTTACGTCTTCGTTAAGCTTGATTGTTGGCAGACTATTTTTATCAATATAGGTAACGTTGAAATTTATACAGGTAAATTGTGGTTGTTGTTTTCCCGAAAATATTGTTTGTGTGAATTGCTAAATTTTTTCTCTTTAGGTGAGATTTTATAACATAAAGAGAAGGAAAAGGGGAAGTTGATTTATACTTTGATTTATTCATAAATACAATTTATCTTTTATAAAAAAAGAATATATCATTTTTCCTTCTCTTTCTTGTTCACATTAAAACATATGATTGAGCTATTATTGAGTATTATTATCTTCGAATATTCGTTAATATTATGTTTTTTGTGATAAAGTTTAGTAGAATATACATATAATATAAAGTTCGCACGTCCTCTTATAGTACACTTGTGTACTTTCTCTGTAAAATCGCAAATATATAATTCAGTTAGTGTGTATTCATAGATAGATTTTAAACCGAAATATCAGTCAATAAGAGAGTACCGTGCAAGTTTCTCATAAATATTTAAAATATTCGATAGAGTGTTCAAGAAAAAAAAAAAAGTTCTCAAGTTACCTTCGGAATATTTACGTACAATTCATCACCCGAGAAAGAATGTTTTTCTTCTGCTTTTCTCGAGCACTTAATCCGCCATTAGTTTAGAGAAACGCTTGTATAGCAAGCATCTAATTACTGCGAGTAGTGTACATGTAAAAAGTCGATCGTCGAAAATGATTTTTGATGAGTCCAGCATTCAAATTCAACGCATGCTTTTCGCTCACCGCCATTGATCGTTATTTCGATGTCAATTTCTCACGTGCCTCACCTACTGAAAGATTGATAAAGACAATTTAAGAATCCAGAGCATCCTTTTTCTCTCGGCATCAATGCCAAGAATTCGCGTTGATCTTGCGATATCCAAGGAAATAGAAAATTCCTGATCTCAAAGTAGGACGCGGGAACGAAAGGAGCGAGGACGTGCTGGCGAACACGTCGAGGTCTCTTTTTTTAGATAGGGTTTACCGTGGTGGCAGGAAGTCACGACGAAGGACGATAACGGGTAGACTCGTAAATGTTGACTCCCGTATAACGCATTCTTTATATCCGCTGTAGTTATTCGCGCTCGTACAATTTCTAGTGTCCTGCTCGAAACGAGCCGCTCGGCCGTTTTTAAGGGAATAGAAACGAAAGCGAATGACTATTGTAATCTGCTATAGCAGAGTGGAAGTAGATATATTGGTGTATCCCTCTTTAGAGCAGCCTCGCGATCTCGTTCGAACGAAATATGGAGCTCTTCTGCAGATCTTCTGATCTACCCAAGATGGAGTTTTAATGCATGTATTTTACAGGACAAAAAGTATAACTCTTACTATCTCGATGCACAAAGTCAAAGAGCAAAAAGACATATTTCGACATTGTCGGTTATTAAATTGGATAAACGCTGTTTACATTACGCGAAAACAGTTTACTATCTTAAAATTTAATTAGCAAGTTGACGCTTTATTTTATGACAGACATTAGCTATAAGACTGATTTACAAAAACAATCGTTTAAAATATTAACTGTGCGGGATGATGTCTCAGGTGTATGATATCTTGAATTTTTAATCAGTGTTACGACGTCTCTCATCCTGACGCTAGTAATTAGTAAATCGCAACATTAATAAATGTAACATTGTTACATGAACGCGAGTAAACGCGTGCGCAGATTTTAGCACGTATAATAGGGGCGATTCGGAATAGCCGGAACGCGAGACAGATACAAATGTGGCTGGAGATGAGTAAGAGAGAACGAAGGTGTCTAGGGGGTCATTTGATATCTCTAGATAAAATAGGACCAGCGGAATGGTCCGGAGATAAAGGCGAAGGTAAAAGGAAAACTGCGGGTCGCGTAGAGAAATGTGTGTCAGAAGGTATAGGGCTGTTCTTGCAGAGGTAAACGTGTACAAGTCGAATCTTTCTTCTCTCTGTGTTTCACAGAGACATGCTAGTGTAAGGGACGCGCAGCATCTAATTGCGGAAAGCCTGGAGAAGAGATTATAAATGTGTGTCTATTTGCATTGTTATATTGAACGTAAAGCGATATCAATACGAAATTCCAAAAAAATAAAATTATATTATACGGCTCTTTAAATATCAAAAATTATGATTATTTTATATGATATAATATTTATTTATATTACGTTCATTTATCTTTATATTAGTTTTATATATTTATATATAAAAATTACATGTTTTTGTTTATGTAAAAACTATGTATTTAACAAATTACATTAATTATTATATAGTTCTACTTGCATGCGAGTAATAATCATTAGCGCGTCTCTGTTATTCCTAGCCTCGAGACTTCTCTTTTCCGTCATTCACAAGCATTCGCTGTTTCCGGTATTTTACATTTTTACGGCTCCCACAATCGCTAGCAGAATCTGTAGAATTGGGAGCACCGGGTGAATCATGCTATTGAATGCAGCGCTGCCGCTGGCATCGAATTCTCACGACAGGGTATTATTCCCATTTCGTATTGCCATGCCCATTTGCTGTGCGCCGAGGCATTTTCTTTTGGCTCTTTACATGGACGAATATTACGTCCAGTAAATTATAGAATCGACTTTAACGACAATATTTTTTTGGCCCATGTATAAAATGTACTTAATTCCTTTTGATCGTTTTTAATACACGTACGCATTTCTGTCAAACATAAACTTTGCGCTACTTTCTCATTGATCAATATTCTTGAATTGTACAATAATAATTTTTATAAAGATAATAATAGTATACTATTATAATATAATAAATATTTTAATTACAAATACAGAAAGAAAAGAAGAAAAAAATTTTGCAACAAAAAAAATATAACGACCAAAATACATAATTGCATATTAAATTACAGACAGGTGGAACATTTTTGTGACATAAATCGAGCATGTATGATCTTTCTTTGGAATATGAGAGCATAACTCGATATTCCGTAAAAAAGAAACCATTTAGTTTTTGTTTTTACAGTTGTTTGTACAATTGTTGAGTTAGAAGATATCACATTTTAATTACATTTTTTTTTTTAATTTTATATTTTTAGAAGAAAAAACTTTTTATAACGTTGAAAAGACTTGCATCGACATGACATTATTAAAAAGATAGTTGTGTAGAATGCGTACGATATATCGTGAGAAAATTTCAAAAAAATAAATTTCTACATAGTTCGACTGAAGATTAAAAATACTTGAAATATATAGGTAAATATAACTAAAAGATAATCATATTTTATTGTATATATATTCAAAGAGAGAGAGAGAGAGAGAGAAAGATCTAGGAGATAGATTGTGTGCCAATATATTATTATGTATTTCCATTATTGCAATATATTCATGTATAGTTGTGAGAAAGAAGAGATTTTACCCTTCGCTTGTTCTTCTCCTCCGAGTTTCCTGATTTCAGCAGTAGATTGGTCGAGAGCCATTTCGCGGCCGTTGGGTACTTGATGGATCTTTTGGGACACGTTTCCAACGATTTGAGCTTGTACACAGCACGCCAATCTCACTTGATTCCTAAGTTATATATAATGCTACAATATTACATGTCATAATGTTTATATATCATATATATATATATATATATATATATATATATATATATATATATATATATATATATTTGAGTATTGTTGCTTTATATATTCGAAAATTACATCTAATAAATAATCTCTCTTATTTTTTCCATAAAGAATAATTATGCTTTTATATTATATATATGTTTTTTATAATGGTTTTCCTAAAAATCCAGTATTGAAAAATTTTAAGCGTTTATTATAAATAAAATTTAATGACGAAATAGACTCTTTCAATGCAAACACGTATTGTATTTTTTATTGTACCATTGCGTGCATAGGCAGAAAATTACAATATAAATGTGATGTTTGGCATTGCGTAATTGCTACGTCGAGAACAATTTGGAGAAAGCGTCCATTGGTGGTTACCTGGCAATGTGCAAATAGTACAGCGAATGGAAATACGCATAACATTGTTCTCACGCATTTACATAGATTGCGCTATTTGCATTGCCTTGTATTTCGTAGTTGTGCGCACCGATTGAAGACGGAAAACAAATTATCAATGAATGTATTGCTCTCATCGATCGTTTACGTTTATACGAAAATTTCATTCTGTTCTGTGCAAAGAATCTACGGGTCGAACTTGTATAATAATTTTACTCGCACCACTTTTTTTATCAATTTTTGTTCGCAAATTATACATACAAGAAAACAATATTTCTTCACAAGTTTTAGACGTATAATTTTTTTTATAACTCGAATTTCTTTCTGGATGTTTCTATCAACGAGAAATCGATTTTATTCTGGGTGAAGATTTTGCTGTTAAGATATAATGCAGTAGTGGAACATGCTATATAATGTAGCAAGCGTGCATTCGTCAAATACAGTACACATTGGATCTAATACATTCCGAGAAAGCGTTATCGGTAGTTGTCGGGAAATACGCAGATAGTGAAATCGACTCATGTCGAGAATGCTGTAACTAGACATCGTTACTACATGCAGTTCACTTGACAATAGTAACATCTGCATTGTTAGTCCTCGAATAGGCGAGCAGGGCGAATTGTTCATGCATGAGATAAATTTTAGCTCTAAGTGACTCAAGTGTTTAAGAGACAAATGCGAAACGATAATATTTGGAAACATATGGAAAACGATCGACGTAATCGATTAGTAAGATTTTGTACTCGTTAATAATTTTTATTAAATATTTTCTTTATCGCAGAGGTAAAATATTATTATTGTACGTGATTTTGAAAATTGGTTCGAGTTTGCACAAGTATCGAGTCTTTCTCATTGAGACAGTATCATTGAATTGTCAAGCACAGTCGTACAAATATGAACAATAAAATAATGTGGTTGGTACTCTGATGAAATTTCGCATAGTCGCATCTCTATTCTCTTTGAAAAAGAGGAAAAGATATTTTATTATAACATTTTTCTCGAAGAAGAAGCAGAATAAAATATTTGATAGTTCATGATGTCACGTCATATTTTATAGGCATAAATCGAATTTTCGGAGAAAGAAACCGGCCGGCGATGTTTTTTAAATGTTGACCGGGGGAAAGAATGCAGCTTGATAACAAAATTGAATTGGGATATAATTTTTAACGCTTCAGATTACATTTGTTTTATTGTTTGGGTAGCGGTATCGGAAATTTCTTGATATAATCACCCGGACAATATCGCGCGCGTACGAGATAAAATATATTTTCCGAGTTACAGTTTAATAAATTACACGATATTAATGTATAGCTAGCTTCACGCGGCGATGAGTAAGGATGCAGCCGCGCATACGGTTTTGTTACGCATATTTTCCGACGTACCAGAAGATGAAGTTTCGCCGACCATTAATTTTAACGTACTTAGTTTTGCATCTTCCTTGTCAGTTTGCAGCCATCTCCGCGATATATTGCTTTTTTTTTTTTTTGGACGAACGACACGTTGACGAACTATCTGATGCATAAGCTTTTTTTTTTACGTCAGCTTGTCGGCGCTTGTAATTAATTGACGAAGATGTTTTGTTCATCTATAATCCATCCGAGCGGGTCAAATTTTTAATTATTATTATTTTTTTTTCTTTTTTAATATAACGTAGAGCTCGCGAGAGATCGCAGCGCATGGAAAAGAGAGAAAAGAAACGTTAAGCTTTTTTAATTATCTGGTCGATCGTTGAAAGAACATTGGCGAGTTTAAATTAAAACGCGCTAAACGAGATACCGATATTTTTCACGCCATGCTTCGAAAAGTTCAATGCGATTAATTATACGAATATTAGAAAGCTTATGTAAGATAAAAATTGCTATAGTATGAAGTGTGTAAAATGATTCAGACATAATTGGAGAAGATTAAAATTTGTAAAATTTGATATTTTTATCAAATTAAATATTTTTGTAAATTATATATTTTTTAATATTTGGAGTAATAAAATATTTACTTATATGTATTGACGATAATACTACAAAATTTTTTTTCTTTAAATTTTTATTCCATTTTAAAATTATGTGAAATAAAAATATATGCCTGATTAATTTAATTAATTTTAAAATAATCTGAGAGACGATTAATAATATCTTTTATGTACAAATATGTGATCATCTTAACGCGTAATATGAATTAATAAGTGTGCGAGTGTTTGTATCTCTTTGATCGTAAACTCGTGCTATATCAGTCGTATCTATGTCCTATCGGACATAGTATTCGCTTAACACAGCATTGCCATTGTTGTCACATTGTCTAAGTTATAACAAGCATTTTCCCTGGACGATAATAACAATTTCATATGATCAAATAGTCAGTGGTGCAGTTTACGCAGGTTTATGCAGTTTAGACGGTCGTTTATTATCTACCAACCCAAATGCCAACCTAGTTTCCAGTGCTTTCAGTAAGTATATTTAGCACAACTTACTCGATCAACATATGTATTCAATATCCCGGTAGATATTGGAAATTCTACGCGTAATGGAATTGGATACTTGTCCGTTCGTTAGTAGAACGCCAGTCGATACAGTACAACACATACATAGACGCGTCTTCTAGAATAATTCAATATATGTATACGCACTCTCAGAAAGGATTTCCGATAACGAGACAAAAAATATTCTTGACATATTTAATCGTATCACAACCTTATGCGGTATAAAAATAAAACAATTTTAAAATTAAATCAATAATTCCTTTTCTTCTCTCTCGAATTAAATAAGATCGTCTTACTATCTTGAGGCAAGAGTAACATATACAAATCTAAGCTTATATATTCTTGCATTTAGAATAACTTGATGTTAGCGCCACAATTCTAGATTTAAGAATTTTCCATTTAAGATTAAAATATTCCTTTTTCAATAATAATTATGATTGTCGCTATATCGATCCTATTTTATGATAGATTGAAGAGTAATAGCATTAGATCCGGAAATCTTTTCTGTGGGTGCGAGATTATTACACAATGTTGAGAAGCAGTCGAAGCAGAGATGAGATGTAAATTAGATGATTTTAACAGAGCTTAATTTTGCGGTAGTATTGTACAAGTTGTTTTAAATTTAGTAAGACTTTTTTATATCAATGTTTTTTCAACTCATTTTCAGCATAATCATGAATGTTTTTTGAATATTTTTTATTTCTAGGTTCATATAAAGGAGTGTATTTAATTTAAAGATGTGTTAAATGTGTGTATAGTATATATAAAGATAGAAGATTAAGTAATTGAAAAATTTTAAAGTTACTGTCACTCTCGAACGTGTAGAATTTAGAATTAAACATATTTTATGCTCGCTTCTATATGAATATTTTTATACAAAATACCGCTAGTGAATCCAAGCCTGCAGCTGATCATAATTTCACACGGAGGAAGTTTCTAGGCGGAATTATAGAATACGTAAACATCCACGATGAAACGAAAATTGTACGGCGTTACATCCACCCTCGCCCTTATGCAAATCCCACCGCCAAACCTCAGGACTCAGCTTAAAGCAAAGACGCGCACCCTGGCAATAGGATTTCGTTGCAACGTTATAGCAATTTCCTGTTTCTCAGCGTAATCATTTATAATATATCTAACCCTATCTGTGGAGGTGCACATGAATCCGAAAGCGAAAACTGAATTAAACACTAAACGCTGCACACATTTGCCATATTTCAAAAACATTTTATTCATCATTTACTATTCTTCTTGGATATAACATTTCAGTATTTTCCTGTATTTTTAAACTTGCTTGCTAAACTTATCTTTTGTTTCTTTATTTTTGATATAATAATAATAATAATAATAATAATTAATAATAGATTATTACCAATAATTAGTAATAATTATTGAGTTAAACAATGAATAATAATTATTAATAACAAATGGCTGATTATTAATAATTATTAATAATTATCAATCACATTTATACATTACTTATTAATATTTTAATAATTATGCAAACACATATCTCACATAATATTTCGAGAAAATTCTAAATCTCTACTAACTCTCATAAATCTAATTTATAAATCTTTAGAATCTCTTTCGTGAATTTAAGACGAAGATGCAACCGCTCGCATAAATGATCGTAAGAAATACCCGGTATTTGACAAGTATGCATATACCATACGTATAATAAATGCGCTTAGATACGTAAGTTTCCACGGCAGCGTGTAGAGATGACATCGACTTTTGCCGGGCTCTTCTGGACAGGACATGTAAAGTTGAAATTAATTCATTCTACGCCCTACTTACGACTTTATGTACAGATGATATTCATTTTCGTTATTGTCTTGTAACTTCAGCTCTGGAACGTATCGCTTCACTTAAATTGTACGAGATATGTAATATAGTTGGGCTTGTAACACGTTAATAGAGATTGAAATGAACTAATTTATTACTTAATGATGAAATTAGATATCAAACTATTAGAAAGAGACGATTTTAAAAAAATAATGTGTATACAGAGATATTATCAAAATTTTCGTACAAACTGCAAGCTTACATATTCTTTAATTATTTTGAAATTGGTTTTAAAGATCACTAACTATTGTTTCGCGTTGTGCGAAGAGTTGGCGAAATCGATGCAGGCTTTAGTGTATAGAGATAAATGTGGGTCACACGTTTCTCTGTTGCATGGGTCATTCGTTTCTATTGCAGTCGACACATGTACATGCCCTAGGCTTGATTGCGGTCGCGTCGAAGTTCGTCGAAGTATGCCACAGAACCGCCAATTGGTTCTTCAGGGAAACGCGTCAATTGTTAACGAGGTGCCAGTGCTGCGGGATACTATTACAAATTAAGTCATGCTTGCTTGATTTGCACCTCAAAGTATCTCGCGAACTATCCTGTATGCAATGCAATATTTTTGCATGTATGATACGGTATATTTATTATCAATAGTTTATGACATTTTCGTTTTCTGATTCAAACGCAAGGCAATTTATTTGTAAGATTACATTGGTAATATTTTGGTTTGAATTTGTCGAAAGGCTCTGAATTCAAATCATATCATTATCGTTATTACGTTGCTAACTAGATATAAAAAATGTTCGATTTCAAGTGTTTTTTTTTTTTTTTTTTTTTTTTTTTTTTTTTTTTTTTTTTTTATGAAGCAAATGTCTTTTAATTGTTGATTATTATGACAGTATCATAATTCTGCTCAGAACAACGTTTTAGTTTTTGCAAAATTTTAGATTATTATGAATTTATAATAAATTTATTTAAGTATTGATTGTTTTTGTTTAACCAGAGGCGTCGATTTTTCACTAACTTACAATATCGATTAAATGTAAAAGATTATAGAAGACTATAAAAGTTGGATTATAAAAGACAAGTCATCGTTTCCTTTATCTCTACGCTCAAATTTCTATTTTCGAAAAATACGAGCGTTTAGTTTCTCTTTTATAAAATTTAATTTATACTTTTTCTAAAGGAGCTTGATGCGCATTGAAATCATACGATTACGAGTTTAATTCTTTTTTCTAAATGTGAATTTAATATATTTATTATGGATAATTTGCTAATTGGGCCACAGACTGAAACTCGGAGACTTTATAACGCGACAATAACTTTTCTTCCAATTTTCCGAAATTTATTTGCAGATAGTTTTTTTTTTTTTTCATTCATAGCACTTTCCCCATATGTGGAAATTTTGATCGCATATTTTATGAACATTTTGTCTACCTTGAAATTGCTATACTATCGATACTTTTGTTTGGCGTGTCGATTATTATTCGCGCAACGAGATCGGATGGGGAATGTAAAACAGACCGAATGCCCACCACACATATACCAACGTGTTTTTTTTCCGCAACAACAACAGGCAAACGATACCGAATTTACACCAGTTTACATGCAGTTGGCTATGTCATGCTGATCGACCTGATCTGCATACAGGAATTTTCCCTGGCAGGCCACAATTAAATCTTGTGACAAATGAAAGCCAGCAATGTCCATCCTTCAGACGCATACTTTGTCACGCATCGCGTTACCGTTTTATGCGGTGTGCTTTAATTAACGCGGAATCGGGAATTTCATTTACAGCTATCTTCTGCAGGAAGGTTACGCACGTGGCCGCAGGTGGACGCATCTCGCTGTCTCGTAAAGTAAATCTGTCTATGGATTCATCTAGAGCCGCCTCGTGACCCGGGTCGCATCTGTCCATGGATTTACTACGAACCAACCTACGGTCACGTTTGAATATATCCGCGGGTTTATAACGGCACCAAATTGGACCGAGTACGCGTGCTTTTAAATGCTTTTCTACCGGTTTGTTATCCGAGATTGCGAAGTATATTGTGGCAGAGTATCAATTCGTCGCAGAATTACGACAATTTAAATCCGCGTATCCTACTCGCAAGAATTATGGTAGCATTGACAATCAAATTGATTATTTCTAGAGAATGCATATATATATATATATTTTTTGATAGAAATTAGTTTTATCAACCATATAAAACGAATTTATCAGACGATTGCATTGTTAACTAAATCTGATGTAGAAATTCTCCCGAAATCCAAAGAGTCTATAAACTTTACTTTGTTACACGACAAAGCATACACGGCTGGAAGTTAAGTAGTCGGAGTCGACAATGAGGTTTCGAGTGTTTTACGCGACATCGTGGCATTTGCCGAGAGTGGATTTCTTTCCTTCAGAATTTTTTACCGATCTTTCAGAGTCGCCGTTTTAAAACGCCGTAACTTCAGAAAGAGTCACGCGCGGTTTTTGTTGGTATAGTAGATTTTCGTGTACCATGTCCCCCGACATCTCGTCCATTTTCCCCTTTCACACCGACCTCATCTCTACTCGCTTCTCTACCTCTCCTTTAGCCTTCCTCTGCCACAATGAAGCTGTAGGTAGAGCTTAACTTAAAAGGTCTGCTGTATCCGAAACGAGCCCATTCGGCCAGGTGTATCCACTTAGTCGGGCGAAAAGGAGATCAGGAGCTTAACAGCTTCCTCGAGGTTTTCACCGGCGGTTTACCAATACATTCGGCTACGTATGCATATATGTGCAGTTGTTTGTACAGGATGATACTAAAGTATCATTCGCGAAACGTTGAAAACGAATTCGTTAATCGATTTAGAGTCTGTTCTTTATAAATAAAAATATTGAGACATCAATAGTTTTTAAGTAACAAGCCATCGAAAGCGAACAATTTCTTGTAAATTGAACTTTCGAGACAAAGAAACATCTTACTTTTTATTTAATCTCAAGATTACTATTTACTATAACAGAATTTACATGCCGATTTAGTTAAACGTGTCGCGAAAAAAAAAGCTGACGTCCGATTAAAGTTACGCTACTAAGAGTTGGTCCAAGAATGGCGACTGCGTAATTCGATAACACCATGTATATGCGTGGAGTTGCTTATCCGTCGATTCCGTAAAACTACGATACTTTCGAGCAAGCGTTGTTATCTGTACGACCCCACGTATCGTCGAAATATATTTACCCTCACCTTCGATAACGCTATTTCAGTCTCGTCAAGTCTCTTCTTCTCCCCCGCCAGGAAAACGGTACCCCCCCCCCCTCCCCCCCCCTCCCATCTAAAATCTAATTCTGACAGTATCGCCTTTCCACCTTTCGCCTACCGATTTCCACATCCTCCAGACCCTCCTTAAGCGAAACTTTTTAAGTGAAAACGCTCACGCTCCCCTCTTTGTACTCTCGCTGCACTATTTCTTTCGAATACGGCGAAATAGTCTGGCCGTTTTTACGCCCGGTCCGAGAACGGTCTTTTTGTCGGTAAAGGAAATATCTCCGAGGGAAGTTTGAAATGCAAACTTGTCCGAATAGGATCACTTTCCTTTCTTTCGTTATCGCAACCAAAGTATAGGTATTAAAAGAATACTAATAATATAAAAAAAAGATATTCAAAGTTATTTTCACACAACGGAGAAACTATCTCCGATGTGTATGCGTATAGCCTTTATTAGCGAACTCTTCGATTGCCCCTGGCAATCCATCGTTGAGCATAAATGTCAAATAATAAATCGTATTTAAATCAAATGCCGTGAGAATATTTGTGCGACATTTTCATAATTTATGATAAATTATATTCGCGCTGCTGTAGAAGCGCGCTACGGCGCTCCCGACACCCCGGGACCCGGGACCCGGGACGAACGCCACACCGAGGCAGCATCCATGCGAGATAATTGAATGACAGAGGCCGAGAGAGCGTGGAATATCGCGCGCGAAACGCGTATCGCTTTTCTCGCGACGCGAAGCGTTATCCTATGGACGAATATATACAGGGTATTACTAATACGCTTGGATAAACCTCAAGAGCGAGTTGCTTACGGCAAAATTGGGAAGAAAAAAGGGTCGTATAAAATTATACGCGGAAATATTCATTTTTTTTTTTTCAAAGTACACAACGCGTAGCCTCATTCAATCGACGTTATCGAACAATCTAAAATGAGTATACTTCACCGATACATTTTGAGCGCCCATAGAAACGTTTGCAATATTTATAAATATATTAGTAGGATCTCCCGATATAACAGTTTCCCGAATGTAAGAAAGGAATATAAAATGAACGTTACGAAATAATTTCGTGTTGTAACGTTCTGACGTTTAGATATTATCGGCGTCATCGCGATAACACTAATATTACATATTTCTAACGTTTATATATCTCGCAAATAACAAGTGAAAATATTAAAAATACATCCTAACGCAGTTACGGTATGTTACCTGGCAGACTCGAGTAAAGCGCATTACCTTCGCAAATTATATATATATTATATATATATATATATATATATATATATATATATATATATATATATATATATATATACATACGTGTGTGTGCAATTTTAATAGTCTTCTATTTTTTATATGTATATTGCATATATATAAATGTATGTTTCTTTACATAATTTGCATATTCTTTTATTTACGAAGTACTCTGCGTTGATACCACTGCTT